>NC_044991.1:37936028-38573558 GCF_008728515.1 Papio anubis
TTTGCCAGTGAAGGCATCTGAGCTGGCTTTTCCTTGTTAAAATGTTTTTTTCTACTATGTTTCATCTACTTTAAAGCTCATAGAATTATAGCTTTTATATATCGTCTTGTGTCTGTGTTTGCTAAATTTTGTTTTTCTTCGCATTTGGCCATTTCATCTAAATTTTCAAATTTATAGCATAAAGCTACATATATTTTCTAAGTATCTATAGTTGGATTCCTTTTTCTTTCTAATATTATTTATTTGTGCTTTTTTTTTTCTTGATTCACCTTGCCAAAGAAATGTCAATTGTATTAGATGTTTTTCAAAGAACCAACTTCTTTTTTTTTCAACTTTTATTTTAGATTCCAGGAGTACATGTGCAGGTTTGTTACCTGGGTATATTGCATGATGCTGAGGTTTGGAGTATGAATGGTCCTATCACCCAGGTGCTGAGCTTAGTACCCAATAGTTAATTTTTCGACCCTTGCTCCCCTCCCTCCCCCTTCTACTAGTTCCCAGTTTCTGTTGTTGCCATCTTTTTATACAATTTTTGTTGTTAACTTTATGTACATGAGTACTCAGTGTTTAGCTCCCACTTATAAATGAGAACATGCGGTATTTGGTTTTCGGTTTCTATGTTAATTTGCTTGGGATAATGGCCTGCAGCTGCATCCATGTTGCTGCAAAGGACATGGATTTGTTTGATTCTTTTGGTTTTTCAGTACTTCTTGAGATGGGTGCCTATCTCATTGTGTTGCAGTCTTTATTTCTTTGTAATATGAGCATTTGATTCTACACTGTCCCTGTAAATACTGCTATAAGGTATAAGTTATAATATCTGCTAGTCTTATTTTATCAGTTAGCTTGACATATTGCTAAATTTCCATTTCAATATTTTGTTGACCCATGAGTTATTCAGAAGTGTATTTCTTAATTTCTAAACGTAGAGGTTTGTGCCAATTATCCTTTTGTTGTTTGTTGTCGATAGCTTTTTGGGCACAGAATATGGATTGTAAAATTCCCACCCCTTGAAATTTATTGAGATTTGCTTTATGAACTAGAACAGAGGCCAACAAACATTTTTTGTAAAGGGCCAGATAGTAAATATTTTAGGCCTTGAGTCTGTCACAACTAAATAACTCTGCCATTATTGTGCAAAAGTAGCCATAGAAAATGTGTAAGTGGGCCAGGCACGGAGGCTCATGCCTATTATCCCAGCACTTTGGGAGGCTGAGGTGCATGGATCACTTGAGGCCAGGAAATCGAGACCAGTCTGGCCAACATAGTGAAACCGCGTCTCTACTAAAAGTACAAAAAAAATTAGCTGGGCTTGGTGGCACAGGCCTATAGTCTCAGCTACTTGGGAGGCTGAGGCACCAGAATCGCTTGAACCCGAGAGGTGGAAGTTGCTGTGAGCCAAGATTGAGCCACTGCACTCTAGCCTGGGCAACAGAGTGACACTCTGTCTCCAAAAAAAAAAAAAAAATGAAAGTGTGTAAGTGGATAACTCTGGCCATGTTCCATTAAAACTTTATTTATGAACTGAAATTTAAATCTCATAATTTTCACATCGCAAAATACTCTTTTAATTATTTTCCAACTATTTACAAAGTAAAAAGCATTCTTAGCTTGCAGGCCATACACAAGGAGGTGCCAGGTTGGAATTAGACCCTGCTGACTGTATTCGTGGATCCTTGGCTGAGGATATGGTCAATTTTAAAAAGTATTCTGTACATGCTTGAAATGTGTTTTCTGCAATTGTTGGGTAGAGTATTTTATATGTTTCCGTTATGATGAGTTTGTTAGTTGTCTCGTTCAGATCCTCTGTATTCTTGCTGTTTTCTGGAAAACGTTTCCTTGGAAATATATTAATATTGAAAAGGACACAAATTGTAAGTGTACAGCATGATGGATGTTTTCAAAGTGAACACACTTGTGTAATACCACCCCAGATCAAAATAGAGGATATTGCCAGCCCCCAAAATTCTCACTTGTGCCCCATCTCAATCACTAATACAATGAAGAAGTGGCCGCTATTCTGACTTTTGGGCCTGTTGATTCATTTTACTTGATTTTGAACTTTCTGGGAATGGAATTATGTAGTATGAACTTTTTAGTGTCTGTTTCTTTCACTCATCATTGTATTTGAATTATTTTCATGATGTTACATGTAGTTGTGGTTTATTCATTTTCATTACTGTGGAATATTCTGTTGGGTGAATATAACACAAACTTTTAATTTGTTCTCCTCTGGATGGACCTTGTGGCTGTGTTCTGTTTGGTGAATATGTGTAACTTGCCTTTTCATTTTTGTGATGGGCAGAGTTTCAGAAATTTATATAAAGTCCAATGTATTTTCTTTCTTTTATGATTTATGCCTTTTGTACCCTGAAAAATCCTTGCCTATCCTAAGGTCGTGGTGATTTTCTCATGTTTTTTTCTAGAAGCTTTATGGTTTTAGCTTTAACATTTCAGTCTATAATCCTCTCAATTTTTGTGTGTGACATGAGATGAAGGTCGAGGTTCACTTTTCCATATGGCTTTCCAGTTGTTCCAATGTCTTTATTGAAACAGACTTTTTTCTTCCACCAAACTGATATGCTGCCTTTAGTGCAAATCAATTACCATGTAGGTATGACTCTATTCTTGGACTCTGTATTTTGTTTTATTGAAATATTTGTTTATCCTGGTACCACTATAATGATTTCTTTATTATTATATTTTTATAGTGTGCCTTGAAATTAGGTAATATAAGTCTTATTATTATCATCTTGACTAATTTCTGTCTTTTCATTTCCATGTGAACTTAGAAGTATTTGGTACATGTATATTTTTTGAAAGCTTGCCAGAATTTTGATTGGGTTTTGTTGAATCTATAGCTTAATTTTAGCAGAATTGATATCTTAACAATATTGAAACTTCCAGTCCATGAACATTGTACATCTTTCCATTTATTTAACTTGTCTTTAATTTATCTCGTCACTGTTTGGTAGTTTTCAATATAGATGTCTTCCATATTCTTTTATCAAATTTATTCTATTTTGATGCAATTATAAACAATGTTTTTACAGGTCTTTTCCCAATCGTTGGTTGCTAACATTCAGAAATATAATTGATTTGAGGAGTATATTGTTTTCTGAGACTTATCAAAATTCACTCACTAGTTCTAATTAAATTTCTTTGGACTTTTCATATACATAATTGTGTTATCTGTGAATAAAAACAATTCTACTTCTTTCTAACCTTTATGTTCCCTTTGTCTCCCCTACCCTTCTTTCTTTCTCTTAATTTTCTTTATTGTAGTGACTAGGATCTTCAAAAATGTTGAGTAGAAGAGGTGAACATAGACATCCTTGCCTTTTCAGATCCCTTTTAGAAAACACTTAATCTTTCATCATTAATTATGACACCTTTTTCCCCCTTTAAGCTCTCATTAAGTTGAGGTATTTCCCTTCTATTCCTGGTTTGCTGAGCAATTTTGTTCTGTTTCATTTTTCTAATTATGAATGAGTTAAATTTTATTTAATGCTTGTTCTGTATCTGTTAAAGTCATATTGTTTTTATTCTGTATTTTGTCAATGTGGATTTTTGCACATTGCTAAAATAAATTGCATTGATGGATTTATGAATGTTAAATGAACCTTGAGTTCTAATGGAAAATTCTGCTTGATCAAGATATATTGTCCTTTTTTATCTTGCTGGATTTAATTTACTAAAAATGTATAAAGGATTTTTGCATCATTGCTGAGAGATGTTAGTCCATAGTTTTCTTATCATGTCAGCTCTTTATGGGCAGAGACAGTCTCTCATTCATTATTGTATCCCAAGCCCCTTCACCAGTGCCAACCACAGAAAAGGGGCTTTACAGATAAATAGTTTTTGAGAGAAGTTAGAAGACCTAGGATGGAGACCCACATTCATTAATTTAAATTATTTAAAATATTAATGAATGTAACTCATTTAGCAGGTATTTGCCTTCCAATTGTGTGTCAGGTACAGTGCTACTCAGAAGGGGTTTTCTTCCTCCATCTCTAGCCACTCCTTCTTTTCTAATTGTTTCTCATTTCTCTAAGCTCTAAACATTGGAAAGCCAGAGCATAGAGTCCTTGAGTCTCTTTTCTTGATCTTTTGTTGATGTTATCTGATCTCATGGCTAGAAGCATCATCTCTAAATGAACAGCTCCAACCTAGGCCTTTCCCCTGACTCTAGCATGGTATATCTACACTTGCTCAATACATCATCACTGGATACTTAGCATGTCTGAAGTTGAGCTAATGACCCTCCCTCTCAGTCTTCTCCATTTCAGGAAAAGGTAGCTACAGCCTTCCAATGGCCAGGCTAGAAACTGTGTCATCATCCTTGACACCTCTCTTTCTCTCCCATCTCATTAACCATCCTCAACAAATCCTGACAACTCTACCTTCAAAATGTATCTATCACCTTTCTCCACTTCTGCTGCCATTCTGATCCAAGCCATTACCATCTCTTGCCTAGGTTATTCAGTGGTCACCAGCTAGTCTACATAATTCCCCTTTGCAGTTTTCTCAACACAGGTGCGAAAACAATACCTTTGAAATGTAGGTTAGATCATATCCCCTGCTTCCCTAAACCCTAGGAGGCTTTGATCTTTCCCAGAATAGAAATCCAGAACCCTAAAAACTTCCTATAAAGCCCCCTTGTGATCTGCTTGACTTTAGCTCTTAATTCTTCCTTTTACTCGCTTGGCCCCAGCCACGGTGACTTCCTTGCTGTTGCTTAAACATAGTAATTCTACTCCCACCACAAAGCCTGTGCTGTTGCTCTGCCTGGAATGTTCTTCCATTAGATCTTCCTATAGCTTGTGGTTCATTCATCACTTTCTTTAGGCCTTTACTGAAATGTCATCCTCTCCTTAAAGCCCTCCCTGGCCATTAGAGCCAACTGGAGACCCCTCCCAAATATAAAGTTCTGTTGCTCTTCCCTGCTTTATTTTTACCTTAGCACTTTTCCTGCCTATCATATATTTTATATGTTTATACTGTTTATTCTCTGAAATCTCCAATAAATTCCAAGCTCAATAAATTCAGGGATTTTTCTACTATTCACTGTTGTTTCCCTAGTGAGTAGAACAGTGTCCATCACATAATAAATATTTTCTGAATACATGAATAGGCAAGTAATAAGTGAATGAATATAAGAGTTACATGATCTCGTGGAGCTCATGTAAGAGTTGTAATCTCATGGAGCTTACAATCTCCGTATTAGTGAATAAAATTAAAGAAATTCTAATGGGAGAAAAAGGAGAGAAAAGAAATAAATCCAAAAAAGGCAAGTACAGAAACTTGTGAGTTTTCCACATAACAGAAATGGGTTCCGCTAAGAAAAGCTAGTCTCTATTAAAAACAGAAGCCGGGTGTGGTGGTGTGACTATAATTCCAGCTACTCAGGAGACTGAGGTGGGAGGATGCTTGAGGCCAGAAGTTCCAGGCTGCAATGGGCTGTGATTGTGCCCCTGCACTCCAGGTTGGGTGACAGAAGGAGACCCTGTCCCAAAAAAAAGTAGAAAGAAATGAAGGTAATACAGTATCTTGGAAGCAGAGGGGGGAAAGGTCAAGAAGAATGAGGACTGTGTGGGACTTTGTAGTTGTTGACAGGGATCGTCATCATCTCCTTTAAGAGTTAATATACATCAGCACCCGTGGCAGGAACATTACCAATTCCATAACTGGTTTCAGACGGATGCAAGACTAGTGTTGTGCAGTGAAGCATGTCTGTGTATCATGCATAATTCACATGATGCAGGCACTTAAGAGCAATGCCATTTCTATAAATGACAACAGAAGAGAAAAAACGAATAACCTGATAAGATTTTGTCATTGAAAGTTTGGCTGGAGAATGCCTAGTAGAGGAGCATTGTGGAGCAGTCCTGCTTCACTCGATTTGAAAGCCCTGGACCTGCGTCCTGTTAACGTCAGCGTCTGCTCTGTGGGTGACAGCTTACATGCTCATTGCAGGTCTGACATCAGTCAGCTACTCTCATATCTTTGATTTGACTTTTACCAGTTTTTAAAATTTGTTTTTCCATTTCAAATCAACAGGTTCCATTTTTTGGGCCTCTGTTCGATGGAGCCATAGTGAGTGGGAAGCTGCTGCCAAGCCTTGTATGTGCCACGTGCATCAACGCCAGCAGGGCTGTGAAGTGCCTCATCCCACTCTACCAGAGCTTGTATCTTTTTGCTTTAAATATGTAACTTACTAACCATCCCAGAATCAAGATTCCTGGCAATTTTTCATAAGAGGTAAGTATTCAAAACTGAATTGAAGAGGGAAGAGAATTTTTTTCAGTCTCTGTTAAAAATAACATAGTGTGGTTTTTCATAGCATTTGTTAATTTATATTAAATATAACAATTTTGTGCTGCATTAAACTTAGAGTTTACTTTCATGATTTACTCACATACGTTTGTGTCTGAGAAGCTGTGACCACTATGAGATGCTCCTGTCTCCTTAGGTATTTTGCCCCATGTTCAGTCTCATCCTGTATCCCTCTTATTTGTGGCAACCCATTGTGTATAAGGTGGGATGCTGAGCAAAACGTATTGCTCATTCAGAGTGCCTACCAGAAGCCACAGCAAATGAAATGACCCCAATAAATCAAAGAATGTGGCAGGTACCGCATGAGAACTGCAAGTAGGTTTCTGGAAGATCTGAGGAGATAGAAATTGCTTCTGGTTGAGAGGAGAGGGCCGCCTGAGAACTGCAAGTAAGTTTCTGGAAGATCGGAAGAGATAGAAATTGCATCTGGTTGAGAGGAGTGCGAAAGGTGTCCTGAATTAAGTTGCATTTGGACTTATCAATAGGAATAGCTAGACATTCTTTTGTAATTCTCCCAAATCATTGATATTTTCTTCTCTAGTTCCTGATTTTGTTTCCAAAAACAGAATAAATTTCGCTCCTAAAATTTTTTCCTCAAACATTAATTGGCCTGCCGTAATCCTTAAATTCAAGCATGATCTCAAGTTATAAGAAAAAGAGATTAAGATGGGTGACCTCATAAAATTGATGCAAAAAAAAATTTTTGACCTCCTAATAAAACTTGGAATCTCTTTGTTTCTAATTGGTATTGATAATAATTTGAAACGTATTGTGTTTGACCTCTATATATACTTCTCCAAACCTAATAGTAAGTGATGTGTTGCTATAGCGGGTGAGAGTTGGGGGTGGATGAAAACTATCCCATGTGAACAGATACAGTTCATAAAAAAATACCTCTCATTAAAATCCTGGTCACTTCATTGACTGATATTCTGCCTTTAGATTAAAAAAAAAAAAAAATACATATGCCATGTGGCAACTTAAAATTATCATAGAAATGAGTAGTAGAAAAGAGCTATTAGGTCCCATCTGGTCCCTCCCCCTGGGGCCAGGGCAGCATTATTCCCTTCAGTGTACCCTTTCGTGCTTTGTCCAGGCTGGTGGTGAGTGTTTTGGAGATGGCATTCTTTGCAGTGATTTCCACAACACTCTAGTCGTAATCTTATGGCTGGTGTCAATTTGGCCTTCAGCATGGAGTTTTTATTTCACATACTGTTAAAAAGAGCCTCTTGGCAGAAATGAGAAGTGATTGGTTTGTCAGTTTGCATGTCAACTAGGACGAGCTGGGCACTCATCAGTCAAGTATGTTGGACCAAGGCACCAAAAAAAATTTTTTTTTATTTTACAAATGAGAAAATTCCATTTTATATTAATTCCATTGTGACTTTTGTCATGTCACTTTCTCTACTTATTGAACTTCTCATTATAAAATACTTGCTTTGTTATTTTGTTTAACACTGCTTTCTCAAATAAGAATGTGATACAATTGGAATAATCAGGTTTAGGGAAAACAGTATTTTTAAAAGTTCAAAGGATACTATTCAGCATCACTTTGAAAACTTTTCAAGCAGTGACACATCAGGACTAATGTGGATACCAGCTTGGGCTACTGATGCTATCGTGTGTTAGTAAATGTACTCTAACTCACAAAATAGCTAACTTGACATCTCAAACAACAATATAGTACAGAAATTAGGAAAAAGGTTTAAACAACTATTATGTTGATCATTATCAATATTTTAAACTTTTTTTTGTCTTGTACCTGGAGAAAATTTAGTTGATTTTATTCAAATAAATTGTTTAAAACAAGAAATCAACTGTTATAGATAATTTTTTATAGAGATGGAGCTAGTGGGGAAAACTTTGCAATCATTTAACTACTTTATTCTTTTAATTTCTGTCTGGAGAAGGGCTAATATTCAGGACAGAAATAAGGAATATAATAAGAGAAAAAAATAGAAAACAATAAGGAAAAGGGTTTTTTGGATTTTTACTCTTTAAAAATTAACAATTTTAAGAACTCTGGGCCAGGCGTGGTGGCTCATGCCTGTAATCTCAACATTTGGTAGGCCGAGGTGGGCAGATCACTTGAGGTCAGAAATTTGAGACCAGCCTAGCTAACATAGCAAAACCCTGTCTCTAGTAAAAATACAAAAACATTAGCCAGGCATGGTGGTGCACGCCTGTAGTCCCAGCTACTCGGGAGGTTGAGGCAGGAGAATTGTTTGAACTCAGGAGGCGGAGGCTGCAGTGAACCAAAATTACACCACTACACTGCAGCTTGGGGGGCCACAGAGAGAGACTCTGTCTCCAAAAAAAAAAAAAAAATCTACCTAAGCTATTAATAATTATTTCCTTTATGTTTTGTTAAATCCAAGTCCACATATGGTTTGGCAAAAGTCCATTGATTATGTCATACCTTATGTCTGAAATTTGCTGCTTCATTGAGATAAGTCTTAGATTTGAATTTTGAAAACCACTGAATAACTTAACAAATTCTAATTATAGGTGTCTTGTTACATTTATTCATTTTCCAAACAACTACTGTGGACTCACTGTTGCCAAATCCAGTGCTGAGAGCTGAGGCTACAGCAGGGAGAAAGGTAGACCAGGTTTGTGCCTACATGCTTCACAGAGAAAACCCGCACATTGATAAAAATATACACGAATTGAGAGAAGTTCAGTAAAGAAACTTTTAATAAATAGAGAGTTTGGGTAAAAAAGGGTCAAGGCCCAGAAAGGCCTATCCAAGGAGAGAGCATTTGGGCTGAAATTGGAGGGATGAGAGAGACGCAGTCCTCAGAGAGTAGGGATGGCGTTCCAGGCAGAGGGTACAAGGACTCAGATTGTTCATGAGTGATAAACTTGCGTTTTTCCAGGATTGTATGCATTTTCAAGTTCATCAGGTGCTTATGATGGACCCAAGAGCCAGATTCCAGCAGAGATGGTGTTCTGGTTGATCCCCGAGGAACTCAAGCTTGCCTAACTCTTTCTGCTCATGCCCACCTTGGAAATTCTCATCTTAGCACAGCATCCAGAGTAAACTCCCACAGCTGCCTGATGTCAGGTGCAATAAGTGGGGAGGGAGTGTAGGGCCCACCCCGCCCCCAGCTTATGTAATCTCCCAAGGGCTGAGGAGATCAGCAGTACCTTGCGCACACCTAGAACCAGGGCTGGCTATACAACCTGAGGGTCCCAGTGCACAATGAAAATATAGGGCTTCTTTTTCAAAACATAGGAAAAAATGCCTTTAAAGCCCCTAAAATATAAAGGTTTTCCCATTTGTCTGTAATCTCTCAACTTGTCATCATATTTTTTATTTGCTATTTAATGTTATTCTAAGTAAAGAAATGTTAAAAATTTAAATTGTTAGCATTATCTTTATTTATTTATTTATTTATTTTTTGAGATGGAGTCTTGCTCTGTTGCCCAGGCGGGAGTGCAGTGGCATGATCTCAGCTCACTGCAACCTCCACCTCCTGGCTTCAAGCGATTCTCCTGTCTCAGCCTCCTGAGTGGTGCACACCACCACACCCAGATAATTTTTTGTATTTTTGGTTGAGATGGGGTTTCACCATGTTGGCCAGGCTGGTCTCGAACTCCTGGCCTCAAGTGACCCACCTCGGCCTCCCAAAGTGCTGGAATTACAGGTGTGAGCCACTGCACTCAGCCCCTAAATTGTTAGGACTATCTTATCACTCATCTCCCATCCAGTACTAGCCGGGCCCGACCCTGCTTAGCTTCTGAGGTCAGACAAGATCAAGCGCGTTTGGGGTGGTATGTTTGCAGACATACCATTTTTCTTTATATTGTGCAATGCCAGTTTAATATGCAAATATGAGTATTTAGCTTATATATGGAATCACTGAAATTATGCAATTCATATTTCATAGCTTATGCATGCATATATATTTTGTTCTTACCAGAAGAATGGGAACACCACACAAAACCAACTGAGTATTTCACTCTTTATGTGCACGTATTCTACCAATAGTCTGTACTATCAGTTTATTGATTAGCAAGAGAGGATTGACAGGAAAAGAGGCTATGCTTTTTTCTTTCCTTTATTGTTACCATAAGTGATCAGCTAATACAGGGAAGTAACACAACTATGAAGAGATATGATAGGGTTCCTTCGTGTTCATGTTTCTTGGGGCACTGCTGCTTTCTTTCTGCATTTTAAGCAAGTTCTGAATCAGGAGAGTGTGACTCCTCGGGGAGTCAGCTCCCATGAACACTCAACATAAAGGGAACACACTTCCCATGTGCAGATGTTCAGGTTTCGCGCCCATGAAGCCCTGCCTGCAGCCTGTCCCAAAACACCCCAGTACAAGGTGGGAATCTCTATTCCTGGGTGTTTATTAGAGTTGATTCCCTTCTTAAAGCCTGGCAGCATATCTGTTGGCAAAATTGTGTTGGCATATGAGCCAGGATCTGTTACTAAATAAAGCAGCTTGTATGAACAGCCCTACAAGAGAAGTTCATTTACGAGACAAAAACTTCTGAAAAGGAATTACTATTACCTTTTTCCCTGGGATCCTAGGTACAGTGGTGAGTGCCGACAAAGGGACATTTCTTTGTCAACTCAGACTGTTTTATATAGGCAGCCCTGTATCCCCATTTTGTTTCTGATATTTAGATTACACTTGTTAAGTAGAAAACATTGCCAAACTGCTCATTTCATCCAAATGTCATTCACTTTCAAGGGATCAGAATGACTGTTTTATAACAAAGGACATGTTTAGTTGAGACCTTGTATAAATCTTTTAGAGAGAGGACGTGCATAGCCAAAATTGAACCTGATGACAACTGAAGAAACAAGCCAATGAAATTACTTTGCAGTAGTTATTCTTATCTCTCTGTCCTCTCCCCAGCTAATTTTAACTGCCTTAAAATCGTGTCAGTTGGGATTCAGTTTTTATAATATTTAACTAGAAGTGGAAATGTGGGCAGTTACATATTAATTTTGTCCACTATGTTTAAGAAAACGCAATGTTTCTGATTAAGCTGAGGATAGGGGCATTGCTGGAGCAAATTTTCCCTTTGGGGGTCTTTATGAGAAGTAAATGCAGTTAGAATCAATATCAAAGGAGTTTTTATTTGGGGCCCCTTGGCTGAGTTAACAGTTGGAACTCTGCAGCAAAGGCACATAGAAGACTGAAAAATACCATTGTCTTACATGATTAAAAAAAAAATGTAAGCACAGTAGGGGTATCTTTGGAAAGCACCCTCAGGAACAGTTCATCCCAGCCCCTTTGTCCCTTCTGGGCTCTCCTGTGATGTCCTCTGCGGCCTAAATCAAATCTGTCAAGTGGAGCCTTCATCTTGTGGCCACTGCTTTTCTGAGTGATGAGAGCCAACTCACCTGCCATCTGCTTTTTCTATCCCTCATGGGCAATCAAAGAGCCTATTCCTGTGCCTAGAGGGTTGTAAATGGGAAGCTTGCCACATGTTGTGTTTACCATTCCCAAGCCAACTAAAGATTCCAAAATCAAATCGTGGTCAACTGATAGAAGTTTCCACAACCATTTGAGCCAAGGTTTTCATTGTCCTCATCAGATAACTTGTTTCAGGGAAAAGGTTGCCACACAATATGTAGTGTGCCCATTAGGAGGAGTTCACCCTGAATCAAACAGATGGTGGCTTTTTAAAATAAACGTCCACTTCAATAGAACAATAGTCTCAATGGCATTCACCATCTCTACTCACTGTAACTATCAGCATTTGATGGAGAGAACTGGACTGCCAAAGGAAAAATAATTTTCTATCTCATTCTTTCACAAGTAAATGTACTTTCATTTTCAGTTAACACATGTGTTTGATAGTACCAGAGTGTCTCTCTCTTAGACCCATGACTTTGGAATCTCATTGCTAATTTCTGCTACGAATTTTCACATCTTCAAAAATGACTCCTCTCCAAAGCTGAAACAACCTTGTTTCTTTCTTGTTCAGTGGGATCTTTGGTTCTTTTTCCTGGACAGATCTTTAATTTCTTCCATTCATCTCCATACATTTCAGAAAAGAAGTAAAATGGTACCATGTGTTCTATTTTGCCAGGCATACAAAAAGAAGAGTTCAGAGGAAGAAATCACATATTCCCCTGGGTGGGTTGAGACTGTAAAAGGGAATGAGGAATTAGAGATTTTTTAATAAGGGGATTTTTATTAAAAACTTAAAATTATTCCTCTGAGAAAGAAAAAGGGGAGGCATGGAGGAGCAACCAATATAGCTGCACAAGGTTGCAGTCTCTGATGCGTTCGTAGTTAAAATACTCACATCAGATTCAAAGAGGAGCTCCTGACTCTGTAAATTAGCAGGTGGGCACTGTTAGCCAGTATCTCAATGACTTCTGTCTTCTCTGTCACATCTCCTTCAAATGGGAAGGGACCGAGAAGTACCTGAGTGGATGAATTAAAACTCAAGTTGCTAAGAATACAGTCAATCGATCAATCAATGGCTCTTGCAAGTAAGCTCCAGACTTCAGGATCACCTGTATCTGGCTGTAGAACAAATGATCTCAGAACCATAAGAAATATTTTTTTAGAAATCATGTAGAATAAAGGATATACCCAAAATTGGAAACAGGAAAATATTTTCTTTGTTTTCAAAAAGGATTAAAGGATGAATTTTGGAATGTTGCATGGATCCTTTGTAAAATTGTTAGACTAGGTTACTAAATAGCTTGTGAGCCTTCAGGAAAGAATATGTTGACAAAGAATAAGGTATCCCGAACACACTTCACTGTGTGTTTTATAGGGTTACTATTTTCAGAGATTAGAGGAAGCATATACATCTTGATTTTGGTAAAATCTAAAATAAAATATTATTATCATCTGGCAGGTATAAGAGAGAAATATGGGCCCCTAAGAGTTGGGTGATTTCATTGTGGCCAAATCTAAAATGTATTAATTCATGGGCACCAGTCAGTGGCAAGCTTTGTGTGTTGCATGGTTTCGATGCCACAGCTTTGCCGTTAACCCCTCTTCCAGTCAAAAGTTTTTTCAGTAACTTTCACAAAGGTCTAAAACATGTTTATCAAGCCACCATCTGTAAGAAAGCTGAGAGGGTTAACTAATTTGACACAACGCAAAGTCACACATTAGGATAATCTCAAGAGATGAGAGACTTCCAGGCCCAAGCCAGCAAGATGAGGTTTAAGAGGGCAGAATGTAACATTATGTACTGAACTTTGGATAATCAGCTGCCTGAGTACAGGGGGAGGGTGATGTGGTTTCATAGCAGTCATTGTGAACAATGTCTGAGGATTTTGGTTGGCCACAGATTGGAGATGAGAGACGAGAGGGATGCAACAGCCAGCCACACCAGCATTCTCTTGAGACTTCTGCATAGGAAACATGAGGTCCAATCACAGGACCTACGGCCTGTGCTGCAGCCTCAGGGAGCATCCAAAGGTGGCGTTCTGCCCTGGGGCCACATTTTAAAAGGGACCTCGACCAACCCAGAGCCAATCCAGAGAAACTGTAACCAAATGGGGAGCCATTAAAACCAAGAAGTAATTGTTTCAGGAGTCTGAGAGGTTTTATAAGAGGATATCAGTCTGCAGAACTGTGACCAGTGAATAGAGGCAACCAAGAAACAGCTTTATCTCAATGTCAAATCAAACATTCAAAAACCAGAGTGGGCAGACCAGCTGCCAGCACACCAAATCTAGCCCACAGATGGGCTTTGTTTTAACTGCAGTTGTCCTCCTCACATTACCAAAAACCTAAACTAAAAATTGAGTTTGTCAGCCATGCTGAAAAATTGGGAGAGTTTGCATTTTTAAAAAATCTAAACTTTTGACTTCTCCTGAAGAATCAGAATATCTGACCCAACGGGGCCTTCCTTCTACGGACAACAATCAGTCTCTCCACAGAATATGTGCTGTCCTGGTCACCACAGACCCTCCTGGTGTCTCCCCAGTGCTCAGGCCTGGTACCAGGCACCACCACCAGGGCACCCACCATTTGGTCTCTCTGAGTTGGTGACAGGGCTAATGGGCCAAGCAAGTAAAACAGTGCCTGTTCCTTAGTGAAAGCCCAGCAAGCATTACCTGCAATTGTTTTATATTATCAGCCTGGCCCTTGCAAATACTGGAGTTTCAAACCTCTGTTGTAAAAACTGGAACCACCCAACTGTGGAGTTAGGCCTCAGAAAATATTTCCTTTTTTACATTGTAGGTGTTAAAATAGAGGCTGGTAGAGTACCCTCCATTCAGTGCTCTGCAGAAGGCCCTCTTCTGTGTGAAAGGCTGGCTGCCTGGGTTGGGAGCTGCCCTCCACTCTTGGTACATGGAAATGAGGCCTGTGAGAAGTGCGAAGGTGCAGGAGAAATCTCAAGAGAAGGCGATACACTCTGCTATTTTTGCTGTAGAGTGACATCTTACTGTTAGAAAAACGACCATCCCTTCAGAAGTTATTCTCAACCTCACAGCCTGTGAAGAAACGAGGCTGATGCTCCATCTAGGGGAATATCAAGAACAGCCTCATTCTTCCTTCTTCCTCTCTTGTCCTCCTCTCTCAGCTCCTTCCTCAGTGGGTCACTGCATCTCACTGCCAGCCATCATGCTTCCCACTGGGATGACCCCTAACCTGGGAGTCCCCTCTCAGCCACTCTGCTATGCCCCACCCTTCACACGGCCCTTGAGGCCCTCCTGTTCCAAGGACCCCCCTCCCTCCTATAGCCATCTCCGCTCTGACTCACTGCTTGCCAGCCTGGGCCTTCTCTGTTCTCTGTCTCAGATGTGGCTCTCCAGCAGTGCTGGCTTTCCCAGTGGGGGCCTTGTTTCCATTCTGCTGCTGTCCCCTAGTATATTATGAGTGTGTGTGTGTGTGTGTGTGTGTGTGTGTGTGTGTGTGTGTGTGTGTGTGAGAGAAGGCCTGCTGGGGGAGGGATGAAGCTGAAGAGTAATTTGGTAAGAAATATTTTGGAAAACAGAAGCCAAAAGTAAATCATATTTTATAAAATGACACTTTTTCAAAATTGAAAACCTTAATTGCCCAAGGCGAAATAGAACCTTAGGACTAGAATATGTATGCATATGTGTGTGTGTGTGTATATATATATATATACACACACACACACATTAACTCCCTCTTTTCCATTTTTGAATGTTTACTTTACAGCTGGATCCTGAACACTTAAAATAGCACCTGACACATAGTAGGAACTCAAAAATAAATAGGATTCAAGAGGAAGCAAATAATTTTTACCGAAAAATTTGATTTTGTGGTTTTTTCTTCTTACTGGGTGTTTTGTGCATATTTTTATTGTGCGCTAAATACTCATTCTAACATCACCCCAAAGTTGTTGAAGGACATTTCTATGGGAATCGTGGCAATTAGAATGGTAACTTCATATTTGATTTGAAATTGACAGAATCTTATCGAGATCGCTATAAAGGAAGTGATCCCATTTTCTTAGAGCCATAAGTTTATTTAGTTCGTTTTTGAGAGAGAGATTGAATTCAAACATTGTTAGAGTCAGAAACCTTGCAGACAAGAAGGAAGTGGGAGGGAAATGTAATGTACCTTCAAAGCCTTGGCCTCCTGAGAAAGGAGTGACTCTCTAGACCTGGGTCAGAAAGAAGTGAATTTCAGTGTCAGAGTCCATTTATAAATCCTAGGTACCTAGTTGTGGGTTTTTGTTTTTTTTCTAACTGTTAATTGTATGCAAATTGTATACACATAAATAAAACGGGCTTGTAATGCCTAAAGGAAGCTCTCCACAGCTCTGAGACTTGGAGCGGGCGGGCCTTGGCTGCGCATGCAAATACAGACAGCTGAAGTCACTTGTTGGAAAGTCCGCAAACTCTGGTTACAGCTGCATTTGTCAGTAGCTTTAAGGGAAGTGTAATCAGCCAGAGGGATTAATTTGCATCTCAATTAGAAAAGAGTCTGGAGGAAGCACTAGGGTCTGTTGCGGGAAGGTTGTGGAAGAAATCTCACCAAGCACAAAAGCCTACTGGCGCTTCGTCCTCCAGCTGAGTGGAGGACAATATCTGAGGTTTCGTTTCCATAGGGACCAGAAGCCTGCTGGGCCCCAGAAGAATCTCGGGTTTGCACCGTAATCATTTGGTCATGATGACACAAATTCCACTGTTGTTCCCAAATACATTTTTGCTATTAGAAAGCTGTTAGAAAAGTGGAAATGGTCGTCATATCAAAAGCATGCAAGAGGGTATTTGCTGACCCGACTTACCTTTTTCATAGTGCTGCTAGGGTTGCTAAGCATTTAACATTTATTAATGTCTGAGTATTCAAAGAGCAAAAGGTCATTCGATAAATGACAATATTTCTTTAGCATTCAGATGGTTACTTTGGGAATGACAGAGCTTCAAAGGGAGCCATTATTCCTGATTCTTCAACACTTTTCGACAATAGGCAAACAAGATTATAAATTTTAAAACACAGTCAAGGAAGAGACATGGAATCTTCTGGCCATGAAGCACAGAAAAAAGTCTGGCCATTACAGGACTTTTTATAATCCTAAGAATCCTAATAAAATCTTAATCTCTTTTTAAAATTATTAGTTTTCCTTTTAAATATTATCTAGTCATTTTCACAGGCTTTGATACTTATATCAGATGGGTCCTTTGTTTTCAGAGGAGTTCTTAATATTATCAAAAGCAGGTACAAAGCCTGGTGAGATCTAAAGCTGTCTGAACCATTTATCCATGCCAAATCACTAAGACTCAACCAGGAAGGCCCACCCTTGGCATTTTTGGAAGAAGACTTTTATTTCAGGTTTATTTTGTTCTCTCTTAAATAGTTAATTCATTGGCCCCAGTTTCAAAGTGAGAAAACAAAAAACCGTGAGGGAAAAAACAAAACAAAAACTGAATCCTACATTATGAACTGTTGACTACAAACTGAATTCTTTAAACAAAAAAAAAAAAATCAGGATTTTAAGCCCATCCTCCTATTCTGGAAAGGGAAGGGAACAAATTTCCTAAAGACAATCTCTTCTAGTGCCCACAGACTGAAATAACACATTGCAGCGAGACATCAGAACCTCTTCATCCAACATTAATCAAATTTCAGTTTACTAATTATCAGTCCCATTTTGAAAGGAACAGAATGCCATAAACAGCATCCACAGAACATTTAGTAGACTCTGGGATTATAAGCAATATTTTGAAAGTGAGACTTTCTGTTATTCAAATCTCTGAAAAGGATAATACATGCCTTATTAGAATAAGAGACGTTGCAAAGCCAAAGAAGGACAAAGCAGGCAAGTCCAAATGGTGGTCCCTTCTGTGCAGAGTCTGCCCTGGTGTATGCAGTGAACTCCCAGCAGGTTTCCGTGCTGGAGTAATTTGCAACACACTCAAGTAAATTTTTAAATCAAAGCAGAATACTTTTTTGGTAATCTGGGGGTGAGTATGACCTAAATGCCATCATGTTAGCCTTGAAAGGGTGTCCTTTCTGTTTTACCAGGGAGGAATTTTACCAAACTCTAAAAGGGGTACTTGGAATTTTGTGCTTCAGATGCATTTCTGAGGCCCTGTGGTTTGAAAGCCTTTGATAGAGACCACTGGGGCCAGGGTGGGGGAAGGAAGGATACTGCAGGGTTCCGTGCTAGTGCCCACTCCCTTTTCTCCTCTGTGATGATCAGGTGTCCTATGTGCCAGCCACTACGGAGTCCAGATGCACTTTAATGTTTACATTGTGTTTTGCACATGCCTTTAACACATTCAACTTGAGAAGTGCACAGCTGCTTTACTTTCCAGTAAGATAGCATGTCCCCAAAATGCCACAATATTTTCAATAGCCAACTCTTGGGTGATTTCTCATTATTCCTTAGAAAACCTACATCTGATATTCTGTATGTTTAAATGGTTTTTTTGTAACTCTTTTCATCAGAATCACAAAAATGAAATGCTACAATGTTTAGTGGCTTATAATTTTTATCTTTCTTTAGCTTATTTTTTCTAATGCTTTATTTCAGTCTTCAATCTTCCTCTTTGGTCCCAGGATATAAAAGAGCACAGAATATGTTGTCCCTCTGCCTTGTCCACTTGTTTAAACTCTCCAGCACAAAGCTTTGGTCCTTAATCCACCAACATCAATGAAGGGGCTGCCTCCTGAAAACTCAGGGTCTGCTTGTCATGGAACAAGCCAGCCCTTAAGATGCCAAGTCCCTTTGGTTCTCCCTTCATTTGCCTATGAAGTGGGATGTGAGTATATCAGTGCATCCCGGCTTTGAGGCAGATGTATGCCTGGAAGTGCAAAGTCTCATACCTCCACAAAGGGTAGGGCAGGCTTGCTGGCTGATGGGATTCTGAATTTATAAGCAGAGTTCCAGAATTCCCCCAGGGCCTACTTTTCAAAGGCAAATTAGTATGTTTGCAACTTGATCCCTGGGCAACTTTTGACAGTTGTTCTAAGAATAATAAAACAGATGGACAGAATAGATTTTGGGGTCTCCATCCAAACTGCCATCCTCAGTGGAATTTAAAGAAGGCATAGAGCTGATGGAGAGAGCTGCTGCTGCTTACTATCATGCTCTGCCTTTAACATCCAAGAGCCATAGCTTTCTCCCAGAAGATGGCAACTGTCATCACATTACATTTGCCTGCTGAGAGTTCAGCTTAGCTGTGATACGTGTTTTCTTCCCACCTTTGAAATTAAAAGAATTGAACTTAGTTAAATTGAATTTATACTCCAAAGAAACCAATGTTAATAAGAATATCAGTAAAAATGTAAGTTAGTTTTAAATTTAAGGAGTATTTTCATAGAATTTTTAACCCCTATAAAAAGAAGAGCCTCTTTAGAATGTCTGAGAAATACCATTTACTCATTGATTTAGAAAAATAGAAGGTATGCCTCTTTAACAGGATAAACATTCTTTGCTTATAATGACATACGCACATCAGAAGACTACATCAGAAAACAGCATCTAAATTATTTGAATAAAAAGAAACAGATTAGTTTTGTACTTGTGCTCTATAATTTTGTCAAATGCATATAATTTGTGCAGAAAGTTTGATGAAGGAAAGCACTTCACATAAACCACTCCATTTTTTATAGAATTTTAGCCTAAGTGTGGGTTTCAGCTCAGATTGGGATGAGATGCGCTTTCCTTTTAACTTACATTGGCTTTCTCAGACATAAATTTCCAGACTCTGATTCCATGCTCTTTTTCTCTGGATAAATCTGTCCAGTGATCACTTTTTAGGTCATCAAGATTCAATAAGGTAGCAGGTCAGCCATGCTTTGGAGTTCCAGAGCTGCCGTGTGCTGTCAGAGCTAGTATGCCCATGTGTGTGCATGAGCTGAACAGCCAGTTTCCTCAGTGATTTTGTTCTGTAGACCAATTATTTAGCTCAAATGTCCCTGACAATAACTCAGTAGGATAGTAAACATGTTTTGTTTGTTTTTTAATTTAGAGGAAACATAAAGCAATGTAAAACTTTTTTCCACGTCAGTTACGCCATGTAACACCATAACACTGGACCCTTATGGTCAAGTCTTGGTTCTCAGTGAGAAGAGTTCTTGCACAGAAGAGTTTGGGAATATTCTCTTTCCTTCGTGGCAGCAATTTTACTACAAGTCCCAGATAAATTTTAAAGTATGTCTTGTTTATTGTCATGCCCAGCTTAGCAGGTAACATGTCATAGCTGACCTCTGAGAGACCTTGGGTTTTGATGTTAGTTTAAATTAAATAATAACTTAGTTTTTTGGCTTTGAATACTTTACCTCTGTCAGTTTCCTTACAGTAAAATGAGGAAAATAATCGCTCCCAGACAGATTATTGTAAGGATATATGGAACGAAGTATATGTAAATATAAGACTGAAGAATGAATGAACAGATGAGCTGATGGATGCAGCAGTGTAGAGGAGGGCGTGGCCCCTCGCTTGTTCTCCCAGCTCCCACTAGGAGAACATCTCAGGGCCCAGACCCTGCCACATGTGCCGTGGTAAATCAGGGTGGCCATGCTTCCGTGTTCTTCTTGCAGCCAACATCGGTATGGCTGTGACAAGCACTGTAGTGGGCAGGCAGAGGTGAGTGGCCTCAGGGGGCTTCATGGCCAGGATGGATTATAACTGTGACATAGGGTAGGATGTGGCCTATGCTCTGGGAGGGGCCTGTGGTCAGTGCCTAGTGAGTATTTGTTGAGTCACTGAAACACAAGATAAAAGAAAGAGAATCAGAGGGTCATGGGAGCTCGAAGGGGAAAGAATATTTCTAGCTGCTGCTGCAAATCATTCACATATTTTTGTGTACCTCTCATTAGTTCATGTGTGTGTCATCTACAACTTGATAGGTGGGAAATGTCATAACTTTGTTAATTTGTTTGTTTTACAAAAAGATACTCGTACGCCGATTATAATTTATTGCATCAGTGTCCATGCCCCATTCCAAGGAACTAAGGCATTTTTTCAGGGAGCAATCACCCTCTCGGTTACTATGTAATTCACTGATTTTACTCACACCATGCCCCCTGCATGAGGGCAGAGATTTCTGTCTGTTTTGTTCACTGGTGCCTCCAAACATGAGAGTGGAAATATTTAACAGTGGGTACATAAGGGCACCAGTTGGGCACTGACCAGGACGCCAGCCATGTGGGTGTTTTCCAGGTGAATACCAACCCTGGATGTAGCCTCAGCACCTGCTGCAGAGTAAATATTTTTTCAGTGAGTACACGCTGAATGAACGAATTCAGCTCCTTGTCATCACAGAAAAGGTCACCAAATTTAGAACATTTGTCTTTCCGTAAAAAAGAAAAATGAGTAACTCATCTTTATGTTCAACTTTCAGCTTTTATAAAGTCTTTCCTGTGAGATAAATGGCAAACTTGTGTGTGTGACAAAAGATTTCCATGGTCATGCCCTGCCTCAGGACAGTAAATTGTAAAGATAATATGATTTGTAAGTTAATAAAGTTCAACACTTCAGTTTGGAGGCTCATGTAAACCATGGTACCTCACCCTGTGCTGAAAGTGAATGAGGGTTCTAGTGGCAGCCCCTCCCTCCCTCTCCTTCTCTTTCTTAGTACAGCTCATACATTGAACCTGACCTGGAACAGTCTGATAGATGACCTAGCAAGAAGGGTGCAAGCGTCAGGCCACATGTTAAATTTCAGTAAAGCTTGAGTTCATCATTTGAGATAAGAAGATAAATATTAATAGAAGTCCTAACATTGTCTTCTCACATGAGAGTCTGCAAACTTACAAAATTAAGCATAATGATTTTTGGAAGAGCCGGACGTGATGTGGCAAGTTCCAGCTATTCAGGAGGTGGGAGGATCACTTGAGTCCAGGAGTTCAGGCTGTAGTGCAATATGATTGTGCCTATGAATAGCCTCTACACTGTAGCCTGAGCAACGTAACATACGCAGACACTGTCTCGAAAAATAAAAAGAAAAAGAAAAGAAACTTTTTTGCAGAGATTTTTAAAGGCAAAATGGTGGAGGGAGGCTCTTCCATGGTTCTATGGGTTGACTGGGCTCAGCTGGGTGGTTCTTACCCAGGCTGTCTCACATCTGGCACCTGCACTGGCATAGCTGGAACAGCTTGGGGCTGGCCGGATATCCGTGGCTCAGCAGCCCCTCCACTTGCCTAGCCTGGGTCTTCTCACAGCAGTCAGGCTTCTGACATGGCTGCTACAGGCTCCAGAGATCCAGGTGGGAGTGCCAGCTTCTTCACAGTATCACTTTGGAAGTCTCAGAACTGTTTGGCCACGGCAGGTCACAAGGCCAGCCTAGATTCAAGGGAGGAGAGTGAGCCTGTTGTGAGGGAAGCAGCAGCCTGCCTGTCCAAGGAGGGCCACAGGCCAACGGACATTTCTCTGTCTTCCACAGCTGGTGTAGCACTGACCACACTGGGTCAGGGGCTCACTACAAGGCATCTGCCCCACCACTGGTCAGCAAGCTCCTTAAAGGCAAAGCTATGTGTCATTCATCTTTCAGTCTCCAGCATCTAACATCATAAGAAGTCAGTAGATGTTAGTTGGATTAAAATCAGTTATGCAAACATTTTAAGGAATTTCTAATTAGGGGAAAGTAGACTCTAGTGCCATTTATGTAATTACACCACAGGATGTCTTTACAATGTGCATGGGAGGAAATGACTTAATATGGATACTGAAAAGATAACTGATTTAAATAATGACTACTTAATCCAGAGAGTTAAATCAGAAAAGCAATAGAGTTCTCTCTGCTCCCATGTCCGCAGAAGCAAGTGTTTAAAGCGTGCATTTTGTTCCTGCTACACTTGATTTCCTTGGGCTCCTTATTTTCACTTTAACGTGGTCTCATGAATCCTAATTTTATATTGCTTTCAAAAATCATGAGTTTTGATGTACCTCATAATTGTATTTGACTTTTTAGATGAGTTTATGTCTTTGTGCCTTGGAAGTTGTCTCCCTCAAAATCTTTTGAAAATCTTATAAATTGTGTCATTGAGATTTCTTTAAGGAGAATGTCAGTTTGGGCCAATTTTTTAATGTTTTGCTTTAAGTAGGGGGAGGCGTCAACTTTTAGTGGGGAAGGGATTGTGTATTTTATAGTAAGAGCCGGCCTGATGACTCTGGTGAACCTCTCAGACGCTGGAGGAACATTCTTACAGATGTATCCACATTGCTCTGACAGCTTCTTAACATGACCGTTGGCAGTCCTCTGTGGCAGTGGTTTGTCCGTCATGCCTTGGAGGACCGTAGGAATGCCTTTCCTAGGCTTCTGTTTCGTGTGTTTTTTAAACAGCCAGAGATTTCACATGGCATCCTTGGGTCTCGTGACCAGCTAACAGGAGAGGAGGTGCTGGTGACTTTCCAGCCTTTGGCCCAATCCCCCAGCTCTTTAGTATTTCCGTGCATGTTACAGTAACTCATGGGCGATGTGAAGGAGTGCCACCCCGCATTTGGAACCACGGCCTTCTGCCAGAGCAGATCAATACTTGAGCTGTCTGTCTCTAGCGCTCACCTTCCTTTCACACAGCGAGACCCTTCTGCAGGCAGCGATCGATAGCTCTAATCCGCTGCAGCCTGCAGCAAGTCATGCGAGGCAGAGCACTTAGGTGGCATTACACGGGACTGTGGAGGCAGCAGTTCTGGGGCTTAGATTCGTAACACCCTTCCTAGGGACACATTCTATTTGTAATGTGTACTTTTAATAATCTCTGCCGTGGATCACCATTCCTCTGAAATTTGATTCAGGGAAATGGACATGTGTTTGTGTTTGTGTTTGTATATGCATGTGTAAATTACAGACAGATATTCATTCCCTTCTCAGACTTTGTAGCAGCCCTCCCTGTGTAGTGCTGCTGCAGACCATCACTGCGTCACTACACATCTGGGCAGTTTTGTCTACTCTTTTGCTTTGTGCTGTAATTATTTCTAGTCTGGGTATTTTTAAAACATTAAAACTTTAAATATATATATATTTGAAATCCCAGTGACTGAAGAGCATTCTTACTCTAACATGTGCTTTCCCACAAAACATCATTAGAAGACAATGAACACTGGATGTCACTACCATCTTTGAATGGCTGTGACCAAGTGAGACGCTGGAGAGTGAAGATCTGTCTTTCCCCGGACCACTGAGACCAAAGGAGCCTCCACCTAGGGATTAGCTTTGGAACTAACCCTGTGGCATCCTTGGAAGGCAGAGTAGGGAGTTAGAAAAATCTCCTTCAGTTCTTTACCTGGTCTTCCAATCCTCATTCCATTTCCATATCTAGTTATCTTTGTTTTGTCTGTGGTCTTCAGGATACAACATAAAGTTAAAGGCTGATCTAAAGAAAGCGAGTATGTGGGAGACAAGTCTGAACCAGGGTTTCCGGCCGCTGTTGTGTGCTAGTCCTATAAGGAGCAGGCAGCAGTGGCCAGTAGAGCCAAGGGTGTAATGCCTGCTGTGTGCGAGAGCCTCAGCAGCTGCTTGCCCGTCAGAGAGGACTGGTTTCCAAATTCAGACATGCTTGAACTCATTAGTGAATGACACACTGTATTTTACACAAAGGTCTCTCCTGGGATGTAATCTTTGTTTCGAGCTCTGTGGCCTTTTAAACTCTGTGCTGATCATCTCACCTTTAAGGCCACTTTTACTGATCTGTGCCTCACAGGCCACTGCGTCCTTTCCATTTTTCACAGAGTACAGATATCACCTTCAGAGAACCCCTTAAGTTGAGCTTAGCTCACGGGAAAACTTCTGAGAAACAAGGTTTTTTCCAAGAACCAGGTAGTTCTCTCTCATATTTACACACATCCTGCCCTACAATACAGAGGTGCAAGGTGCATTTGTTGCTGGAGATGATCATTCAGTAAAGTGTCTTTTACTTGGGGCTTTAAAAAATCTTGACAAAAAATAATCAACTGATTCTGATAATCTGATCATCTCATTCATATTCCTAGACACCAATTCTGGAAACTCCAAAAGCATTTTTTCCGTTAGTATACTGATTCATTCAACAAAATACCCATCGGCCATTTCCTGTATGCCAGGCACTGTAGTGTTGCTGTGGGTGCACAATTGGAAGGCACAGTGCCCACTCTGGAGGGGCTCTTTGTTAAATACAGAGCACATTAGGGAAGAGAGCAGTGCACAATTTCCTCATGGCTGTGATGCAGAGTGCAGCCTGGAGCCCCAAGGCATCCCATGGAGGACCTGTGACCTGGCAATTGGAGGGTGAATAGGTGCCACAGGGACTTGATGGAAGAAAGGAGCGTTCAGAAAAAGTAAACAACTTTCAACAGAAAAGAGCCTTTGGTAAACCTGGAACCATCAAGAAACTTAGTGATCTTGGAGCTTCAGATGCTGCTAGGAACCCAAACCCACCCCCTGCAGTAATCAGACTGGGATACACAGCACCCAGATGTGCACACATCACTCCCTCCACTTCTTATCACTGTCTCATCTCACTATGTCTGCGAGACACCTTCCCACATCCCATGCCATAGACCCCTCACTCATTAGGAGATGTGCTGCTGTGTTGTGTTGTGTGAGAAGAAGACCAGGAGGTGAAGCTGCTTGGAGCTGTACTCTTGGGTCACCTGGAGAGTCATCTGTTTACTTAGCTGCACCATTCTCTGTTCTGTCCCAGGCACTAAGAGCCTCACATATTTTATTCAGTTATTAATCCTATCAGGAAGGCACAATTATGATCCTATTTTAATATATTGTGCAAATACAGTGCAATGTCTTAAAACAACACAATCTATTATGTCACAAACTTTTTTGTATTTAAAAAATATAGTTGAGAGAACAGAAGCCCAGAAAAGTTAAATAACTTGCCTGAGGCCACACAGTTTTGCGAGTGGTAACCAGGACCTGAACCAGCAGCAGCTACTCCACTTGTGCCATCAACTCACCGCTTCCCACCACCCCAGTGCCTGGTCAACACCTCTCCATCAGGACCCAAAGATGCCTGTGGAATTTTACATGCATTTCAGTGCAACTTTTTAAAGCATGTTGAATCTGTTGGTTGGATTTATAACTTGTGATTTACAGCTGATTTTGATAAGCCGCAAATGCCAGTATCATGTTTTAATGAGACTGAAGGCATGAACGAGCAGATTCTACTCTTGAGGCTGTTGTGGGAACACGCCGGCCGACATTGCACTCACCCCTCTGAAGGCCGGCATTGTCGCCAGGCTCATTAGCATCCACGCTCCTCCTCGCTGGGCCGTTGCCGCTTGCTAGCTTACCAGCTGTTCCTGCTGCTCCGTACAATGTCGGATGTGTTCAGCTCACTGGGTTCCTGTCCTCGCCGCCGGGAGGAGACAGCCCTTCCGCTGGGGATACCCACGTGGCTGCCTGTCAGCGGTGGCACCGAATAAAGTAATAGGCCTTCGCATGGCATATGGTGTCTGGATTCGTACAAGATGCAAAACTCTTCTGCAGCTAATGCACGATGACTCATAGCATTGCTAATTTTTCAAACAAAAGCTGACTTCCACACCCACACTTTTAACCCCTCCAGCTAAAAACTCTTGGGTTGCAAAGCTCTAGAATGGTGACTTTTGGGTCACCATATACAATTTGTTATACTTATTGAAAGTGTATGAAACGACTTGCTTTACTTTGGATTGAAGTTATTTTAAATTTCTATTTTAAATTTATTTCCTCTCTATATGGGGAATTTTTAAACTTTTAACTTTCCATTTCTTTTTACGTTGGAAGAGTCTAAACAGTTTGATAGATTTACTTTAAAAGCTGTTATTAAAAAATCGGTCAGAAGGCACTATATTAGTTGAACCCTTGTAATTGTTTAGTAGAAGTTAACTTTCTCTTAAAAGCTTCATAGAAACTACTGCCTAATACTCTCATCAATTCAGGTGTGAAGCATTTCGTGCTCACATTATAGTATTTTAAAGCTATAAGAGAATGTTGATTCTTTTGTGGAATATGATTTTGCACAGTCTTTTCTGGTATACTAAATAAAGCCCATTTAAACAACCAAATTCTGGCAACAGAAATTTAGATTATAAATTTATATTAAAATGGCCATTTTTCAAACTAGAAAATAAACACATGGGATCTTCTAAAAGAATGTCCCTCCTAAACTTTGGATCAGTTGTGCTAATAGATAGCTACATTCAATCTGAGACTTTAAGTCCTAAAATAAGGCAGTTATTTGCATTTACACAATTTGGCCTCCTTTTGAAGTAGTGATCAAAATATTGGTTCTTTTATAAATAACCTTTTATTGAACATTTTATTTAAACATTTCAGAGTCAAGAATTGCCATCATAAAATGATTAGGCAGTTTCTAATTATGAATCAGTAAGTGTTTTGTAGTCAGTCTGGCACATGAGCACTTTTGCAATCAGAATTTGGCAAATGTATGCATTTATAAAGGAACTTCAACCTAGGAGGGTAATACAGATTTTTTAAAAAATAGATTACTTTTTGGAAGCCCAAAAGATGCCTTTTGGGGAACAGGCTAGAGACTCAGAATTGGTGGTTTCATTTTGGTTTCATGTTTAAGTCAAGTTTTTGCTTTCTGATCTACAGATACGAATTCAAATGCACATCTAACTTATAAAGGGCATTCTATTCTCTGAAAATGAAATTAAAAAATATAAAATTTCTAAATAGGCCTTACTTTCTATATTCCAGTTTTGATGCCATTTTTCAAGCACAGTCTCTAATTTTGCTCTTTGCCATTGGAAATAAGCTGGTATGTATTTGGTGTGTCTAAAAATTTATTAGGCACTTAAATTCTCCACGTTTGGCATATATGAGGATTTCCAGTTTTGCTTTCACTGCCTTGAGTTTGAGAACTATGTTGTTACTCCTACTAGTACTTTCATTTTATCCTATTACCACTGATTTTTATGAAATGAGGGCAAAATTCATTGGAGTATTCAAATAATTACCTAAGGACAGAAGTGGAGACACTGCTGAGCCTGAACTCTTGGTCAGTAGTTAGTGTCTGCATGTAACTGATAAAATGCTTTCTCATCAGCCAATGGACCAGAGGGCAAACTCAGCTCCAAAAGGCAGTTTGGAACATTAGTGCATGATGTGCAAAAGCGCAGGCTGATCACAGGCACCCAGAAGGACTATTGGACCATTATTCTCACTCTTGGCGACAACCCTGCAGAATGGGACTGTGTTAACCCACAGATGGGGAGAGTGAAGCTCGAGGAAGCCAGGTCTTGGCCTGGGGCCCACAGCCAGGGCAGGGCTGGGATGAGAGCCCAGACCAACCTGACTCTATGGCCGCCTGCTGTTTCTCATTTGTGCACACTTTTGACCTAAGAATAGGAGACCATCAAAATGATATAGCTTTGAGAAAGTGAAGCAATTCCAATTAATTTTAGCTTGTTCTCTCATTATTGTTACCAAGTAGATCCTAGCCTTTTAAACCTTGATTGTATGGAATAAAGATGAAAACAAAATTATCGTAAGTTAGGATGGAAAGCATTCCCATTTTGACACCATGTGTACATCTCTTATACCTAAATACATATAGCTTCCAAATTAAAAAGCAGTGAAAATATTAAGTTTAAATATTCTTACTGGCATATCCCACTTAGAGTCCATCCGAAAATAAGCATCTAATTGATGTTACTCAGTGCTTTTGCCTTGAGAAATAGTTGAGGACACAGTTCCATCACAGTGATTTTTCTATCTTTTTGCTAGCAAGATGTTTATTTGTATATGTGGAATCCATTTATATTCTACCTCTCTCTAAAATAGATTTGAAAGAGTTTATATAAAGGCCATGTATAATGAGAAAGAGAAAATCAAAGCCCAGGAAGCGAGGATGAAAATAAGAGCATCTAAAGGCATACAGAGCATCCACAGTCATGACTCTGGCAGCAGAGCAGGGCGCCCCCATTGACTACTGCTGACCTCTAATGCTTGCTGTAAGGTGTAGCTACCACGTGTCTTCGGGCCATTCTTGTTCTAAAGTTGTCAATGACTGTTAATGAAATTATATTTTGTATAAGTTGGAAGACATAATAGGTTACTCTAATGAAATATGTTCTAGACAACAGCATATGTTTATAGGAAATTTTTAATATCAAAATGATTTCTGTCTACCCCACGAGTTCAAAAGATATCTTTGGAGCAGACAAGCAAGTTCATGTGCATCACAAGCTAATTAGTTCCAAAAAAAAAAAAAAAGTTAAGGGCTTAACAATAGCTGAAAAAGTGAAGGATTAATTAGTGACAGGAAGAAAGTATGACTGAAAAATAATCTTAATGCCCACATTAGCTGGCTAGCTGCTTTTGCTGAGCCTTTTAGTTTAAAAAGCCCAAGTGCCTGACATTTTGCATCTGTTTTTTTTTTGTGAAGATAAAAGGAAACTTGAGTGTCTCATTCTCAATAATGGATTTTATGTGACAAAAAGATTCCTGCTCCCTTCATCTTCATGGCCAGGCATTTTTATATTATTGCCCCACTGACTGTCATTTCTTGTTTAACTCTTTGTAGACTCGTACACCTTTCCTCCACCCTGGGGATGGTCTGGGATTGAATGATGTCAAAGGTGCTCTGTGTACTAGGTACTTCCATGCATGTTGGTCTTGTTACCATGTTGCAGGACTTGTTGCCCTGTAATCCAGCTCTTCTTTCAGGTTTGTTTACTTGTGATCACTATGTAATCATTCATTTTATGGAGCTTCATTAAGGACTGCAAACCTCTGTCCCAATTTAGCGTCATTCAAGCGTAGGTAGCATCCATCTGCTCCACCCGCACTGTTTAATTAATGAACTTCATAATGTGTTTTTGCCTGTGAAAAGCTCTCTGTCTCCTCAGGTTGTTGAATGAGATGTGCATTCCAGGTTTTCTGTGTTAAGATTCTAGAAAGCCCGCCGTGGGAGGTGCTAATTATGTACTCACCAAACTCCTGTTAGTCATAACTTGAAGGCAGAATTACTTTTTTTTTTTTTCAATATATATTCAGAAACCCAAAGTCAGGTCGCTTTTTGAGTAAGTAAATCACTGGTCAGCTTTCATAGTCATTCTCTTCAGTAAGAGTAAAGATTAACATTTTTTAAAAGCTATATTTTATTTCAGTACAATAAAAATATACTTGTTACCTTGAGGTTTTTCCTTCTGAAATTAAAGTTATAGAAATGTTTGAATGTCAAAAATGCTATTTCTGTTTTCCAATGTCTTTTCGTAGAATTGCCTGGGAAACTTTGTAGGATAGATGCTATTAAAAGTAATGAAGTAACAACTGTTTTTCTTGGAAAATAGTAACACTCATGTAATGTATTTTTTAAATTTCATTATTTGTTTAATTATTAGTGTGTTGTAAAATTCTGTCTGGATTTAGAGGTGTTTTGTTGGCACCTGTTCAAAGAGCTGATAAATTTGATATTATATGGCAGATAGCATAAAACTAGCCACACTCATTTGCTTAACACATCTATTAACAACTAAGACCAGGAGCTTAATCCTGATTTTTAACAACCAGACAACCTATGGATTATGTGCCTTTTCTTAAAGACTATTTAATATTGAGATTAAACTCCACTCTACCCTGTCAAGTACTCTCAAGTCCTTGAAAAAATTCTTTCTGTCTTGAAATATGACAGAGTTCTACATTCATGTTGTATTCAGCTCTTTTCATCACAATATTAACTTTTTTTCCTATAATGGTGAAAAATACATCTGAATATTCATTCTTCAAAAACAATTTTTACTTACCCCCGTCCTAACTGGGAAGGGAGGATTATATTTGTGTTCTCATCTAGCCATTATAAAGTTAATATACTGGAAAATCAATGTTAAAGTTGTTTTACATTAAGTACCCCATGTTCTGTGAGGATAAAAGCAAAAGGGATTAAGAGCTGGAAGAATAATTGGAGCACAAGGAAGGAAGAATGATGCCCCCTTTTTTCTCTCCCTTCTCTAACATTTGTAGAACTGCATGTAGTCAGGGACCTGGCATGTTCCTGGCTACACTGATAATGTGGGACAAGGATCCTCAGATACTGTCGATGTGGCCCAGTCCAGTAGGCAAGAGACTGTCCTATCTCATCCCCTCTACAGGTGCCCAGAAAAAAAGCTTCATGATGACCAAAAAATGAGAGACATATTGCAAGATGAGCTTCACTCCTTATTTTATATTGGGTTGAAGTGCATGAAGTTGTTGATATTTGACTGTTTGACCTAGTTTAAAAAAAAAAAAAAAAAAAGGCAATTTGATATAATTCAACCTAATTTTTTGCATTACAAAGCATGGAGAATATGTGAATAGCAACTTTGTTTACTAACCAGAGGAATCTGTGCACATGTGCTATGATGAGGGTTTAGCTGTCTTGACAGGACATCTGCCAGAGCTCAGGATTGCATTTGTGAAGCTTCTCTGGAGCCCCTTGCTGTTGAGCTCCCTGCATCTTGAACCATTTTGGTCTGTCTTCGGGACCATCTTTTTCCTTTAGTGTTGTGTTTGTGTAGCTGGTTTCTCTGGGCATCGTGCCCAGTGAATGTTATTTTTGTTTATTGTATGCAGTGTCTCCAATCCTGTTTTCATGATAAAGCCTTTAAAAATCAATTAACAAATGAAATACATCTTTGCCTGGGAAACTTTTGAACTGCTTGCCATGTTAGCAAATTCACAATACTGCCACCAAGTCAGACAGCTGACCACCTTCTGGTGCTGGACAATGGATAGCCCCCTTCCTTTATCAGCCCATTAAAAAAGAGACTCAAACCACTTTTATCTTAATGAAATGAAAAGCACAAATTGAAAAAAGTTATCTTTGCTTTATTTGCAATTGTATTAAAATGTTAAAATCTACAAGCAAGATAATTAAAATGCTATCCCTGCCAATCAGCTGAGAAATTAGTTTAACTGGGTTTTGACTTCATGACAAATGGGCTATCAAACTAAAACTTAGCAGAACTGTGGCAGCCTGAGGGTTCCAGAGTGGAATTTGGCCTTAGAACATTTCCTAAGTGTGAGTTTGGGCACAGCCAGCCAAAGAGGCTCGGTGACTTGTCACTCCAGAGAACGCATGCAGTGTCCTCACCCTGTCACAGCCTCAGACACATTTTGAATCTGCAGGAACTAGTTCAACCCAGTAAGTCACTCACTTTATCATTTGGTAGAACCACCAGGCCCAGTGGAATATTTGCCCTCTGCATTATACCTGTAGCCACGCAGGTCAGCTTTGTATCACCCAGGGCAGTGCTGAGCAGTGCAGTGCCATCTCTTTATGCATAGTAATGCATTTGCTTTCCACAGCAGTCCTGCAAAGCCAAGGTACTGTCATTTATTTTGCTGCTGGTGGCTGCTGCTCTCCTCCTCATCATCATTCTCCTCTCCTCCTTCTTGTTAATTTCAAAACCTATTTAGGTTGGTACAAAAGTAATTGTGGTTTTTGCCTTTAAGAGTAATGGCAGCATAATAGTTTGAAAATTTACCTCTTTCTCTGTAAGATGATGTGGTGGTTTTCAAAACAAAAGATTGGTAATCTGCCAGCATGTGTGTTTAACTAATTTATAATACATTCAGAATTTTTTTTCATTTCTCTATATGTTTTTCACTTGTTTTTATGTGAAACCCTCAAAATGGGGAAGTTGAGAGGGGATATCTCAAATTTTTGTGTTTTATGTGAGTTTTAACAGTCAACACTTACTAACTGGAAACATATACATTCATTCAGCAATCCAAGGAGGTCACAGTTTGGGTTTCTATGAAGAACATGTGCTCAAGTAAGAATATAAGATTTTATTAACCACAGCTCCTATTAAAGCAGATTTTGAAAGAAAAAGAAAAAAAAAAAAAAAAAGGTGTCCCAGCAAGAGAGATGATACTTTAGCTCTAAGAAGAAAGTGGACTATGTTTGTAAATTCTGCCATTTAAAAAAAAAAATGTTTTTTCCAAAGCAAATGTGGATTGTTTAGTGCTAGCAGAATGCATTAGTTTTGGCTCTGAGTCCAGCTTTTCAGAAAATGCTTTTGAGTTCAAATCTTACAGCTTCTTTCAAAGCAGTTGCTGGATTTTGCCAGTTTTTCTTTTTAATATTATACTTCTTTACATACTAGTTCTAAAAATAGTAAAGACATTGGGCCATTAAATGTTTTTATAATGAAAATTACACAGAAATGTAATTCCTAAGAACCTGTTTGACCATTAATCAGAAATGTTTTGGTGTTGTGAGAGGAAAGTACTATTGGGAGGCTATGCTGTAGACTCCTTTACCCCCTGGCAGGCAGCCATGGAGAAAATAGCCTAGTTGGGTGGGTGGGTTGATTGGCCTTTTTTTGTTATGGTTTATTTTTAAAACAAGAGTTTGAAGAAGCACCCCTTTCTGAGTGATGTGGACTAGTCAGGGCCGCAAGCTGAGCCAAAGACCAGATTAGATTTTGCAGGGGACCTCCCCAGCTTCCAGTTCCAAGAACAGAGTAAATGTCGTTCAGTAAGTAGCCCCCAAACTCAGAACCAACATCTGACCAATATATATGTATTCCATCATCTGCCCTTCTGCCATGCAAAATTTAGCACTTTGGGTGTAATAGACTTCCATCTTCATGAATCTCCTTGCAAAACTCAGGCACTTAGGGAATAGTCAGACATTACATTCAAGCATCTCAAGTTACAGTAGTTTCCCCTTATCTACAGGGGATACATTCCAAGATGCCCAGTGGATGCCTGAAACCTCAGATAGTACCAAAACCTATATATTCTATGTTTTTCTTACACGTACATCCTATAATGAAGTTTCATTCTAAATTGGACAAAGGAAGAGATTAATAATAACTAATAATAAAATGTAACAAGTATGACAGTATGCCAGCATCACTACTTTTGCACTTTGGGGACATTATTGAGTAAAATAAGAGTTACTTGAACACAGGCACACGCAACACAGAACACAAGTGATGCTGCAGCTGTTGATCCGATAAATGACTAATAGGCAGTGCATGTGGCGTGGACCCGCTGGACAGAAGGACAGAACAGTTTACAGTTTAAAACATGAATTGTTTACTTCTGGAATTTTCCATTTAATATTTTCAGACCTTGCTTGACTGCAGGTAACAAACTTATGGAAAAGGAAATCACGGAGAAGTGGGACTGGCTACTGTATTAAAATTAATGTGAAAAATACCAAGCATTGGTGAGACTATTATAGAACAACTAGAATTCTTAAATGCTGCTGGTGGGAATGTAAATTTGCTCAATCAACCACTTGGGAAAACTGACAGTATTTGCTAGGCTAATCCGCAATGTATCAGGAGAGGAGTTATCCTTCCAGTAAGGGGGTGAGTGTCTGGAAAGCAGCAGGAAGGTGCTGGTGATTTTTTATCGGGTTGCTGGTAACATGAGTGTGTTCAATTTGTGAAAATTCATTGAGCTGTATACTTCTGTGTACTCTGTGTGTGTGTGTGTGTGTGTGTGTATTTGTCAATAAAAAGTTGTAAAATCTCTTGAAGTAAGTTAGAGCTTCTCAGATTGGGAAACCAGGTGATGTGCTAGGGTGTAGGAGAGTCCCAGGAGACACATGGCATGCCTTTGCAGATCATCAGCAGTACTTGATAGTTAATCATATACAACATTTTTGTATTAAAATAAATGCAAGCCATGAATTTGCATTCCTTTTTAACACGTATCTGACACATTTCTTGCTTACAGGCCCCTGGAGGTCCTGCTGTTCCATTCTGTGGCCCTGAGGGGAGATTCCAGAGGAAGTGTGTGTGTTGTGTTGCCATAAACCATGGTTCCCAACCCTGGCTGCACATACAATCACATGGGGGGTTCCGATATTGACTGATGCCCAGCACCCACCCCACAGATTCTGGGTAACTTGGTTTGGAGTGGGGACCAGGCATCAGTGCCGATTAACCACCAGGTGATTCTAATGCGCAGCCAGGAATGAGAGCTGCTGCCCTAAGGCATTAAGCAGCTCCCTTAGCAGGGATTCACAGATGCCCAAGGACTAGGAAGAAAGGATTGCTGCTGCTGTGAGAAATGGACTCGATATTCCCCCACGGTTTCTTCCAGATCTGAGAGTGGAAGATAGTGGCTAACGGCTATCCAGGGCTTAGCTTTTGTTGTGCACTGTACTAAGCACTTCATGTGGGCACCACTGTGTTCATCATTCAGCCATGAGGAAACGGAGACCCAGAGGGGTCACATGACGTCCTCAAGAGCTTTATAATGGTTATGGTGGCCTGGAGCACAGGCGTTCTGACCACAAAGCTGGACTCCACCTTATGAGGATGTCATGTGATAAGCCTTGCACAGCAGCCTGGCAGGCAGAAGGAAGTTAGGGATGCTGGAAGATTGAGGTGGCTGCAACTATAAAAGACAAAAAGCACTAGCTTCACAATTAGGGGCACCTGGTATGGGACACCCAAGGCTCAAGAGGGAACCAGAGATACAAGGGGAAAAAAGTGAAGATCAAGAGCACCTGGAGACATCATTTCATAGTTCTCCCATGCCCCCAGAAAATAATGCAGTGTCAAAAGAGTCAGTATCTGGATTATCTCAGTTCGAAGCCATCCATTCACTGGAGGACTGCTTCCCCCATCCCCACCCAAAAAGGTGCTTTTTCTGCACCCTTCCTCATCCAGGAAATGAATGCAGTCCCCTTCAAATTACATCGCCATGCCATAGTAGTTTTACAAATCCTTCTGGTATTACAATCTTACCTTTTTAGACCTTTGTTAATTGATCAAAGGGTTAAAAGTATAAACACTATGCAGCTTTAAGGAAAATGTGGATATTAATGTCTTTCTTTAATCTATAATAATGACTGGTTTTAGTCAGAATGCTTTAAATGCAGCTATTGTAAAATCTCTGCCCTTGTATCAGTGGTTAAGTATCATGGTCCATTGATAGAGCTTTAAAAAGTTCAAAGGCTATGCTAGCATATCTTTTGGCACTTCATCTTTTAACTGTAAAGAAAAAGATGTCCTTGTATCAAGCCTTAGTGTTTATGTGAAAAATGAAATTGGGTTCAGTTCGTGCGTAGATTTTTAGAGAGATTAAAGTGGGCATCACACAGTTTTTCTCTGTAAAAGGCTGCCTTTGATGTGCCTTCTGTCTGTTCATACAGAAGTGTCAGCTATTGTTTTTCAGCAGTAGAAGAGTGTCCGCTTGTCATCAGCACATTCTAATACCTTTGTGCTGGAGCCTTGTTCAAGGTAGATCTTATAATTCAGAGATAATGTTACTGGAACCGTACATTGTAACACCAGTCTGCTTTAGGAAGATAAATGCCAAGGCAAAGCCAAAGTGTTTATCAAAAATGATCAGGGAGCAAAACTAAAACATTTATATTTGAATGTCTGATTACAATCCATGCTCTAGATATTTCATTAGCAGTATAACACAGTTATTCTTTGGTGCTTGCTTGGAGTTTTGTTTGTGCTATTTCACTGCAAAGGAAACGAATGAGACGGTTACATTAAGGAGCCCAGAGTAGCTGAGTGTATGGTCATACCTTGAATTAGGCTAAGATGACAGAGAGCAGAGTGCAGATGCCTCATGGCATCTGAAAGTGTAGAACATTCCCACCGAGTAGCTCTTGGCCAACCTATAAGTCATAATTTAGTGAGCTCTTACAATGTATACAACGTGCTAAATATTTTATGTGTACTTTACCATCACTAGAAAGTAGGGTTGTTGTCCATTTTGCAAAAAAGAAGCGAAAGCACAGAGAGAAGCTGAATGACTTGCCCAAGATCTCTCAGCCAGCAAGTGAGAGGTGAATTCCCACCCAAGCTTGGTGCTCACTCTCTTAGCCACTGCTGTCTGTCTTCCAACTGCATTGTCACTAATTGCTAAAAATATTTTCACACGCTGGGCGCGATGGCTCACACCTGTAATCCCAGCACTTTGGGAGGCCGAGGCGGGCGGATCACAAGGTCAGGAGATCGAGACCATCCTGGCTAACACGGTGAAACCCCGTCTCTACTAAAAATACAAAAAATTAGCCGGGCGCGGTGGTAGGCGTCTGTAGTCCCAGCTACTTGGGAGGCTGAGGCAGGAGAATGGCGTGAACCTGGGAGGCGGAGCTGGCAGTGAGCCGAGATCGCGCCACTGCACTCCAGCCAGGGGGACAAAGCACGACTCCGTCTCAAAAAAAAAAAAAAAAAAAAAAATTGCACACACTACTTTGAATGTGCAAACCAACTAATATATATGCCTTTTTCTCTAAATTTATTCAGATGATCTTTTTCATTTCCAGTAAATATTTTTTAATGAAAATGAAATCCAATAGAATTTCTTTCTTTGCTTGTCTTATGTTCTTTTTGATAAATAATATGTACTTCAGGATAATTTCACTTTCTGTTGATGCTGCCTCTAAATTAAAAAAAGAAAAATCATATTTTAAAATGATTTCTAGAACAGCTCAGACTACATCACTACATCCCTAGGACAGCACTATTTAAATGACTCTATGATACTGTAACTTTGTTTTTCTTACATTACTTCCACTTAAAGCTTTCCCAGCACATGTCAACTCTGCAGCTCTGTATCTGAGGCTGATGACCAGTGCTCCAAGCATGGGCAACCTAGAGCATTAGCCAGGAGGAGAGAGGGAGTGCTCCTCCGGCAACCCCCTCTCTGGTCTTGAGGGAGAGAAACAGAGGATGACTGACACTGAAGGGAGGGAGCTTACTTCTGCTGCCATCCTGCCTTGTCCTGCCTCTGCTGTCGTTGTGGTCACTGCTGCAGAGGCCCAGGGATGGCAAGGTGACATTCTAGCTGTTCATTTGTTTCAACAAGGCTAGCCACAGGTCCACCCAGACTCACCTCATTCGGGTCACCTTCCACCTAAACATTGGCAGCAGTTCCCTGACTTAGAGATTAACGGCTGTCACACTTCCCACTTGTTTCCTTCTCTTTCATTTTCTGTTATGAAAAGCGTGCTCATGTGAAACAGCTCCCAAAAAGCATCTTACGTAAATTCATGCCAAAATATGTGAGAGTCCTCTTGCAAAAGAAAATTGGAATGTGAATTCTGAATTAAAATAAGATTTCCCTTTCTGACCACTCCATTAAATTCGGCTTTTGTTTGTTTTTTATTTGCAAGTGTTGATGCATGTTAAGATGAAGGCAGAGCTACACTGCTCCATTCTGAAGAAGCATTTGGCCACTAACTGATAAAAGAGCCAGGATCCATGTATAAATTATTCAGAAATTTGGTAAATAAACATGCAAACTTCTAGCTGGGGCTATTGCTATTGCATTATTCAGCCCAATAAAGAGAATTTAATTTAATGGATTTTCAGCAACATTGTTCAATGATCAACAAAAGGCATACTGTCTTTTACGAATAACTGATTTTCCCGGGGCATTCTGAAGAAAGTGGGTCCTCGTTAACCCTAGAATGGCTAGCTAATGTAATTGAAGCGCGACCACCTGGCAGCGAGGTTGCCCGTCAGCTGCCAAGGAAGGCCTGGGCCGGGGAGTACCAGGTGCTCTGCTCTCGCTGTCTGATTGTTACAGTGGAATAAACAGCGTGATTGCACAGTATGGCCAGGGGCGAGAATCCAAGACTGCTGCCAACCGGAGCGCGGGCTTTCTTCCCTAGTCTTTGACAAGGGGGGCCAAAAGTGTTTCTATTCAGAGCAGGTAAAGCTGACAAAGCTCCGATGTTGTCTGCACAATCAGGATGAAAAAAATAAGACTGGCCCAAGAACGAACCAGCAGTAAGCCTCAAGTACCTGTTTCTGTATCGTACAAAGCCTAGGCCTATTTAATACAGGCTGGGAAGTTTAAGCATAAAAATTTAAAATAAATTCAAGAAAAAGAACTTAAATACTCAGTGACCACTGTTTCTTAGAGCAGGTCAGCATTATTAAGCTTCCTGTTTTGAAGCATAATTCCAAGTCGTCAGCATACAAAAAACTTTATTTTGGCCCGAATTCCATGGCAACCCAAATACCCTGTTTCTTTGATTATACTTCCTAAATTCCGGGCCAGGTCGTTTTGCTTTCTCTGTCTTCCTTTATAAAGCCCTACACACATCCATATTTAACTCACTGAAATAGTCCTCACTCTGTGGTGGTGTTTATTCTCAGTAATTTTTTTTAAGTGCTGCTGCCCATCCGGAGATATAAAAGAAAATTAGCATTATTTGACTTGTAAAAACTTAATTAAGAAATAGACATTGTGACTTTTCTAAGGGGTTTTGAATGTGAAATGGTTCATTAAGTTTTTGTTAATAGAAAAGTAAAGAGCACTTTCCCCAAATGGCAAGAACAAAATCGCTTTCTCTTAACACATTGATTTATTTCATTTGCTAAGCACAGGAACCATGAAATATTTCATCCCAGTAGCACATTAAATATGTGCAGAAGTAAAATTACAGCTGAACAGCACCTTGTACTTTGTACTCGTGGTGTGTACATTTCAATAGGCTAGGAGGAAAAAACAAACTGTAGAAAGATCATTTTATGAAATTAAATTACCTGTTTTGTATTGCTCTGAATCTCTGCGTGTAGCTGTGGATTCAGAGGGACTTGAACTGTTGCCTGCAGCTTTTCACGGGATAATCCCATCACCCTCTCCAGCCCACCCCCCAGGATTAGTATCTATCACGGGAAAATAGAAATGATAAAAATGTTTCCTGTTGCGTGTTTAGCCTCTCCAGTGGTACCTAACTATAAAAGGTGACCAGGGACTGGATGTGGTGGCTCAGGCCTATAATCCCAGCACTTGGTGAGGCTGAGGCCAGTGGATCGCTTAAGCTCAGGAGTTCACAACCAGCCTGGGCAACATGATGAAACCCCATCTCTACAAGAAATACAGAAGTTAGCTGGGCATGGTGGTGTGCATCCGTAGTCCCAGCTACTTGGGAGGCTGAGGTGGGAGGATCACTTGAGCCCAGGAGGTCACGGCTGCAGTGAGTTGAGATCGCACCACTGCACCCCAGCCTGGGTGAAAAAGTGAGACCCTGTCTCAAAAAAAAAAAAAAAAAAAACTAAAACCAGGATTGCTTAGAAAGATGAATATTAGGTCTGTGGCATCTCTCAGTGTATTGTCAGATGGCAGTCAGGGCACTTAGTAATAAATTGGAAGAGTGACTTGAACCAAGCCAGGTCATGTCTCCTAGCCTGAATTTCCATGCCTGGGGAAAGAGTTGGTAAATAAATGCTACATGAAAAGTAATTAGTACAGGGGCTGCTAGAGATAGTGGCCTAATGAGTGTGCTTTTCTTCCCCTTTTGCACATTGGGTCTTTCCCAATGGAAGGTGACCCAAGTTTGCTTAGGAGAAACCAGAAGTCAGAAGAACAACACAATTTCATGCCTTGTTTTCTAAAGGATTTATTTCTCAGCGTCTATTTTACATAAATAAGTACTCTGTAAGGATGAAGTAAATATATATGAATTTAGTTGTTTGATGGGAAATACATGTATATAAATAAGTAGTCCACCTTTTAGTCTGATAGCTTGAAACTCCATTTTATTTTCAGTCACATGTGAGAGTCTTACTGGCAACCCCACCTTGACCCTGTCTTTGGATCCGGAGCTAGAAACCCAAATTGGACAGTGGGCATGTGTGCGGTCCTGAGTGCAGTGCCTGGTAGCCCTGGGCCCATGCTGCCTGTGGTCCCTAATGACTGAGTCACTCTGATCACTGCCTCTGAGGGCTGGACCTTGAATATACCCTGGAACTTAGTAAGGACACCAAAAGGGATAAAGGGAGTCAGTCCCAAAGGCAGTCTCAACCTTCTTTGTGCCATGGATGTCTTGTACTTCTCAGAATGTTTATAAATGCAGAACATAAAGCATATAGGATTCCAGAGTACATCAGTTATAGTGAAATGCTTTCTAAATCAAATGCATATATAGTAATATAGGAACACCTTTATTCATGTATTAAATACCAAGCTCTAGTAGTAGGTCCAATAATCATTATAATTTTGAAGTGGTAATGAGCAGAATCAATATTTTGAAACACTGGCAACAATATAATGGGACATGAAAATACCTGATTTCTACTGGTGACACAGTCACAGGTGGTATCACTTTGGTTTGTTCCTATTTATAATGGAAAGAAATGCTTCATTTCAGCCAGAGGGTAGGATAGTGAGAATGAAGATGCGCTTTTTTACCATCCAAGTTCATGGACCCCTTGAATTTTGATCATCACCCAGAAGAGCCCCATGGGGTCCATTGACCCATATTAAGAACCATTCTTTGTGGGATTCACAAGAACCAGAGTCAGGCAGGATCCACTGGAACCACTGCAGCATTGTTCCTTCAGCCAGCTAGCCTGCAAGAGTGGTTTCTGAGACTCTGTAGGTATGGGGCCTGTTCTCCGGATGCTAGATATGCCACAGTTCCTGCCCGCACGGAGCTTCCATTCCAGGGGAAGAGGCTGACAGCAAGCAATGTGCATCATGAAAATGCAGGGAAGTTAGAGCATGGTGAGTACTGAGGAGAAAACTGAAGCCAAGAAAGGGAGAATGAAGGGTCTGGATCGCAGTGCCTCCTGAGAAAAGCTGGCATTTGAGCAAAGACCTGAAGGAGGTGAGGGAGGCAGTCAGGGGTCTTGGAAGAGCATCCCAGGCAGAGGGCACAGCGCACACACATTGTGTGTGTGAAGTGTGGGAAGGGGTCCACACTCCACAGAGGTGACAGCAGGGGCAGGCACCCAGTGGGGCAGGGCCTTGCCAGCCACACTAAGGATTTCTGCTTTTGCTGTGAGATGGGAGCCATCAGAAGGCTGAACAGAGGAGGGCACTATCCCTAAAAGGCTCCTGCTGCTGGGTACAGAGGCCAGAAGAGGTAGAAGGCCACAGCCATAATCCAGGAACAAAATGACAATGGCGTGACCTGGATGGCGGTGTGTGGTGGTGACAGGTGGTCAGGTTCTGTATTGATGGGGATTTGGGGCCAGAGGATGCAGAGTCATGTGTGCCTCAGTGACCAGGCGGTCTTCAGGATGTTCAGGGTAGTTTGTAGTTGCCTGTCTCCTTAATTTCTGCATTTACAGAAGGTGGACTTCTGTTTGAATTAATAATGCCAACATTTATTGAGCTAACATTTATGAAATTATACATATTATATATTCACATGTGAACAGATGGTTTGTGTTCAGATGCCATTGTGCAGAGGAGGCCACAGGACCCAGAGAGGATGGGGAACTTGCCAAGGTCCCACCAGCAGCATTCGGAGCTCAGAGCCTCCCATCAGTTAGTTAGCCCCGGAGCTTGGTCTCCGCGGTGCGAGTGCCATGATTGCTGATGCACAGGCTCAGATGAGGTGGCGCCCCGGCCACCCGCCTGTGGCAGGGATTAGATCAGGCATGGCGCATGAGTGTGTCTGGCAGGACGTAGTGGGCAGTCAAAATGGCAATTTCCTGCCTCCCTCCCTTCCAGGGGTCTGGGGCTTGACACATCGCCCCTCCCAGAACCCCACTCCCCCGATGAGGCCACGGTTTTATTCTTTTTTCTATTTAGATTATTCTTCTGCCTCCAACCTTATGGCAACAGAGACAACAGTGTCAACACAGTGAAGCCTTTGTGAGCCATCCAGTGTTTGTCTCCCTCCCCAAGGGAAGTGAGATGGCTGCCCTGGGCTGGTGTTCTATGCCTTTGTGTCTTGGCCAGGGCCCAGGGCCAGCTGATGGCAGGGACACTTTGCCATCTTACTCATGTATTGCCATGACACTTCAATACACTTTATCCACCACTACTAGTTTTCTCTTCATATTAGGGATGGCATTGGAAGAAGGAATAGATAAGTAACATGTTTGAGCAAAGAAAGGTCTACCCTATTAAATTGTTTTGTTTGGTAGGGATGGTATTTAAACAGACTGAAATCTTTTTAGAAAACTCAACACAAAGCACATGTGTAGAAGACTTGATCTAATTTACTTGGAACATGGATGCACTAAGGATTTCAGTAGCTCTGGTTTCTTCGTGGGGTTTTATTTGAAGGGTTCTGGAAGCACTATATACTGGAGGCCGCTGTATTTTCTAGGGAGCAAAGTGGCCTGAGAGGGAGAAATGTCCATAGGCAGGGCTGTGATTTAGGCAGATGGGGAGAAACATCTGCGGCCCAGTGGGCTTTTCCAAGTAATCTGTGACTCTCTGGTATTAGGGTTAGACCATAGGAAATGCTGCTTTTGCAGGTTAAAAATCAGCAATTTTGTATAATTCAACTTAATACATAACTTACCCCATTTTAAGACTTCAGGAGCTACAGTATTTCTGGGATTGTTCATTTAAACAGAACTTAGAGCAATAAATTTCTAAGAATTTATACTAATCCTACTCACAGACTAATCTTGATTCTTGTCCGTGTGAGCTCAATCCAGAGCAGTCCCTGAAAGGCCATAGATCTACTGCAGTCCCTGCCTGTGGCAGTGTCCACAGACACATCCCAGTGTCGGGGTCCCTCGTTCCCTTCGTGAAGAGACTAGAGCCACCTCCTTTCACCACACTGGCGCTCCGGGCAGCCTCCCAAGAATCCAGCATTAGCCTTCCTCCTTCTTTGCTAAAAATCACGCTGTGCCACATCTCCTTTCTCCTGCCCCCAAATGGAGAGACGCACACGCTCCTCCCACTTTGTATGGCACAGCACTGTCAGCTCTGCAGCAGCCAGCTTTCTAGTAAGGGTGTGACCCCTGTTCCCTACTCTTCTCCTTCAGATATAATATGATTCTGTATACTTATATTCAATAGTTCATTCTTTACTGTCCTTTCTTTTTGCTCTGTATTAGCTGCATTTATGTAGATTTCTCTCCTCCAAATGATAGTGCCCTTAACTACAGATGCTGTAACGTATCCTTTTCCTCAGCTACTCCCAGTCTGCCCAGGGTGGTGAACACCCTCCATCTCTGAAGTGTTGCTTCTGCCTCTACGTCATGGACTTTAGTTCCATATTGTTGCAGCATTCGCCTGTCCCTCCCACTGCCTCCCATGACCATTTTCTTCATCCAGGGCTGAGTTTAGAGCCAGGGGACCTGGCATCAACACCCAGGTGGCTGTGTAGGGCCTCCTTTGAGGAAAAGGATCTGCAGTATCCATGACTTGTAGATACTTTGCACCTCCAGCATTGGCAAACATGGAATTCAAGAATTGTAGGTGAAGAACAGAGTCCACTTTGGAGCCATCTCTCTGTGGTGTCCGTCAGCTTCTGGGCATAGGGTAGAACACAGGAGAATAACTTGTGGAGTTTTTCATAAGTTCACTTTCAATGCCTTTCTCTAAAACAAAGTTTTTTTGAGGCATAGTCTCACTGTATTGCCCAGGCTGGAGTGCAGTGGTGCAATCACAGTTCACTGCGGCCTTGACCTCCCAGGCTTAAGCGATCCTCCGGCCTCATCCTCCCAAGTAACCGAGACTACAGACGTACACCATCACACCCATCTAGTTTTTGACGTGTTAGTGGAGACAGGGTCTCGTCATGTTGTCCAGACTGGCCTTAAACTCCTGGGTTCAAAATACACTCCTGCATCAGCTTCCCAAAGCGCTGGGATTACATGCATGAGCCACTGCTCCCGGCCTCTAAGAGGAATTTTAATATAGTTCTCGACTCAAACAGATGAAAGGCAATGGCAGACTGCTTTAAAATGAACACATCCCATCCAGAACGTGGTCCTCTCCTCCTGGTCTTCACTTCTGAGCATTTGGCCATGCTGGTGGTGTCCCTCTGTTTTTAGTGTTAGAATATCAGAGGCTCACCTGCATCCATTTCTGGTTGTGACTGAAACAGTCCCCTACAGAGCTCACAGAGGACCGAGAGCATTTCTGCTTGCTTTTAAGATGCTTTTTGCAACCTCTTCCATCTCATATGGCTTTGAACTTATTAATTTTAAAATCCAAGGCCTCGTTGCTGACTGTGGGTTTTAGCTCTGCAACTTTCCCGGGACCCCCACAGAGGAGCTACTGACATTTTCCATGAGTTCCCATGAGAGGCCAGTGTGTGGCTACGAGCAACTTGTTTGGGAGAGACTAGCCATGTGTATTAAAATTTGTTTTGTTTTTGTCTTCATTTTGCTTTTATACACTTTATTCCTCACTGCCGGATTTGCTAAATTACTAGAGCTTGGATTTTTTCAGGGGCTTTTTCAGGCCTCCAGATGAGTAAGTCATGGACACCCCCAGTACATCACCACCCCTTCTCCCTCTTCCTCCCCACTACGGATAGCTTACAACTGCTTGCCATGTCTGAGTACAAAGAACGTGGCCAAAACTTTCATCTACATGGCTGTTAAGTATACTTTACTATATAAAATACACATCATGCAGTGTTTTGTTATTTGATCTACCTTCTGATAAATTTTGGAATTTCACTGATGTATACTGGATTTTGAAGTATTTTAGCATTTGTCTGTTGTGTGGTGAAGCAGAGATGCTAATCCTGGTCCTTCATGAACATTGTCTTCATCTCACAAAAACATCCAGACTATCTCATTTATCAGGTGACCTTGTCTCTGTGGTCCTTTGAGTTTTAAGTAAGAGCTTATTTTAAATGAGCTGAGTAGATTTGTTTGGGAATACTTACACTTGTTGGACCTCATCTGAGAAACATTTCAGCCTCATGAGATAAGGCAAACTGTTGGTGCAGCTTGCACAGAAAAGTACTGCATTTTTAGGTTGCATTTGTATTTATAGCTTACATCAAAAGGCTTATTCCTGTTTTCTCACAGGCTAGCAGCCTCTGGAAATATCCTGTGCCTGGCTGCAGCTTCTCCAAATTCCCCCAGACCCTTGCAGGGTTTGAGTGCTCCTCCTAATTTCTTTCTCTCACCTCTTTTAAGATATTGTATGAGAAGCCCCTCCCTACCCAACCATCTTTTCGGGCTCTGGCCAAATTATTAGGCGGAACCATATGAAATTGCTAATGTTGGTTTGCTTATGACCTAATCTTGAACTCGGAGCCTTAATTTCTTCAGCTATAAAGTGAGAGTAACAATACTTTCTTCATAGGATTTTGTGAGAATTATTCGAGATAATTTGGGCACACTATTGACTAGCACATAGTAGGATTGACAATTATGTCCTAATGGAGAGACAAATGGATAGAAGTGTTACTAGATGTTTGTTGGCATCACATGAAATGACCCAGTGGATTGTCACTAAATTTGCATAGTCATTCTTAAAATGTAGGCTTTTTAGAATGGGGAGAATTCACTTAGGAGATGCATGGTGCTCACCAACAAGCCAGATGTGCACTTCTAGACAGCTGGAGCAGCGGCTCTGCCCATGCACCAAGTGCCGCTGGGCCTTCAGATCAAGCAGTCACTTTCACATGGACAGCTTGAGGATGGACAGTTGCAGAAATGGAGTATTTAATGATAATGATGATTCTCCCTGGTAAAAAGAGGAAGTGGACTAGCTTTAAAAAATATTCAGAAATGAGGCTATTTGGAGAGATTAGAATTTGTGGGGTTTTTTTGTTTGTTTGTTTGTTTTTCAAAATAAATCATTCTAAATAAATAAGTAATTTTTTGTTTTCCCATGTATGTATAGCATGGTGGAATGTATTTTCCATTGTTTCCCAATGTTGAAATAGTCTGCCATTTAGTCTCTCTCAAAGAATCATTAACTTTACATTCAGATTTTCTAAGGAAATGCTGCAGCTCTTGTTTTTAATTTTCTCCCACTCAGGGGGATTAGGTGGCATTACCAAGTGATTTACAAATCCAGGTAGGCGCCTTTAATTTGTCCTGAAAAAATCCAAAAGCTCATTAAACGACTTGCTGAAATGAATATATACGGTGCTCACCTTTGAAAAGGTTAGCATTGTCACAAAGCTCAGGGAGCCACTGCTTGGTAATTCTCCACCCTGCCCTTAACTGTTTAACCCATGGCAATCACCTGGTTTGTGACACCAGGCAGCTCATTATAATCAGCAAAGCAGAGCCCTGGCAGCCCTCCACTACAGGCACAGTGAAACAGTCACAGTCTTGGATCCATCTCTGTAGAAAATGTACCTAGGTGTTTTATTCCATAGTGGTCAGGTCATCAAGGAAAAATAAACATAGCTTCCTCTCATTAATTCTGACAGTGAAGACGATCACCAGCCCTGGAACAACAGCGATTCCTATTTCACAGTCCTTAATGTTTCTCGTGCCAGCTGCTGCTTTAAAAAAATACATGACTTTAATGACCAAAATAGAATTTATTATTAGTTACAAGTTAAGGGATGTATAACCCATTTCTCTCTCCCATTAAGTCTGTGCAAGTAATATTAGTGGATGTTTCTCACTGAAGAGATCCCCTACTTCAACTTTGCATAGAGGAAAAACCTGGGACACAGGCCTATTGTAGAAATTATTGCTGCATGGAGAGGTGCACACATTCTGTAGAAGTGGCATTTGGAATTGTCAGATAATAATTGCATATATTTGTGGGGTACAGTGTGATGTTGTGATACCTGTGTACATTGCAGGTTGATTAGATCAGGCTAATTAACATAACTATTACTTTGCATACTTAACATTTCTTTGTGGTGAGAACACTTAAAATCTACTCCCTTTGCAATTTTGAAATCTATAATACATTATTATCTACAGTCACCATGCTTAAATTTTTTTGCATATTTCCATCCTCCCATCTCAAGGATAATTTTAGAGTAATTTATAGCCAGTTTGCAAATTGTATCACAAATTTTAAAATTATGTAAAGCATGGTGCATGTTTAAATTTTAGTTTTCTCTTGCATTTTCCTTAAACCTGTCTGGTCTTTGAAATGTCCTCTACCTGCCTGAGATCCTCTCCCTCTGCCTAGAGCCACTTTCCAAGGCTGTATCCAGGGCTTTCTATGCAGTGGCACTGTTCCTTCTCCCCTCCAGCCTCATACCTGCCAGACTCACCACCATGCATTCTCAGCCTACTGTCTACCCTCAGGAGCCTCCTCGCTTTCCTAACACTGGTGTCAGTCTAGACTCTGGCCTCTCCCCAGTCCTATGTCTTAAGGAGCCCTGTATTCCCTAGTTTTCTGGACATGGCTTCTTGGGAAATGCCCCATAGTGTTTTCCTCCTGCCTCCCCCATCACTCCCGTTCTGATGTCGATTCCACTCAGTCTCAGAGCTATGCTTCAGGGGGACTCACTTCACAAAGCCCCCCAACCACACCAAAAGAGTATAGCCGTTTCCTTCTCATGATACCTTGCACATTTGTTCACACCACCAAGAAGCCCTGGAAAGAATGTCCAAAAGTCATTCCTCTCACATCAGTAGTATGCTGGGAGAAGATAGGGACCATGAGTTACGTCTTTATGTCCTCCATGAACTCACAAAATAATTACTTCTGATTGAAAATATATAGAGGCATTTAAAAAGTTATCTCGCTCATGTTCTGTCCTTAACCTTTGGGGTCTACGTAGAGTACATACTGAGACCAGATGATCCCAGTGATGTACATATGTGATGTTTGATGAAAACAGTGAGATCTCATGTCTGCTATCAACATACAGACACAGGGAACTCTGAAAGATAAAGGCAGTAGAGAAATACAAAGGAAATTTCTCAAGTGACATTTTTAATATTCACTGGAGATAAGTGAAAACAATTGAAACATCAGTCTACAAAGTAAATCACCAGTATACTTGATCAGAGTCAGAACCTCCTGTAGGTAGAGGCAATTTTCCATCATGTAAAATGACTACTGTCCTTATCACTGGTCCCTGTGTTTCTGTTTTTAATTGAGCAAAACACTTCTTATGAAATATTCCCCCACCTGTTGGAGGAAGCACGCAGGCCGTGGGACAAGGAAGTGATGTGGCCCTTTCCCGTAAAGGGAAAGATCTTGCTGTCCCAGGCCTCCACAGGGCCCAAAACTTTGAGCCAGATGCCTGGCCACGGTAGTCAGTAATTGAGGCCTGCCCTCGTGTCCCTACTCTGGAATGCCAGGGCTCTACACTCCATGGTGATCTTTTGCCAGCTGTTCCCTGTTAGGTTCCACTGACTGGGTGCCACTAGGTTCAGCAGCTGCTGCTTTGATCCTGAACAGGCACACCTGTGGCATCATTCCCCTCACTGCAGCATGGTCCCACAGATCAACCCTGAACCCCTTCTTTCACAGATGAGGGGATGCGGGTTCTGCAGGGCAAACTAGTTGCCTAAGGCCACGGGGCCAGGACTCAGAGGAGTCTGCATCTGAACTCAGGGCTTTAACTTAAACCCTGCTATCTGTAATGACACATAGAATATCAGGCCTGAATTTCTACTTTCTTTTTTGTTCAGAGTCATTGCACCGGTGCTTCTACCCTCTTCAGGATTTTTGAATGACACCAAGTGGCACATAATTAAAAATAAGGATTTATCAGAAATGTTTCACCCTTAGAAGATAGCAATGAAAGAATGACAGTTCATTCCTGTTCCCTCTCAGTGTTTTGATTGTGGTGCGAAAGGCCCTTACAGTGAGACGCTCTGTTGTTCTCCAGTGTTGAAGCATGTCACAACTTCAGAAGCCATATCTGGCACCAAATTCATTCTCTCTTTGAAAATGTCCATTCAAAATAATTAAGAAAACTTTAGAATTTTGTACTGATTGTCTTCAAAATATCACTAGAAATAATCGCAGAAAGATAATTTTTGTGTAAATGAGCTCATTTAAATTGTTCAAATCTTGCTGCATGAAGGATCGAATTAATGTAGTTTATTCCTCTAAATTGTAGCTTCTTATGACAATTGTACAGATAATAAGTTAGCTAGAAAGTCACCATTTATTCCAGATTAGCTGTAAAAATGGCCAGTTTTGTGCTACTTTTGGTTCTGGGGAGCGAAAGAAGAATCTAATTTATCTATCCTTATTCTTCCTGTTAGCACCAAACAACAATGTGGATTAATTTAGCACTGAACATTGCAAACATCTTAAATAAGTTTGAAAGATTAAACTGAGACAGCGTGAGGGAGTAGAAAGAGGCCAGCGTGTGTTAACCGATCGGCCTGGGTTTGAGTTTCAGCCCTGCTCATTGCTAACTGGGTGGTCTCAGAGCATCACTTTTGTTGCCTGTTTCTGCTTTATCATATGTGGTTTGAGTTTTGCAGGAGGACCCAGTGGTCTCACAGCTACAAAGAACTTCATGAGTGGCCACCCATTGCACCAACATTGGGTAGCTTGTTTTTATTTCATAAAGATTGTCTCTTTTGTTCTAAGTGAGATATTGCCTCAACAGAACTCAGGCTAATTATAGTGTAATCTCACTATGATGGGTTTTAGAATCCTCCAATATACTGTAATACTCAGTACAACGTTTGAGTATTATAGGATCAAAGATTTAGAAGAGGATTGAGATGCAAGGAAGTACTTTCCTTACATCTGAGGAGAGAATAATGGACATGTAGGAGGCACTTAGTAAATGTCAGATGGAAGGGTTGGTGTGTAGGTGGGTGAATAGGTGGGTGAGTGGGTGGATGGATGGATGGATGGATGGATGAGTGGGTGGGTGGGTGAATAGATGGGTGGCAGGCACAATAATGGGAAGAAATGAGGGATTGAGAGAAGATGAACCTGGGCTCTCTGATGTGGATGGGCCACCACATTTGGGATCATACCCAGCCTCCTGGCCTTGGGAGCAGCGATACAGTTTTGCCTCACATATGAATTGTGAGAATCATCTCCATTGCTCTTCAAATAAAATACAAAATGGCTCCAAAGGACATTTTCCTCATCTGGGTCATGTCTCGTGCCATTAATATAAAACTGCTGATTTAATGGAGCTGCTTTTGATCTATCAAGAAAAGATATACCGAATTCAATTTGGTTTTTTTCTAAGAGTAAGTGTCTTAATTTGGAAGAGAATGATTTGATTATAATTTTAAGTAATATTGCAGTTACATTTTTAGTCACGAAGATGATATCAAGTGACTCTATGAGGCTTAAGTGTGGAAAGTCCCAGAGAATTGTGTGGGTTGGGAATTTTGTCTTTAACAGCATAGGGGGCTGTTTCTGTTGTTTGTATATTGTATGAGTTTAGTCAGAATAGATGTTACAAGGAATTTTGCATATAAAATATAAAAGCAGACAGTTTTCATTGAAGAGTAAAGTAGAATTATCCCAGAATATAAAGACATAAAAAGTTAAGATAAACACCCGTCATTTTTTTCTGAAATTTTCTTTTTAAAACGTGTTATTTTGAGAGAATTTCTAATTCTGATCTCCTGACTGCAGCAGACTTTTTACCTGAATTCCTTCTGCCTTACTCTTAAAAGTTGAAAAGATTTGGGTACTCAGAGGTACCTGCTGAAATGCAGTAGAAATGTTGAATCTGTTGTTCAAATGTCAGACTCAGGAAGGACCAAATATCTGCTCTGCACTTGATGATACATGTTCTCCAGCCACAAAAGAAAACACTCCTTACAAAAAAAAAAAAAAAAAGAATCCTTTTTTTCCCTTGCACAATCCATCCTGGGCCAGATATAGTCATAGCTCAATAGAAAATTGCTTTCCTGTTACTGGCAACCTGTGTGGTCACTGGTATGACACTGCCCCATGTCGACTTGCAAGCTGAGGGGCCACTGCAGCAGGCGCATGGTAACGGTGCCCAGGAGCACTGGAGGACTTGAAGGACACACACAGTGCCCAGTGCTGTCCACCCCCACCCGAAATGGGGTGCCAGGACCAGGGGCGGGAAGACAGCAGCCCCTGGGCTAGCCGGTTGGAGAGAGTTCTAATGAAGGGATGAGTGACAGGGGAAGAGACATCTGCATAAATAAGTGCAAGATACAGGGCTGATGTGCTGTGCTGCAGAAGCCTCCACCCCACAAACAGAATGGCACACAGATGGAATTTAGTGAAACTGTCACTCCTGTCCCTGCTCTAACCCCCAGGATTTCTCTCACTGGCTTGTTAGAGCCAAAAATACTTGAAATGCAAGTATTGAGGTTTAATTTGCAGGAGAAAACAGTAAGTTTTCTTTCTCCTGAAGTTGTTGGATAATAGAGTCCCAGCTGGAGAGAGTGGAAGAAGGGCTACAATTTACTCCTTCAGCTTTCTATAAAATCACCAGTGAGTAGATGGAACTCGGCCTTCTGCTAGCTGTGGCCTCACTAGTCTTTTCTCTTGCTGGGAGAATTCTGATCATAAGAGGCAGGGCCGTGACTGAGAGCCAGGCTCTCAGGTCAGGCTGCTGGTAGCATCTGAGAGAGGTGGAACAGAACACTTTTCCTCTCTGCTCTTCAATTTCCTCCTCTGCAAAAAGATTAGGATAGTATAAACCACAGGAGGAAGTTGTGAGGATTAAATGAGATAGAGCCTATAAAACTTCAACCCATTAAAAGCACTTGATCATTTTCATCAGTATCATTATTTAAATGTAACCTTTGGTTGATGCAGCAGCCACAGAGATGCCTGGCCGGAGGCTCACTTATGCTCAGGATATAGACTGATTCACATGCTGCAGACACCACACCTGAAGGGCTGTCAGAACAGGGACTTTTCCCTTTGGGGTGCATTCGTAAAAGGGCATCCCGTATGCTGTGTGTTGCTGACAGTCTCTGAGAATATGTCAGTGACTATGCCTGAACTTCACACTGAGCCCTATTGCTTCTTAAGCCTTCCTCTAATATCGTTACAGTGTTTCCCTTCCTCACCCCTAGGCAGAAGCATCACAGGACTGTATGACACCTCATGGGGTTCTCAGCCCAGTGCCCTTCAGCCGGAGACTCGTTAGCAAACAGGTGGCTTCACTACCCCACTCAAACACCTAGACCTTCATCAAGACTCATTATTTTCAGCAGAGCTATATGTGTATATCTTTTTATTTACACAGCCTAGAACCAGATTAGCAGAAGGTTTAGAACAGTACAATTGAGCCTGTTATGCAACCAGAGTAAGTCATTCCAGCAGCCCCTGGGAATTTTCATGACCAATCTTGGCAGCAAACATAAAAATTTCAAACCACACTATGTAAGTCACTTATATTTACTTCCTGATCATCTTTTTTTTTTTTTTTTTTTTAACCTAACACCGAACGAAATGCTAGAACAGATGTAAAAGGAGTAAAAGAGGTCCTTTTGCCCTCTGGCTGCTCAAAACTACTTTCCGTAATGTCAGTGAGACCCGTATTCTCCACGCTCATCTGGTCATTTTGGTTTGCACAGGACCAGTGTCTGTTGAGGGGCCCAGCCATGCCTACAGATAGAGCAGCTCTTCAGAGTGCTGCAGATGTAGACGTGCTCCAGGGCCATTTGTTCTGATGGCTCAACCCTTGTGTCCACTTAGTGTAAGCTTCTTCCTAAGTGAGCCGGTTGCATCACATACTATTACTAATAGCCAGAAATCAGTTGCTTTTAATATTAACTGGCCAACATACTTTTGCTGCTTCTGGTCATGGAGGAGCTTTGTGTTATTAGAATTCCCCCAAATTTCCAGTTAGGTTTCAATAATTGTAGCTTTTTTTTTTTTTTTTTTTTTTTTTGCTCTGATAGGTCTGTGGGGTGTATTGAGTTTCAAGTGTGGGTTAACAGTAATATTTATCACTCAGGTGTGCTATGCAACCCAGCGTACCACTGAAGCAGTCTGAATAGGCCAGAAAGGCCACTTGGCAACCTTCGCATCAGCTTCTTTCCTCATTTTGTAAGTCACTTTGATTTGGTAAACCCCTAACTTTTCTTGGAGTGTCTTCTGGACATCTGATAACTTGGTATCAGATGAATATCTTTCTGGAAAACTGAGATGCCTTTAAGCTATTAAAACTATTTCATAGAAGCATAGAAATACTGTTTTCTGCTTCCAGAGGTAGTGATATTTATTATTTTAAAATGCACAGAAGAAAAAACAAACATAGCTAAAATTTTGTAAATACCATGAAAAGGAATGATTTCCCCAAAATTGCTTTCAGAAATGAAAAATGAAGAAAATCTGTACACAACTTGGTGCAAATACTTTGGACCACAAAATTTGGTTGTATCATGCCTGAGCCTAGTCTGATTTCATGTGGGCCTAAGAGATTGTTTATAGGTAACAATTAAGAATGTCCCGAAGGAATGCATAACTAGAGTATCTGCTACAGATGTTTTCTTAAACTTGTCAGTTTCATTTACTTGTTATCTATCATATATCATATATCATCATGATCCTATTTAATTTACAGAATCAACCTAGATATAAACTATTCTGTAGGCCAAATGAAAGTGACTTTTGCCTTCAAAATAGAATGGTTGAAGAGTAAGCATTGGATAATTCAGTTCAAATTGAGTTGCACTAAATAATACCTGTAATGTATTTTATTGAATAATTTTTTTTCTCTTAGAGTCAGTGATGACAGAGCCAGAGTTTACAATTCATGTGTATTGCTCTTTAATTGTCTACTCTTTTTATACTTTGCTACAAACAGGATGTAAGACATTTAGAGACAGTTCTGCATTTCTAATTATTTTCCATTTTGTTGTCACTTCATGGATATTACATGCCCCGAAAATGTCAGCAATGGTCCTTTCTATATTAAGGTTGGGAGTACATTTTTTAGCTTCTAACACATGATATCTTTAGGATGAGTGAAAATCTGTGAAAGAGAAACACAGTTCAAGTGACATTGACTCCCTTCCTCCCAGAAATCAAGGTATTGGCATCAGCATGGCAGAACTCAGGGCTTCTATTGTTCATATTGATTCGTCACTTTTTCAGCCGTTTTCATCATTGAAGTAGCCTGTTGAATCTTTTCTCACTCAATTTGACAGCACTTTCTCTAGACTTGAAATAGGCTGAATGACTAATTTTCTTGTCACTTACATTTTTACTGATGTGAGACTTTGAGCGACAGTGTCACAGGGCATTTTCTCACTTGGTGATTTACAGAAGGTGAGGTGCACTGGGAGAACTGGAGAAGATGGAAATGGAAAATGCTATAATTAAGGATGTGCTCCTTCACAAATCAATCCCCTGGGAAGAACTGATTTGAACATTTCTAATAACAGTATAGTCCAAATCCATTGCATCTGTGGAGTGCCTCAGATTCTAGGAGGGAGACCTTCAGCTCCCTATGCCGGAAGGACATGGGAATATGAGAACAGACCATCTCCAAAAGTCTGTAATTTAATAGCCTGAAGAAAATCTTTTTCTCATTTCCATTTGCTCTTATCATTTCCTCAGAATTATTCTTAAACTTGGTTATATGGTATTTTCTTCTTTTTGAGCAGTAGTGAACTGTTTCTCTCCAGGAGTGTATCATTAGGGTTTGAAACTTAATCTAATATCTTATACCTCCATGTGTTTAATTTCCTTTTCCAAAACATCCATTTTATTTGGTTACATGGTTGAGTAAAGTCATCCTCTTTACCTGTTACCAGGCTGTGACATTTACTTTCAGTGATTCATTTATTTGCAGCCTTAAACAGTCCTAGAATTTAAATTTGCATTATATTGAAAGAGAAATAAAATCTTGTGAAAATGTTGTATGGCTTTAGGATGTAACTGGCATCTGTTCCTGTCTTGCTCATTATGGAATTTTATCCATTTGTTTAGTTATTAAATGCGACCTGAGCCCACCTGTAGAGCATGTGCCTTTGAGGCAGGTACCAGGGAAGTACATGGGAGCTGAGGCTCTGCAGGAACCCTGCTGCTTCTCCTTCCAGATGCTTCTCCCTGGGATCTGGGAAATGGCTGTCTCCCCCTCCCTCCATATCCCTTGACTGCTCTTTCACTTCTGCCCACCCTCTGGTGGGGTGGGGGTGGTTCCCTAGCATTGCATTCTCCCCTTTTCTCCTTCAAGATAATCTCCAAACCCATGACTCAACTCTTCAGCTCTGGCCCAGGCCTCTCTGCTGAGTCCCAGTCAGCACTTCCCTGAAGTTCTCCCCCAGAAATCCTTTGGGCTCCTCAGACTCCTCCACTCAACCCTGCCTTCCTCCTCAGGTCCCTTTCTGTCCCACCCTCCTGGTCACTTACATCTTGATCCCAGGGTTTTGTCCAGAATCCATCTCCATCTCTTACCGTTGGTGAACACCCCAAGTCCAACTGGGTCTGCCCCGCATTGTGACGCTTCCTCCCCTGCATTGTCTCCCTGCCCTGTTATCTCTCAGGCACAGATCAGGTCCTGCTGTTCATCTATTTTAAAACCTTTGGAGATTCCCAGTTGCCACAGGCTGATGTTGCTTCTTGCTTTCTGTAACCGGCCCATTGCAGTCTGACCAAGACCTACTCCTCATTCCCGTGAATCGCTCCACCCACCAGCTCCCTAGAACTCACTGTCCACTTGTCTTTCCATATAAGCTGTGAATGCTGTGAAGGACAAAACTATGTCTTTTTCATCCTCCAGCTGCTAGAACAGTCCTGGCACATGGTCTGCTGCTCTTCCTGTGTCTTCCATGATTAAATGATTCAGCCACTGTCTGCCTGGAGGGCTTTTGCTCTGCCAGGCCATCCTGCCATTTGTTCTCTCATGTGGTCAGTGAAGATCTTTTTATTAGCAGGCCTTCCTCATAATACATAGTGTGCACTGGGTACCACTAGGCATTTTGGGGGGCATTTTTTTTGAGACAGGGTCTCATTCTGTCGCCCAGACTTCAGTGCAATGGCATAATCAGAACTCACTGCAGCCTCAACTTCCCAGGCTCAAGTGATCCTTTCACCTCAGCCTCCAGGCCAGCTGGAACCATAGGCATGTGCCATCACTCCCGGCTAACTTTTTGGTTTTTTGTAGAGACAGGGTCTCACTATGTTGCCCAGGCTAGTCTCAAACTCCTGGCCCCAAGTGATTTTCCCACCTTAGTCTCCCAAAGTGCTGGGGATTACAGGGGTGAGCCACTGCACCCTGCCTGGGGGCATTTATTTTATTGAGATATAATTCACAGACCATAGCGTTCACCCTTTTAAAATGTATAATACAGTGGTTTTTTGCATATTCACTGAGTTTTTCAACCATTGCCACTTCCAATTCCACAACATTTTGATCACCCCAAAAAGAAACTGAATACCCATTAACTGTCATGCCACGTACTCCCCTCCCTCCGGCCCCAAGCAGCCACTGATTTCCTTTCTGTCTGTATTAATTTGCTTATTCTGGACATTTATATAAATGAAGTCCCACCATATATGGACTTTGGCATCTGACTCCTTTCACTTAGCAGAGTGTTTGCAAAGTCCATCCATGTCACAGCAGATATCAATACTTCATTCGTTTTTATGGCTGAAGAATATTTTATTGTATGATATATTACATTTTGTTTATCCATTCATCAGTTTGCAGGCAAGGGGGTTGTTTCTGGTTTTTGCTGTAAATAATAGTGCTCCTATGAACATTTGTTGGCAAGTTTTTGTGTGAACATATATTTTCAGTTCTCTTGGGTACTGAATTTCTAGGAGTAGAATTGCTGGATCATCTGTTAACTTTTTGAGGAACTGCCAAACTGTTTTCCACAGTGGCTGCACTTTATTTATTTATTTATCTATCTATTTTTGAGACAGTTTTGCTCTCGTTGCCCGGGCTGGAGTGCAATGGCACAATTTTGGCTCGCTGCAACCTCCGCCTCCCGGGCTCAAGCAATTCTCCTGCCTCAGCCTCCTGAGTAGCTGGGATTACAGGCATGCGCCATCACACCCGGCTAATTTTGTATTTTTAGTAGAGACGGGGTTTCTCCATGTTAGTCAGGCTGGTCTCGAACTCCTGACCTCAGGTCATCCACCCGCCTCGGCCTCCCAAAGTGCTTGGATTACAGGCATGAGCCACTGCGCCCGGCCTGTGGCCGCACTTTATATTCCTACCAGCAAGGTATGAGGATTCCAGTTTCTCCACATCTTCTCCTCGTCCTCACTGGTTATTGTTGTTGCTTGTCCTTTTGATTATAGTCATCCTAGTAGACGTGAGGTCGTATCTTATTATGGTTTTCATTTCCATTTCCCTAATGACTAGTGGTGTTGAGCATCTTTTCATGTGTTTACTGGCCATTTGCATATCTTCTTTAGATAAATGTCTGTGCACATCCTTTTTCATTTTAAAACTCAATTGTCTTTAGTGTTGATCTGTGAGAGTTCTTTATATATTTGAGATACAAGATCCTTATCACTTAAATGGTTTGCAGATGTTTTCTCCTATTCTGTATGTTGCCTCTTCACTTTCTTTGGTAACTGTTCAAAACATTGCTCAAAAACGAAAATGTGTCATTTTCTTGTGCATCCTGTATTCCAAAAGCGGCCAGTAGTGGGGAGCAGCAGAAGAAATCAGCTAATTAATTTCCTAGTTTTGTAAAATATTCTTAGCCATTCCTTCTCTGAGCTCAGACTCTGCCACAGTAGGCTCATTTTTTTTACTAGGTTTAAAATGCATCCATGTTTTACACCTTTGAAACAGGGTAAGCTGTCATTAAGTTATCTCATTTTTATAAGTTTCTGTGAGCCCAGTATCTGTCCTGTGGGAGGGTCGTGCCTGCCTCCCTGTGTGTAGCGCCTCATTCTCTGCCTCACCGGAGAACCTGCTTCTGCTCCATTTCCTCTTCCCTCCACGCCAGGGTATGTGTGTCACCCAATGTGGCCCTCTCTCTGCCATGCCATAGTCCTTCATAGTTATGCTCAAGGCCATTCTCAAAAGTTCTGGTCATTTCAAGCCTGTAAGTAACATTCTTACCTCTTCCACATGCCCAAAAGATGTATGTCATCCACTTCTGAAAAATGCAAAGAATAAGTAAGGTATTGAGATATTTGGACAGGCGCATTGATTGAACGTATAGATGCCAGTCAGCCTTGACCTCTTCCAAACTAGAGGACACTCAGGACCCTCCTTAATGGTGCAGTTCCTCTAAGGGCAATATAGCAACGTAAGTGACATCATGTTGCTTCCTTGCCTCAAGCCATTCGAGCCTCCTGTGCCCAGGCCCAGCCTGTCTTTCAACTGTACCTCCTGCCACCGTCTTACTACCCCATGGCCTCAGTCTCCTTTCTCCTCCTGAAGCATCCCAAATTCCTTCCCACTTATGGCATTCTTTGTGCCTGAACTGCTCTTGTACTCCTTACCCCACTTCATCCCTGCTTGGTTAGCTGCTTCCCTCCCATCAGAGACTTCGTTGAGCTTATCTCCCTCTTTCCTTCCTGGTACTGATGTAATGACAGTTTGCCTTATTCCCTGGACTTGTCCTTTAACTAGTGTTCGATCTGCCTCCCTGCTAGAATTCAGGCTTGCTGGGGGCAGGAGTGACATCTGTCTTGTTCCCTAATTACATGCCCATTACCTAGCACAGGGGGGCACTCAATACATATCTCTTGAATGGATGAGCGCTTGAATGAAGGTGGATTTGCCTTTTGAAAATAGCACAGCCACTTGAGATCCAGTTCTCTGAGCAGACAAGGATAATGTATAGAAATCTATGCTTAAGCCCGTGAATATATGTAGTATTTTGACCATTCTCAGATTCAGCTGGTTTTGTCATTCTTAATGCATAGTAATTCTAACAACAGTAATTTTGTAGAAATGCATTTTTATTTCTCGAAGCATTATCTCCCTCCCCCACAGGTGGCATTCATATCCCTGTTTGATTTGAGCTTTTTGAATCCCTTCTGTCAGAGTTCCCTACAACTTTCTGAAAATTTTGAGCTCTGACATTCTGGTCTACTTCTGGAATGAAATCCCTAAAAATAGTACTGTCTCTTTTCGGCTTTCTCTGTGTCTGAGTCAAATGGACTTCTTTGTAATCATCGTCAACTCTAACACCCAAACACATACCTTTTATATTAGCCTTCGACTTGAAGCTCATTCTGTCCTTCTGATGGGTGAGAAAAGATTCATTTGATTAGTGCTTTTTCATTCTGTCCAAATTGCCCATTTTTATTATGAAATATTTATACAGACTAGAAGACGTGTCATTTACATACATTCTAAGGAACACCAAAACGTGTCCCAGTACTGATACCCACCTGCACCAGCCAATATATTTGAGACCCTCCCAGATACCACCCCGCCACACCCCAGAGATAATCCCAGGTTATTATTTCCTTGCTCTTCATCATTTTCCTACATATGTGTATAGCCCTAAGCAATATGTTTCACTTAACCTGTTTTTAAATATATATATAGGCTGGGTAAGGTGGCTTAGGCCTATAATCCCAGCACTTTGGGAGGCTCAGGTGGAAGGATCACTTGAGGCCAGGAATTCAAGACCAGCCTGGGCAACATAGTGAGACCCCATTGCTACAAAATATTTTAAAACTTATCCAGGCATGATGATGTATGTCTGTAGGCCCAGCTACTTGGGAGGCTGAAGTGGGAGGATTGCTTGAGTCCAGGACTTCAAGGTTGCAGTGAGCTATGATGGCTCCACTGCACTCCATACTACGTGACACAGTGAGACCCTGTCTATAAATTAATTAATTAATTAATTAATAATAAAATGTGTAGCAATAGAATTGCACTCATGTGTCCTTCAGTGACTGGCTTTTTTGGTTGAGCATTGTTTTCAATTTTATCCTTATTAATACACATGCCTATAGTTCATTTATTTTCACTGCTATATAATATCCCATTGTGTGACTGCATTTATCCATGAATGTTAAAAATAGTTTCCTTTTTCTTTTTTGCTGTTGTCTGTAACATGTTATAAACATTCTGAACCAAGCACATATGTACCAGAGCTCATATACTGAGGAGCGGAATTGCCAGTCCACAAGCACGCGCATCTTTTCTTTCCTGGATAAGGTCAGATTGCTCTCCCAAGAAGCCAGGCCAGTTACCTCCCAGCAGCAGGTTCTTGGGGCTCCTGTGCCCCATGTGCTGTCTGACATTTGGCATTATTACATGTTCTGTGTTTGACCACTCTGGGATATATAAGATGGTATTTTGTTGTGATTCTCATAATCCCTGATCGTTAATGATATTGAGCAACTTAATTGCCAGTCATGGTTTATCTCTTGGTTGCCCATCTTTCTAGTAGGTTATTTGACTTTTTCTTATGGATTTGCTAGGCGTTCTTCTTATATTCTGGCACCTACCCCTTGCCAGCTCTCAGTTGCAGGTGCTTCCTCCCACGTTGTGCCTGGTAGTTCTGCCTTCTTTACAGTTTTGTGGTAAACAGGAGTTCTTACTTTGAATGTGATCAGATGTACCAGTCTTCTCCCTGTGGTTCATGTTTTGCTTTCCTAAGAGATCTATCCGTACCCCAACGTCATAAAGCGTTTGCCCCATACATTCTTCTAAAAGTTTTTATCATGCAGTTTTTAAAATCTATGTAGAATTTTACTTCAAAATGAACTCTCTAACCTCTCCTTACAAGTTGCTATTGCCTATAATATATCTAGCTGTTTCATAGCTTAAAACAATGGACACGAATTTCAGGCGTTCATTTATCCACACAGTAAATATTATGTGGGGTGCTTTTAAGCTAGGTTGTATGAGTGACATAAAAGAATAAATTTCTGTTGACATAAATTTGATGAACCTGACTCATATGGTGTCCTCAAGGAGTTTATTGAAGTAAACGATGGTCCCAAAAAACATATGTCTGTGTCCCAGCTCCTGGAACCTGTGAATGTTAACTATTTGATACAAGGCTGTGTGCTGATATAAGTAAGTTAAGGATCTTGAAATGAGGAGATCATCCTGGGTTATCCAGGAGAACAGTAAATTCAGTGAGGAGTGTCCTTTTAAGGGAGACACATAGAATAGGAAAAGGCCATGTAGCCATGGAGGCAAAGAGTGGAGTCAATGCAGCCCCACGAACGGAGACAGCCACCTGGAACTGGAAGAAGCATGAACAAAATCTCTCCTGCAGCCTCTGCTGTCATCTTGATTTTGGACCTGTGGTCTCCCAAAACTAGTGACAGAATAAATTTCTGTTGTTTTAAACCACCCAGTTTGTGGTCATTTCCAGCAGCCACAGAAAACTAACATAAGGAGGCTTAAGACGGTCATACGTAGTAGCTATTTAGCCAGAGGTTTTCAACCTTTTCCACACCCTAGTATACTCAAGGGATGGGACAGTGGCAGCAGAACTCGGGAGCACCAGAACTTTTGAGAGGGATGCATGGATGGCTGAAGCGTCCTAGATGGTTCTGAAACATGACATTCCCTTCTCTGCAGATCACTGCTATGGGAGTTAGAGTCTGCAGAGTCATGAGAATGGCTAGCTCCAGGCTTGCTTGTGCCAGTGATAAGAGGCTGCATGAGTTCAGAAAGAAAACTGGGATGGGTATGCAAATTGTTACGGCACACACACACCGATGTCAGGAAGCTGCCTGTGTCCGGGGCCAGTTTGCCAGTCTGAGCATCATGTCTGCTCTTGGAAAATTTAGAGAAGGTTCAGGCAAGAAGGGTTTCAAGGGTTGAAAAAATATAGTCTGCAACATAGCCTCTTCCAAACATTTCTCTTTATTTATTTGATAAAAGAAGCTTGAAAGTGCTAAACAACAGTCAACAAACACATAGCCTGAATAAGTAAAAAGAAATTAAAATGGAATAATTGTTGTTTTGTTGTATTTTATAAAGACAGCATGGTCTGGGTATAGATGCAGCTTACACATATGCACTCAGGTTTACATTGTGGGTTGATTATTGTAGCTCATGTATATTTAAGTCAGTTGATTTGTCTCATTTGGAGCTTAGTTCCCAACCTCACACAAGATCTTGAACTTAACACTATTTATTCTAGAATTCAAGATATTAGATGAAAGCAGTAAAGGTTAGAGGACCTGGGCTCTAGCCTTAATTCCATTACTGCGTCACTGTGATTCAAGAAAATTACTTGAACTCTCGGAGCTCTCATTACCTGATCAGTAAAATGGAGACCGTAGGACTTCCCCGCTCATGAGGGTGTAGCCTGAAGGGGGTTTGCTTGCCATGGAGCCTGACATGGAACTCTCCTCTAGCTTACCTACTACATTCTTTCTGCAGCAAAACCCTAGGCCCACATGGTAGAGGCAGGAAGCAGTCAATCCAGATTTATCGTGCTTTTCTTTTTGTGCTGGAACCCAGGTAGATGCTTCATATATAAGATTCTATTTAATCTTCCCAGCCATCCTGAGAACAGGGGTTGGTGTCCCCATTTTACACGTAAGACAACTGAGGCTGGGAGTTGGAGCAGCTTGCCTTTGCTGTCTCACGTGTAAAATGGGGACATCAACACCTGGCAGGGAAAAGAGCAACTGGGATTCAAACCCTGCCTTCCTTCCACCAAAATACAAGCTCCTTCCTGACTGTCATGCTGCTGCTGTCATTTCTAAAAATTAAAACAAACAATGAGAGTAAAGTTGGGGGACAGGTTCAGATTCTTAGACTCTTACAGCTCTGCAGATTCAGCAGGGTGTGTCTTGAGAGTCTCAAGAAGTTCTCTTGGAAATTTTTGATAAAATGTAACTAGTAATGGCATATAACCTCTTTAGTAAAGTAGGGGAATAATATTAATTTTTTTTATTTTTTATTCTAGAGACAGAATCTTGCTCTGTTGCCCAGGCTGGACTTATTAAACTCTTGGGCTCAAGTGGTCCTCCCACCTCAGCCCCTGAGTCGCTGGGGCTACACGCCTGTCTCTTAATCAGAATTCTTGATGAAAATTCGTATGTGAAAATATGAGCAGAATGAGTGGCTAAAGAAACTGAGAAATATCCAGAAGCCAAGATGGGTTTCTGGTCAGCAATTTGAATGTTCCCTGAATTGAGTAATCCCGGGGAAAACTGCTCTTTAAAAAAGTACTTTGTTGTGTGTGACTTTTAATGAAATAATAATTCAGAACAGAATTAAAAGTTACACATTTGTTAGTAGACTTTTTAAGAGAACAAAAGGGCCATGGCTCGTATTGAAACAGGGATCGGATTTGTGACCCGGTGCCTCTTTCCGTGAAAGGTCTTTGACCATCCAGGGATGGACATTATTTCAGCATTCACTTCACATTTTAACATGTCTTACATGTGAAAAGCTTACAGGCATTTTGATGTCTAAATTATAAATGCCCTTTGTTATAGAAAGCAACCAGCATTGAAGCCCTAAGGATATTAGGTAAGAAAATGTCAGATGATACTGCTCCAAATTCCCCTTGCTAGTAGTTCTACTAATTAATACAGTTAAGATCCCAGTGCTGTGTTTTTTATGGCTACTAAAGGAAATGATTTTTGGCACCCACAAGCTCCTTGGCTGTTTCTAAATGCCACCAGAGCTAAGGGGATATTTGTTTACTCTTTGTCAGGGTGTTTACATGCCCTGGCTTGGGCCATGAGCGAAAATGTATTTGATGATCTCCTGGTCTCACCCCAGTCCCTAATGGATGTTTGTCTAAATGACAGCACCCAGTTTAGCACTGTTAACACTCCAGTTAGTAGGCGGGAGAGTGTGGGCTGTGTGTGACAGTTGGGGGCATGGATGGCAGGGTCAGGAACCTTCTCTGAAGGAAACACTTCCTCCTCCAGGATCCAGTTCTGGAAGCACCTTTGTGTTTTCTCTGTCTCCTACTGCCTTAATTTAGGAGTCAGACCATAAATATTCATTGAATCAGAGAATCTCACAACTTCATTATTACTCCTCTAAATACAGTGCTGGACTTTCTCTAAGGAGCCCAGATCTCTCAGCCTTGACAAGGACAAGCTTACAACAATTGGATGGTGCCATCCAGGATAGGGACGGTGGGCTGCCGTCTGGGGTCAGTTCATATTGTATTATGCAAAACGTCCCTTTGTAGGTTTGATCATGAGCTTGATTCACATAGCCAGCCACTTTCCAGATACGTGGCTTCCATAGAGTAGTTAGCAAAATGCACACGCATTTCCTTTTTGTTCACCATTGTCCCAAGCACTGTATGTGAATGTGTTGGACGCAGTGGGGCCTTTCAGGAAGCAGCAGGACAATGCTAGGCAGAGCATGACAGGTCTTTAGAGGGACATGCCTGCTCTAACCCAGGCCCACAAGCAGACGACGGACTGAAAGGGGGAGCCATGAATTGAGCGTTGACAGCGGGCCACGGCGGTCCGAAGGCTCAGGTGGTTGTCAGCCATAAGTTTAGCTCAGCTCTTTGAGTAATTTGTCACGCCTCGCTCAGCCCCTGCTGGGCCAGCACGTGCCAGCTTAGTGTCAGAGTGCCTGTTCGCCAGACGGCCACTCAGGCCTAACGTCCTGCTGTTCCCCGGACCAGCGGCTTGCTGGGGCCATGCACGGAGGGCCGAGCCATGGCGACAGCCAAGTGCTGTGCAGAATAAGTGTGTTCATAATGAGACGTGAATGGCATTAGTGGGTCCCTCTAGAATTGGGCCTGAGCAGGCGCCTCTCGCTGAGGAAGTTTGGCAGCCTGTTCATTAAGGCGAGTCACCAGGAGTTCAGCCCACAGTCGAGAAGCCAGTTCAGGCTCATGCTGCCCAGGCCTTGGGCGGTTGTGCCCATCTATATAAAAGATCATAAATCATTAGAGGGGCCACTTTGGAAATCTTCAAACTTATTTTCCTTGCTTGAGGTTGCATAGAGCAAGCTAATGGAGAAATTCTGGCAGCACGCTGTCCAGTAGTGCTTTCCACGGTGACAGGCATGTCCTGTATCTGTGCAATCCAGTATAGAACCCCTAGCCACATGTGGCTATTGAGTGCTTAAAATATATCTAGGTGGGGCGGGGGGCGGTGGGGAGCAAAGCAACTGAATTGTAGCTTTTTATTTTAATTAATTCAGATTTCCAATGAGATAGCCTGTATGGCTACTGTATGGGATACTACTGGCTACTGTATGGGATAGCACAGCCCTAGAATGCCTCTGGTCTCCTCATGGTATGAAAATTATCCTCTGAAGGAGTAGGGAGAGGAAGAGCCTGCGTTTAGAGATCGGTGTGCACCCTTTGCCATAAGAAAGTAGAAAAGTATTTGGCCATTTAAAAACACATGCTGTCTTGAAAGCTGATTGAAAGGGCATAATTGTCACCAACTTGTATTTTTAAAGAGGCCGTTTTGAAAAGATAGTTTGAAAATGTAGTGAGAAATGCTAGAGTTACGTTTCTTCTTCTGGAGCTGCAAATAATAAACTGATGATGATCCACATTCCCTGTGTTCCTGGAGAATTAGCATGATTTTCAAAACGACTGAAACATGTCTTTTAACCTTTGCATTGATAATGAGGAAGGGGAAAATGAGACGTCATGCGGACTTCCCCAAGTGTTAATTCATAACGTCGTATGTGCAGTGCCTCCATCCATTGTCGGATTGTTCTGACGTTATCCTGTTATTGGAAGTGCATGATTCACCTTCTGAGGAAACAGAAGCCACACACAAAAGGGGAAGATTTGCTTTTTGCCCTGTGAAAGCCTGCCACACGCAGGGGTCCTATTAAGACAGCTGGAAAGTTGCTTCAGTGTGTTACGCTTGTAAGTTTTATTGGTGACTGGTTTTTGATTACATATTTGAATGCTGTGTGTTCCAGAGTGCAGTTTTAATTAAAAGGCAGTAGTCTTTTTTTAAAAAATTGCACTGTACACTCTTGATAGATTCTCTCACATAGTAGTTCTTATTTTCCAATGTTCACAGCTTGTCTTGGTTAGAGGCTCTGATGCCCCCTCAAAGTATATCTTCCTGGCCTTCTCTCTTTCCAGTAACTTGCATCTTCTTATTTTTAAGAAGCGTCTGCACTGTTGTATTACCAAGTTGCTTGAAGTATCAACTCATGTCAATAGGCTAAGAATGTTTTATCCGCTGAAATAGGATGTAAGAGATCTACCATTGTCAGTGGAAAGAGATGCCGTTGCAATCAGTGTCTCCTGTTTTTGTTTAAATCAACCCTAATGATCTTATGATGTTATTCTGTAACTGTTGCCTTACATGTTTTTTAGTATTACTAGTATTAAATGCAATTAAAGTCTAAGAGAAACTTAGGTCTGAAAACCAGAATTTTGGTATGAATTATGACTAATATTTAATTTTCTGCAAGATGGTAAAGAACCTGCAGGATACTTTTTTACACAGAAAAAAATGCACAACAGTATTAAAAGTGAATTCTGTCACTGCTCTGCATGCCACTTTGCACACGCACTTTTTCCTTAACCGGTTACCGCAGCTATGAAGAGCGAGCTCTGTATCTCGAAGCAATAATTCAGAACCACCGCGAAGTCATGACATTCGAGGATTTCGCAGCCCAAGTCTTTTCTCCCTCTCCCAGCTACTCCCTCAGCGGAACGGGTGAGTGTCTACATTATTCTTCTCTCACGCGCTTAAGACGCATTCAAGCAGCAGATGTACACCTGTTTTTCACAGATAAATGCTTGCAAATTTAAGAAGAGCATTCTCCCTCTGAATCAACTAATGAATATCAAAAGGAATGATGACATTCATTTTAATTTGTTTTGTATTCGAGCTGTTCACTCAGTTCCTTTCTTCAGCTATCCTGTTAACCTTCAAATCTAGCAAGGTTAATGAACTTTTTCTCAGTAATGTGCTCCGGTTCATTCAGGAGTGTGGGTTTCTTGCTGAGCTGGGAATATGTTGTTTAAAAGCGATGCCCGAATCAGTGCTTACTTATCAAAAAAGAGTTCCTCACAGTGGAAGCCGTTGCTACTAATGCTAAATGGGGATTATGCTGCCGAGATACGAGGGTCAGGGATTAATGCAGGAGACATGGAAGGACAGTGTCCCGGGGTCCATCATTACAGCAATGCAGTGTGCGTGTGTCTCTCTGGAGTGGTCTGTGTCATGTGGACAAGCCGCCGACCGGAGCAGCACCTGGTGTGGAACCCGTTTAGAAACTAGCTTAGAATAATTTTCATTTATTAGGGCCAGTGGAAAATTGTGAAAGTTTCCATAGATTTCCTTGTTTTTAGATTTTTATTCTTTTTCTATTTCCAGCTTGGGGGGAAAAATACACGTACCGCCACTTAAACAGATTATATGATTACTGTGTGTTTCTTTCAAATAATAGAATTATTACTTGTAAATTTCTGCATATAATTACAGATTAATTGCCTTTCAGAGAGTAAATGGGATATTTAGCCAATGCATGTTGAAATTCTCAGTGAGGAGCTTCCTTCTTCCACTGCTTTAGATGCAACTGTTAAGAGTGCTTAATAGATTTCTAACCTGTGTCAATTGTCTCTGAACACTGCCTTACTTCTCCTATTCTGATTCGTTAACAAATATCTTATACACAAAGTGAAAAAAAATTAAATCCAGTGAAATAAATCACTTACAAATAAAATCAGCCATGCATCATTGTTTAACATCGCTGGCCTCAATCCTCGCCTCTCCGAGCTTTGTTGGGAGATAAGAGGGAGAGGCACGCACTTGCGCAGGGAGCCAGGAGCAGCAGGCAGAAGGCTTGGGAGATAAGCAGGCTGGCAGAGGTGCAGGAGCAGCGCGATTTGCATAATCACGCCTCTGCTTCCTGGTGAGGCGTCAAGGAACACTGGGATGGCCTCTATTGATCTTTGTTGAACTGGAATACTAAGCAACATGAGAAAAGCTTATAACTTAAAGCTTTGATTAATGTTTCTTACATTAAAAAAGTGGAACAGCTGTGAATTGAATTCTTTTATACACTCTGCCAACATTCTATCTAAGACAAAAAAAAATTCGTTTCAAGGGAAATGAAGATTTCATACTCAGTCTGGCTAGAGATTTTAAATTGTTTCTAATTTTTCAGTGCAAGAACATGAGGGATCTGTAGCAAAGCTAATTTTAAAAAGATCTCATTCAGCTTTTTCCCACCCTCATGAGATTATTCCCCTCTTCGTGAGGACTTGATTTTTCAGTGCAGGTTGTTTTTTGTTTCTTGTTTTTTTGTTTGTTTGTTTCTTTTAACTCTTGAGAAAGCTTTTTATTTCTTAAAATTAAACATGTAAATAATAACTAGATGTTTTCATTCCTTAACTCTTACATTCTTAAGATTATTAAGATATTATCAAAATGAATAATGATGGACCTTGTTTTCTGTGTATATTTTAGCCTCTGTATAAACTAATTTGATCTTTTCCAAACATTCATAATTATTTAAACCAATTGAAATGAGGGAGATTCTAGGAGCAATTCGAGTTTTTAAGAACTCTACTTGGAGAGGATTGTCAATGGGCTTCTTCAAGAATGTCATATTTTTGAAAATTGCTTACCAGAATAAAGATTCTGACAGCATGTGAGGGTGGGCATTGGAACTTTTCTAAAAGGAATGTGAAACCAAACATGGAATATCAAGACAAATGCTACTCCCTCCACTTTTCAAATTATTAACATCAGTATTACATTTCATAGTGTTCATGGTTTAAGGTATTCAGTGTTGAGTGGGAAAATTTTTTATAGGTATGATTATGTCTATCATACCTATCCTTAAGTGTGATTTTTAAGTCTAGGCATAATGTTCTGTTTTAATTCTTTGCATATCTCCTCATAACGCTGAGCAGGAAGGAAGTAGATATAATCTTGATTTGAACTGAAATGTGGGGCAGTACAATGAGAACGGAGCATTTCAGCACCATAGACAAGCACGTTTTCAGAAGCATCTTCTCATTTACATACTGGCTTCGCTTTTGAAGAATCCCTGTCCACTATCTGTTACTACTTCTACAGATGAAAACATTTGCCATTTGTTTACACTGTTATGTTCTTGGGACAAGTGCGATCAAACCCAGATGAGCCAGCCAGCTTAAACTAAGAAATTGAGGTGAAGTCTGTTCTTCCAAGCAACAAGCCAACTGGAAAAATTGACCCTGAGCGGCTTAAGCTCCCACAGTGCACTTAGGACCCAATCAGACCATCTCTGGCCCTCAGTGTCATCAAAGCAGGGCCTTGGGCTTGGGCTCACATGCATATGCACAATCTGAGGAATTAGGGGCTCCTAGGTTTTCTTTGTACCCTCACCACAAGGGACTTTATTATTAATGAAGAGGGAGCGTCACCTGAACACTGCATTCATTCCACACTGTATTGGTAGCAGCAAGCCAGAAAGCAGCATGCAGCCCCCACTTCTAGAGGGAAAGCCCCAATATCAGCCTTTAAGTCTGAAGTGAAAGTGGGAGATGTGCTCAGTGGGAGTGGCCTGTGCCTGAAGGTTCCACTGTTGGAAAATGCCCTCTGCCTCTGACTTCCCCCATCCAGGTGCCGTTACCCATCCGCCCAACAAGCCCTGTGGGGACGGGGTTGGCCAGGTGAACAGACTTCCGTTCAGGATGTGCTGTCAACCACACATGGTGATGTAGCTGCTAATATATGAGTGCTCAGCTTTTTTCAAAGAGCTTTCAAAACAAAATCTATTTTCCTAATCAGAAAATATTTTTTTTTTTTTTTTTTTTTTTTTTTGAGATGGAGTCTCGCTCTGTCGCCCAGGCTGAAGTGCAGTGGCCAGATCTCAGCTCACTGCAAGCTCTGCCTCCCAGGTTTATGCCATCGTCCTGCCTCAGCCTCCCAAGTAGCTGGGACTACAGGCGCCCGCCACCTCGCCCGGCTAGTTTTTTTTGTATTTTTTAGTAGAGACGGGGTTTCACCATGTTAGCCAGGATGGTCTCGATCTCCTGACCTCGTGATCCGCCCGTCTCGGCCTCCCAAAGTGCTGGGATTACAGGCTTGAGCCACCGCGCCCGGCCCAGAAAATATTTTTAAAGACCATCATGTCTACCTTATATCTATTCCATCCATTACTTGTATTGATAACACCTGACATAAAGATATTTCAACTACTTTTTTACCCAGCACTGTAGTTTACCTTCCTTTTTTGACCAGCAATAAATATAAATAATCTAAAAGGTAGCTAGTGTTAAAATATTGGTTGCAGTTAACATATATATGTTTTATATATAAATACATTTATATACACATGTACATTTCTCTGTCTCTCACACACACACACATATTGAGGTGGGGGACTAAATTTGTGTTTTCAATCATATCACCAAGAAAGAGGGACCAGCAGAGAGGCCTTGAAAGGGTTAACTGGAATGGGCACCCTCGACTGCTGGGAGGGACTGATGTAATCACTGCAGCTCACAGCCAAGTGCATCTGTTCACCATGAGGTCATTCTTCTGCATGCTAATGATTTGGAAAATCAAGTCTAGTGTTTGACATTATCAGAAAAGATATAAATAGTGTAAATCTTTACTTTTTGGAAGTTGCTCTTATAAAAGAGAAAAAAGGAACTTTACATTGGACCTGAGATTTTTTTTCAGAACTGCCTTAAAGATTGTGTCTGGATCTAAAAATCTTGGAGGAATCCACTTGTGTCTGCTGATAAATCAATCCCCAGATCACTATTACAGTCACAGCTAGCAATCTGGTAGCCAAGGGCTACAGGTATGTCTCATTTCATATCTAATTTTAAGAATTTCCAAGTGCCTTTGTCCGAAGTCGATAAAGATAGATTTTTCCCAAAGAATGTTCAAAACCAAGTTAAATGAGTGGTTCTTCTCAGAATACCCAAACTGACTTGTGTTTACTGAAGATGCCAATACTACGTATGGTTCCTTTCTCCTTCAATATTGCTATAGAGAGCCAGCAGAGGGAGCACAGATCTTTGTTTATTTGTTAGCCCTGCATAAACACAGCATTTGATTTCTCCAAGATACGGTCAGAAATACTTCCTCCTTTATGATAGGCTGGATTGTAAAGGCTCCAGGATTTAGAACAAGTGGGAGAAAATTCCTCACTATGCTTCATCAGAGTCTGCCACTTTTAATGTAGGTCGTATTTGGAGCTTAAACCAGATTAGTCTGAGTCGGTCTTAGGATGCCGCTGCCATTCCTGCTATTGCACAAAACTGCAAACTTTTATCTTTCACACAATTGCTTGGACGCCCTCGTGGAAAGGGTTATTTATGCCACTTACCTAATGAAAAAGACTTTTGTAGCTTTTCTTCTACAACACGGTCATTATGTTAAGTTTGCAGAACCTTTACCAGAAGACTCTGCCTGGTGTCACTGAGTTATTTTGGTGGCCAGTAAATCTTCTCCTAAAACTGCAGATGGAGGCACTTATGTTACACATTTGCCTCAAAGCATATCTATGATGTAGACACTACACAAACTCCTCTTAGAACTTACCAGCCTTTGCCCAGAGAGATACGGCTACACCCAGCTTTTGCTTGGTAAGGCCTCCGCACCATATGCAGTCTTGTCATTCTGCATGCAGTCCTGACAGGTAATCTTCCTTGGCTCTTTCACCAAGCAGTTAATAATCAGGTTAACTCCTAGAAACAGCACCAGTAAATCCTAACCCAAACCCCAAAAAAGAGTTTCCCCACTCATTGAAAGGATAGTCATGTGACAGACTCATTCCATTTGTATTCATTCTCTCCCTGTTAAAGTGGTCTTAATACGGTTTTAATCAATAGTACTTCTTTTGAATCGTATGTGTTCAACTTCCCCATAACTTTGCTGAAGCCAGCAAAGAACATCACAGAGTGCTGAACTAGAAGGGACTTCAGGAAAGATCATGTCTAACCCTGTCACATTAATTTTGAGCGAGCTGAAGACCAACCCATGAAATGACCACCGAAGGTCATGGGCAAGTTGGAATCAGGGCCAACTCAACCTTCACCTCCCCATTCCCCATGGAAATGCCAGCGCTGTGCCCACACTATAGTGATAATCCCATAATCAGAGCCATAGCTACCAACTCTTTATTAACACTAAAGGCCAGAATCGTATTTTACTCTATTCAGATAATCCAGAAGTTTTCCCTTTTGGTCTCACTCTGTCGCCCAGGTCTGGATTGCAGTGGTGTTAGTACAGCCCACTGCATCCTCCCCGTCCCAGGCTCAAGCGCTCCTCTAGCCTCAGCCTCCTGAGTAGCTGGAACTACAGGCATAAGCCATCACATCCAGCTAATTTCTGTATTTCTTATAGAGACAGGGGTTCGCCGTGTTGCCCAGGCTGGTCTTAAACTCCTGGGCTCAAGCGATCTGCCCACCTTGGCCTCCCAAAGTACTAGGATTACAGGCGTGAGCTACTGCACCCGACCGAGAAGTTTTCCTTAAATACAAGTTATCTGATATCACCATCTATTCAATAACTCAGCCATCCCACTCAGCACACTCAGCACACTTGGCTGTAGCTGGCCAAAGTGTTGCCACACGTCTTACAGACAACTGCCTTGTACAGATGTTTCTTCTACCCCCATAATCCCTTCTGGACACAGCCCAAGTCTTCCTTCCCTCATAACTGGCTTGATTTTGACCACTTTTGCTTGGATTTTTTCCAATTTAAGATGTATTCTTCTTGCAAAGATGGAACAACATTGATAGAAAGTTTTTTTACTAGCTATCATTCCATCACCAAGAGCCAGTGGTGCTCAACTCTGGCTGCACATTGGAATCCCCTGTGAAGCTGTAAAGATACTGATGCTTGAGTCCCTCCACTAGATTCGGATTTATTGGTCTGGGGTGTGGCCTGAGCATGGAATTTTAAAAAAGAAAAAAAAAAAAAAAAAAAACTGAGGACATTTTAACATGCAGGCAGGACTGAGAACCACTGCCCTAAATTCTCTCTGTAATATTTAGGTCTTAATTTTAGTGCCATCTAACTTGTGATTATGTATATCTTGATTTTCCTTAGCATATATAAGCCTTTATCCTGTGTGTGTGTCTCCTCTCCATAATGGACTGTAAATTCTTTTTTTTTTTTTGAGACGGAGTCTCGCTCTGTCACCCAGGGTGGAGTGCAGTGGCCGGATCTCGGCTCACTGCAAGCTCCGCCTCCCGGGTTTACGCCATTCTCCTGCCTCAGCCTCCCGAGTAGCTGGGACTACAGGCGCCCGCCACCTCGCCCGGCTAGTTTTTTGTATTTTTTTAGTAGAGACGGGGTTTCATCGTGTTAGCCAGGATGATCTCGATCTCCTGACCTTGTGATCCGCCCGTCTCGGCCTCCCAAAGTGCTGGGACTACAGGCTTGAGCCACCGCGCCCGGCCTGGACTGTAAATTCTTTAGAGAATGGTACATGGGATTTCTTTCCTACGTGCAACAGGAGTGAATAGAAAGGAGGACAGAAAGGTATCAGGCTGTTGCTTTAAGCAGAATAGGTGTGTCTCTAGACCGCAGATGTGTGGGCCTGATGCAAGATGCAGAGCAAACACTCATAATTATGTTTCATCTGTCCTCTCCTTCCCAGTCTCTTAGTGAAAGTGGGCCACTGACAAGAAATCTGATAAGAAGCTGGTGTGGAGAAAGGCAGGGGAAGTCAGGAGCAGGGGAAGTCAGGAGCCAGCGAATCCATAGACGGAGTAACTGAAACTTGATTCAAGGTGCTTTCGTAGATGGTCTCGAGGGTCTTAAAGGGAATTATCGATCACCCTGTTTAGCACCATTTTAGGCTTCGTGCTGCTTCATCCCTTTGTTCCTTTAAAACTTTTTTACTCTCCTCGGAGTCAGCTCTGGAAGAGATGAGACAAGCATTCTTTTCATTTGCTTGGCTAGAAAAACGCCGCTGCTGCCTGTCAGATGTTACCATCTCTGACGTGGTCCCTGTTGTCCCTGGAGGCTGCCACTGAGCAGGACTGTGCAGGGCACTTCAGGCAACACAAAGTAAAGCTCTGGGAACCTCATGCAGGCCTGTGTCTCTCCTTCCCTTGTGAAGCTTGAAGTCTTATTGGAGAAAAGCAGATACTCATGAGCCACAAGAAATGGCTATTAATAAGCCCAGATAAGTTTCCTCCAAACTATAACTTGTGTCAAAAAGATAACCAGCTAGTGGTTTAGGCCAGTTGGGTTGAGATTTCCCTGAGATGAACCATGCCATTTGCCTTGTGAACTTGAGGAGAATGAAAACTTGCCTCGTGTGTGTTAGCTATTCTACTAAGCATCCTGCCAGCCGGTTTGGAACTTCCCCACATTGCCTAATGTCTGAGAACTGGAAGGCCCATGGACAAAAATAAAAAGATAGAGGATAGTAAATGTGAGAAGAGCAGAGAGAAAGAAACCACATGTTTCAGAGCCACTGCGGGGACAGTGACAACTCCTGACAACCCTGGGGCTGATGCTGGGGCTATTCATAGGTTCCCAGAATAAGAAGTGGCCTGAGATCATTCATTTTGAAGTGTCAACCTTGCACTGAATCTGTTCCTTTGGCGGAACTCTGAAGGTGCAGCTTTTTCTGTGAAATGCTGCGTTAGGTTCTGGGTTCCCAATCCTTACAGGGTTTTAAGTGCAGGTGGCATCTTCCTCCTGCCTGACTGCTAATTACAGCTCAGGGGATACTTTAGCAGTTGCCAAGAGATGGCTGGCAGGTACCAGGAATTTTTCTCAGAGACAATTTTTGGAAATAACTCTTAATTAAAGCTTGTTTGAAATAACCTTGAGAATTTGTTTCAGAAGAACCTGGAGCTCCCGACACCCCAGGTTCACATTCCTTGTGAACCGTGACTGTGGCCCTCAAGTCCTCCTGGCTGAGCAGGTGGTGCATGCACAACCTCAGCTGCTGAGGGGCCTCCTAGAAGACTCTGGTTTTGCTCAAATTCCTGTTCAGCAACAGCCAAACCAAAGCAGAGGCCAAATGGAACCTCTCTTATTTGCAGTTAAGTCTTCTGACAGAAAGAAGAAAGAATATTTTATACTGTCCTTTTCCAGGAAGATACAGGATAATAACAGGAACTAAACCTGTCAGTAGCACAGGTTTTCTCTATAGAGAAAAGCCAGTTCCTTTTTGCCCATTAGCCTTGAAAGTCCCTCGAAACAGCTGAAGGAATAAAATCCCTTAAAAATGGAAACATGCCCATCCATTTTAAAATAAATAACTTTATGTATTTACATTGATGTGGCCAAATTCTCAGTACACAAGCAACCTAGTAGCATCACCGTGGACAATGCCGAGAAAGAGTAGGGAAAATCCTGTTTTGTGACCACTTCAAGAATATGAGACAATAGAATCCAGATTCATAGAGGACACGTTCCACCTACCTGTGCCCCCACGCAGAGGCTCCTCTTGCCTTTCCCGCAGCACTCAGCTGTGACCTGTGGTGGGAACCAGTGGCCTTCACCATTCCAGCATCTGTCTTCTCCTGTGTGGGATTGTGTGATCTATGAGATTGCCTGAGGATAAGGAAAAGCAATCACAGGTCTGGCTTGGAAAGGTTCCACTCCCCCATACCCCTAATCTCAGGCAAAACAGGAAGTGCGCACACCTTGCCTTGCCATTGCTGCTGAATGTGTTTGGGCAGACCCTGCAGTCAGTGTGCATCCCAGAGCCCATGCGCTGTCATTAGGGAAGCCCTGCTTCCTAGCTACATCCCTAGGGTGCAGAGAAGCAGCTGGAGAAACAGCGCGACTCCAGTTAGCACCACAGCCTCCAGGTAACATCTGGGCGTGCAGCTTTGTGAGGCCAGGCGCTCCGGACCGGGATGACAGTCGCTGACCCAACAGCATCACACATGAGAGTCCCAGAGGAAATCAGTCACCACGGAGAAGGAAGGAGGAGACCAGAAGTGGAAATCTGCAGCCCACTAGGCTGACTCTGCTCTTTCTCCCACTTACCCAAAGCTAGCAACTTGCTCGAGGCCAAATTGAGATATTAAAACTCAGGTCCACTCAAGACCTGGGGACACAGAGGGACACACCTTTGCTACAATTTCAGTAGATGCGAACTGCAGCTTCACTCCTTAGAGCGTCTCATAAAGCCCACAAAAGTGGGTTTTCAGACATTCATCCCATAAATGTTTACCAAACACTGAATATGCCAGTTGCAGAGATGGGCAAGACAGACAGCAGCCCTTCCTCCACTGGAGGCTCGCCTTCCAGACTGGCGAGTAGACAATGGTGTCTGCTCTCAGGAGCTGAAGAGTGCTGAGGAGAAAAGACAACAGGGAAAGAGCCTCGGGAATGCTACTGAGAAAAACCCAACACACCTGGGGTGGGGGTGCACTTTAAAATAGGGGGTCAGAGAAGGCCTCCCTGGAAAGGCGGCATGTGAGAAATGATGAGGAGGGAGGGGCAGGAAAGAGCAGGTGGAAGGGCCTGAGGCAGGGACTTTCCCGGCACAATCAAGGAACAAGGAGCCCAGCCTACTTAGAGCTGAGCAAGCCCGGGTGGGCAGGAGGAACAGGGAGGTCAGAGTGGCCTTGCGGGCAGAGGACAAGACCTTGGCTCTTGCTCTGGTGAGTTGGGCAGCACACAAAGCCTGTGAAGCAGCAGAGTGCTATGATATGACTCTTCTACAAAGGGCGGTCAGGCTTCAGTGGGGAGGGGGGACAACTTCCATGACGGTTTACTCGCCATGTATTCCCATCTCCAGACACGCAACAGGCATGTCATAGGTGTCTGGTGCATAAAAGGATGCTATGCTCATACAAGAGGTGTTCTGCCTGAACATTCCCTGGGGGGCACGAGAGGGGCCCTCAGCGGTGCCCCCTCACTCCAGCACCACAGAACACAGCCACTATCCTGGATTGCCCAGACAGGCAGAACGTGGAGCTCAGCCACATGTCCCACCCTGCCCTCAAGACCTTGCAGACCCCTGTGAGTTCCAGTGCTCATGAGTACGGGTGTGCATGAAGAATCGCGCAGATGGCCACCCCCGCTACACAGAAAGCGACTTCAAGAAACTTGATAAACACCTCAGTGACACAGAAGGGCAAGGATGGGAGGCCAAGGCTCCCTAGCTTTTTTTACTCTTACAAAAATGGTCTCCAGGACTCTGTGAACTGTAACCATTCTTTATGTATGTGTAGAGATTTGCAATTTACTGCACGCTTTCCCCAGAGTCCCCCTCCCATGAGGCAAGATTGCTCTGACAGTTGAGGAATGGAGGCAGGCTGGTTTTTCCATCACCAGGTGGCTGTTCATGTCCCGACCAGGGCTCGAGCACTTAGGCCTCTTAGTTCTCAGACAGGACTCATTGCTCCACCCTACATCCCCCTTGCGTCTCCGTGCCTGCTGTGGGGGACCCACCCACAGGAATGAACAACCCAGTGGCAGGGAGGAGCCCTTCTTCAGTGGCAGTGGCAAAATGTTCCTCCCTGAAGGCAGAAAGGACTGTTTTCTAGAATGTGTGGCCTGTACAGTTTTTACAGTGGCAAAGGCACACCCACTTTGGCACAGAAAACTGAGAAATTTAACTAAAGCGTTGCCTACTTTACAATTCAAAAGGAGCACCACAGAAATAATTCACATATAACAAGTATCTTAATTATGGGCCAAAATTCCTTTCTGAGGACAAGACAATTTTTATCAGTGAAACTACCAGACACGTCCATTGCTTCTGCAGTGTTTCCTCAGACACCTTAGACAAATACCTAGAACTCACTGTCCTCCCACAATCACCATGGATTTAACTGCTACATTTTCTTGAGCTGTTGATTATTAGGGAAATTTTTAAAATATAGTCCTGAGTGGCGCACACACTCCCAGTGTATCTTGGGACAAATCACACTGTAATCCCGCCTCAACTGCCGCAGTCACTCCTGAGTTGTTTTAAAACAGATCAATTCAAGTTAGAATAAGCTTGGGAGACAACCTGGAAGGGAAAACAAGTCACTGAAAGCAGTGTGCCATCGGTGGGGTGGCCCTCTTTGCTTTGAGGGTGGTGCGAGGCACAGCAGGAGAGGTGCTGGTGGCATCTGCGGAGCTTCATAGCTGCCCTCGTTCCCCTGCTTGCCTGGGTGCCCCTGGGGGATTTTTTTCCTGAAATCTCAGAGCCATTTCTGTTGTGTCACTTTTGGAATCATGGGAATAGTAGTGCCACCCAGACCACCTTCTATTCTATTTTGCCATTTTAAAAACCAGCTTGTTGAGATCTAATTCACATATCATGCAGTTCAGCCATATGAAGTATACAAGTCAGTGTCTTTGGTCTATTCATTAGGTTATGCAACCATTACCACAATCAAATTCTATAACATTTCATCCCCCTTTAAACAGCCTGCCGATAGTCAATCCCCCTTCTCCCCGCCCACCCCTCAACTCTAAACAACCACGAATCCACTTTTTGTGTCTATGGACCTGCCCATTCTGGACATTTCATATAAATAAAATCATCCCATCTGTGGTCTTTGGTGGCTGACTTCTTTCTCTTAGCATACTCTTAAGGTGCCTCCATGTGTAGCCCATATCAGTATTCCATTTATTTTTATTGCCAAATATTCCACTGTACGGATAGACCACATTTTGTTGGTCCATTCATCTGTTGATGGACATTTGAGCTGTTTCCACTTTTGGTCACTGTGAATATTGCTGCTGGGAACGTTCGGGTCCTGTGTGGCCATTCACTCATGTGACTTCAGTCTGGTAAAGTACACAGACTTCCCGTGGCTAAGATGCAGCGGAAATCTTGGTGCTTATGTTCTGTGAGAGTGAGAGAGGGTCTGGAAACGTTTCTTTATGATGGCCTAACAAGAAAGTTGACACCAAGATATTAATTTTAAATTTATAATTTAGTTTAATTTAGTAATAGAGCCACACAAGTACATTATAGTCAGGGAAGAGAAAGAAAAAAATGCCAGGAAAATTCTTTTACCAATGATCCACCTGCTCACCTAGCCCCGGCACACGCTTCACGCACTTTCCCTTCTTCCCTCCCTTCCTGCCGGTTCAGCTGTCCCAGCTTTCGGCTTCTGAACCATGGGTGATGGGCAAGACCAACAACCAGAAAGAGGAAGCCAAACCCAGAGTCAGAGCCAGGGCCAGGACACAGCCACTGCTGCTGGATTGGAAATACTGGAAGCCATCCTTGGGCCATTTGGAGATGTTAATTAGGCTGGCTAATTCCCACTGGCCTTGGGTTGCCAGTGTTGAGTGTGTGGGCTTACCCCATCCACTGCCTGCACCTGTTCCCTTCCTCAGAGCCATTCCAAGGGATCTGAATAGCCCAGACAGCTCTCTGATCTCCCACTCTGTCCGCCTTCCTGCTGGTAGGATATTTAGCACTTGCCTAAAGCTGGAGCCCTAGTCCACTCTTTCTCTCCCTCATCCATGCCAGCTCTCAAAATAATTCTCTTTCCTAATTATCTTGAACCAGCTAATCATTTTCCACACTGACTGTTCAGTAACCAGGATCCAGAGACAGGCAGCCGCGTTTCTTGTCTGACCCTGCCCAGCATCATCCCAGGTGGCAGTTCTGGATGGCAGCCTTTCCTCAGAGGCAAGAAGCTTGGTTCAAAGCCTTGCTCTCTTGCTATCCCAGTGAGTACAGCTGGAGAAAGCATGCCATAGAAAGGCCCACCAATTCCTGGAGCGCCTCTGCTAGGCGGAGCCGCACACAACACAACACATGTCCAGCCAGCCTCTTGTTTCCTGTCCTGCTTTAAATCCCTGTTGATATCCAGAGTATCAGAGAAGTCACACAAGGCGGAAGAAGCAAGACATCTTTCTTCAGAAGTGACTTCTGGATTCCTCCAGCTCAACTCTGCATCTGAGCCGCCAGTTGGCCACAGTTTGGCCTTTTCGTGTCTGAGTTAAACCGTTAAGGGCTGTCCCTGAGGAGTCTTGCTCAACTGCTCTTAGATATGAGTGGGGCTGGCTTCGATTCCCAGCCCCACAAATAGGTAAAAATGGCTTCGAATGTAAAACACACATTAACCCTATAACCCAGTGTCACAACTTTTTTTGGGGGGGGGGGGGCGGGGAACAGAGTTTCGCTCTGTTGCCCAGAATGTAGTGCAATGGCACCATCTTGGCTTACTGAAACCTCCACCTTCCCAGTTCAAGCAATTCTCCTGCCTCAGCCTCCTAAGTAGCTGGGATTACAGGCGCCCGCCCCCACACCCAGCTGATTTTTTAGTGTTTTTAGTACAGACAGGGTTTCACCATGTTGGCCAGGCTGGTCTTGAACTCCTGACCTCAGGTGAGCCACCGAGCCCGGCTGTCACAACCTTTTATCCATTATCACCCCACCATGGAGCCTTCTGAGACATTTTGGTTTCCTAATTAGTCCCCTCCCCTGAAACAGCACAGAAACACCATGTATCTGTTTACTTACAGTACTTATACATACTGTGCTGTACACATATAAAGAGTAGGCTATTTTGCCACCCCAAATTAGACTGCATGCTGTAACTTTTCTCCAAGATCCCCCAAAGGCAGCGGTTTCATCTGCTTTGGTCACCACTGTAACCCAGAGCCGAAAACAGTGCCTGGCACATATCTGCTGCCCATTTGACAAAGGGATAGGACAGTTAGGCTTTGTGTCTCTCCCCTATCCCCGCCAGGCGTCAGGTCCCTCCTGGCCGCTTCCCACCCCCCATCTCCAAGCACATTGCCCTCCAGGTGCCCTCCGCACTGCCCAGGTTGATCAGTGCCCTGTGCGTACCCCAGAGATATATCGAGAAGCTGACAGCTTACTCCTCTGCTCCACGACTGGAACCCCACCCTTTGGGAGCACTGCCGTGTGTCAAGGGCAAGTGACATTTGAGCCCCATGGAATAATCAAGGCAGCCCCCAACTGTCTCTGTCTTTGCATCTCCTTAACTCAACCATGGATTGGCAGTTACTGAGACATTCTTTGTGGTCCAGCACACCACACCAGGCTGCGTCTGGGGACACACAGGAGAGGGGCAACCCAGTCCTCATCAGCAATTACAAACAAGTCCTCCATTGTTAGCTGCGCCATCTGCTTTCTTGGTTTCTACCAATCGGGTGCCTGTACACACAGCATAACCAGAGCTGAGGGGCTGCAGAGGAGTGAGATCAAGGAGCCCCTTCATAAAGAGACCCTTTGCTCACACTGGAGGGTGTCAGTGGCATGGTGCTCTAAAAGCCGAACTTCCTCAACTCAAGGAAGACCCACGCAGATATGCTCTATGTTTGCCCTCTTCCATGAGAGGAAATGGGGGCCCTACAGCACAGTGCACTGGGGGGAATCAGAAATCCAAACGATTAAATCTTCCAGAGGATCCACGGAAAACATTCTAGTCCGTGACCAACAGTCAGCAGCAGCCCAGAACCTCTTGTGCCCAAAGAGCACAACCAAGTGTGGAGAAGGAACGGCGTTCATGGTGGGTGGGAGTCAGACCAAGGATCATACATGAGCCACGATCAGTTATTGATCCAGAATCTCCTAACCCCAAATAATTTTCTTGGGAGAAAGGGACAATTTTCATCAATAGATTGGAAAAGATGTCTCCATAGCAGTGCACATTTCTTTCATGGAGCCTTGGCGAAGAGAATGTTAGTGGTCTCCTCCTGATGGCTGCTGGAGCCACCATCTTAGAAGTTTGCCCCTGTCACTGTGCCAACCTTGGCAGAGGGGGTCAGCAGAAAATCCACGTTTACAACTGTGGCTGTGCAGAGAATGGTCCACATCGCTGATGAATGTCCTTTGTCGGGATTTGATGGTTGTCTAGTGACACAGAATTCAGGAGAGTTGTGGGGGCTGAGAGTTCAGGAGAAGCTACTGCCTGATGCAGAAAGAGGATGCATTCACCAAGGAAACCCCGCTGTAGAAAATAGGATGGTGTGAAAGGGGTGGAAGAACCTGTCACAAAGAATAGAAAAGCTAAGATCCCCCTCAGTTCTGGGTGACGGCTGAGACCCTGCTGCTCTGTGGGTGAGAGTGACCTTATGGTCCAATTTTCCCGCTCCAGGGTCCCCTCCCAAGCTTTCCTCTGCACAGGATGCTGTGTGTCCCCTCCCTGAGGACTGTCACGTTGCAAGTGACACCAGTATTAACACACTGTGCGTAACTCAGAAACCTGTAAAATGAAACTTGGAGACATGTAAACTTGCCCACCTAGGGGGTTTCAATTATTTTTTCAGGTCATCCATTGAATTTCAAATGCTTTTCTTGAAAACACTTTTATCTTTGTATTTTAAACAAAATCAGTCAGGAAAAGTTGGAGAGCAGGAAAAGGATATAGCTGTCAGTGCAGTTCAGCATCTGTAGGGCTCCTGACAGGGTCTGCATGCATAGACCCTGGGAGTGTTAATGTCTCTCTCATTTCACATTTGCAAACATGACATCGGCTTCTATTTTGTCCTATCAAGTAGCATTTTCAAGTGAGTTTTCAGTTTTTACTGATTGACAAGGCTGCAAAACTGCTTGGGCAGCTCAGGGATAAATGTATTATTAGCACTGTGTTAATGATCAAGTTGGAGCTGTGGGCTGCTGTGTGTGTATTCACTCGATTTTGTGTTCTTTCCCTTCAGATTAAAACACGTAAAGGTCTCATTACAATATTTGAGCAAGGTAAGACAGACACTTCAGTGGATTTGTCCAGCCACCCTGCTATGGGGAGGGGGTGGGACTTTTCTAACCGGCTGCCCTTGGTAGCGGACCCTGTATCGGTGCTCCTCGCCCTCCTGGGCCTTCCCCTCCCGAGCGGCCCTGCCCGCACTCCTGCCCCTGCATGTCTGCGCTGCCCGGGGAAGCCCAGCCTTGCCTTTCTTCTGCCCGTGCACTCGGGGAAGAATCCGACACCAACACCTGCTATCCCGGAAAATGTCTTTGTCACCTACCCTTTTGTGTGTGGGGCTGTAGGGGGCCGGTGGGCACGGGGGCCACCCGCTTTTTTGTTGCCCAGGCCTGGAGGAACAGGGTCTTGAGATGGGCCGATAAGACACAGCATGTGCTGGGCCGGCCTTTGGCCGCCAGCCTTAAAGGAGGCCTCTGAGGCCTCCATGCGGGGAGGGCAGGTTGTGGTGGGGGCTGCTGAATGGAACAGCTGGGGAAGGAAAAGCAGATAAAAGCTGCGGAGTGCAGAGGGTGGAGACCCAGGGATGCGCTGCGGTCTGGGACCCAGAGGATAGGCTAGCCATGGCAGATGTGACCTCCCCAGCCCGCCTTTCTGTCCTGGGTCTGGGGTCCAGGCCCTGCCTGCGGCGCTGTGATGCTGGCTTGGCAGGGCTGTCTGAAAACCCTGTCCCATGTGGCCCGGTCTGCACCACCTCCCAGGCTCACAGGTGGAAGGCAAGCAGTTGGTAATGACAAGGATCATGGCAGTGCCCTTCACAGGAGAAAGCAAGTGAGCGAGCTGTCGTTCATGAGCCTGTCACCCACAGTGGAATGCAAAGCACAGAACCAGTCACTTTGTCTCAGTAAATATGGAAGTGGGATGTTAGGGTCCAAATTTGTTGGTTTATCCAAACCTTCACCCTCCTCTGCCAGGCAGGGCTGTTGGACCTGCAGGCCAGAGGAGCAGCCGGCGCCACAGCCAGCCGACCCTCCAGCCAGCTGCCCTTTCTCTTCCCCTCACCCATGGCTTAAGCCCAGGCCTGGTATTGTCCCAAACTGGGCTCACTTGTGTCAGCCCCAGCAGGTGACACGAGCCTCAGAGCCCAGGTGCTCATGTCAAGATGGGGCAGAAGAGGGCTGTCCGGTCCCCTCTGAGCAGCGCACTTTGCTGCAAAACTTTGCATTTGCTGAGACCCCCGTGTCCATGCATGTTCTGCTCCTGCCGCCAAAGTCGGGAGGTGAGGTTCGAGTGTCCTGTGAATAAATCCATGGCTTCCATCACCGGGAAGAGGCAGTGCGAGTGGAACCACAGCTGCGAGTGGACGTGTCGTATCAGGAAGGCGGCCCTACCTTGTGTCCTGCCTACCCGTCCGGCAGCTGCCACCTCCCCACCACAGGGTGCTGTGGCACGAAGGCCCAATGCAGATGAGGATGTCCCAGCGGAAAGCTGGGGACCAGAGGCATGTGTAGGGCACTGTGGCACTGGCTCCAGCCCAGCTGCAGGAGTGGCTTTGCCCTTTGCCCCGGCCATGGGATCCCTGCTTTCAGGTGCACAGGCCCCCTTCTCTGCAGAGCTTCCTGCACTTCTCCAGGCTCACTCAGCGGGACAAAGCTGGCGTCCCTCTGTCCATCTGCAGGAACTCGTGGTGCACCCTCTTTCCCTCTTTATCTTCCCTGGGTGAGTGGGTGGGGCAGAGGAACTAAAATGTTTTCCTTCAAATCCAGAATTAGCAAAGGTTCACATTTTCTCTTTGGATCTCACTTTATATCTTTCATTTACTTGCTTTTTTTTTTTTTTTTTGGTCCTTTATTCTAATCCATCTGATCACCATAGTGGGCTGGGTTGTTGGAATATTGTCTGGGATTAAATCAAGTCTGTTCTCCCACGCTGCCCCACACCCTGGATTAAATGCCAGTGCCCACCACCAGCTACAAGGGGATGGAGAGATGCCTCGTAACAATCCAGCTTCTCTTGTGGATGATGGTCTAGCTGTACTGCCTTTGTCAGAAGCAGCCTGTTTTTGTGTTCTGGGGTTTTTCTTGTGTGGTGTTTTTTTTTTGAGACTGGGTCTCACTTTGTCACCTAAGCTGGAGTACAGTGGTGCTATCACTGCAGCCTTGACCTCCCAGGCTCAAAATCCTCTCACCTCAGCCTCCCAAGTAGCTGGGACTACAGGTGTGCACCACCATGCCTGGATACGTTTTGCAGTGTTTTTGTAGAGCTGGGGTTTCACTATGTTTCCCAGGCTGGTCTGGAACTCCTGGGCTGAAGCGATCCCCGCGCTGCGCCCGGCTGCAGCCTGTTTTAAAGATGAGAATAGTGGGCCTTCTCTGTTTGCCCGACCTTACCGAGCCGAGAAGAAGGGAGGCAACAGTGAAGCCCCTGGACTCTGAAAGTACTGAATTTCAGAACACCCTGAGCCAGGTTACTGCCATAGGTCCAAGCATGTTTGCAAGTATTGATTTTGGAAACTCTTCCTAGAAACAAGAAGGTAAGTTCAGAGAATGAAAAAAGATGCTGTCTGTGAATACAATAACCTACTTAAATGAATTTCAAATGCCACTAATAATAATACTTTCAAAGACCAAAGCCCTGCAAGTGAATCATGCAGGGAGGAAGATGTGGAAACTCTGCTTTTGAGGTTTGTTCCCAGCAGAGGTCACGCAGGAAACTTGGGGCATAATACAACAGGGTTTAAAAATACACTACAAGGGGAAGGGTGATGAAACGATCCTCTCAGTGGCAGAACGGCCCTAGGGGAGACCCAGCTCCACCCGCAACAGTGGCTCGGTGTTGCAGCAGGCATTCTTGTATTCCTCTGAGCACACCGACGGCAGCCCTGGGGAAGCGTGGGATGCAGATGCGCAGGTTTTAATTTTATTCCTTTTCCCTCTGGTGCCGAACAGCTGTATGCTCATCTGGACTCATTCAGACAAGCAATTTAGTCCTGACCTCTAGTCTTAGGCCCTTTGGGGAATAATTGAGTTGTAACTCATTGTGTAGAATATTGATATGTAAACAAGTGGAGATTCCAGGAACACCGCCAGGGATCTGCAGAGCGTCCTCTGAAGTTTCACGGGCTTTTCCATTGACTCCAGCCACTGCTTCTTCAGTGGCTCTTCCTCCCTTTCACTATGACCAGATGCCTTTTCTCTTCATTCTTTACTTATGAATTGGACAGTAAGTCTGAATTAATTTCACAAGATCCATAGCTTCTTTTATGCTGCAGAAAAGCCCAGAGCAAAGAATAAGAAGAAAGACATTCATGTATTTATTCATTCAACAAACATCTTTGCCGGCATAGCGTGGGAGGAGGTCACCAGACCCTTCTCCTGGGAATTTCCCTCCCTTCCGAGTGCCACAGATCCTCCCTGAATTGTGTGGCCGTAGAGCCTCCATTGCCTCCATGACTTAGCAGTTCTCTGCTTCCTTTGCAGGGGCCCTGGCCTCCAGTCTGAGTGCTGACCTCGAAGAGCCCCTGAGTGAGGAGGAGACAGAACACCCTCTCCTGCCTCTGCCCCAAGCCACTAAACCCAGAATCTCCAGGAAATTTCATTGCTGTACTAGTGCCCTCAGCAGGTCTTCCCATTAGTGGACTTCTGAAGCCCATGGTGAATCCCACTACAGCATCTCAGATGGGACTCAAATTAGGCTGTATCATCTTGTCCTGAAACCTCACAAACCTTGGACTTCCAAAGAAGAAACGAAAAAGTCACCAAAAACCAGAGATGAACCCACTGTCACATGGGCATTGGTGTGGCTGCTCTGGGCAGATCACAGCAGGAAAAGATTCTGCGCTTTCAGGGAGGGGCGGAGGGCAGCTGGCTTCTGCACCCCAGGTTGTTTCTTCTCATTTATGAACCCAAGCGTGATTCACAGAGGGGCTGGCGAAACCATTGTCTGACTGAGGAATTCTATCTGCATTGATTTTGCTAGTCCCTTTTAAGTTAGGATTTATGGTTTACTCAAAACTTTCATCATCGTGGAAATTGGCTTTCCCCAGGGTCTTTTGCCCAGGAGATGTTTTACCTCAGTTGTCCAGTGTTGTTCCACCTGGTACCTGACGCCCTCTAACTGAGCGAGGTTCTGCTCACCACGCAGAGGCCCTTCAGGTCGTGACGGTGATGCCCCTATCTTAGAACACTCAGAAGATTCCAGAAATACAGGGTCCTGTCCTTGCATAAGTTCCTGCAGGACAGGAAGTGTCCCAAGGCTCAAAACAGCACAGACCACATCCACACAAAAGGCGCATGCCGGCTTCAGGCGCTAGGCTGAGCCGGGTACCCCCCGAATGGCCTTGTGCCTCCAGAAGCCTCACGCTGCAACTTGGCTCCTATCTGTTGCCCAGAGAGGCCTCAGACAGGCCTCGGAAATGTTTCTTGTCACACAAAGCTTTTGGTAGCAGATTCTAAGCAAGGGATTTAATCCTTATATTTTTTCCCATTTGGCTCCAAGGAAGGCACATTAGACCTGTTGTTTTTTGTTTTTTTTTTTTTTCTTTCTTTCTTTCTTAAAAAAATGAATGAATTAATTAATGAATGAAAGAAAAGAGAAGCAATGGTAAGCCCTCTCCTGCTGCGGGGCACTGGGTGGGCCCTGCCCGTCCTGCAGCAGAGAAATCAGTCAGCAGTGAAGAGCTGCTGGCGCGGACCCTGGGCTCTGCCCTGGACCCTTGACCTGCCTCAGAGCTAGAGGTTTGCTCCACCCCGCACTTCACTTGGGAAGTAAATCCAAGAAACTCATCAGAGTCAATCCCCACTGCGCGGGCTTTGTTCTCACAGTGGCTGGGGAGAGAGCAACGCCCTGCAGTGGGAAGGGAGAGCAGCACGAGAGACGCAGCCCCTAACTCGGCGTAAAATGGGTGGGCCAGTCCTGGGAAAGGTGGGCCCTGTGCATGAGGTCTCCCCGCCATCCTCTGCCCTCTGCCCTCAGCCCTTGCACACACTTGTTACCTTCAGGCTGCTTGGCCATCCAGGCCTGAAGAAGCCTTCTGAGGCTCTCACCCCATCAGAGCGGCCATTTTCACTGAGGAGCCAGTTTTTTCCATTAGCTATTGAGCTGGTTTGGCTGGAACCTGGCCTTTGTAGAGAGAACGGGAAGACCCAGGAGCCAGACTCATTCTTAGGACAAATGAGAAAGGGCTGAGCCGGTCATTCTGAGGGAAGGGCGGGCCTGCTCATCCTGGAGAGAATTTGCTTTTCTGCTTTATAGGGGATTGCAGGTAGCACTTGAGGCCAGGCCACTGATAGGAGCACCTTGAGAATCACCTGAACACAAGAGAATGAGGGTGCCCCAAAGTGGAAGGAAGCTTCCAGCTCCTGGGCTGTTTTGGGAAAGGCCCAGGGTACTTACGGGGCCAGAAGGCAATGTGAAGAGTGACTGCAAGCCCTGGCATTTTCTGTGGTGTCAGCAAACGCCCCTTTATTTTAAATGATTCCAGACTTCTGGGCCGTGTCGCTTGGCCACGTCACTCAGGCTTGATCCTGCTGTTGAGCTGCTCCTGTCTCCTGTTTACCTCACTCCTGTTGGGAAGGCCATCGCATGCTCCTAGGCTCCAGAGTCCCCTGTAGGTCTCTACCAGCAGGTCGCCTCTGGGAGAAATTTCATCTTCAGGCTCTAGAAACTCCTGTTGCGGAATTCCTGGCTGTAGTAGAAAAGATATGTCAGGATTTAGAAATCGTATTTAACTATCCTGGACTTCTGTTCCATGATTTCATTTTGCTTCCACGAACCAGCCATCCCGACCTTGGGGTGGGAAATTCAGTGGTAGGCAGCAAATAACTCAACCTTCCTGTAACCCCTGAGGACCTCACGACCCCAGATGACAGCCAGCAGTTTGGTGAGTGGAGTTTTTTTTTGAGCCCGCCGTTCTCCGTAGCAGCTTTGGTCTGGAGATTTGGAATGTGGAGCTGGGAATCTGACAGCCACGTTTCTCGTGGTCACATGGACTGGAGTCGTTTTTGTTATTTGGGGTGGAAAATTGCAATGATCAAGCTTCTTTTTTTTTTTTTTTTTTACTTAGAAAAGCAAATATTGTGTTTTTGTAATAAATCCCTTTCAGCAAAATTGCGGTGGATCATTCATCCAGTAGGGCCCCACCTGAGGCACAGCGCCGACTCATCATGGTGGTACCAGTGGGTCAGCCATCTGGAAACAGAAGTGGCCCTAATTGGGCCAAAATGGGGTAAGACTCGCTGGCCTCAGCCAGGGCCAGGCCAGCTCCCTCACTTCTCTGCGCACCTGTTCCCAGAGTCCATCCAGAGCAAAGCTGATGTTTATAGTCTCATTGTACTTAGGCTTTTGTACTTTAAAAAATTATGACTTTTAGGCCGGGCGCGGTGGCTCAAGCCTGTAATCCCAGCACTTTGGGAGGCCGAGACGGGCGGATCACGAGGTCAGGAGATCGAGACCATCCTGGCTAACACGGTGAAACCCCGTCTCTATTAAGAAATACAAAAAACTAGCCGGGCGAGGTGGCGGGCGCCTGTAGTCCCAGCTACTCGGGAGGCTGAGGCCGGAGAATGGCGTGAACCCGGGAGGCGGAGCTTGCAGTGAGCTGAGATCCGGCCACTGCACTCCAGCCTGGGCGACAGAGCAAGACTCCGTCTCAAAAAAAAAAAAAATTATGACTTTTTAAAAATAATCAAGCCTTCAGCAGACAGAAGTGAAGACATTTAGCCTGGGTTGCCTCAGCAACAAAGTCTGCAGTTCCTAAGAGCCACATGTTGGGGAAGTGGGGTGACCCAAACTTGGTGACATGGGTTGATTGATCAGACCCTTAGCCTTACAAACAAGAGCTCATGCAGATCCACAGAGCCCTGCACATCCTGTCTTCCTGGCCTTCCTCAGGTGGCACCACCTGCACCCCACGGACCTGCTGTATTGGTGTCATGTGGAGGTCTGATGAATCCTTTAAAACCTAACTGTGATGTCGTAAATGTAACTGTGCTACCTTTATATCTACTGAAGGGGAATGTCTGCATCCGAGGGAGATTCAACAGGAAACAACCATCGTTTTAGTTGTACTCAGTCTGTCAGTATGACATACACATGAAATGAATGTTTCCCTATGTTTTCAGGTCTACAATGTTTAGTACATGTAAATAAGGAAAAAAATTGATAAATACGGTAAATTAAGTTATAGCGTGTCATTTGATTCTTATTTTGCTGTCTCTTGTTATTTAATTTTCCTAATGCTCCACATCTAGGTTCCTTCCTAGGTGGTAGGAACACCTTGCAGACATGTGTGTGCGCCAGGACACACCACGGCACAGGCAGCCACGGCGAGAAAGCACACATCTCCGCAGATGGCAGCCACCCGACTCTCCAGTTAACCTCTTTTACTCTTTAATTCTGATTTACTGTGATGATTTCATAAAGTGGAAACACAGCACTTCAGTGCTATATGTTTCTGTCATTCTCATTATAGTTTATAAGAAAATAAAGTTTACCCTGGCATCTAATAAAGAGGTGGTTTTCATTTTTATTGGACAGAATTGTTTGAAAGCATATTTTAACTAAAACCTAAACATGTATCCAAAATGGTAGCTGGTACCTGTGCGGGGAAGCTTACCAACGTGTTTATGTATAGTTGACCTCATTTCCTAACATGGAATGCTGAGATCCAGTCACAGGAGGCTCTGAATCCAAGCATCATGGTTCCAATCTACTTAAATCGCTTTCTCTCTCCATGAGTAAAGGGCTGGGTCAGTATCGCCTGCTACCGTAACATCCATCCGAGCCCGCAATGAAATGTGCCCCTTGCTCCATCTCTCCAGGGCAGCCCCCTTCTAGCGGTCAGGAGCCCCTGTCCCTGATGAACAGGAGGCAGCCTTAGAGGTGAGTAAGTGATAGGATGTGATACGGTCTCCTGTTGGTGTGGCTGAAGCCGGCTGATGCCCATCTAAGGACTCCAGCCATCTCATGACAGCCTGGCCGGGTGGCCTCTGCCAGCATCGCAGGCTACTCATGCGCTAGGCAGCAGTGACCTTTCGGGTCATTGTATTAGAAGTCTGCAAAAATCATCCATTTGTCCAGTTAGCAAATATTTTTTGAGTACCTAATACTTACAAAACATGGCTGTGACCTCCCAAATGGTCTGGATGCCTTCTTGGGAGTCAAGCAGACCCTAAATTCAATGTCTAGCTTTTCACTGATAACAAGAGCTTGCTTAATGGTACGTCCTGCTTCTAATACTTGGTACCTCATCGAATGAAGCTTGATGTGGAGTTTTAGAGCTTTGTGGCCTGGATGCAGTGGGTCCCACCCTGTGCATCCGCAGCGTTGAAGAATCCTCATAAGTCAAATGCAGGTTCCTGACTGCTGCCGACTCTGACCTACCAGGTCTGGGCTAGAACCTCAGCATCTCCACTTTTTAAAGCTACCCAGAGGACCTGCAGGTAGATCTGGGTTGAGGGGCTGGGCCAGCCCCCTCGGGAATGGTCTGGGCAGCTCATCCCCCACCTGCACTGAGGGAACATCGGAGAGCACTCCCTGCAGGACAGCTCTTCGCTCTATAGCTGCTCCTAGGAGCTGCGTTTCTGCCGCTCACTAATGACTCCGTGTCATAGGTGATAGGTCAGCTATGGAAATGGTTATTTGGAATTCAAAGGATGTTTTTCTCAAAGTCTTAAACAGTTTAGTTTTTTATATCCTTGTTTTTGTTTTCACCAAATCGTTTTCTCTGCTACACTTTTTATTTGTGGCAGAATGATGACAGGGTGGGGAGACATTCCAGTCCATCATGCCTCCTATAAGTGATCAGGTCACCTTAAGAAAGTACTCATCAAATCTTGGGCCATATTAAGCAAAACCTTCAGCAGAATTCCAAAGAACAATACAACTTCCAGTGCTTCCAAAAGGACCATTGCTACAAGGCCCTGATAGGTCTTTTGGGGCTTCTGCTAGGTACCAGAATTGAAAGCAAGAATATTTTTTAAGGTACACCTAACCATAGTCTAATTCTCTAAGTGTTCCAGGAAAAAACACCAGTTATTTATGCCTCCTGCAGTGAAGCGTGTCTTCCAGCGAGAGGCTCACACACTGATATTTGTTCACTTCAGTACCTGTTCAAGCTAGCATTATGGTGCTGTGTATGTGCAGAAACTAAATTGAGGCCACTTTGGTTTATTAAACCGTTTATGTGAAGGGGCACTATTATCATTTGCTCTTTTGTCTATACCTGGAAATGGTTTTAGTTGCATTTCGTTTTTCAAACCAAAAAGTGAAGGCCACGGAAATGGAGCACAAAGTAAACTCTGTCCCTGCATATTTGGTTTACTCAAGGCACGGATCTACAGCTGGAAAGGTCACCCTCACCCCCTCAATCTGACCACCTACTTCTATGGGTATGAAAACCAAGTCCTGAAGACATTGGCTCACTGAGATTCACAAGGTCAGAAAGTGAGGCTCCAGGCAGGAGATCAGTTTCCTAGTTCCCACTTCTTGATGACACCCCCATTTAGCAGCAGTCACCGTTCTTCACCAGTGCATGGACTGTTTATTGAAAGCAACGTTTTGGTCACTGTAAAAAGGTCCCCTAATGCCAAGGCTTAGGCTACCCTGACCCTGCTGTCGTAGGGACCAGGCCCAACACAGACCAAAGGCTTCGAGTGTGGGAGAACTTGTTTTAACAAGAGACTTACCTACTCTCCCTGCATGCAGACACAGAAGCGGTGGAGTTCACGTCTCTCCATGGCTCTAGAAGCCATGGACTGGAACCTGCGGAAAGAAAAGTTGCTCATCTTCAACTCTGAAAAACAGACTTTGAGGTCAGAGTAGGTAGCCAAAGCAGGGTTTTCATGCTTGGTGTGATGCCCAGGCAGGTGGGCCACGCTCCGGAAGGCCACGGTCTGCTCTCTGCACTCAGACATCTACGTGTTTACCAAGCATTTGCTACAATTTGGCCAAAATTGTCTCGTTTCTCTCCTGAAAATGTTTTCTGTTTTGGGAGTTTGAGACAAAAGATAATGACATATCAATCAATGTCCTTCCACGCCACAAGAACCACCCTTGAGTGGAGTAGAATGAGACTCGCTTCCGAAACCGAGGTCTGTTCTTAGCCTGCTGCAGATTCAACCCCATTTTCACCCTCAGAGAACGTGACAAGACCAGCCAGCAGCCCAGCCAGCAGGACATTTCAAACAGTAGTGATACCCCCTCTGCCCTCAAGGTGCTCTCAGATCTGCCCCCAACACACACAAACAGCAGTGACAAAAACGGGAGGAACTCTCCAAAATGACACTTTCTGAATAATAAGGAAAAAACAGCTGGAATTGGCGATTGCTTCATTTTTGTCATTGGTAGAATTTTAAGTTAAAAGTATTTTAATACCTAAGTGTCCTAACTTGGATAAGATGGGGGCAGCGAGACATTTATAATAAGCTGTCACATCAGGCAGTATTTGTCTGGAAGATCCTGTGTTTCACCGAAGAAGAGTGAGAAAGTAGGTCCCAGCCAGTATCCTCCCTCCGTACCATGTCAGACATGGACCACGCTGATCAGATTGTTGCTATTTATATCAAGATATTCCTGCCTCAGATATCAGAGAGCATTATGTATGTGGTCAAAATTCTATTCAAACATTATTTTGGGAAAGAAAGAATAAATGCATAAATTATCTCTGGGACAAGAGGGCACTTTTTATGTGTCCAGGTGTCATTGCTAATCTTCCATTTATGTTCCCCCCGCCCCCGTGAAAATGCTTGTTGAGTTTGACATGGAATATTTTCCACGAAGAGGTCAGAGCCGTCGGCTTCCTCCTTAGCGTGGGGTCCTTAGGGCCTGGAAATTGGAGTGTGCTGCTCACTGAGGGCGTGAAGTGGGAAGGGGCTTGCTATTATAGATCCTGAAAGGATCTTTTTGACTTCAGAAAATAGCCTGGCAAAGAAAAGCTCTTTTCCGTGAATACTCAGGGACTGCATTATGCCCCTCAGATGATAGAGGAGAGTACTTTTGATCAATATTCCCTAAGAAATGGCCGCTGGGCTAAGTGCAGAGGGCCTCAATAGCAGTCTCCCTCCCGCCCGACCTGCAGAGCATCTGCGGCAAATCTCTCGGAGCAGTGGGAACCAGCAAGGGCGGTACATTAATGGCATCATCTTCTCCTTTTAAAAAAATGTCAACCCATTTTGTCCTCCATGTTGATGGCTGATTATGGGCCCACTGGAAACAGTTATTTCTATAGCTTTCTTCGGGGAAATCTTGGATCTTCGTTTCGGGCACCAGGAAAAGTGACCCCTGGAACAGTTTCAACCTAAAGGCGAGAGCAAAATGCTAGTGGAAAACTCACATCAGGAGCTTCTCTTAATCACGGAAGGTTGTTTTTGTTTTTTTTTTTCTTTTTTGCTAATGATCAAGATTTTAATGAAATAGCCAAAGTACAAATGTGTATATTACATCAGGTGTTCTATATTTTTTTCTCCTAAAAACAATGATCTGCCTCTATTCCAATGCCCCCCTCCCTAAGACTGATAAGCAGGTTCTTCAAAAGAACATTCTCAGCTGGGAGCTGTGGCTGACGCCTGAATCCCGCACTTTGGGAGGCTGAGGCGGATGGATCACTTGAGGTCAGGAGTTCGAGACCAGCCTGGCCAACATGGTGAAACTGTCTCTACTAAAAATACAAAAATTAGCAGGGCGTGATGGTGCATGCCTGTAGTCCCAACTTCTTGGGACGCTGAGGCAGGAGAATAGCTCAAACCCGGGAGGCAGAGGTTGTGGTGAGCTGAGACTGTGCCACTGCACTGTAGCCTAGGTGAGACAGTGAAACTCTGATCCAAAAAAAAAAGGAACATTCTCTCCAGATTAATGCAAAGACATAGAAATAGCATCATATAATACACATCATTCTACAACATCCTTGTTAAACTTTGCAGTGTCATAGGCACCCCTCTATCTAGTTTATCATTTTTCACAGCTGCATATTATTCCTTAATACAGATGTACCTTAATTTACTCAGCCCATCTGTGGACATTAAGGTGGCTTCCAGTGTTTGTCATAACAAAGACACCTGTAATAAACACCAGCACACCTATATCCTGACACACTGCTGCTTTTATTTCTGTATGATAAATTTCAAAAAAAAAAATGAAATTACAGAGTCAGAGAGTATATGTCATTGTTATGGATTGAATGTTTGTGTCTTCCCAAAACCCATCTGTTGAAGCCCTAACCCCAGTGTTTACTAGGTGGGATCTTTGGGAGGTGACTGGGTTGCGATGAGGTCCTGGGGATGGGGTCTCCATGATGGGATGAGTGCTCTTAGAAGAAGAGAGGCCAGAGCTTCTCTCTCTCTGCCATGTGAGGACACGGGGAGAAGGTTGCTGTCTGCAAGCCAGCAAACAGGTCTTCACTGGAGACCCAAATCAGCCCACACCTTGATCTTAGACTTACCAGCCTCCAGAACTGTGAGAGAGAAATTCCTGTTGTTCACGCCATTCCTATTGTTTTAAGTTTAAGCCACTCAGTCTGTGGTATTTTGTTGCAGCAGCACAAGCTAACTGAGATAGTCATTATAGCCCCAAGAGATTGATTATTTGACCACTTTTGAATTCTATAAAGTCAGTTTTGGAGTTATATTTAAAAATTAAGCTAGGACCCATGTCTTCCCATGTTTATATAAGATAACTCAGTAAATTACCCAACAGCTTAAGAAAAGAAAAGAAAAATTTTAAGGGGCACCCAGGCAAAAGGCATAATTTCAGCAATGACAAAATGAGGCATTTGTTGACCAAAGTGAGGACTCCCAATCAGTGTGTCCACACCGTATGTCTTTTCCTGATAATGTTCCAAAGGATTTCTCAATTTTGGAGAAATTTTTGAAAATACTAACATAAAATTCATCAAATACACCATAAATTCACCTTTTGGTCATAGATTGGAGAGGAACGTGGTCCTGGGAACCAATGTTGGCTTCCGATTCCACCTGCACACACTCTCGAGCGGCCATTCCCTATCTGGCTCATTTCCTCGCCTGGGACTTGGGGTGATAATACTGATTGTGGTAGCCAGCCTCAAGGATGGCCCCCAGCAATCATCACCTCCTGGAATTCATACCTTTGCATGGTCCTTTACGTGCTAATTCAGAGATGACCTGTGGGACCAACAGAACCCAGCACAAGTGATACATCTTTCAAGATTAGTCACAAAGATGTTACAGTTTCCACTTTGGTCTCTTGGGTGGCTTGCTTTGGAGAGAGCCACCGTGCTGTCAGGACACTCAGGCAGTGCTGTGGAGACCAGCATCCATGTGAGGGAGCCATCTTGGAAATAGATCTTCCAGCCCCAATCAACCCTTCGCTTGACTGCAGCCCCAGTGGAAAATCACTGTAATTTCATGAAGGACCCCAAGCCAGAACCACCAAGCCAGGCTGCTACTGAGTTCCTGACAACACGCAAATAATTAGATATAATAAATCTCTGTTGTTGTAAGCACTCAGTTTTGGGGAGATTTGTTGTTACACAGTCATAGTGCTTGGGACATTGACCTAATGGTTGTTTTTGAGATGAGCTGCAGACAATGTACAGAAGGCATTTACATACAACAGTGCATTCTACTAGTGAACCCAGACCACATCATTTTGTGGAGGGCTACATCAAGAAGCCAGACACCTGGGTTCTGCTCTCTATGTCTTAGATGAAGAGCCTTCTGATTGAGGGCAAGGCATTCAACATTCAGACATTTTCTTAATATACAAATCAATGAATCATAATCTATACAGGATCGAGGTGAAGACCAAATGGAAAAATTCACATGCAGGCCGGGTGTAGTGGCTCATGCATGTAATCCTAACACTTTAGGAGGCCAAAGTGGGAGAATCATCTGAGCCCAGGAGTTCGAGACCAGCCTGGGCAACAAAGTGAGACCCCCATCTCTACAAAAAATGAAACATTAGCTGGGCATGGTGGTACGTACCTGTGGTTCCAGCTATAGGGGAGGCTGAGGTGGGAGGCTTGCTTGAGGCCCAGAGGTCAAGGCTATAGTGAGCCATGTTCATGCCACTGTACTCCAGTCTGGATGACAGAGTGTAGCAAAAAAAAAATTCACCCTCAAGCAGTCTAAAAGTCAGAGAGCACTGAAAAATATCAGATGTACTCCTGATATCAGTTATCTATTGCTAATGAATCAGTAATAAATATCGGTTGTCTATTGCTACATAACAAATCACCCCAAAACTCAGTGACTAAAAACAACCACAATCATTTTATTACAGTCTCACAGAGTTCTGGGGGTGAGCAGGCCCAGCTGGGCTATTCCCACCAGGGCTCTCTCATGCAAAAGTTAGGGTAGAGAGGGCTGGCATCATCTTAGGGGCTCCCCTGCTCCCCCAAATGTCTGGGGCTTGGTCGCTGACTGAGATCTTAGCCCCAGTAGAGCACCTAAATGTGTCCTCTGTGTATAGCTTGAGCTTGGCCTTTTCTAGCTTAGTCTCAGAAGTCACACAGTGTCACTTCTGCTTTTTATTTGAGGAAGCATCACAAAGGCCCTCTTAGTTTTGTAGGTACAGACTTCACTTCACAATGGGAGGCATGTCAAAGAGCTTGCAGAAGTGATTTTAAACCTACACTAGGTGGCATTGAGATTATATACAATTTCAAATCAGTGTTCAGCTGGGTGCGGTGGTTCACACCTGTAATCCCAGCACTATGGGAGGCCAAGGTGGGTGGATTGCCTAAGGTCAGGCGTTCGAGACCAGCCTGGCCAACATAGTGAAACCCCATCTCTACTAAAAATACAAAAAAATTAGCTGGGCGTGGTGGTGGGTGCGTGTAATCCCAGCTACTCGGGAGACTAAGGCAGGAGAATCACTAGAACTCGGGAGGCGGGGGGTTGCAGTGAGCCAAATCTATGCCATTACACTCCAGCCTGGGCAATAAGAGTGAAACTCCACCTCCAAAAAAATAAATTAATAATAAAATAAAATCAGAATTCACTCCTGTCCTTGCAAGGATAATGAGTGAGTTCTCACCAGCACTTGACCTCAATAACTCATTTAATCTCAATGGTAGCCTTGGGAGACACTTAGTTGCAGACAGCCAAATCCACTTTAGCCTGCTGAAGGAGATAAATACTTTATTAAAGTCTCTTGGCTACCTTGCTTTATGTCCAGGAGGGCCACACAATCAGGCTTTGGGACTGAAAGATCCAGAAACAACACTCAAATTGCCCTGCTAGGCAAGTCCAGTGGCAGCTCACCTTACAACTCTGGGCCTTCACCACAGCCACCCCTGAGAGACAAATGCCTCTACTCTCCCCTCCCCAGCACTGACTGCACCCAGTCCCATCTCTTTCGTGTCTCTCTTCTGGGTTTACATCTCATGGACACATTTGATGAGTGGTTAGGCACCTCTAATCCGAGTCAGGGTGACCTGACTCCTTTCTGTTGGACATTGGTCTTAATGAGCAGTGCATTTTCCATTCCCTTACAGCAGAGCCTAGCTGCAAGGGAGGCTGGAAAAGCAAGTTTCTGGATTCTACCTTGAGGAGGCAGAACTCATCGGACTGAGAATTAGCTGAGCATAGGAAGGGTGTTCAAAAGACATGGGGCAAGCAGAAAACATAATAAATGTCTGCTACAGGTGGGCACTACTCTTCCCTAATTTTATCAATGAGAAAACAGGGAGAGAGGGTTAATCACTTGCCCATGGCCACCCAAAGCTGGTGGAGCTGAAATGATGAAAGCAGGCATTTGTGCTCCAAACCCCCCCTAACAGCCCCAGCATGCTGGAGGAGGGGCTGGGTCCTTTTGCATGTGAGCACATGAAATCTCACCACAGCAGAAGAGAGAGTGACCTGCTAGGATTATCAAAATCTGTCACTGCCAGAAGCTACAACACTGGCACTCTGAGATATAAAATTAAATTTTTAATTTAATCATTTTCTTAAATGTTACTAGACTTTGCGTCTCAGAGTTGGGGTTTGGGTCCAGCCCATTTGAGTCCCTCTGCTGCCAAGATGTTAAAAGTGGGCAAGGGAGAGCCTGAAGCCCTGTGCTCAGAGACTTTTCCTTCTGCCACTCATACTGGTTGCCATGGTTCTGGAATGGCCTATTCAGTTGCTTGCAGGTGTAGAAGAGAAAGTGATTTCTACAACCAAGTGCTTTTAGAACCAAAGTGGAAGGTAGAGACCTCAATAGAAAGTGGCCTGGACGCGTGGTGGTGGGCGCATGGTGGCGCATGCCTGTAGTCCCAGCTACTCGGGAGGCTGAGGCAGGAGAATCACTTGAACCTGGGAGGCGGAAGTGGCAGTGAGCCAAGATCAAGCCACTGCACTCCAGCCTGGGTGACAGTGTCTCAAAAAAAAAAAAAAAAAAAAGAAAGAAAAAAGAAAAAGAAAAAAAAAGAAAGTGGCCCGGGCAAGCTAACTTTCAGCAATATCCTCCCTGTGGTGCTGCTTACAACGCCACCATTCACAGTGAATTCGTGCCTCTCTTACAGTTTGCATCTGCAGCACGTTAAAGCAAAGCAAAAAGTGGTGTCGAGTCTAGAATCTGCTACGACGCAGATGCCAGTGTGAGCCGTAGTTAACATCATGCGGTACTAAATTTACCCAGTTGTCTCGCCAGTACCGTTATTTGTGTTTGCAAGTTGGGTCATGTAGAAATAACAAGTTTCTCCAATGCGTAAGATAAGAAATAACTGGAAACGATGTTACATTTGGCTCCTCACTCTCTCCCAGATGGGATTTTCAGTCCATTATTTTGGAGTCAAATTGCCAAAACACAAATCAGCTGTTTCATGATCTGGGCTGAGAACCATACATGTTCCTGGGCCACCGTATCACACTCCCTGCTGTAGCAGCCTGTTGACAAGAAGGTGGAACCAAGGCCCCGGCATGTCACCGTCCATTTGAATTCTCCCACACTGGAGCAATTGTTGCCTTGGAGGTTTCTCTTTATGAACTTCGTTGATCTCAACTAAATTTCCGCACTTGCAGGCCACGTCATTTCACAGGGCCTTCCATTTCTTCAGATGTTACACAGGGTAATGACCACTCCAACCTCTTAGAGGCATTGTGAGAACTCACTGAGTAATTCGTATGAAGTCCTTGGACCAGGCAAAGTTGGTTAGTTAAAGTTGCTGAGTTAAAGTTATCTTTTGTCTGTAACTCAATTTTTAATGAATTGCTACCAAACATCCTTAAAATGTTAATATGAATTTAGTCTGTTAGTATTGTTACAAACCCATCGTTAGTTGGGGTTAGTGTCCCTGGGTTGGCACCCAAGCCATCAACCCTTCCGAGGCCAAATTTACTGGGGGTAACAACTGGGAGAACTTACTCTATGACCAAGACCTCAAATTTTAAACCAGTACCTATGAAACATCAGCGTGCATAGAGATTCCCTGTGGATCCTGTTAAAATACAGATTCTGATTTAGGAGGCCCAAAGCAGGGCTGGCACTTCTGCTCCCAGGGGATGTGGACCTACAGCTCCTTGAGCCACACTTTGAGTGGCAGGCCTCTAAATGATACATACTACAGAAGTACAACACATGGTCCACCAGCGTCACCGTAACGGAGACGCTTGTGGGACTGGGTCAGAAACCTGCTTTAGAAAAAAAGTTTCAAGAGGTTGTGAACCTCTAATCAGAGCAGAATTCTCATTGGTGGACATTGATCTATATCCTCCAAATGCTCAAACGCTTGCACAATTAAAAGAGGTCATCAGTTGCCAGGAAGGTGCTTGTTGCTATAAAATTAACACTATTTTGAAACAAATCAATGCTGAGTTAAAGTTATCTTCTGTCTTTAACTCAATTTTTAAGCTAATGGTTACAAAAATCCTTGAAATGTTGGGTTAAGCAATATAAAATTATGGATAGGAAAGTTTTTACTTTTACTTATAAAAACAGCAATGAGCCGGGTGCTCACACTTGTAATCCCAGCACTTTGGGAGGCTGAGGTGGGCAGATCACTTGAGGCCAGGAGTTGGAGACCAGCCTGGGCAACATAGTAAAAGCCAGATGTGGTGGCACACACGTAATCCCAGCTACTCGGGAGGCTGAGGCACAAGAATCACTTGAACCTGGGAAGTGGAGATGGCAGTGAACTGAGATTGTGCCACTGCACTTCAGCCTGAGCAACAGAGTGAGACCCTGTCTCAACAAAAAATAAACCCCAAAAAAACCATGTCCTATGGTTCACCCTAAGAGTTGTGATTTCACCTGATAAATGAAACCATCACTGCAGTGAGAAAACAACCTTCAAACCAGGAGATAACCTTCCTGTTCTGTGTAGATTTCTGTGGCTGACTTAACAGACTGTGATTCGTGTGTATTGTCTGAGAGTTCCTGTAACTGATATGAACAGGAACAATATTAATAAAACTATCTTGGAGGCAGTTTCTTACTTTCAGAAAAACTAGTAAACTTTCTTATTTAAATTATCAGGGCCAGGTGTGGTGGCCCACACCTGTAATCTCAGCACTTTCAGAGGTCAAGGTAGGAAGATTGCTTGAGCCCAGGAGTTCAAGACCAGCTGCCTGGGCAACATAGTGAGACCCGCATCTCTACAAGAAATAAAAAAATTACCCAGGCATGGTGGTGTGGACCTGTCATCTCAGCTACTCAGAAGGCTGAGACAAGAGGATCACTTGAGCCCAGGAGGTTAAGGCTACAGTGAGCCATGATCACGGCACTGCACTCCAGCCTGGTTGACAGAGTGAGACCCTGTCTCAAAACAAAAACAAAAACAAAAATCAGGTTAAAGAAACACGGTACCTTGGCCAGGCGTGGTGGTTCATGCCTGTAATCCCAGCACTTCAGGGGGTTGAAGCAGGTGGATCACTTGAGGCCAGGAATTCAAGACCAGCCTGGCCAACATAGTGAAACCCCATTTCTAATTAAAACACACACACACACACAAAAATTAGCTGGATATAGTGGCACACGCCTGTAGTCCCAGCTACTCAGGAGACTGAGGTGGGAGGGTCTCTTGAGCCAGGGAGGCGAAGGTTGCAGTGAGCCAAGATCGCGTCACTACGCTCCAACCTGGGCGACCCAGTGAGACTGTCTCAAAAAAAAAAAAAAAATCCAAGAAACAAAAAACATGGTACCTTAGGCAGTGACATCTGTAAAAATAGTGATAGTAAATTTTGCAATTTTCAAGACTTATGAATGCTGAGTGAGTTTATGACACTCAACACACAACTGAGCAAAGCAGTTTTCATAAGGACCAAATTTCTATCTAATCAAGAGGAGGAATTACTGCACCATTTTATTGTCTATTGCATGATATTATTGTCAGCAAATTTTTTCTATAAAGGGCGAATAGTAAATATTTTAGACCTTGAGGGCCATGTGGCCCCTCTCATAACTACTAAACTCTGCTGTTGTAGCATGAAAACAGCCATAGAGGCTGAGTATGTGAGTGAGCATGGCTATATGCCAATAAAACTTTATTTACAAAAGCAGGCTGGATTGAGCCAGTAGGCCTTAGTTTACCAACCCCTGGTCTAGCCTTTTCCGTATTAATAATAATAGAGATTGTGAAATACTGCAATGATGGCAGTAATTCTGGAATCCCAATATAATCTTAGAATGTAAGGTCACATTTACTGCTACAAATAAGTTAAGGTAGATATAATACGCACTTAATTGTTTTTCGTCCTTTTTAGTCTGAATTACCAAATTTTGAAGATACTGAGGGGAAAACATGGTTTTCTCTGTGATTAACAGAACAAAACATATAATATTTCAAAAGACACAATAAAGATCTGTTCCAAGACGTGAGGAAAACAGAATGTGTTCCTTTATGGTATAAAATATTTGATGAAATCTAACATGATTCTGTTCCAATTTGGGCTCCCAGATATGATTGGTTCAGCCCCATTTGTCCCGGACAGTCTCAACCTGATCATTTTCATGCACACTCTTCCTATTGGTTTCTGCCCATCTCCTAATAACAACCTCTTTGTAGCTGTACTTATAAAATAGTAAAAGCTCATTTTACATACTGTAGTAGATAAATAGCAATAGAAAAGAACTGCCATCAACTGATGTTACAAGCTTTTAAATGGCAACGTCGGACACATGCATTTCTGCCTAACTTCCCCATCCTTTTCTGTTCTTTGTGCTGGGAGGAAATTGTAGCCTGATGTTTTTTCCTCCTGCGGAAAGCGCCCTCCTCTAAAACCCACCCTACCATGCTCTAATGCCTCCTCTGTGTCCTATCAGATTTGACACATAATAGCCTCTTGGCTCCCTCTCTTCATCCTGTCACCGTCAGGTGTGACTGTCACCTGGCTGTGGTGTTTGAGAAAGGGGGTATTGCATCAGGGCCCTGGTCCTGCACAACAGAGACGAAGCAGATGTTGCATTCAAATAAAAAGCCCTTCTTTGATGAGTGAAAGAGAAGAATAATGAATTCAGGTTGACGTTGCCAGCATGATCGTCTCCCCACCGCACAACGCTTGGTCTGCTGGTTCAAACCACAGGGAAGGAGCAGGGAACGCCTGGGTTCTGATGAAGGGGAGGCGGCCCTGGGAAAGTAGATGCAAACTGTGTCAACAAGCTTCTCATAGAAGCAGGGCGTACACATGGCATGCTGGAAACAGGCTGTCAGTAATCATGCCTTTGAATGTGTCCTGCTGGCAGTAAACACTCTGTAAGTTTCATTTCAAGGTGGTGAATGTTGAATGTTCTAAGGATGGGTTTGTCTCCATGCTGTGGGCTTATGCGAGGAACTAGAGAAAAAACATTAGTGCTGATGCTTTGTGTGGAAATGCCACCAGGAAGACCACACAGGGTAGAAATCTTCAAACAAGACAAACATGAAGGTGATCACCCCAGAACCCATCTGCTCAGCATATACACTGCAGGTCCTGAACATTCCACTTTCCAGATGCAACACAGCAAGCCCACAGTCCAAGTATGCGGGGTACAAATGATGACGGTCGGGGCTTAGGATACAATGGGGTGTGTTTGGGTTAGTGAAAACGTGTTAACTGACTTCATATCGTCTGCTCAAAGGTGCTCTGTGATTCTGAGAAGCATATCAAGCCTTAATAATGACCAAAAAGTAGTTGTGATTGGTAAATGTGTAAGCCAGGTTGATTATCTCATTCAGCTGTGAGAAATCAATTCCCTTCACCCCAAAGGTCCACTGCACATCCCTTGCTGGGATGACACTTCTCATGAGGCTCTGTGGCTTTCAAAACCCTATATGGCCTGTGTCAATTACCTACTGCAGGTCCTCATGAGGCATGTGTCCAAAGGAGCAGGACTCAGTCACCTTCAGAAAATCCTCTTGCCTGGGAAGTTGCTCTGATGACACCAAAACCTGTAGCTGGTTATTTGCAAAAGGTGAGGGGATGTTGAAAAGTATTGATCTGTTTCCTTAGCAGTGTCACAAGGAGGCTGTAGTTCCCCAGTTCTCTCCAGGAAAAAAAAAAAAAAGTCATCGAGATCATTGGGCAAGTAGGTGCCATCCATCTCTGGTCTCTTCTTCGTGAGGAGTCAACATACCTGGCCTCACTTGGAAACCTTAGCCGATAAAGGTGCGAGGGGACACGAGGAACTCTAGGCTGCAGCCCATCAGAGGATGGTCTTCCGGCTCTGCATGTTTGTGAAGAGTTCTTTATTCTAGGGTCACGGGGCTCTTGTGGGACTTGTGACCAGGTCTCCTTAAGTTATAGAGCCACCTCCCACTGCTGAACTTGTCTTTGTGTTGCTGATGTGCCTGCTAGTGACAATTGCCATATTAGAACCCAGGAGTCATGAATACACCAGACTTTCCCTATGACTATTGGCCATTTAATGTTGCAGGCGGGCAGTAGAGAAACGATGTTTCTCCAATAGATATGGCGGGATGGAACTTGAAGATGACGTTAGCTGCTCTCTGTCTCACCTGGGTGGGATTTAGGGGCTATTACTTTGTGGTTGTGTTGCCAAAAGACCCATGAGATGTTCCCATCATTGAAGATGAGAAACCAAGTGTCTTTAGGTCAGCACTTTGCGTTCCCCGCTTTGGTACCTCCTTGACGATCAGATGGAATCGAGATCCCTGCATGTTGCTATTCAGTTAGTTCTCATACTGGTGTGTTTTGCCACCTGTGGGTTTCTCTCTACAACTCAGTTTCCTCTTCGATCTCTAAATTCCATCGCTTGTAACTTTAACTACCAGAGCATTACAGGTTCCTTTAGTCTGGCCATCAAAGAACCGTAACTAATTCTAGCTCTGTCAGAAGCTAACTGGGGGACTCATTTTTATCCCATACATGATTCCATAGACTTAGCCTTGGGTCTATTTGCCAGAAAATTTCTCTACAAGACCTGAATGTCCGTTCTCAAAAAGCAAGTTTCACTCAAAGTAACCCTGCCACAGGCCAGTGAGTTTGGAATGAATCCTCCATGCCATGGAAAATGCCTGGCCAAGAGGAGTGCCCTTGTCTAAGTGAAAAATGCGGGTCCCTCTGGGCTCCTCACTGCCCTTCATCTCCTGGGCTCAGGAGCCTTCCCCAAATGTCCCACAAAGGCTCCAGAGACCCTCAGGGCATCTGCCAGGAGTATTATCTCTGGTTTACAGATGAGGAGACTGAGGCCTTCAGGAAGCCAAGTGACTCAACCTCAGAAAGCCCAACCTTATACGAGGCCCCTTTCTCTTTTGCAACACAGTTGATACATGAAGAATTCCTGTAGTGTTATCAGGTCACTCAGGGTGGTTAGGAGACGCTTCTGCTTTGTTTTGAAGACTCTGTGGATGGCTGTGGAGTTCAGCCCAACTAGGGGAGGAGACAGCCACTCACAGAGCAAAGGGAAGCCGATGAGAAATGTCACACCCCCCTCGGCAGCATCCGGGCATGGACATGCCAGGCGCATCCACCCGTGGCTAGTGTTGCCCTGGCCGATGTTGCACACCCAGGTCTCTGCAGGACCCCAACATGCCCACAGGTGCCCTTGTGCAGCTGGAGTCCAGCCAGCCTCCTGGCTTCATTTCTGTTCTGCAAGATCTGGGTACTCCCAGATCAAATACAGCGACAGGCCCAGGATCAGCTGAAAGGTGTGATGACTTAGTCCATGGTGCTACACAGAAGGAAGGCGTGCCTCCAAGCACAGGCCTCCGAGTGAGTCACCCAAGTTAGACTCTTGCCAGTACAGCGTTCCTGCTCTGAGGGCGGCAAGAACCCCAGCGTTTCCAGGCCTCCAGGGAAAAGGCAAAGCAGGCAACCAGGGAACTGCCTCCAGAGGACATTAGTAACTCTGAAGAAAGGGCTCAACTAGCGTGGCGTGCAGCTGTTCTAGCCACAGGCTCATTGTGGAACCAAAGGAATGCCGAACAGCCTTCTGCTTTTTATTATACCACATTTGTATGGAAGTAGAGAAGGGTGAAGGCACTGGCGAAAATCAAATCTCTTCCTTTATTTCTTCCCTCTTTTAGCTCCTCCCTCCTTAACCTTGCTACTTTTCCTGACCCCCTGGGCCTCTCACCAAATCCCTGCTGTGGGATGGTATGGGATTCTCGGGCAGTTTCCATGGATGGCCTTCCCAGCTTGCAGCAGCCCCAGAGCACACGGAATGCCCACAGCCTCCTTCACAGATTTGTTAAAAAGTGTGTGAGTTTCAACGTGATGTTCTTGAATAGGAACTTTGTGAACATATTATTCAGGGAGGCAAGAAAAAGGGGAGAGAGCCTGATTCCCTCCCATATTTTGTTAACTTATATTGTGTTACTATGATAGAAATTGACCAAGTTTGTGTATTTCTACACTGTTTCATTGCCTTCAACTCCATTTACTATAGTTTCATTTACTATCTCACATAGATACTTTGGGTTCCATTTTAGAAAAGGTATATTTGGTCCATTGAAATAAATTTCCACTGGGGATGAAGGGACATGTTTGTGAACAACCAAATTATATTTACCCTCATAAGGGTGGATCTTAGATGAATTCATGTTTTGTGATTACGGACGAGAACCACAGTGAGCCCAACGTAGTTACAAGCTACCATGCCTGCAGACGAGTCTGGACTTGCCATATGCAGCTAATCTTCCAGTTTTTAAGGAAACTTTTTATTGCCAGAGAACGTGCATACTCTGACCCTCAGTTTGGGACATCTTTTAACGTTTGGTGTAACTCAGAATATTTTCAGTGCTCCCATGCTCCCGTATTACTGTTGCAGAAGGGGAGAAGCAGCAGCTATCAGCCCACACATTTGAGTTTTTCTTTGTTTCAGTCAAAGTTTTCAGGATGTTATAAATGCTGCTCTGTCCCTGTGCTTTCCTATTGTACCAGCCCTGAGCTTTTTGTTATTTTCCAAACTGGTAAAATATGTTGTCATCAGTGATAAAAAGCTACATGCAATTTGTCCTGGAGGCAACTTACCTGTAGAGGTTTCTCCTTCATTGTTATTCGAAGGCTGTTTCCAGAGCCTCACAAAGGGAGGAATATTCCACAGTCCTGCTGGCTGAGCCTTTGGCTAAACCCCGTCCCACAGAAAACTTGAGGCTCCCAATCTGAAAATCATCTCTTTCCTCAGTTTGTCCTTCCAAGTTCCTCATGGACTGCCCTTCCCAGCCTCACTCCAGCTCCTCTTTGGAGATGCAAATCCTTTTACTGTGCATTTTCTAAAATCTCTTTGGCAGGCAAATGTTAGATTTAGCGGGCCTCAGGAAAAAAAAAAAAAAAACAACCAGCAAAAACACACAAAAGGAAGGGAACGCACACATGCACAATTGTGAGATTTAGCACAGCTCCTTCATCAACTGTTTCCAAGACAGAGGAAAACAACCCAAAATACTCGCTGTTGAGAGTCAGAATTGTTCTTCAAATTGCTGAGTGACACATAACGGAAAACATTGTAATTACCTGTTATTAAATTTAATACCCCAAACAGATGGTGTTCCATTTTCCCCCCAAACAGACCGCTCACCTGATTGGAAAATTATTTCTAAACCCTTTCCCCCAGTTGCTTAACTTCCCATGGCATCCAAATGTGAATCGGGTTGCTGCCCGTGCTTTGCAAATCTAACGGTAAAGTCATTTCTCCTTTCTTGTATTTGACTCAGGAACAAAAACTCCCGGCTTTATTTATCTGAGGAATTACTATCACCCTGACCCCCAAATTTTCAGGAAATGAAGGACTTGCTCAATGAAAGTGGAGTGAAAAGAACAGCTTCCTAGGGACACTGATCTAGATTTCTCTGAAAAGATGCCCAGGGCCTTCATTCTAAACCGCCTCCTGGCACATTATTAAGGACCCCAACTAGGCTTGCTTCAGCCACCCGCTACCAAGGCTACACCCTCAGGCTGCCAGAAGGGCAGAGTCCCGCAGCTGAGGTTCAGCTCTGAAAACCCACCACCCTGGTGATGGTGGTGGTTCCCTCTTTCCTGATAAAAAAAAATAAAGTTAGCTTTTAAGAGACCATCAGAAGCTCTATGTTAAATTCATCCTGAAAGCATGTGATGCAGAAATCAGGCCACCACACTGTGACTTTGAAAATATTTTATTTGAATAGTAAATAGTTATACAGTTGAAACAATTCTATTGAAGCTTTCTATAAATAGCTAACAATTAAGAAAATAATGTATGTAGAAAAGAGATTGCATTTAAAAGTAAGAGCTGTCAGTTGTAAGGGCCCTGGGGACCCTCGAAGCAGAATAAATGGTAGGTTGTCTGTCATTCACTCAGATAGGTATAAAAGTTAAAACTTTAAGCAGATCCCTTTAGAAAAAGGCTCTCTTCTAAAACGCACAGTGGAATGTCAAGAGTGGCAGGGTGGGGAGGGGGCAGCGCACCAAAAAAATCTGCAATCAAATAATATCATAATCTTCATAATTAATATAAATAAATAAAGAATAAATAACAATTACTCATAAATCAACATATACATTTCGAGGGAACTGATAGTCCTACCTCAACAAAGATGATCAAACCAAAAAGTCTTACGTGAAACACTGAGGCAGTTACTACAGCATCTTCGGAACACTCCCTCCCTCCCCCCCCCCCCAAAACAATCCCAGACAACAGTTCAAGGCATTTGTGGCTATACTAAAGAAAACTCTTTTTTAAGCAATTTGATTTGTTCACATACAAAAAGGTAAAGCCAGACTCCAGCAGTTCACAAGCCATAATAAAGCTAATCGTGTGGGAAGTTCAATTTACAGCCTGTGAAATATAAAGGCATTTATTCCTCAAGATTCACCCAAAACAACCCGTACGCTACATACATAGAGAGCAGAGATTGGTAGGCGAGGCGAGTAGACCGCATTTCTAGACCATGAACACAGCGAATACTAGCAAGAAAAACAGCTTCTCCCCGCCAAGGGGAGGCTTCCAACCACTAGACAAACGCGTACAGCTTTTCTCCCTTGTACAGAGACTGACTCCTGTTGCGCCATGGGGGAGGTGGGGGGACACAACATAAAAGTGGGGGTTCCAAAAGGAGTCAAAACGAGAGGATGGGGTTACCGTCACGCCTGACCGAGAGAAGCGGAGACGACACGTTCACTCAGTGGGGGCGGGGGCGAGGCTCCCACAGCGCGGACTGGGGTTGGGGCGTGCAGGGCGCACTCTCTTTGTGGGTCTCCAAGCGAAGGCACAGTTCGGGGGGCCGGGGTGGAGGGCGCGCTCTAGCAGGCCGGGCGCACGGGCACCTGCAGGAGGATCACCTGTCTGTTTTCGGATGGGTGGCACTTGTTGATGTGCCGCGTAAGGCCGGGCGAGCTGTAGAAGGTGGCCGGGCAGTACTTGCAGGGGAACACCTGGGCGGCGTGCAGCAGGCGCAGGTGGCGCTCCTGGGCGCCCTTGCTGGGGAACGACTCCCCGCACACTGGGCACAGGTGGCACTCGGCAGACGCACTCAGGCCCAGCACGCCGGCTGCCTCGCCGTCGCCGGCCGCCTCCTGGGGCGCCTTCTCGTCGGGCCCGGGGTACAAGGCCAGTAGGTCCTCGGCCGGGGGCGCTGGCGGCGCGCCCTTGGCCTGCAGCGCCTGGTGGTGCGCCAGCAGGTGCTTGCGTAGGTAGGCCTGGCGGCGGAACTTCTTGGCGCAGTGATGGCACTCGTAGAGCCCGTCCTCGGAGCCCGACTCGGATACGCCGCCGGGGCTCGGCGTATCCCGGTCGCTGCCGCCGCCGGGTGCCTCCCGCGCCTCAGCCCTGGCTGCGGCTTCCGGCTCCGGCGCGCGGGCGGCAGCGGAGGGCGCGGGCCGCGGTTTGTGCCAGCGGCGGTGCGAGGCCAGGTTGGCCGGGCAGCTGAAGACCTTGGCGCACTCGGGGCAGCGGTACTCCACACGCACGATGCGCGAGCACTTGTGCTGCGCCAGCGCGAACGGGTCGGCGTACTCCTCCTTGCACAGCTGGCAGATGAACTCGCCCAGCGGCCGCGCCGCGCCCCCCGCGCGGCCGCGCGGCGCCTCCACCGGGCCCTCCTTGATCTTGAGCCCCAGCACGGGCGACGTGGTCACCTCGTCCTCGAAGTGCAGCTTGCGGATGGCCTTGGGCTTGGCTGCCTGGCCTTGATCACCTTGGCGGGCGGCTCGGCGGCGGCGGCGGCGGCGGCGGGGGGCGGGGGCCGCTTTCCCTGGGCCGCAGGGCGCGCGGGCAGTAGACCGGGGCTGGGCCGCGGGTCGTCTTCGCCAGCCGAGAACGCGGTGCCCATCTTGAGCTCGGCTGCGCGGCGACAGCGCCGCCGCAGGTGCCGCTGCCGCCCGTCTGGTTGCGCTGCCGCCGGCGCCCCCTCCGAGCAGCGCGCGAGTGGAAGGTGGGGAAGGATTCCGGCCGAGACCGGCGAGCCCAGGTTGAAGCTGCGTTCAGCGCAGCTCGTGCTCAGGCCTGCACGGGCCGCGGGCCAGAGCGGCGCGGTGCGCGGCCTCGGGTTGCCGAAGTGATAGCGGCCCGCGTGGGCCTGGCGGGTGGTGGCGTGGCCCAGGCGCGCAGGCGAGCGGAGTGGCGAGCGCTGCATGTATATACCTGGCGGCGGCGGCTGCAGTGTCTGGCGTCTGGCTCGGCGCTGGCCTTCGAGCAGCGGCGTCCCCGCAGCCAGGCGAGAGCAGCATATCGGGCGGTCACCGCCAACCTGCCGCCAAGTGGACCCGGTAGGACACGGGCGTGGACTTCTTACTGCGCTTCACCAGGAAGCCGCGGGGCATGTTGGCGCGGCCCGAGGGCACGGCAGTGGCTCGGTCTGCCCTCTGCGCTCGGCCCCGGCGGCCCTCAGTGCCCCCGGCCCATTGCCCGGGCGCGGCGGCTGCGGGACTCGCGTGACGCCGGCGGCGACTCGGCCCAGCTCTGCGCCCTGCACGCGCGTCCCTGTCCCCGGGCCCGGCAGCCGCTCCCTTTTAACGGGGGGAGGGGGCCATTGTTCTCGCCTCCCGCTTCCCCCGGAGCCAATCAGCGCGCCCGCAGCTCCTCGGCCTGGCAGGGTGGGAGGGCGATGGGGCGGCCAAAAGGGGGCCGGGACTCGGGGGTCGCCCGGTAGGTGCGGCAGATGTACCTGAGGGCGCGGGGCCCCCGCGCGCGCCCCTCGGCCGCCCCGCCCGGCGCCGCCGCCCCGCCCGGCCCAGGCACACGCCCGGCCCCGCCTCCCTTCACGGTCTGCTGCTTCTCTATGGGGAGGCGCACGTGCCTGGGCTTTGTGTCTCTCCTACGGGGGGCGCGGAGCCGCCAAATGGGCCCGTCCATCAGCGCGACAATGCACGCCCCCCTCCCGCGCGGGGATTACCCGCGGGTCGCGAGCAAAATAGCAACAAAGGAGAAGAATGGCCCCAAATATGTCAGGAGGGTACAATCCGCGAGCCGGAGCCTAGGGGGAAGTTGTGGGCGCTGATTGGGTGGGGGCGGGGGCGCGCCGGGGCGGTGCGTGGGAGAGCGGGGCGTCAGCTATCAGGGCGTCCGCGGAGGCGCAGTGGCTCCGCGTGGTGTTTGGGAAATAAACAAAAATCCGAGAGAGCAGCGGGGTCCCGACGGCCAAGAGCCTCCGCCAGGACCTCGGACGGATGGGCCGCTGGACCCAAGAGGCCAAGCAAAAGGGTTCCCCGGTGTTCCGAGTGTCGACAGGGGACCCAGCCTTGTCGCAGTGGCCGAGGGCGATGTTTGTGTTCACTGCCTCCGCGCGCCCACGGGCTGGGAAGGTTTCTTTTTGAGTTTGAGAAGGAATTGACGCGGCCTTCTCAGTCTCTAGAAAGCGCGGGATTGGAGCGCGGGGCGGGCTGGGCTGGGTTCCCAAAGGAACGTGAATTTCTGAACTTTTGGGTTCTTGGAGGCTCGGGAATGGCCGCTTTGGCGGGGCCCGGCCCAGGCCGCCCGGAGCCTCCGCGTGGTCCAGGGCTGGGTTAATCCGGGTGGAGTTGGCAGAAGCCCGAAACGCGCGGTCGGCCTCGTGCGCCCCAGTGAAGTTGGTTTCCTCCTCCCCGCGCGGCCTCATGCATTTTCATTCCGAGCGGGCATTTTGTTTGCCGGTTGACATCAGATGCTAAATCAAGAGCTCCAATCAAGGCGCTGCGGAATAAAGGGGCCGCCTGTCTGGGCGCAGCCCCCACGGAGCCGTGCCCCCTTCACCTTTGTGAAGGAAATTAACCTCCCGCTATTGAGCTCCGGTCGCGGCCAATCTGGACGCAAAAGAGACGCGTGCTGGACGGGGGGAGGGGGGGCAATCTGTCCTCTGAGGCAGGCTGAGGCCTCGGAGAGGACAAGCCGCCTCCCCTGTGCCACCAGGAAAAGACAACAGCGAAGACTCCCCCCACCCCCACCGGCACCTCCGCTGCCGTTCCGTTTGGACCCAGACTGGGCCGCCTGCCTCCATCCTCTGTCCAGCCCAGCCCCGAGGAAACACAAAAGGCAGAATCTCCGGGGGACAGGGCAGAGAACCCCACGAGTGCGTAGTGACCCTGATCGTCCAACACTGGGGAACAAATAGCCAAGCCATATAAAATGTCACACACTCTGAGGAAAATGTCACTTTATTGAAAGAGAAGGAAACATTTTTCTGCAAAGCTCTATATACCAGACAGATTTTGCTGAGTTTTACTTATGCTTAATTCCACTGAAGGTATTTAATTGTTTTGGATTTTCCCTCTGAAAATACCCTGGCGTAGAAATTAAACATGTAAAAATAGAGTCCACATGAGTCATAAGTTGTGATGGGGACAGTTGTTAGGCTTTGTTAATTAAGGGGTTAATCAAGTTGCTTAATCAAGGGAAAGATAATTGATAATTTTATGTTTGTAATATTTTAACCCACACACTGAAAAGGGAAGAATGCATATAGTGAAATATATTTTGACAAGTCTCAGCCTAGTTTTAAAAATGCTGTGGTGAGTGCTAGTCTCCCCAAAAGTTAGAAATCTTAAAATGAGTTTATCTAAAATTTATAAACATATTTCTATCTTAAAGTAACTGATGTTATTTCCTTGCTCTTTTGAGCGCTGATTAATAGTGCTGATGAAATTAGAAGTGGGAAAAGGATTCCGAGACAGCTTTGGCCAATTTTATTTTCTAATCACGAATCCCATCTGGATTGGAGAATAGTACAGGGCGGGGGCTCGGCCTGCTACATTCGGTCTTGCATATGTAACACTCCTTCTATTCAACAGATAACAGAGAGTTAGTCACCTTGTGAATCCTTTAAAAATAACAACACTCATAATTGTAAATAAGCCGTGGGGATGGGGAACCGGTACCGCTACCAACAAAAAAATAAAACAACTCTTGCCTGAGTGAATACAAACAGGGCTCTGAATTTAGCCAAGGGAATCTATTGAACGCTACTGAGATACTGAGATTCAATGAATCCGTTTCTTTTTCTTTATTTGTGGCTTCTAGTCTTGCCAGCCTAAATGAAATCTGCTTCAGACGGGTCAGTCAAAATAAATGGAAACTTGAAAGGTACTAGTATTGAAAACTAATTTCACCACCTGGGACTGGGAAGGAATTGGGCTGCCCGTGCGCGCAAGCACACACCAGCGACCTCCAAGCAGGTGTAGCCCAGCCTGGGTCGTGGATCGCAGCCGCCTTCTGCGTGATTTTCTCAGAACCTGTGTGCCCTCATGGATGGGAACATCGGGTCGAGATACTTGTCTTCGCTTGAGAAGAGCAAAGCGCCACCACACTGCGCCCCTGACGCCGGCCTCAGCGCACGCGAGTCGGAGAAGGGGCCGCGTGAAGTTAAGTTGGGGGAAAGAGCGTGGATTTGCCCCCCTCCAGGGGGACTTCGCCAAAGTCAGTGAGCATAGGATCCAAGGCAGATCACCTAAGTGTCCTTCCCGGGCTTTAGGCGACTCCTCCCCTTCCTTCGGGGTTCTGGCCAGCGCTTTGGAAAAATCCCGGGCCTCTGCATTTCTTGCCCTTACGGACCCCGCGGTGGGTTCTTCCTCTGACCACTGCGGAGCCCGAGGCCACAGGCGCTGCAATGTCTCCTATCCTGGTGTGCGGGGGTGCCGTCGGGGCGCGCACCCGCGTTCACTGTGACCCTCACCACAGCTGGAAATCAAAGTCAAGGCAACCGGGAGTTTGTAGAAAGCGCGAAGCTTGGAAATAAGAGCAGAAGCGGGGAACTTCTACGGAGGAGTTGGCTCCTTGGGGTGTCTAGAACAGGCCGCCCTGGCCTCACGGGAGGAGCCGGGCCCGCATTCTCACCCCACAGCGGGTAGCGCGTTTGGAGACGTCGGCGTTCAGGGGGGAGTTGTCAGCGCCCCCCATCCCCACTCTGCTGCAGACTTCTCTTCTGGCTTCACAGAAGCCCCCACTCCTGGCCCTCAGTCCCCGGAGCCACAACCGGGCAGGAACCGTACGTTGCCGCTGCAGTGCCCGCCGCCCGGAGGGACCAGCGCCTCCCTGCGCCTGGCGCGCCCGACCCGAGCTGGTGAGAGGCTTTGTATTTGCAGGAATGAGGGGTTGTTGTGTCAGTCCCAGGGGCACGCGAGAGACACGCGCAGCCCGTCTGCCCGCCACCCCGCCCGGCCCGGCCCCAGGCACCTTCCGGGCCTCCCGCCCGCGGGCCGTTGCCTTTGTTCCGCGCATTAGCATAAAGCTGCCAGGGATCTCCCGTTTAAATAATTCCACACAAAAGGAGAGTGCATGAAAGAGAGCGAACAAGGGACGATCCGCGAGGCTGCGCCGTGCGCCCTCGCGGGGAGGGACCGCGCTCAAGTATTTCCCTCCCCTCGAGTTTCAAGTGCCCCCTGGCAATCTGCTGCGCGCCCATTATTCGGCCGGGGACCGACGGCGTGACTGGCCGCCTCTTTTATCCCCCCGAGAGTACCGTCGGGGCCACTGCACGCTCCTTGAAGTGCCCTCAGGGCTGTTTGTTTTTGCCTCGGTGGGACCGTCGGGCCAGGGAGAGAGGAGAGCGGGCAGGAAGGCCCGGGCGGGCGGCGGGAAGGGCGGTGTCGGCGAAAGCTGGCAGAGGCGAAGCCTGGAAGGTGAGAAAGTCATAACCAGGGAATTAGGTCAGGGAAAGTCAGGACGGCACTGGACTCATCGGGATAACATTGAACTTGGGGTGTAAGAGGTGACCTCCACCTGTGAGGTGCTGGCGGCAGCTGATCCGTGCGCCTCGGTCTCAAACGGAACTGACAAAACCCAGCGAAACTGACCAGAAAGGCCGCGGCGACCCAGATCCTTTCCCTTTCCTCCCACCCCACTCACACCTGCACCCCGCCTCGCCTGCCGTAGGAGGACGAAGAGGCATCCAGGCTCCTGGGGGCCACAAGAGCATACTTTCTACCTTGGTGTGCGTTTTTGCTATGGGGTTAGGGGGTGGTCCTCCCCCACCACCGCCGTTCCTCTCCCTTCCGCCTTTCCCTCTTCTCCCGTCCCTGCTCTCCTCCCTAGCCCTCCGGTTCCCTCCTTGTGTCATCCGCCTCCTCTCTCTCCTCCTATCCTTCTCTCCCCTTCTGTCTCTTCCCTTCTTTTCTTTCCCCTCCTTTCTTGCTCCGCACGGTCTCACCTCTCCCTCCTCTCTCTCCCCATCCCTTTCACTCCTAGTCCTTCCCCACCTGTGGTCTCCCTCCCCATGACTGGCCCCCTTCCTCTCTCCCAGCCCCTTCTTCCCACTGTCCCTCCCTCCGCATCCAGTTCCCCCAGCCCTTTTTGCTGTCTTTCTGCTCCTCTCTCTCCTCTCGTCCCTCTCTCCTGTGTCTTCCCTTGCTTGTTTCTGTCCTCTCTCCCTCTCTTCCCCCCACCTCTCTCCCAGTCTCCCATTCCTCTCCCCTACTCTCTTTGCTTTTCTCTCTCCCCCCTCCTTCACTCTCCCCCCACTCTTCTCCCTGCTCTTATTCTCCCCCCACTCCCCACAGGCCAATGTGTGTTATTTTATTTGTCTAGAGAGAGCCTATTTGTTCAGTGATGTGTGGCCTCCTGGTCGCCTGCTTTAATGGGGGACGCGGAGGCTTGGTTTCTGTGAGCATTAGCATACAGCTGCCGGGCTCTGCGCCCCTGCCGGCGCTCACTTTATCCCAGCCTTATCATCACTTCTTCTTTCAACCAGAAAACAATCAACAGCTCCTCGCACTCGGCGACTTTCGAGCCCTGCTCCCTGCTTCTTGGCTAACACTGGCTCACTCGGGTGCGCACCCTCTCTCTCTCTCTCTCTCTCTCTCTCCCTCCTCTCTCTCTCTCCCTCTTGAAAGGGTAAATATTGATTGGCTGGCTTTACATTTTATGCTCCATGCCATATTTCCTTCCCTCTCTCACTTCGTCGTTGATTTTTCTCTTGCCCTCCTGTGATGTTTGAGTGTAATAAAACCATAAGAAGCCATTTTTTGGAAAGGCAGTGGTTACACTCTTTATTAAAAACCGACATCTGTCGGGAGAGCAATTAGAGGCATCAGAAGGCAGGGTTGTTGCATGTGTTTTGGGAGAATAAAACTTTGGAAAATTAACTTTGGTATTTTTTTATTAATATTCTTTGCTTAAAACTGTAGAATTCCAAGATCAAGCTTAGAAGCCAAGATGTCCCCAGCTCAGCAGCAAGTGCTGAAATATGTAGAGATGCCAAGCATTCATTCCACTTACAGAATTCATGCCTTGTGCAAGCCAAATCCAAATATTGGTCTCTTTCAAGCACTTGCTTTTGCCAGGCTTTATCTTCACCGTTATTTTCCCAAAGACCTTAGAATAGTCAATTGCAAGTTATAATCAACAACTCTTGAATTCCTCTTTTATTCTTAGGAAACTTGTTCAGTGATAAAGTTTTCAAGTCTGAACAGATATGCTAAGATCCTTAGATTCAGGAAATTATTTAGCATATATGCTAAATATCCTGTAAATTACCCACTTTCTAAATGTTAGATAAGGATTAAAATAATGTCACCCAATACACTTTGTAGACGAAAATATATTCTAGATATTTTCAAGTCTGCTGTGATACTTATGGAGCTCCAACACTCCTTTTTCAAAAGGCGGCAAAGGAAAACTTGTCACATTTATGCATGATTTTGTATTAAGGTTGACATTGTCATTTGGGGTCACTTTTATGTGACTAGAGGCTTTTTAATGCTAATACTTGGTCACAGAAGTCATAACTGTTGATCCTCTGAGGTTGTTCTGTTAATCTCCATCCAAGGGTTCCAGGACCTGTCACAGAAACTTACTCCTTTTACTTATGAGTTTGACCCAGGTCCTTTCAGGGGAAAGGGACAGGGGAGGAGAGTTGCTTGAGCCGACTCATTCACCAGTCCCTGAAATATGGTTTCACGTGTGCTGGGTCTGAATTCTGAAGAGTGGACCAGTAGCAATTGTTCCCTTTTCAAGTGACATAGTGTGTACCATATGGCCAATGCTGGACCCTCCCCACAGTGACCCATGCATTTGTGGAAAACGCACATGTGAAGGAATTAGGAGCATTTATTGCTTGCTTTTGCCTGCCTTGGGAAAATCAAGAGTCCAGTATTCTGGAACAATTTTATTTTGCAGAAATATCAATATCAAATAACTTTGCAGTTCCAACAAGTTGGCACTTTGCAGCAGAGAGTTTGATAATGTGTATACAATACTGTAATGCCAGCTCTGACTTTCCTTCTAATAGTTGTGTATCCCTTATCTTGTGCCAATTTTTGCTCAACATTTACCTGAAATATAACACATGAACAAAAAAGTGGAATTGTTCACAAAAACCAATGTTAAGCCCTGCTGTGAAAAAGTGTGTCACACTATCTACTAAGACAGACCCAATAAATGAGAACCATCTTATGTGCTGTTGCCCCTCGTTCCTGAATCCATGCAGTTTCTAGTGGGCAATTAATTTGCTTTATTTATAAGAAAAAGGGTTTCTGATCCACATGATAGCTGACATGTACTAGGGACCCCCTCACCCTCCCCCCAGTGCAAAGCAGCAGTGCTAAGGATAAAAGAAAGTGAACTTAGATGAACTTCCCATTACCACCTTACCACGTTCTAATCTAAAACCTATGTGTGAACCCCTTGAGCATCTAACTTTTCTGTGACTTTAGGCTCCTCATCTGCAATTTGAAACAGAAATACAGCCTCCTCCTTTCCAAAGGTCATGTAAGCTTTCCTACACAATCACTGCTTCTGATGTTGGACTATATAGATTTAATTTCTCATCCTCTGTTTACTGATTTTCCATTCTGGGCACATTTTCTTTTTTATCACCCATAAGTATTGCTGGGTAAACATGTGAAGAACTAACAAGACTGGCAGCAGAAGTTTCCAGGAAATCAAACAGAATCACACCCAAGGTAAAACAAGTTTTACACAGTATGATCTCATTTTATTGCCGAAATGGATTATTCTGCAGAGAAACATGCCTGGGATTTGTAAAGCAAGCCTGCCCCAGAAGAGAGGCACGCGGCCATGTGCCACCTACTGGGATGATAGAAAACTACAGGCATAAGTCGGGGAAGGAAAGGAAGGAACAAAACCACCAGGGGCTGGCTTCACTGTCATACCAGGCTGCAGAGAACTTTTCTATTTCTACAGAGCAAGTTTCCAGGAACTAAATAAATGAAAACCATAAAGGGGAGACCCTGCCTACAACTAAATGATGCCTGGCCACGCATACATGGGCAGGTGGTAGCGATTATAGTGTAGGTAGTCCAGAGTGCTTCTCTCCACCAGGGTTTTGTAGATGGATTCCTCGAAGACTCTTTTGAGGTATTGCCTGGGCTTCTCAGTCGGGTTTATTTCCTCATCTTCTATCTGATGGGCTAACTGCTCTATGGAAGGAAGGTCTTCCTCCTGTAAAACACAGTAAGAGGCCAGATACAGAAATTAATTGGATCCTGCACAGTTGTAACAGGGCAGTTTCGTGAAAACGAAAACGATAGTAGTCAGCTGTGCAAGGCTGGTCACTTTTTTCCTAGCTTTTGAAAATTTATTTTTAATTGTGGCAAAGTATACAATAACATCAAATGTCTTATTTTAATAATTTTTAGGTGTACAGTTCAGTGGCATGAAGTACATTCACATTGCTGTGTAACCCTCACCACTGTCCATCTCCAGGACGTTTTCATCTTTGTCAACTGAAATACTGTCTCCATTAAACAGCAGCTCCCTACCCTCCCATCCTCCAGGCCCTGGAAACCGCCTCTGTCTCTGTGAACGTGACTACACAGGCACCTCATATGAGTGGAACTGTGTAGTATTTTTTTTGTATGACTGGCTTATATCACTTAGCATAATGTCCTTAAGAGTCATCCAGGTTAGTAATTTCAAGCCCTTCATTTTCAGATAAAAATCATCATACTTGTTTTGTTGTCGTTGTTGTTTCTGTTTGTTTTTTGAGAAGGAATTTCGCTGTTGTTGCCCAGGCTGGAGTGCAATGGCGCGATCTGGGCTCACTGCAACCTCTGCCTCCCAGGTTCAAGCGATTCTCCTGCCTCAGCCTCCCGAGTAGCTGGGACTACAGGCGTGGCCCACCACACCTGGCTAATTTTGTATATTTAATAGAGACAGGGTCTCTCCTTGTTGGTCAGGCTGCTCTGGAACTCCCCACCTCAGGTGATCTGCCCGCCTTGGCCTCCCAAAGTGCTGGGATTACAGGCGTGAGCCACTGTGCCCTGCCCGTTTTAAAAATAATAATAATAAAAAAGGAGTGATTAAACCTTTTTACTTGAAAGGTCCTAGATGGTTTTCTTGGTTATAATTCCCAAGAAATGGGATTTTAAAACCTTAGAATAAATTCACGGTCAAGTCAAATTTTATTGATACATTTGAAAAGATAGGGCTTAGAAAGAATAAAGTTGTTTGAAGTTGAGAATCATATGCTGTACACAGGTACAGTGTAGTAGAGATTTTCCGAACATTTCATTATAAACGTTTTCAGAGACAAGTTGAAGAATTGTCCAGTGGGCACCTGCACGCCCCCACCTGGACTCCACAGATAACATCTGCTATATTTGCTTCACCGCCGCATATCTGCCCTCTAGAGTAGGGTACTTCTAGAAAGCACATCCCCCAGGGTTGAGCTGGGTGCTTTCCAAACACCGTGATTCTTGAACATCACTGTAGATCAAGAGTCTGTGGACTCCAATGGTACATTTATTTCAACTTCCAATAATTCCTTCTGTTTTGAACAGAAAAGGCAATTACTTGCAGGGTTTTGTTGGATTATTAACTTACTAGTGATAAGAGCTTATAGATAGAAAAGTAGACTCAAGCTATATGGAGGCATAGAGTCATTGCCACTTGGCTAAGAAGACACAACAAGGTGTTGGAGATTATGCATGCATTGGACAGAGCAGTCAGTGGGGGTTGCAGGAATTCAGAGGTAAACCAGAGGGATAAAGGTAGTGATAGGGAAAAAGCTGATTCTCACAACTAAATACTGGAGGTGCTGAAAACTTTGGGTGCCACCAGTAAGGCCTTGTGGATATATTCTGCAATGTATATGAGGTTGGCTCTTTCTTCCTTAATTTTTCTGGAGAACTGTATCAAACCAACCAAAAACAATTACCTTTTTAAAATTATACAAGATTTCGAGCTCATATTGTATGCTGCTGTTCTGACACTGGGTTAAATAGTGTAAAATCACTTTTGAAGTTTATTTCAAGCAAATATTCCTCTAGATTATAAACAGATTTTTGGGCACTTGCCTCTTGAAGGATGACCTGTCATACTGTGATCATCTTCTTTCACTGTGTGACCACCTCCCCTCACAGTATGACCACCTCCCCTCAGTGTGACCACTTCCCCTCAGTGTGACCACCTCCCCTCAGTATGACTACCACCCCTCACAGTGTGACCACGTCCCCTCAGTGTGACCACTTCCCCTCAATGTAACCACCTCCTCTCAGTGTGACCACCACCCCTCTCAGTGTGACTACCTCCCCTCACAGTATGACCACCTCCCCTCAGTGTGACCACCTCCCCTCAGTGTGACGACCACCCCTCACAGTGTGACCACCTCCCCTCACAGTATAACCACCTCCCCTCAGTGTGACTGCCTCCTCACTCACAGTATGACCACCTCCCCTCAGTGTGACCACTTCCCCTCAATGTGACCACCTCCTCTCAGTGTGACTACCACCCCTCACAGTGTGACCACCTCCCCTCCCAGTATGACCACCTCCCCTCAGTGTGACCACCTCCTCACTCACAGTATGACCACCTCCCCTCATTGTGACCACCTCCCCTCAGTGTGACTACTTCCTCTCAGTGTGACCACCTCCCCTCACAGTATGACCACCTCCCCTCAGTGTGACCACCTCTTCTCAGTGTGACCACCTCCCCTCTCAGTGTGACCACCTCTGCTCACAGTGTCACTACCTCCCCTCAGTGTGATCACCTCCCCTCAGTGTGATCACCTCCCCTCACAGTGTGGCCGCCTCCCCTCTCACAGTGTTACCACCTCCCCTCTTACAGTGTGACCACCTCCCCTCTCACAGTGTGACTACCTCCCCTCTCACAGTGTGACCACCTCCATCACAGTGTGACCACCTCCCCTCACAGTGTGACTACCTTCCCTTAGTGTGACCATCTCCCCTCTCACAATGTGACCACCTCCCCTCTCACAGTGTGGCCACCTCCCCTCACACAGTGTGACCACCTCCCCTCTCACAGTGTGACTCCCTCCCCTCTCACAGTATGACTCCCTCCCCTCAGTGTGACCACCTCCCCTCTCAGTGTGACCATCTCCCCTCACAATGTGATTACTTTTTCTTTCACAGCATGATCACCTCCCCTCAGTGTGACCATCTCCCCTCTCACAGTGTGACCACCTCCCTGACACAGTGTGACCACCTCCCCTCTCAGTGTGACCACCTCCCCTTTCACAATGTGATTACTTTTTCTCTCAGCGTGACCACCTCCCCTCAGTGTGACCACCTACCCTCACGCAGCGTGACCACTTTTTCTCTCAGTGTGACCACCTCCCCTCAGTGTGACCACTTCCCCTCACACAATGTGATCACTTTTTCTCTCATAGTGTGAATACCTCCCCTCTCAGTGTGACTACCTCCTCTCAGTAGTGTGACCATCTCCCTTCACACAGTGTGACCACCCCTTCCTCCCCTCATTACCCTTATGAATTCAACTTCTTTAGATTCCACATGTAAGTGAGATCATGCAGTATTTGTCTTTCTGTACCTGATTTTTTTTTTTTTTTTTTAAGACAAGGTCTCACTCTGTTGCCCAGACTGGAGTGCAGCGGGACGATCTCGGCTCACCACAACTTCTGCCTCCTGGGTGCAAGCAATTCTCCTGCCTCAGCCTCCCGAGTAGCTGGGATTACAGGTGCACACCACTACCACCTGGCTAATTTTTGTATTTTTAGTAGAGACGAGGTTTCACCATGTTGGCAAGGCTGCTCTTGAACTCCTGACCTCAAATGATCCACCTGCCTCGGCCTCCCAAAGTGCTGGGGTTACAGGCCACCGTGCCCAGCCGTACTTAGCATATTATACTTAGCATAATGTCCTCCAGGTTCATCCATGTTGTTGAAAATGACAGAACAGAACTTCCTTTTTTTAAGGCTGAATAGTATTCCATTGTGCATATATACCATAATTTCTTTATCCATTCATCTGCTGATGAACACTTAGGTTCAATTCGTGTCCTGGCTATTTTGAATAGGCTGCAATAGGCATAAGAATGCAGATATTTCTTTGATACACTGATTTCATTTTTTTTTTTTTTTTTTTTTGAGACGGAGTCTCGCTCTGTCGCCCAGGCTGGAGTGCAGTGGCTGGATCTCAGCTCACTGCAAGCTCCGCCTCCCAGGTTCACGCCATTCTCCGGCCTCAGCCTCCCGAGTAGCTGGGACTACAGGTGCCCACCACCTCGCCCGGCTAGTTTTTTGCATTTTTTAGTAGAGACGGGGTTTCACCGTGTTAGCCAGGATGGTCTCGATCTCCTGACCTCGTGATCCACCCGTCTCGGCCTCCCAAAGTGCTGGGATTACAGGCTTGAGCCACCGCGCCCGGCCCTGATTTCATTTCTTTTGGATACATACCAAAAAGTGAGATTGCTGGATCATATGTAATTCTATTTTTAGTTTTCTGAGGAACCTCCACATTGTTTTCCAAAATGGCTGAACCAATCTCCATTACCACCAACAGTGAACAAGAATTCCCTTTTCTCCACATCCTTGCCAACCTTTTATCTATAACAGCCATACTAACAAGGGTGAGGTGGTAGCTCACTGTGGTTTTATTTTGCATTTCCCTGATGATACATGAGGTTGATCCTTTTTAAAATACATCTTTTGGTCACAGTAAGTCCTCATAGCGTCCTAGAAACTGTAACTTTAAGTGAGATAACATGTATCAAAACAAATTTTACCATAGGCTAATTGATAAGAACAAGAGTGAAGTTCCGACAGCATATTTCTGGTCACAAAAACATCACCAAACTTCTAAATAAAGATCAAAAACACTTCTAACATTAAACACTAAAATAATTGTGGGCTATAATACATTTAAGAAAGATTAACATAAACAAGTAAGGTAATTATTTACCGAATTATTTCAGTTCTGGGTGGTGAGTTGCTGCAGCTTATCCTGGCAGCTCAGGTCACAAAGCGGGAACCCATGATGAACAGGACCCTTCCCATCACAGGGTACATTCCCACCCACATCTGCACCCACACTCACGCACACTGGGACCATTTAGACATGCTAATTAACCTTTTGTGTCTGGCTCTTTTCACTTAGCGTGGTGTTTTGTTTTTTTCTGATCTTTGAACTCCAGTGTACCTGGTGAAAACCCACAATGCACACAAACATGGGCAGAACATGCAAACTCCACAGACAGTGGCCCAGGAATGACTTTCTTTTCCTCATCAATGTTACAATGAAAGGATGTTATTTGAGGACCTACCACATGTATTCTTTTGAGAAGTGTCTATTCAGGTCCTTTGCTTGTGTTTATATCAGGCCATTTGTTTTCCTGTCAGTGAGTTGTGTGAGTTCCCTATATATTTTGGATATTAGCTAAAATTGGATATCATACATCAAATCAGATGTATGATTTGGAAATATTTTCTCCCAGTCTGTGAGCTGTCTCTTCGCTCTGTTGTTTTCTTTGCTGTGCAGACGCTTTTACATTTGATGTAGACCCACTTGTCTGTTTTTGCTTTTGTTGCCTGTGCTTTTGGTGTCACATCCAAAAAAATCCTTTCTGAGACCAATGTCAAGAACTATTTCTCCTATACAGTTTCCAGTCTTATGTTTAAGTCTTCACTCCATTTTGAATTGATTTTTCTGTATGGGTTGAGAGAAGAGTCCAATTTCATTCTTCTGCATGTAGATATCCAGTTTTTCTAATACCATTTATTGAAGGGACTGTCCTTTCCCCATTGTATGTTCTTGGCACTTCTGTCAAAAATCAATTGACTGTAAATGTGTAGGTTTATTTATGACTTTGTATCCTGTCCCACTGGTACATTTATCTGTTTTTATGGCAGTACCATGCTGATATGGTTTGGCTCTGTGTCCCCACCCAAATCTCATTTCCATTTGTAATCCCCATGTGTCTGTCAAATGACAGAGGTGTTTGGATCATGGGGGCGAACTATGCTGAGAACTATGCTGTTCTCCTGATAGTGAGTGAGTTCTCATGAGATCTGATGGTTATAAGTGTTTGGAAGTTCCTCCTTTGCTCTTCTCATGCTCCTGCCACCTTGTGAAGAAGGTGCTTGCTTCCCCTTCCACCATGATTGTAAGTTTCCTGAGGCTTCCCTGGCCATATGGAACTGTGAGTCAATTAAATCTCTTTCCTTCGTAAATTACTCAGTCTCAGTTCTTTATAACAGCGTGAAAATGGACTAATACACATGCTGTTTTGATTACTATAGTTTTGAAATATACTTTGAGATCAGGTAGTGTTATGCCTCCAGTTTTTGTTTGTTTGTTTTTTCTCAAGATTGTATTGGCTATTTGTGGGTCTTTTGTGGTTCCATATGATTTTTAAGATTGTCTTTTCTGTTTCTGTGAAAAATGACATTGGCATTTTGATAGGAATTGCATTGAATCTGCAGATTGCTTTGGGTAGTATGGACATTTTAACAATATGAACTCTTCTAATCCATGAACACATGATATCTTTCCATTTATTTGTGTTGGCTTCAATATTTTTCATCAATGTTTTATAGCTCTCATTATACAGATCTTTTAACTCCTTGGTTAAAAACTCCTAAGTATTTTTTTATGCTTTGTAAATGGAATTGCTTTCTTAATTTCTTTTTCAGATAGTTTATTGTTAGTGTATATCAACATTATTATTATTTTTTTCTAGACGGAATCTCACTCAGACTAGAGTACAGTGGCATGATTTCGGCTCACTGCAACCTCCGCCTCCTGGGTTCAAGAGATTGTCCTGCCTCAGCCTCCTGAGTAGTTGGGATTACAGGTACCTGCCACCACGTCTGGCTAATTTTTTTTATTTTTAGTAGAGATGGGGTTTCACCACGTTGGCCAGGCTGGTCTTGAACTCCCGACCTCAGGTGATCCGGCTGCCTTGGCCTCCCAAGGTGCTGGGATTACAGGTGTGAGCCACTGCATCTAGCCAACACTACTGACTTTTGTATGTTGGTTTTGTATCCTGCAACTTTACTGAACTCACTTACCAGTTCTACCAGTTTTTTTTTTTGTGGAGTGTTTAAGGATTTTATGTATATAAGATCATGTCATCAGCAAACAGAGACAATTTCACCTCTTCCTGTCCTAGCTGGATGCTTTTTACTTCTTCTTTTTCCCTAATTGCTCTGGCTAGGACTTCTAGTCCTATGATTAATAGAAGTGGCAAGAGTGGGTATCCTTGTCTTGTTCCTGATCTTAGAGGAAAAGCTTTCAACTTTTCACCACTGAGAATGATGTTAGCTGTGGGCTTGTCATATATGGCCTTTATTGTGTTCAGGAACATTCCTTTTATACCTGATTGTTGAGAGGTTTTTTTTTTTTTTTTTAATCATGAAAGGATGCAAATTTTATCAAATGCTTTCTCTGCCTTCTAGCATAATGTTTTGAGGTTCATGTGCTTTGTATCAGTACCTCATTTCTCTTCATGGCTGAATACTATTCCATTGTGTGGCTAGACCACATTTGTTTATCCGTTGATATGTTGATGGACATTTGGGTTGTTTCCTCCTTCTGGCTGTTCTAACCAGTGCTGCTTTGAAGATTCTTGTACAAGCAATCATTAGAATACCTCATTTAATTCTTTGTTTGTTTCTTTTGTTTTTTTGAGATGGAGTCTTGTTCTGTCACCCAGGTTGGAGTGCAGTGATGTGATCTCAGCTTACTGCAACATCTACCTCCTGGGTTCAAGCAATTCTCCTGCCTCAGCCTCCTGAGTAGCTAGGACTACTGGTGCGCACCACCACGTCTGGCTAAGTTTTGTATTTTTAGTAGAGATGTGGTTTCATTACATTGGCCAGGCTGGTCTTGAACTCCTGACCTCAGATGATCTGCCCACCTCAGCCTCCCACAGTGCTGGGATTACAGGTGTTAGCCACCACTTCCGGCCTCAGTTCTTTTGGATATATATTTAGAAGTGCAACTGCTGAGTCATATGGTAATTCTGTGTGTAACTTTTTGAGGAACCATCAAAACATTTTCTATAGCAGGTGTAATTTTACATTCCCACCAGCAATTCAGTTCCCATTTTCCCTACATCCTTACTATTTCTCCTCTTGTTTTATATTATAGCCATCCTAGTGGATGTAAAGTGCTATCTCATTATGGTTCTGATTTGCATTTCCCTAATAATTATTGATGCTGAACATATTTTCATGTACATAGGTTTACTTCTGGACTCTGAATTTTATTCCATTGATCTGTAGATCTATTCTCATGCAAGTACCACACTGTCTTGGTTACTGTGGCTTTGCAGTAAGAAAATGTGAGTTCTTCAACTTTGTTCCTTTTTTCCTCCAAGATAGTTTTGGCTATTTGGAGTCCCTTCCATTTCCATAGGAACTTAGGACTTGCATTTCTTTTTAAAAATGCCCTTGGAATTTTGATAGGATTGTACTGAATTGTAGATTGTTTTGGGTGGTATTGCCATCCTAACAATATAAAGTCTTCAAATGCATGAACACAGATGTTGTCCCATTTATTTAGGTAGTCATTCACTTCTTTCAAAAATGTTTTGTAGTTTTCAGTGTATAAGCCTTGCCCTATTTTGGTTAAATTTATTCCCAAGTATTTTATTCTTTTTAATGCTATTATAATTGTTTTCTTAATTTCATTTTCAAATTATTAACTGCTAATATGGTTTGGATGTTTTGTCCCCTTCAACTCTCATGCTGAAATGGGATCCCCAATGCTGGAAGTGGGATCTGGAAGAGGTGTTTGGGTCTTGGGGAGGATCCCTCATGAATGGCTTGCTACTGTCCTCGTGGTAATGAGTGAGTTCTCACTCTGAGTTCACGCTAGATCTGGTTGTTTAAAAGAACCTGGCACCACTTCCCTCTCTCTTTTGCTCCCTCTCTTGCCATGTGACACACTGTCTCCCCCTTCACCTTCCATCATGATTGGAAATTTCCTGAGGCCCTCACCAGAAGCAGATGCCAGTACATATACTTCATGTACAGCCTGCAGAACCGTGAGCCAAATCTCTTTTCTTTATAAATTACCCAGTCTCAGGTGTTCTTCTAAAGCAATGCAAACAGATTAATACAACTGCTAATGTAGACAATGGATTATTGTGTGTTGATTTCATATTCTGCAACTTTGCTGATTTCATTTCTTAGCTCTAATAGTTATTTTTTTGGATTCTTTAGGATCACATCACCTGAGAATGGAGATAGTTTTACTTCTTCCTTTCCAATGTGGATGTCTTTTATACCTTTTTCTTGCCTGATTGCTCTGGCTAGAACTTCCAAAACCGTGCTGAATATAAGTGGTGAAAGCAGGCATCCTTGTCTTATTCCAGATCTCAGGGATAAGAATTCAGGTTTCAGTAATTCATTACTGAATGTGATGTTATCTGTGGGTTTTTCATAAACATCCTTTATCAGATTGGAGACATTCCCTTCTATTGACAGTTTTTTTTGTCAAACGCTTTTTCTGCACCAATTGAGATGATAGTGGTTTTTTCCCCTTTGTTCTATTTTTTTTTTTTTTTTTGATACAGAGTCTCACTCTATTGCCCAGGCTAGAGTGCAGTGGCACAATCTTGGCTCACTGCAACCTTTACCTGCTGGGTTCAAGAGATTCTCCTGCCTCAGCCTTGTGAGTGGCTGAGATTACAGGTGTGTGCCACCATGCTTGGCTAATTTTTTTGTATTTTTACTAGAGACAGGGTTTCATCATGTTGGTCAGGCTGGTCTCAAACTCCTGATCTCAAATGATCTGCTCACCTCGACCTTCCAAAGTGCTGGGATTATAGGTGTGTGACCCACTGCTTCAGCCCCCTGCCTCTATTAAAGTGGTATATTACATTGATTCATTTTTTTTTTAATTTTTATTTTTTATTATTATTATTATACTTTAAGTTCTAGGGTATATGTGCATAACGTGCAGGTTTGTTACATATGTATGCCGGCGCCCATGCTGCTGTGCTGCACCCATCAACCTCCGTCAGCACCCATCAACTCGTTTACATCAGGTATGTTCCCAATGCAATCCCTCCCTCCCCCTCCCCCTCCCCATGATAGGCCCCGTGTGTGATGTTCCCCTTCCCAGTCCAAGTGATTCATTGTTCAGTTCCCACCCACAGAGTGAGAGAGAACATGGTAAGCCTATTTTCTGTTCTTGTGGATAGTTTGCTGAGAATGATGGCTCAGCTGCATCCATGTCCCAAGAAGGACAATAAACTCATCCTTTTATATGGCTGCATAGTATTCCATGGTATATGTGCTACATTTTAATCCAGTCTACAATACTGATGGACATTTGGACATCAAAGGCAGTGCTGATACGAACAGACATTTCTCAAAAGAATACATTCATACAGCCAACAGACACATGAAAAATGCTTATCATCATCACTGGCCACCGAGAAATGCAACCAAAAACCACAATGAGATACCATCTCACACCAAAGAATGGCTATCATTAAAAAAGTCAGGAAAGAAACAATTGATTCATTTTTATATGTTGAACTACCCTTACGTTCCTGGGGTAAATCTCACTAGCTGGGTGTTTAGTCCTTTAATATGCTGCTGGATTTGGTTTGCTAATAATCTGCTGGCTATTTTTGCTTCTAAATTTAAAAGCGGTGTTGGTCTGTAAGTTTTCTTTTCTTGCAGTGTCTTTGTCTAGTTTTGGTATTAGGGTAATGCTGATCTCATTGAATAGTTCCAACCTCTTCTGTTTTTTGGAAGAGTTCAAGAGAATTGTTGTTAATTCTTTAAATGTTTGATAGAATTCACCAGCGAAGCCATCTGGTCTTGGGCTTTTCTTTGTGTGAGATTTTTGATTATCGATTCAAGGTCTTTACTTGTTATAGCTCTGTTGAGATTTTCTATTTCTTCTTGTGTCAGTTTTTAGTTTGTTCATTTCTTTTTCTTTTTTTTTTTTTGAGACGGAGTCTTGCTTTGTCGCTCAGGCTGGAGTGCGATGGCATGATTTCAGCTCACTGAAACCTCCACCTCCCAGGTTCAAGTGATTCTCCTGCCTCAGCCTCCTGAGTAGCTGGGGTTACAGGCATGTGCCACCATGCCAGGCTAATTTTTGTATTGTTAGGAGAGACGGGGTTTCACCATGTTGGTCAGGTTGGTCTCAAACTCCTGACCTCATGATCGGCCCACCTTGGCCTCCCAAAGTGCTGAGATTACAGGCGTGAGCCACTGCGCCCAGCCTAGTTTGTTCATTTCTAATAATTTGTCCATTTCATCTAGGTTATGTAATTGGTTGGCAAATAATTATTCATGGCATTTTCTCATAATCCTTTTTTATTTCTGTAAGGTTGATAGTAACGTCCCCACTTCTATTTCTGACTTTAGTAATCTGAGTCTTTTTTCTTAGTCAGTCTAGCTAAAGGTTTATCAATTTGATTGATCTTTTCAAAGAACTAACTTTTGGTTTTATTGATTTTCTCTATTTTCTTATTCTCTATTTCATTTATCTCTGTTCTAATCCTTATTATTTCTTTTCTTCTGCTGGCATTAGGCTTAGTTTGGTTTTATTTTCCTAGTTCCTCAAGTTATAAAATCAGGTTCCTGATTTGAGTTCTTTTTATGTAGGCACTTATAGCTTTAAATTCTGTTTTCTTTGGATCTCATAAATGTTGGTATGTTGTATCTTAGTTTTCATTCATCTATAAGCATTTCTAATATCCCTTTTTTATTTCTTTTATGATGCACTGGTTGCTTAAGAATGTGTTATTTAACTTCCACAAATTTGTGAATTTTTCCAATCTTCCTTCTGTTACTGATTTCCAGCTTCATTCCATTGTGGTTGGAGAATATACTTTGTATGATTTTAATCTGTTAAAATGTATTGGCACTTGTTTCGTGCCTAACATATGGCCTATCCTGGAGAATGTGTTGTGTGCACTTGAGAAGAATGTGCATTCTACTGTTGAACAGAGAATTTCATCCACGACTGTTGGGTCCACTTGGCTTATAGTGCTATTGAAGTCATCTATTTCCTTATTGATTTTCTATCTGGTTGTTCTAGTCATTATTGAAAGTAAGATACAGAAGTCTGCATTATTATTTTAGAACTATTTCTTCTTTCAATTCTGCTTTTATTCATATATTTTGGGGTTCTTTTGTTAAGTGAGTATATGTTATAATTGTTATATCTTTCCTAAAGGATTTTGAAGGATCATTTTGACTGAATAAAATTTCACCTTGGTCAGTGATGCTGTGGCTTTGCCTGCAGCTAAATAATGCAGTGCCAGCGTTCCTCTCTTTACCTCCACAAGAGCATTCACGATATCTTGGAATGAGTTTGCTTTTTAAAAATAAATGTTATATTCTTTTTTTTTTTTTTTTTGAGATGGAGTTTTGCTCTTGTCACCCAGGCTGGAGTGCAATGGCACAATCTGGGCTCACTGCAAACTCCACCTCTCAGGTTCAAGCAATTCTCCTGCCTCAGCCTCCCGAGTTGCTGGGACTACAGCCACCTGCCACCATGCCCAGCTAATTTTTGTATTTTTAGTAGAGACGGGGTTTCACCATGTTGGCCAGACTGGTCTCGAACTCCTGACCTCAGGCGATCCACCTGCCTTGGCCTCCCAAAGTGCTAGGATTACAGGCGTGAGCCATGGAGTTTCACTCTTGTCTCCCAGGCTGGACTGAAGTGGCGCCACCTCAGCACACTGCAACCTCCGCCTCCTGAGTTCAAGAGAGGCTCCTACCTCAGTCTCCCGAGTAGTTGGGATTATAGGCACCTGCCACCATGCCTGACCAATTTTTTGTATTTTTAGTAGAGATTGGATTTCACCATGTAGGCCAGGCTAGTCTCGAACTGCTGATCTCAGGTGACCCACCTGCCTCATCCTCCCAGAGTGCTTTACACTCTGGGATCACAAGCATGAGCCACTGCACCCGCCCCACGTTATAATGATTCTAATCTTCATAACAGATGACTTCTAACAACATTCATAGATAATAGATAGGTAATAGTCTTTTCTTTCTTTACATGTGGAAGGAGAAGAAAATTGATATACCAAGCTCTAGGATATCATAGTTAATGGGATTGAACTTCTGTACTTCCCAGAAGACAAGGTAGAAAGTGAAATAAAATGGGTTACATCATTTGAATATTTAAAAAATTTTTAATTTTAATTATTATGAGTACATAATAATTGCATATATTTATGGAGTACATGTGATATTTTGATACAGGCATACAATGTGTAATGATCAAATCAGGGTAAATGGAGTATCCGTCACCTCAAGCATTTACCATTTCTTTGTGTTAGAAACATTCCAGTTCCACTCTTTTAGTTATCTTAGAATATAAAATAAATTAGTGTTAACTATAGTCACCCTATTGTGTTACCAAATACTAGATCTTATTCATCCTATCTAACTGTATTTTTGTACTCATTAACCATCCCCACTTTATCCACCCCCTCCTTGCCACCCTTCACAGCCTCTGGTGCCCATCATTCTACTATCTCCAAGAGTTCAATTTTTTTTTAAGCTTCCACACATGTGTGAGAACATACAATATTTGTCTTTCTGTGTCTGGGATATTTTACTTAACATAATGTCCTCCAGTTCCATCCATGTTGTTGCAAATGACAGGATTTCCTTATTTTTATGGCTGGGTAATATTCCATTGTGTATATAGACCACATTTTTTTTAATCCATTCATTTGTTGGATGCTTAGGTTAATCCCCTATCTTGGCTATTGTGAGTAGTGCTGCGATAAACATGAGTGTGTAGGTATCCCTTCTATATACTGATTTCCTTTCTTTTGGATATACACCCAGCAGTGGGATTGCTGGGTCGTATGGCAGCTCTATTTTTAGCTTTTTGAGGAACCTCCAAACTGTTCTCCATAGTGGCCGTACTAATTTTCACTCCCACCAACAGTGTGCGAGGGCTCCCTTTTCTCCACATCCTCACCAGCATTTGTTATTGCCTGTCTTTTGGATAAAAGCCATTGTAACTGGGGTGAGATGATATCTCGCTGCAGTTTTGAGTTTTATTTCTCTGACGATTAGTGATGTTAAGCATTTTTCATATACCTGTTGGCCATTTGTACCTCATTTCAATATCTGAGAAAAATTACTATTATTCTTTAGTGCAGGCTATTCACTTTATTTTATTTTCCTAGTACCAAACTCTTCGGTGAAATTCCCGCATATCTGCTCATGTGGTGGTCATTTCCCCAGCAGCCCGTCTCCACTGTCACCTCTGCGGCTGCTCACAGTGGCTGGCACTCCCTGGGCCACTCTTCTGTGCCATCGCACATTTCCCCTCTGCTACTCCTCCACAGCTTTCTGAGGTGGGAACGGCTGGCCCCATTTCTGCAGGAATGGGGGGGTCTGGCCGAGGCCACATTGCGTAGTCCAGCTGAGCGAGGCAGACACCACTCTACCCATCACCACTTCCTGTGGCCTTTCCCACTTGACAAACGAAATGCTGAAAATAAAACAGTCCTCCAATGGAGGTTTTTTTCTTCCAGAGGTTTCATTTTCTGGAAATCTACAAGACCCACAAGAATGGCTGGAGGGCCTTTAGTGTGTGTCTTGGGCAAATGTCTGTGGCCACTTCTGATCTGCTGCCTGGGCCTGCTGTCCACACTGAGTTCATTCATAGCAAACGGGTCCACAGCAAATATCTGTACACAGGGCAAAGTTTGAGGGTATCTCAGTGAGTTGTATGAAAAGTGGTGGATGCTTTGGGCTTGACAGTTTCCGTGGCTTCCCTTTTAAGCTTTAAGACTAAAACCCACCGGCTTTGTGCACAATGTTAACTGAAGAGCTCAGCTCTGGGGTTAAGAAAGATGGAGGCACAGAGTTTTGATGGGATCACTTGGAAACGAAGGGCCGTTTACTGTAGGGGCAGTTGGAAGCTACAGATGACATTCTGCGAGGAAGGAAGGTGTCTCAGGAGCTGAACATTCAGTGAGCCCCAGGTTTACAACTCGGGTTCAGGTTTCCACTTAGGTTGGCCTCCTGCAGCCCTGGATGAAGTGCAGGGCCCCGTTTGGCCTGCAGCGCCTTTAATGGATTCCATCAGCACATGCACGCCTTCAGCAGCCTCTGACCTGGGCATTCAGCCACCCAGCCCTCCACTTCCCTCAGTTGCATTTACCTGCTGGATCCCAAGTCACTGCTGTTTGGTTTGAACTTTAAACCTGTGTTTCCCAATCTAAGCCTGCTTCAGATTAGGAAATGATTTACATTTCCCAGCCGGACCCTGGGAGTGGAACTGAAAGTGGGGGCACTGAGGAGAAGGTCCCAGGATACCCACTTCGGCCCCGTATGGTTCAGTAACCATGTTCCCACCTTTGGGGTGAGACACCCTGGAATGTGAAGCTTGCTGTGTCACCATGGAGCTGATTTAAAATCTCTAAGCTGGTCGGGCGCAGTGGCTCATGCCTGTAATCCCAGCATTTGGGGAGGCCGAGGCAGGTGGATCACCTGAGGTCAGGAGTTCAAGACCAGCCTGGCCAATATGGTGAAACCCTGTCTCTCCAAAAATATAAAAATTAGCTGGGCATGGTGGTGGGTGCCTGTAATCCCAGCTACTTGGGAGGCTGACGCAGGAGAATCGCTTGAACCTGAGAGGCACAGGTTGCAGTGAGCTGAGATTGTGCCATTGCACTCCAGCCTGCACAACAGAGGGAGACTCTGTGTCAAAAACAAAACAAAACAAACAAACAAAAAAAACCCCAAAAACCCCACCCCGTCTAAATGTCAGTTTCTTCACTGGGAAAGTCAAGATGATCACAGTGGCTCCTCTACCCTCCTTAAATCACAGCAAGAGCTGGGATTAAGTGGGGAGCACACTGGGAATGAGGTGTGTGCTCTCTAGCGCTGCCGTGCAATAAGGCGTGTGGGCACTCCCAGGTAGAAGTGACAATGGAGACGTGGGAGCTGCCCATATAGATGGTAAAAGGGGGTGGAAGCTAACCCAGGCCCCAGCCCTTCGCTGAGCGAAGCGGGGTAGAGCCAGGCTGGAGATTCAACCATGCACTGAGCACAGCTGTTAACGTTCCACAGTTCTGCTAGAGACTCTCGTATTGAAAGAAATATTTTAACTTAAAGTTTCACAAATACCTCATTATTTATACTGCAGAGTCAAATTTCATGCTGAGCACAGAGCCCTTGGGCTATGCAGCCTGATGTCCAGTTAATTCTGCAGTATTTTGAGAAGGAAGTTCTGGTTATAAAAGGAGGGTGCTTTTGAGGCACACTGGATGGCTTCCCTGTACATCTTTAAAACAACACACACACACGTTCCGCAAATGGATGGCAAACACAGGCAGAAACTAAAGGAATGCAACCTTCGTTCTTGAGGGCAAGTAGATGCAACTCAGATTCAGTTTTCTGCCAGCACTCTGAGCTGATCAGAAAAATACAGTTCCTTGTAAAAAGGAAAAAGAAATTTGCCCCCATAAAAAGATTTAAATAAAATCACTTTCCCTGAAATATCACAGTCTGCATTTACATGCTCCGCAGTTTGCTTATATGAGATACAGTTGTTTTAAAAAATAAAACCATAAAATGGGAATGTAGGGAAAAGTCTAAATGATCAACAGCTATCAGCTGCTTATAATTTGCAAGGAATAATCCACATATCCATTAATCACTCTTACCTCCTTGGAGGCTAAGATTTGGCGTAACTCTTTCCTGAGATCAATAAAACGATCGTGGAACAGGGCCAGGCACCACGGCTCAGTGAAGTAGCTGGTAAGGAAAGAAGAGACTCAGTGAGCTGGCAACCCTCTCATTATCACTAATAAAGTATTTACCTGCTTTTTTGCCTTTATAAATTACAGTTCTGGCCTCATTGCAATCGTTTGCTCATAAAATGTCTTGTGGAACAGCCTGACCAATCAATTTTTTAAATGGATGTTCCTGCTGTAAGGCCAGGTCCCATAATTACATTTAAAGTGGTTTAATTCAGAGCTGGGGCAAGACCCAGTGAAGAATCCTGATTTTATCAGAATTTAAAAGCCTGAAGACTTGTAAAGAACGGTGTCTCCATTATCTGCCCTCGTTTGAGAAAAACAGATTGCAAGATTAACTGCTGCATAAATAAATTAAATTTGGGTAGACAATAACACAAATGTTGTTCATCATTAAGGTTTCTGGATTAATAATGGCCAGAGAAACAGGCTGCGTTGCTGCTGCAACATGCTGTTCGCACGGTCGCATCGATGCTGAATTGAATCTCTTGTAGGAGAGCTGTATTTTTTGGTGTTCAGATTTGCTAACTTTTCACTGAAAGTTGAAATGCTTTCTTATATGGAGAATAATGAGATTATCCTTTATTTAATTGGAAAATTCGATGCATTTTTGGAATAACCAAGAACTCTTATTGGTATTTTAACTCTTACTTTAAGTGTCTTGGAACAGGGAACTTAACTGCTTCAAGGTCAAAGCCATGTCGCTCAGCTGGGCTTTGCTCTCCTCTGGATGTGAGCTAGCTGTCCTTATTACTGTTTATAGATGTTGTGTGTGTGCACAGGGGAAGGAAAAACCTGGTGTCCCCATGTGGATGGGCACCTTCTGTTTTCCAAGATAAAAAGTTCTTAGGGATGGAGGTAAAGTGTCCCAGAGGCCACGGGGGCACTAGAGGACAGACACAACGCCGAGAGTCTGTGTTAGGGACAACCTGGCACTCGGCGGTATAAGGCCTTGCCCCGCACCCACTTGCTGGACCAGAAGACGGCATCAGTTCCTGATGACTCGCCCGCGTAGCTGTTCAGGTGATATGTTCATCCAGCTGTTAACACACCGTCTTTCCTCAGCAGCTGAAATCCCTCATGTTTGTTTCTGTGGCACCATCAGAGCTCCCACCCCCTTGGTTTTGGGGGTCTACGGCCGCCTCTGTCTGGTGGCGGAACCGCCACTGCTTTCCTCACTTCCAGTGCCACCTGTTCCAACAACCCAGGTGCCCCTGGGCCATGCTTCCTGCCCAGCGCCTTTACTACTCTGCCCTCTGTGCTGCCCGCTGGGGACCCGTCATCGTCTGCTTCAGAGAGGGAGTTCTGTGAAGTCCCACTTCCCTTGGGAGCCCACTGTGGCCTGTCACGAGCTCTGGCCCTCCATCTAAACACCCGGTTCCCACAGCCTTGTCACACAGAATAGTGTCACTACCCTAAAAAGCCGTCTATGCTCTGCCTACTCACCCTCTCTCCTTCCCTCCCTCTGAACCCCTGGCAAATTAATTTTGGAGGAACTTGAATTGTTTTAGAGAAAATGGGGGCTATGTAACAATTTTTGTAAAACGTTTTAAAAAATCCTAGTGTCCAGGTTTTATTTCAGAAATAGAGTGGTGTTCTCCCAACCACACACCACCACACATCACACTTGCCAGCAACTCTAAAGGGAATGGATTTGTGACTTGAGGCTGTGCGCTCCGGGTGCCCATGGTGGCTGGCCCAGGGATGGGCCTCGGGGCCCAAGCTCCTGGCAGAGACCTGCATGGTGAGGGCAGGGCTCAGGCCCAGCTGCTTTCCCATATCCAAGGACAACTTTAGCACCAGCTACAGGCTCCCAGGTAAGGGTGGCCAGGAGGGGTGAGGGTGTCTGGGATCCTGTGGGCTTCCTAAAATCATCCTACAGCAGTAGCATGGCAGCTTTCATCATTCAAATCGGAAAAGCTCTGAATTTAACCAAACCTATTTTACAATTGATCATAATGTTGAGTCAAATGAAGGTGGTTTCCTTTTGATACAAGAATGTTAGGAGGAAATTCTGCTTTAAGAAAAGTTTTAGGAACCAGGTATGATGTGTCATGCCTGCAATCCCAGCACTTTGGGAGGCCAAGGTGGGAGGATCACTTGAGGCCAGGAGTTCAAGACCAGCCTGGACAGCATAGTGAGACCCCCATCTCTACAAAAAATAAAAAAATAAAAAAAATTAGCCAGATGTGGTGACACATGCCTGTGGTCCCAGCTACTAGGGAGGCTGAGATTGGAGGATCACTTGAGCCCAGGAGTTTGAGGCTGCAGTGAGCTGTGCTCTCCAGCCTACTGCACTGCAGCCTAGGTGACAGAGTGAGACCCCGTCTCCAAAAAAATAAAAATAAAAGTTTTAGACCTCCCCCAGGTTGAACGATTTCTACGCTTTAGGCTCCTTCTGTATCCATAGGAAGGAGAGAAGCATCTTGGATCCTGGCGAAGCTTAGGGCCAGGTTTCCGCCAGGTACTATGGTGCCATCAGCATTCGTGATGAGCTTTCGGGAAATTTGTATTTCCATGAATATTGTGAATTTTAAAAACAAAAACTATTAACTTTTTTTTCCCAATTTATATTCAAAAGGGGAAGACTACTAGGAGCGATGAAGTACCCCACACAGCCTGCCGTCTAGAAATCTTCGGGAGAGAGGGCCAGGTATGCACATGGCCCCAACGTGCTTTTTAAGGGGCTGTGTGCATTTGGGTGTCAATGCCACAAAAATCATTTTTGCACAGCTGTGAGAAAAAAGTTACACCTTTTGAAGACTGAAATAGAAGACCTTACTGTCTCTGTTCATGCTGCCAATGGCCAGCCTGGTTTATTTGGGAGGACTTAAATTCCCCATCACTTCTGCAAATAATACCCTTTTCCAAGAAGCCCTGGGAGATTTTGACTTGCGGAACTGAATTAACCATTTCTGGTCGATATAGTCCGATCGTTAAGCAATTGACTAAATGTCTCCAGAGGTCATCCTCGCCCGCTCATCCAGGCAGTTCCATCGACAGACTCATAAACGGAGTGGGGATGTGAAGGCCGGCTTGGCCATCGGACACGCTGAAGGCCGAGGAAAGCCAATCAACACGACACACTGGGAGAAGTTGTAGGAAAAAGTCCAGCACATCTACGGGGAAAGAGAAGTGGTAAAGGTGTCCTTTAAAGGCCGGGATCTCAACTCCAAGGCCAAGGCCTTCCTGGCCAGCAGGAAAGGAGTGCTGTGACTGCAGGTGTGCCTTTTCCAGCACTGGCATGGCGTGGCAGGGCGCGCTGAACTACGCACCAGGTGGCAAAGAGGAGGCGGGTGGCAGGGAAGAAACACATCACTTTTTCCAAGATTTTTTTTTTTTTTAATAAAAAGCATTCTAATTTTCTCTTGGCATGAAAAAAAAAAAGTTTCTGCTTTTAGAGCTGTTCACAGGCTCCCCAAGCTGCCACTCACGCCTGCAGAGAGGGCTGCTGGAAAGTCAGGAGTCGCTTTTTTCCGGGCAGGCAGCTGCCACCAGGGAGACCTGCAGGTTTCCTTAGAGAATGATGCTCTCGCTTGTACATGTCCTTTCTGGCACGGCAGAGGGCAGACTGTTCTCCTTCTAAGATGCCTGCCTGAACGTCAAGCTCAGCCATGAGTCTCAATCTTGTGATACGAGAGGATAGAGTGTAGCTAGTGGGGCTTGCCTCTCTATGAAGCAGCCTGTGTCATGTCTCCATTCGATACACAGAAGGTAGGCAGTGATAAATATCATGGTAGCAAACAGATACCCAAGGCCGGGTATGATATACGGATGCATCTACTTTGGCCTGAATAACATTTGGAATTTGGGTTTCAGGCCTCTCTTTGATGAGTCAGATTAGGCAACGCTGTGTCCTCGTTTTTGTGTGGCAGCCATCAGCTCAGTTGCCGACGATGCCCTCCATGGTTCGTCCTTGCTTTCCCACCAGCCTGGCCAAAATTGCTCCTCTCCATGGGTCACTAAAGATACCATTAAAGGCTGGGGCCCTTTATATTTCCACCACTGGCCTCTTTCAGACTCTTCTTATGTCCCCTACTGCTGCTGTCCATCCATCCATCCATCCATCCACCCACCCATCTATCTATCCATCCATTTATCTGTCCACCCATCTATCCATCTATCCATCCATCCATCCATCATCCATTTATCCATCCACCCATCTATCTATCCATCCATTTATCTGTCCACCCATCTATCCATCCATCCATCCATCCATCCATCCATCCATCCATCATCCACCCACCCATCTATCTATCCAATCCATCTGTCCATCCATCCATCCATCCATCCACCATCTGTCTGGCTTCCATCCCATTTCTGTCCACCATCTATTTATCCATCCATCCATTCCATCCATCCATCCATTTGTCCATCCATCTGTCTGTCCATCCATTTGTCCTTCCATCTATCCATCCATCCATCCGTCCATCCACCCCTATCCATCCATCCATCCATCCACCATCCATCCATTCCATCCATCCATCCATCCATCCATCCATCCATCCGTTTTGTCCACCGCCCATCTATCTGTCCGTCCGTTTTATCTGTCCACCCATCTGTCCGTCCGTCCCATCCATCCGTCCATCCGTCCATCCATCCATCCATCCATCCATCCCATCCCGTTTGTCCCATCCCGTCCGTTTGTCCGCCCGCCGTCTGTCTATCCGTCCGTTTGTCTGTCACCCAATCCACTCCATCCATCCATCCATCCATCCATCCATCCATCCATCCATCCATTTATCCACCCAACCATCCACTCTATCCATCCATTTATCTGTCCACCATCCATCCATCCATCCATCCATCCATCCATCCATCCATCCATCCATCCCTTCCATCCATCCATCCATTTATCCATCCACCCATCTATCTATCCATCCATTTATCTGTCCACCCATCTATCCATCCATCCATCCATCCATCCATCCATCCTAACAGGTCTAGTGAGGCCTTCCTAAACCCTGTTTCCTTATTTCCAGTGGCTGCTTTCCTCTGGTCCTCTTCCTCTGCTGCATCACTCCACCCTTCAATGAACATCCCTTCCTTCCCTGTGCTTCCATGTAGACTCTTCTCTGTCTCTTCTCTGTCCCAGGTGTGTTCAGAGCTTCTGACATTAACGGTTGCAAAATGGCAGGGAAGGAGAAGACCTAGGGTTCAATTCTTTGCCATGAATAGAATATGGCCCTCACGCCTGTGTCAAACATGTGACGGGCACTGAGGGTACCACGGTGAGAGAAAGCCCCTGCCCCCAGAAATGCACACATGGTGGGTAGGGGTGGGGAATATCAGAGTGCACATGGTGGGTAGGGGTGGGGAATGTCAGAGCTGCTTATGATGGCCTGGCATGGCAGGGCTGCAGAGGGGTGCACGCTGGGGAGGTGGGGGCTGGAGTGGGCTTGGCGAGGCCTGGCACTGTGGCCTTCTTGAGCTCTTTGTCCTCTTCTTTGTCCTCTCAGCAGCTTCATCCCTAGGCTACCTCTTGGGCTAGTGTTTGCCAAACTTCAATCACTTGGGAATCAATCGTTTTCTGTGTCACTACATTACTGAATACTTCCAAATTTTCTTTAAAAATTTTTGTTTAGAGACACCGTTTTGCTTTGTCACCCAGGTTGGAATACAGTGGCACAATCATAGCTCACTGCAGCCTCAAACTCCTGGGCTTAAGTGATCCTCCCGCCTCAGCCTCTCAAACAGCTGGGACTATAGGTGCACACCATCACACCTGGCTAATTTTCTATTTGGTTTCTTTTAGAAACGGGCTTTGCCATGTTGCCCAGGTTGGTCTCAAACTCCTAGCCTCAAGTAATTCTCCCAAGTAGCTAGGATTACAGGCATGAGCCACCAGGCCTGGCCCAAAATTTTCTTTACATTGATTTGTCTTTAAAAAAAACCTGAAATAATTACTTTTGTCTTGTCCTAAGTAATGATATCTATGAAATCACAGGTTTGACGTGCTTGTTATGTTTTATTCTAATTCCTGCCGGAACGAATCCATCATTAGTAAGATGTGGCTGTGCTGCCTGAGCTATCCTGCTGGTAGTAAGCACCTGGTGGGTGCTTACTACACCCTGGGAGGCATCCTGTTCTATTACAGCTTCATGCTGGAGACACACTTAGATTCATCTGGGGATGCAAACCCACAGGCTCTGTTACACGCAATTTCTGTGCATTATCTCATTTCATCCTAATTCTAATCCTAGAAAGTGGGACATGTTGGCCCATTTTACAGATGAAGACATAGATTCCGAGAGCTTAAATGAGTTGCCCAAGGTCACAGAGTTAATAAGTGGCTGAACTAGGTCCTACCCATAGTTCTGTGTGACCCATGCTCTGAACAACTGTGCAACCAAATCCCATTTCCTTATGCTTTTTCCTGAGTCTCTCTAGCAACTCTCTTAATCACCCCAGTTTCCCAAGCATCCCCTACATTAGCTAGGATTAGATATGATTGAAATTACAGAAAGTTTCAAAGTAACTGTGACTTTCAAAAGGCAGAAGTGTATTTTTTTCATGTAAAGAAGGTCTAGATGGGGAGTTTAGGGCTGCCAGGGTGGTTCCATGGACATCAGAGCACAGTACATTCACAGGGGCCTTGGCCTCATGATTCAAAATGGCTGCTGAGCTCCAGCCATCACATGGTTCTGGGATGAAGTATGGGAAAAAAAGGACTCATCTCCTTTCTTCTAAGGAGAGTTCCTGGAAGTTTCACAAAGCACTTCCATTTATATCTTATTGGCCAATGGTTGGTCATATGACTTTCTTGGTTGCATGGGAGGCTGAGAACCAGTCATTTATTTTAGATATGATGTACTTCCCTATAAATCAGAATTCTGTTCCTGAAGGGGAGAGAATGGATGTTTTATCAGCTGTGATACCCCAAAGACTCTACAGCATCTATTTTTAACAAAAATCTTTTCTTAAATTTATGAAAATTGGGAGATGTTTTTGGTTGAAGTTTCCAGAACTAGAACATGTTTATCACTCTAGACTCCAACTACTCCAAAACTGAACACTCTGGGGAAAAAAAATCCACAGAATATTTTCCACAGGCGACTTCTACCTCCAAGCCAGTGGGAAAGTCCCGGTGTCCTCAGAGTCCTACATGTTCCCGTCTGGCCCGACCTGGCTTAACTGCAGAGAACAGGCACAATTTGCATTCACACTGTCAGGTAGGGTTATGACCATTTTATTCTACCCATGAAAGAACGTAAATGCAGGCATTTCAGTACAATTTTCAAAAATAAGAATAGGAACAAGTATTTCTAGTTATTCCTGGGTTTGCTTGGAAGTGAGACCCCATGACACGAGCAGACACAACCCTGATGCCCTGCAACAAAAAATCCTGAAGACCGAAATGGAAATCTGACTGAAGAGTTCCTTGGGTTCAGCCTGAGTTTGCAAGAATCTGTATCCAGTCAATTTTTTGATTGCTTTGAGGCAGATCTAGAAAGGTAAGATTAATGATTTTGAAAGCAAAACCAACTAGTTATTTGATGGCCAGTTGTAATTGTCACATGCTCTGATCTATACAACAGAAAATGCAGCAGCCTCGAAATGTGGTTTCCTTGTCACAACGTAGAGCTGGCCTCAGATGTTTCCTGCTCTACAGAAAAATGGCTTACAATTCATTGGCACTAAGACCGAAATTCTAATCTTCAGCAGAAATCAGCTATTTTCTGAATGGCTTGTAAAAATCCTCTTTCTTAATGCTACAGAGCAGTGTTTTGCCAAAGATCCTGGTTTACCTGGGAATTCAGAAGCTAACATTGCGGCCACATGCAGCGGCTTATGCCTGTAATGCCAGCGCTTTGGGAGACGGCGGCAGGCAGATCACTGGAGGTCAGGAGTTCAAGACCAGCCTGGCCAACATGGCGAAACCCCGTCTCTACAAAAAATATAAAAATTAGCAGGGCGTGGTGGTGCATGCCTGAAGTCCCAGCTACTTGGGAGGCTGAGGCAGGAGAATTGCTTGAATCCGGGAGGCAGGGGTTGCAGTGAACTGAGATTGTGCCACTGCTCTCTAGCCTGGGCGACAGAGCAAGACTTTGTTTGTTTAATTAAAAAAAAAAAAAAAAAAGAAGAAGCTAACATTGCTTAACACTGGGTGCCTCCCACACCCTGGGCTCCCTTGCCTGGCAGCACTGGTGCTGGGAGGCACTGCTTTGCAAGGCTTTCTCTGCTCCAAATGCATGGTTTGCCTCTGCTGGAGGCCATGGGGACCGGCATGATGTGCGTTATCTGTGAGCTGAACACCCAGAGCTGTCTCAGAGGGAAATCCTGACTAGCCCACAGGCCCCACGACCTCCCCTGCTGAGGGAAGGAGGCTGTGCTCTCTTGCAAGCACAAGTTTTCCTTTAGGTCCTTTGGTGTCTATAAGAACATGGAATCTGACCTTCTGTGCCTTCATCAGGTCACATTTGCTCTGGACAGGACCAGAAATTCCCTGCCACCCTTGCACCCAGAGTCTTAGTTTTCAGAAAGTTGAAGAATTGCCTGAAGGATCTGTCTGCTGTCCATTTGTTTTTCTGAATCCCAGATACTCAGCCCAGGAACAGCTTAGAAGATGGAATATGTTAATTCATGAATTACGAATCTAGCCAGTGCTAACATTTCTCTCCTTGCTCTGATCTCTAAGGAGTGGGAAGCCACACGCGTGGGCTGAGTTGGTGATCCATTCTCAGGATGCAAGTTGACTAAACAAAGACTGATGCTTGCGTTGGTGGTCTCTCCATCTCAACTCAGATTCATGTTGCTGACCCGGCCTCAGTTTCCCATTTACTGTCCTTTTTCTTTTTACCCCAGCTCTGCTGCTTGTCAGCTTGTGTAATCTAGAGCTAGTTAGCTTTAGTCTCTCTCAGCCTCAGTCTTCTTAGCTGTAAAATGGGGATAATGATGGCCCTTCATTGCAAGAGTTACTATCAGAATTCAAGGAGACACTCCAGGTAAAAGATTTGGCATTATGCCTGGCACAGGGGAGAGGCTCCATATCAATGATTATTACTGTTATTGTTCTTAATTATCCTATTGCATATATTTGTGTAGGCTGCCTCAAATCCTTTCTGGTGTGAATCAGAAACTAAAATGTGAAAATACTTTTTTGTTTGCTGCTTAATTCAAAGAAAGTCTTTCTTTGGCATAACTACAGTTTTTCTCCTCAGGGAATGCTTTTCCTCCATTCAAAAGTACTGCATAAACTAATTTGCCTGCCATTTTATACAGCAGTAAAGGTAAGAGGACATCGTAACTAGCTTTCATGAAGTTTTGTCTTTCACTGAAGAATTATGCGGAAATAGGCCAGGTACAGTGGCTCATGCCTGTAATCCCAGTGCTGTGGGAAGCTGAAGTGGGAGGATTGAGGACAGGAGCTTGAGACCAGTCTGGGCAACATAGTGAGACCCTTGTCTCTACAAAAATTAAAAAATAAAAATTAGCTGGGCGTGGTGGTACATGCCTGTAGTCCTAGCTATTTGGGAGGCAGAGGCAGGAGGATCACTTGAGCCCAGGAGTTTGAGGCTGTAGTGAGATATGTTCATGCCACAGAACTTAAGCCTGGGCAGCAGAGTGAGACCTTTTTTAATTTAAAAAAGAATTCTGTGGAAACAAATAAAAATTGCATGGAAATTGTTAAACTGAGGCCTTACTTTTTTTGTGTCTGAATTGATGAAAATTAAATACAAACTGTCCAAATGGAGTTATTTCTTTGCTGTTTTGCCTGCTTACTATGTTGGGTGAGCCAAGTAAATCAAAACAGTTAAACCAGTTGTTCACTGAACACATTCAGATGGCAGATGGGAGAAGTGGCCCCGGAATTAAGGCCCAGGCATTCTAAAGCCCAAGCAGACTGAATTTTCTTCTGACCTGTCTGACTTTTGGTCTTACTTGCCAGAGCAAACCAGTTTTCTTGTAGAAATAGCATCATGTTTATACACTTAAGAATTTTATTTCTATTTAAGTTTACCCTGAAAGCATAGCCGTGGGTCGTTCACACACTTTGCCATGGTGGGAAGCTGGGTTTGGCAGTGCCTTACAGCAATGTCTGCTGTCAGGGTACAGGACTGAGACTTAGTGCTCCACCTCTTCCCTTTTATTCCATCTACAGTATTTATTTGCACATTGCTGGTTTCTTAGGGGCTGCACTAATTGAATTTGCACAATAAATCTAGTGCCCTGGAAGTTGGCCAGCTATTTACATTGATTTGTTATATAAGTTCAGCACTAATAGTATGAGGCAAGGTTAGCATTTAATTCTGCAGAAAAGGGGAAGCTCTTAGTGCTTCAGCTTCCCTTCCTGTGCCTGTCTGCTCTCATTCTGCTTCTCTCTTCATAGAGAGCACAACCATTTTCCTTTAATTAGGCTGCAGAGAGCCCAGGCCAGCATTAGGCCAGGCGGCGGCCACTCAGCCTCACTCACAGTCATGCCCATTTCCTATCTATTTTCTGTAGGAAAAGAAAAAAAAAAGTGTGTATGTGCACATATAAACCCCCATGAGTCAGGGGGACAAAGGAGCCAGGAGGAATGACCTTTTGTGAGGCTGAGGCTGCAAGAACTAGAAAACCCCACAGAGCAAGATATTTCACTCCCTTATTATTCCTTTGGTTAAAGTCATGGCTCTTTAAATTCTGAAGAAGTGCTTAGTAGAAATATCATTGACCAGGACAGAACAGACACACCATGTTTGAAATGTGTTTAAAATATTTTTAAAAATAATTAATGAATACATGTTAAAAATAATTCTCTTTCAGAAAATAGGCTTTTCTAATTAATGTGTTCCCTTTTTTTTCTAAAGCTTTTACATAGAGAATAAGAAACTACAAACTGTTTCTTTGCTTTTTTTTTTTTTTTTTTTTGGTCACTCTTAGGATTTCAGGGTTGTGGTTTCCAAAAATCAAGCATGAAAATTTAACTAACATATTCCTAGTTCGTATCTCACCAAAACACAGTAATGAGGGTAATGGATTACAACCCACAGAATAGTACAGGAATCCATAAGTCCACACCGATAAAAATGAATGAATGAGTAAATAAATGGAGGAGAAGGGACAATTCTTCCTTACACTAGGATGCTAAGTAATAAAGATATAAGAAATATGGAAGTAGAAAAATCACCATTTGGTAAACAGTGCAGTAATAGTTATTTCAGCCAAGAATTGTCCATGGAGTCTAAAATTAGTGGAGAAAGTTATGAGACATAAGGTATTTATATAGTCTCAAAGTATCACTAATTAGTTATGAAGGTAAGAATACGTGTATAAATCGTCTCAAAGTAGTACCTTTCCAGGGGAAAACCCTGCAGCCTGCATTCTAACTAAGTGATCACAGTTGACAAAACTGCCGGGATCCAGCTCACCAGCTGGTGAAGGACACCTCGCTCTGAGACAGGGCGTTCTCTTGAATTCCTCACAAGGTATCAGAGCCCCATTTTTTTTTTTGGAGCTGGGAGGGATAAGAGATGACAGATTTTGGTGACCTTCTTGTTCTACAGGTAGGAAAACAGAGGCCCACAGCTGCACCTGCTGAAGCCCCCATGGTCTGGTCCAGGAGCCATAAGCCGCCAGTGGCTTCTGAGCACGTAAAATGTGGCTAGTCTGGGCCGCGTGCGGTGGCTCACACCTGTTAATACCAGCACTCTGGGTGACCGAGGCAGGCGGATCATTAAGGTCAGGAGTTCGAGACCAGCCTGGGCAACATGGTGAAACCCTGTCTCTACAAAAAAATACAAAAATTAGCTGAGTGGGGTGTCACACGCCTGTAATCCCAGCTACCCAGGAGACTGAGGTGGGTGGATCACTGGAGCCTGGGAGGCAGAGGTTGCAGTGAGCTGAGATCGCGCCATGCACTCCAGTCTGGGTGACAGAGTGAGACCCTGTCACAAAACAAACAACAAAAGTGGCTAGCCTGAATTGAGATGTCCCTCCTGTATAAAATACACACTGAATTTTGAAGAGAATGCAACAAAAATGGAAAATAGCTTGTTACTGTTTTTGTATTGACTAAGTATTGAAATGACAAAAGTTTTGGATATACTGGGTTAAACAGATGATTACATTAATTTTCTCTGTTTCTTTTTATGTTTTTAATGTGACCACTAAAAAGATTAAAATTTTGTATGTGGCTCCTGTTACATTTCCACTGGACATCACTGGTCTAGATAGAAAGGTGAAGAAAGTGAGTTTGTTGAATGCCTCCTGTGAGCATCATTTCAAATGCAACAATGAACGTGCAGTGCGCCCAGCATCCAGAGGTGCTCTGACAGCAAGAGACGACAGACATGTAAAGAGAACCACACTACTGTACAATACTGTGGGATGGCCGCACTACAGCAGGCAGGAGCTCTGCCATCACTCACAGGCGCTGCGCACGGAGGCACGGGGAGGATCTACTGAAGCACTGGAGAAGGAGTCGGTGTTTGCCAGGGGTATTTCAGGCCTGGGAAAGCGTGGAGGCACAAAGCAGGCAGGGCCTGCTGGGAACGACAGGTAGTTTGACTGCTCTAGCGTCCAGTCAGACGCAAGGTGGGGGGCAGTGGGCGGGGCCAGACTCTAAATGCTTGTGTATGGGGCTTGGACTTTATCTCCCAAGTGATGGAAAGCCATGGGAAGGCTTTACACAAGTGAGTGCTGTGGACATCCTATTTATGTTTCAGAACAGGTGTGCTGGAAGCCGTGTTGAGGCTACACTGGACAGGGTATGGCCGGAAGCAAAGAGGCCCTGCTAAATGCAGCTGCAATGGCAGCAGATGACTGGAGACACATTTAGGAGGTGAGGGGGAAGCAAGTGAGGGGAAAAGGTCTGCGGATATTCCCAGGTCCTGGCTCAGAGGCGCAGGAAAGCAGGAGCACAGGACAGAGAAGTGAACAGGGGCAAATGGCAAGGAATGAGTCCATTCTTTTTAAAAGTGAAGTAGAGACAGAAGTGCCTGCCTGTAGAAGTCCAAAGTGGGAATGTCCAGTTGGCCAGACTGACCCTAGCACAGACGGAGCTGGACAAGGGCCCCAAGAGACAGGTTTGGTTCAAGGAAGAGATGATAAGACAGTTGATGGCAATCCCAGGGAAATCTCAGTATTTCCTGAGGGGGGTGGGATCAGGGGAGCAGTGGGAGACACTTGAGTAAAGTGTCAGCAGAAGAAGTGACAAGGAACACAGGAGACGGATCAAAAGGTTGATTCCTACCAGCCAAAAATCACCAGGAACCTGGCATGTAAACAAAGTCAGGTTTATTCAGCTGACTGCAGTAGGAAGAGCAAGGTCCCAAGGGATGTCTTGATAAGAAGGAGTTGAGAGGATCTTGAGACAGGATTTGGGCTGGTGCCCAACCTCCACACCCTGACAATGCTTGTTAGCGCCTATATTTCAGAGAACAGCCATCCTATTGGGTATGAGGTGACATCTCATTCCGATTTTGATTTGCATTTCCCCGTTAAGTAGTCATGTCTGACACCTTTTCATGTACTTCCCAGCCATCTATATGTCTTCTTTGAAAAATTTTCTATTTGGGTCTTTGGCCCATTTTTAATTGGGTTATTTATTTATTTTTTCTATTGAGTTATATGAGTTCATTATATATTTTGGATATTAACCCCCATTAGAAATATGGTTTGCAAATACTTCCTCTCATTTCATAGGTTGCCTTTTTTTTTTTTTTTTTGAAATTGTTTCCTTTGTTGTGCAGAAGCTTTTTGTTCGATGCAGACCCACTTGCTTATTTCTGCTTTTGTTGCCTGTGCTTTTGGTTTCATATCACAAAAGTCAAGGCCAAGGCCAATGTCAAGGAGCTTTTCCTCTCTGTCTTCTTCTAGGAGTTTGGCCTTGTTAAGTTTGAGAGTCAAGTAAGCAGCTGAAAATACCACCAGAGCTTAGAAGCAAGTCTCGCACACACTGCCTCTAAAATACATCTGAAATCTGACCATCCAAACTACCATCTCTCACCTGGGATATGGCTGTCGTTCCCTTACAGCTCCATTCCCCATACAGCAGCTATGGGGAATGTTTAAAACATGAATTGGCATATTGCTGCCCTTCATGCTTCGAAACAAGGATCCCAAGTCCAAACCTCCATTTACAGGATCTACATGATCCAGCTCTTCGAACCTTCTCTCCCTCTGCTACAGACATGCTGGGCTTCTTTATTCCTCAAACATCCTATACTTAGTTACTTATCAAAGCGAAGCAGCACTGAAACCGGCCTGCATGACCACAGCTGGGGCTTCGGCATGGATTCTGACTGGAGAGAAGGGCAGTGCCTGAAAGCAAGGGGTGTTGACGCCCAAGACTGTGGGTGCTCACCGGGGGCAGATAAGCGCTGACATCATTATGAGTGACCACCCGGCAATTCATGTTACTCATAGATATGATCTACTGGGAAGAAAGATTTGTAAGAAATCCTGCGATAGGGACTTTGAGGGACTTCAAATGCCTCCTGTTTCTTCTACTTTTTTTTTTTTTTTTTTTTTTTGAGACAGGCTCTTGCTCTGTTGCCCAGGCTGGAGTGCATTTCTTTTCTTCCAGGAAATTACCTTCTCTAGGATTGGGCAGATGGCTCCACTTTCTCTTGGGGAAGGTCTTGATTATGTCGTAACATAAACATAACTAAAATAATGTTTCTCTTACCCAAGGCTGAAGGTAATGGCAGTCCAAAGATATAAACATGTGACCTTAGCCCAAAGAGAGTCTCTTAAAATCAAAATGAGAGTTCATGCCAGCCATTTTGGAAACATTACATAATGTGAGTTACATTTCTACTTTTTAGAGACATTTCAGTTTAATTTTTCTGAGGGAAGAAAGATAATAAGAAGGTACATTAATGTTCCCTGACCCTAATTCATGAAATATGCACTGGCCTTCAAAGTCCCTGATTTAGTTTCTCTTTAAAAAAGTACTTGTTCATTGTCTCTTTCCCATAAAAGGCAAGAAGAGGACAAGGGTGGGCACTATCTCCACTACTATTTAATATTGTACATGTAATTATAGGCAATTCAATAAAATAAGAAAAATAAATAGAAAGTAGAAGTGTTGGAGAAGAAAAAAAAGGTGCTGTTATTGCAACTGATAATCATCTGTCAAAGAAATTCCAAGATAATCTAATAAAATATGCTTAAACAAAAAGAGACTTCAACACAAGAGCAACATACAAAACCAACATCTTTCCCAACTACCAATATTTTTTAAAAATCAGAAAATGTAATGAAACAACAAGATTCCATCTACAGCAGCAACAAAACTATAAAAAATACTAAAATAAACCTGAATATAAATGTGCAAGCTCTATGAAAAAAAACCTATCAGAGTTCACGGAAGAAAATTTAAAAAGACCTGAATGGTAATATTCCATTGTATAAATGTACCCCAAATTAACCTGTAACTTCAATTCAGACTCAGTTAAAATTCTAAAAATAATTTTTATAAAGTTGGACATGATAATACATTCAGAAAAGTATAAGAATAGCTAGAAGTCTACACATTAAAGATATCAAGTCAACTTATAATGTCTCCATCACTACAACAGCATGGAAGAGTACAGAAACAGACAAAATGGAGCAAAGAAACAGGGTAGTAAATTCAGAAACTGAACTATCTGTAGAAAAGATTTTGGCTCAGTGTACGATAATGGTAGTATTTCAATTACGTAGGAAAAAACATGAATTATTTAGAAAGAGTTGTTGGGAAAATTATCTCTACATTTGGAAAAAATAAAATTAAATTCTTGTGTTCCACTGCACACAAGCACACACACAGTTTTCCAGATGAATTAAAGATGTCAGTGTAAAACAAAGCTATGAAAGTGATAGAAAGTAGGAGCATATTTTATAATTTCCAGGTGGAGAAATTTTCCTAAGTAGGAGACAGATTTCAAAAAGAATAATTTTGTTATTCTTCTTTGTTAGAGAAGTTTTGATTATGTAAAAATTCAAACCTTTATATAAAAAAAAATCAAAAACAAATGATAAAAGTGAATAAAAAGACAAGCCACAAATTGGGAGAAAATCTTTGCAGAACACATATCCAATAAAAGAACAGTAAACAAAATACACAAAGAGCTCTGAAAACTCAACAGTAGGAAAACAAACATCCCAATTTAAAAATGAGCAAAGGAGCTGGACACGTCACCAAAGAAGACATAGAGATAGCAAGCAAGCATTTGAGCTGGGCATGACAGAATGATCCTGTAATCCCAACCACACAGGAGGATGGCTTGAGCCCAGGAGTTTGAGACCAGCATGGACAACATAGTGAGACCTGTTAAAAATATATATACATTTTAAATTTATTGATCCCAAATTGGTCAATATGGTAAGTCACTAGGGAATTTCAAATTAAAAACAATGATGGGTATGGCTAAAATCCAAAACATTAACAACACTAAATGCTGACATGGATGTGGAACAACGGGAACTCTCATTCATTGCTGGTGAAAATGCAAAATGGTATAGCTACTTTGGCAGACAGTTTGGTGGGTTCTTACAAAAACTAAACACTCTTACCACATCATCCAAAATTGTGTTCCTTGGTATAGTCCCAAAAGAGTTGAAAACTTATGTCCACACAAAAACTTGTACATGTTATAGCAGTTTTATTCATAATTGCCAAAACTTGGAACCACCAATATATATTTTAGTAGGTGAACAGATAAATAAACTGTGGTACATCCAGACAATGGAATATTATTCAGTGCCAAAAAGACATGGAGGAACCTTAAAAGCATATTACTAAGTGAAAAAAGCCAGTCCAAAAGGACTACATACTGTATGATTCCAACATATGATATTCTGGGAAATGGTAAAACTATGGAGACAGTAATTAAAAAGAAGCTTGTAGGGGAGGCAGGAGGAAGGCACGAGCAGGCATAGCACAGAGGATTTCCAGTGGGAAGCCATTCTGTTTCACATTGTAATGGTGGGTACGTGTCAGTATACATTTGTCAGGATTAACAGAATGTCCAACATCAAGAATGAACCCTAATGTAAACTATGAACTTTAGTTAATAATAATGTATCAATATTGTTTAATCAGTTCTATCAAATGTACCACACTAAAGATGTAAATAATAGTAGAAACTGTGTAAGTGGCTGGGGGTGGAGGAGGGTACGTGGGAGCTCTGTACTTTCTTCTTACAGACAGGAGGTCTTGCTATGTTGCCCAGGCTGGTCTCAAACTCCTGGCCTTAAAGGAACTCTTTATTTTCTGATCATTTTCTTCTGTAAACCTAGAACTGCCCTAAAAATGTCTATTAGTTTTAAAGACAGGCTGTAAAATATTTGCAATGTACATAATAAGGATTACTAGTCTTTAAAAAGAATAAATTCTGATAAATAAAAAAGAAACAGGCAAACTAATTAAAATGGGCAAAGAATAACACGTAATTCACAGAAGAATAAATACAAATGACTAATAAACCTATGAAAAGATTCAAAGGACACTGAAAGAAATGCAAATTGAAAGTACAATGAGAGATACACTTTTTACTCTTTCTTCGTCCTGCAGATAGACAATAAAACATGAAATACATCCAGTGTTCATGAGGATGGGGAGAAACAAGCCCTCTTCTATCCTGCTAGTGGGAATAACTTTTTTTGAAGATAATTTAAAATAATATCTTGATCAAAATTTAAATGTATATACCCACTGATCCGGACATCCCATTCATGCACACAGAGATATATGTTCAGTGGAAACATTACATACAATGCCAGGACAAAATTGAAAATAACCTTAGTAGAAAAATCATTAAGCAAATTGGGATTTAGCTATTCCACGAAAGATAAAAAAGCCATTAAAAAGAGTGAGAACGATGTGTACTGACATGGAAAGAACTTTATATTTATACATATTCTTAAGTGAAAAAACTAGAAGAAAACATGTACAGTATAATCCCATTTGAGAAACACATATTCACAAACTAAGACTGCAGTCAGTGTTGGCCAGAGGAGTGGGACTGAGAGGAGGGAGAAAAGCTCAGTTGGGTGGTGGTAATTTCTTTTTTTTAACAGCCATGTACAATTTTCTATCTTTCCTACTTAATTTTAAGCTCTGTGAAAGAAGAGAGCACGTCTCAATGGCTGTGTTTCAAGTACGCGGCACACTGATGTTCAACAAAAATACATTGAATGCATAAGAATTGAGAATATTAACACAACTTTAATGGAAATAATCAAGGATATGCCAAAAAGACATATCATCAAGAAGGTTTATTGCAGGGTTAATTATGAAAACAAAAAGTTAAGAGCAACCCAGTTAATTAAGTAAGGCACGCTGGTATGGTAGAACTCTATCCAGTTGTTAAAAAATAATGCCATTAAAATAGAATCTCAAGAAACGGGAACATGTTCAGAATATGCTGAGAAGCTAAAATAGCAAGCTGCAAATCAGCATGTGAAATATTGTTTATGTATACATTTTATATTTAGAGAAAAATTTGAAAGGACATACACCAAAAAATTAACAATGATCACCTCTGAGTGATTGCTTCCGGGTAACTGGTTTCTTTGCAATTCTCTCTTTCATACCCCTCGCCCAGATCCCCCGTATTGGGCTCCGCAATGATCATGTACTACTTTTATAAATAGAAAACAAGGCTTTATTTTTAAAAATCTCTAGAAATTTAGCTCTGCAGTTTAGATTTTTATATGACTTCTTTCTAGGGGCCTTTAGATGCAGCCCTCAGCTTTTGGATACTGGCTCTGTGCATTCCATTCGTTATTAATACAACTTGTCTGTTTACATCTTAGCCATCGATACTCTTCAACTTCTGTCTATCTGTTGAACTGAGACTTTCACTTGCTAAAACTAATAAAGAACATTCTGAGCAATCATATATTAACTCTTTGGGAAGAGAATTCTCTTTTTTAAGAGATGGGTCTATTATTTGCTTTCTGGGCATTTGAATTCCATACTTGTTTTTAGGAACAAATTGTGTTTGAAGGTAGGGGACTGTGTGTATTTCTTACTCTCTTTTGAGCTCCTGAAAATTTAGGGTTGTTTGTTGTCCTTTTTTAGAAAAATCGAAGACGAAGGCTGAATAACTTCCGCAGTTCCTTTCACGCCTATGCTGAATGAGGTCCATTTATTCCATGGGGCCCTCTTTAAAAGTATACTGGCTCAAACCAGAATCCTTGCCTAGCTGAGGCTTCGGCAGGAAGAAGTTGAAGTCGAGTGGCGGAGTAGTTCACAGGTATGGGGCTAGGCCCCAGGGCAGCAGCACTTTGTCTAAGAACAGTGATCACAAAGTCAGAGCTGCATAATCTCATCATGAAGGGCCATCTGACATTATTGAAAACAAAGTCATTATTACGATAACTTTAACAGTCTCAAGCCTGGAAACCACTCACAGTCTAATTCAATAAATAAGCTACTTAAGTATAGAAAGTCACAAGGAAGAACAGATTTTGTGTCATATTAGTAAATCTGATTTTCATTAATGCAAGATGAATGTCTTCTATGAAACACTTTCCTATCATATTAATAACATGATAGCAAACAGCATTCACAGGTTGCTAGGCAACACGAGGACCCTCTAATGATCTCCTCTGTTCTCGAGAGGCCACAGAAGGAAGATGCCAGAACTCTGAAGGTAGTTCCCATTTCTCGGCAACTGTTTCTGCTGGAAGACCACCATGGGGCGGGAAGGGAAGGGAGTTAATGATTCCATTTACCATGGCAAATATATACCACTTCCCTCTTTCCTCTTTTGCACTGCCTTACTATGTGGGAGAACAAGAATTGAGAAGAGGGCTTAGATACAGGAGGTCAAGAGTTCTCAGTCCATACCTTCTTTCCTGCACCCAGGTAGGCAACAGGCTGCTGTGAAATCAGGCTAGGAAATGGAGTGGAGGCCTTGAGGTTGTTTGCTGAGCCTCGTTTGTTGGAATCTGCTCAACCCCCTGCCATCCCTCTCTCTTTATGGGGGTAGGCCCCCAGCAGTCATGCTGGGACTTCATGCCAGGAAACAGGGAACGTAATTTGATCCAAGCATTTCAGTTATGGATTAATGTGCAACAACCACTCCAAAACTCAATAGCATAGAGCAACAGCCATTTTATTATGCTCACGATCACTTGGCTCTGCTCCATGATGACAGGGGTATCAGATGGAACAATGAGTGACTGGGAGACACTCAGATGACTGGGGCTGAAACCATCTGGAAGCTTCTTCACTCACATGTCTGGCACCTGGGTTGGGATGACTTGAAGGCTTGGCTCAGCTGGGACACTCTGCTAGAGTGTCCTGTATGGCCTGTCCACGTGGCTTGGGCTTCCTCACAGCATGGCGGTCTGAGGATGGTTAGACTTCTTACATGTCAGGCCAGGAAATTCAGAGGGAGTATTCTAGCAAAAAAGTTGGACACTGCATGGCCTTCTATAAGCCAGTCCCAGAAGTCACATGGTCTCATTCTGCCAAACTCTATTGGTAAAAGCAAGCAGTCATAAGCTTGCCTAGGTTAAAGGGCAGGGGACATACACCTGACACTCTTTCTGGGAGGAGGGCCAAATGGTTTGCAGTCATAGTTTGAAACTGTCCCACCAAGCCATACCTATCAATCACTCTCCAAGGAAACTGGAGTTGGGACCAAGGTGCATCTGGATAATTTCTGTGGGTTTTGGGGCTTGTAACGTAAACATGGGAGCTGTGGGGGAAAGCAGAGGAAGTCAGTCTGCAAGAGAAAGAAGCAGCCACTGCATGGTCTCTCCTCTCCCTGCCTTGTCTGTCCTGCTGTGGTTCCTTCCCCAAAGCCAGTCTTATCTCTGCCCTTTGTCCTGTTAGATACAACCATGAATCTTCACAATAGATTTTCCTTTTTACCTTAAATCTATAGCGTTGGTTGATTTCTGTTTCTTGCAACCAGAGTGTTAAGTAATTCAGAGATTATCAGATACTTTTTCAATGATTGTTGATATAAATATGATTACTTATATAAGCTATTATCGCCTATCACCCAGTTTCAACAGTTAATGACTCACAGCCCATGTCATGTCATTGCTAGCTCCTCCTACTCTTCTCCCTCCTGGGTTATTTTGAAGAGAATCACCAGACCCTTCTCATTTATTAACTTTTGGCATTGACACCTTGCTATGATAAAGGAAGTTTTACCTTTTTAAACACAAACCCTCACTTCTCTCTCTCCCAATTTCCCAAATAGTTTGTATCACAGTTTTTTGGTTAAATTTGAATTCTGTGATTACATTATTTTAACAATGCAAATATTAATCACAGGCTTTTCTCGTATAACTTTTACCTTTTCTTGGAATTAATAACTGCCCTATTTTTCTTAGTTTTCAATGTATCTAGTACAATTTTTTTTCAAAATGTTCCAGCAGCTCTGTAAAGCACCCTTCAAAATTATTTTCCATGTAAATATATCAAATAATCCAAGTAATTAATTGTGCCCAGGACCCCTCCCTCCTCTCCTCTCTGGCCCACCTGGCTGTCCTCTTGGCAGCTGGGACTGCTCTGCACTGCCCCTCAGTGCCACAGCCCCTGCCTTACTCCTTCTTAGTTTACAACTTCGGTTGCTTCTCAAAAATAACTCCCTATTATGAGAATTTTAAAGTATGTTTAAGTTTGAAATATACCTAAAATGAGCTCCCCTCATCCATTACCCAATTAAAAGTTATCAGCTCATGGGCAGTCTTGGGTCATCTCTAGTTCCTTCTACCATTCTCCCTCCTGGGTTATTTTGAAGCAAGTCTCCAGACATTTCAGTATGTATCTCTAAAAGATAATGGTTCTGTTTTTAAATATATACATATATATCTGAAATACCATCTTTACAGCTAAAAAAATTAATCATAATTCCTTATCATCATTAACTCTCCAGGTTTCAAATTTCCAATCACCTCATAAATTGCATAGATTTTTGTTTTACAGCTTATCTGAATCAGGATCCAAATAGGTTGATATGTTTTTAAAATCTATTCCAATTCATAGGCCCCGTCCCCCACCACTGCAAGTTTTATTTCTTGCAATTTATTTGTTGAGGGAATCAGGCTGTTTGTTACATAGTTTCCCACTCTGAATTTAATATACTGCATCTCTGTGCTTTACATGTTTCACACGTTCATTTATCCTCTCTTTTCTACATATTGGTGGTAGATCAACAGTCCTGGTCAGACTCAGGTTCAGTTTGGCTTGTTTTTCACAGGTGGTGTGTTTTCCCACCAAGGAGTGCATACGGTCTGCCTGTCTCCTTTTCTGTGTCAGCAGCCACTGATGCTCCATACCCATGTCCATGATTCTCTAGGGGTTTCTGGAAAATGATGATATTCTAGTACCATTTCTCCTTCATTTATGAGCACTGATAGTCCTCTCCCATTGGTTCTTACTTGATGGATGGTAATTGGATTAGTCCATTCTTGCACTGCTATAAAGAAAGACCTGAAACTGGGCAATTTATAAAGAAAAGAGGTTGAATTGGCTCACAGTTGCACAGGCTGTACAGGAAGCATGTCTAGGGAGGCCTCAGGAAACTTTCAGTCATAGTGGAAGGCAAGCAGGTGTGTCTTCCTGGCCAGAACAGGAGGAAGAGAGAAGAAAGGGAGGTGCTATGTACTTTTAAACAAGCACATCTCATGAGAACTCACTAACTACTACAAGAACAGCAAGGGGAAAATCCGCCCCCATGATCCAATCACCTCCCACCAGGCCCCTCTTCCAACAATGGGGATTGCAATTCAACATGAGATTTGGGTGGGAACACAAATCCAAACCATGTCAGTAATAGAATTATTGTTCGGAATTATTTCCTTTCAGAACTTTGAAGACATTGCCTCATTATGTCTTAAGTTCTGAGGCTGCTATTCAAAAATCTGATACCAGTTTGATTCTAGTTCCTTTTTAATTGACCTGCTTTACTCACTGGAAGCTTTTAGGAGCTTCTCATTATTCCTGGAAGATGGGGAGCAATGCAGAACTATGTATTATGGGCAGGCCACTGCTTCATGCTAGGGGAATTCACTCAGCCATGAGGGATAACTTAGGACAGGCTGTATAAAGAATCCGAGTCTTGGGACAGCCAATGGGAGGCAGAGAAAAGGGCTCTGTCTTCTCTGGCCCCTTCCTATCCACAGAGAATTACACCATGCATTTCTGCACTGCATCATGTGGCCTCTTAGGAGCCAGATCTTATGACCTGTGGTGTAGAATTTTATCCAAGTCCAGAAGTGGAAGGAGGATCCAGAACCACTCAGGGAATCCAGCGAGGCTGAAAGTCTGTGGATACATCCAGTAAGTAACTGATGTTTAAGGAAAGCTTTTTGTCTGCCCAGGATCCCTCCTGACCCCCAAGCATTCTTGCCCCCTGGCCTCAGGGCTGGGACATGGCCATGCTGATGGTCTAAGTGGGCAGACACATCATGGGAGCCAGACTGTTTGGAGTCCTTCCACAGGAACTTTTCAAGGTGGCACTAGGGAAGAGAGGGTGCTCTGTCCTCTAAATAGCAAGCTGTAAGATGCATGAGCCTGGGACTCCCCATGATTTCTACCATCGGGGGAGGCCAATCCCAGAGAAGGAAGCAGGGACAAAGGGCCAACGGTGTTTCAAATCCTGCCTCCAGCGCCAGCCCTGCACTCCTCGGTTTAGCTGCGAGAGACACGAAAGTCTCCTCCCAGTGTCCACTGGTTTCAGCTGGGCTTCTATCACTTGAAGACAAAAGTTCCTGACTAACGCTTACGACCAAGAAAAATATAAATAAAACCTTTAAAAATGCTTTATCCAATAACTTCTTGAAAGGAATGATTTTTTTAAAAAAACTCTGAAATTAAAAATGCTTCTCTGCTTCATATCTCTTCCTACTTAGCGTGCTGCAGATTGAGCTGTTGCAATACAGGCCTAAGTTGGCACTTCAATCCAGCACATAATTGGAAAAAGAGTGGGGTCACGTTCGTTCATGTGTCAAATCCTCCCCAGGGCTCCAGCAGCCTTGGAGGCACCCTGCATAAGGTCCACGGGCAGATCTGTCCTGAGGGCAACGATTCACCCAAGAAGGGACGTCCTTCCTGGTACGAGAGATGGTTTGAGTTGGGAGCCTGAAAAGCCCAGCAGATCCCTGGTAGCCAGTCCATGTGAATATCCTGAATGAGTTCTAGCACTGGTCAATTATCACATGCAGAAAGCCTACAGCTTGCAGGCGCCGTTTGTCAGCTGGGGCTGCTAGTAGCTGGGAACTAATCATTAAGTCTGCCAAGGAGCAGAGAAGCCTTTCTCGCAGCAGCCTCACGGCCTCCAGCGTGGTGTACATTTTCCTATTTCACTTGGATTTGCGCCTAATGATTGAACTATAGATTATTAATGCTGTGAAGCTCTGGGATCCCAGCGTGACTGTGCTGGGCTCTATTCTGCCCTCAGAGCCTTCAGCACGTATCCTGGCCTGGCAGACAGTGCCCCAGCAGCTGTCAGAGCCGCTGGGTCCAAGAAGGTACCGTGGGATCCAAAGAGTGGCTCCTATTAGCAGCTGCAGGGTCATCGTTGGTGGCATTTGGTGCTCTCTTCTCCCCAAATTACTAGAGAGAATGAATAATAAGTCACAAAACACAACTTAAAGTTTGCGAAGAGGGTGACAAAAAGTATCTTTTTAAAAGAGAAGCAAAAATGGCTGAGGCCATGCTGGGGCTCTGCCATCTGTCACTGTGCACAGCTGTCTGGGTGTGTGCTGGGGACACCGCTGAGCAGCACACACAGAGCCAGGCTGAAGACGTTTGGGGCCTGCAGCAGTGCAATCCCAGGGCAGAGAGAGGAGCTGTGCAGCCCAGCAACTGTGGAACAGTCCCTCCAGGGGTGACTCTGATCTGAAAGCTTGTCCTTTAGTTTTCAAAGACACCCCAGGGAATAATTATAAGGCCCCTTTTACAGATAAGGGAAATAAGGCTTAGAGGAATTAAGAGACTTGCATAAGAGGATGGGCACAGTGGCTCATGCCTGTAATCCCAGCACTTTGGGAGGAGGCAGGCAGATCACTTGAGGTCAGGAGTTCGAGACCAGCCTGACCAACATGGTGGAACCCCATCTCTACTAAAAATACAAAAATTAGCCAGGCATGCTGGCTCGAGCCTGTAATCCCAGCTACTCAGGAGGCTGAGGCATGAGAATCGCTTGAACCTGGGAGGTGGAGGTTGCAGTGAGCCAAGATCATGCCACTGCATGCACTCCAGCCTGGGTGACAGAGTGAGACTCTGTCTTAAAAAAAAAAAAAAAAAAAAAAAAGGCTTGTATAAGAGCATCACTCAGCAAATTCTGAAGGACCCTCACTGCTATGGTTTTTTGAGATGGGGTCTCACTCTGTCACCCAGGCTAGGGAGTGCAGTGGTGCAATCTTGGCTCAATGCAGCCTCTGCCTCCCGGGTTCGAGCGATCCTCTCACCTCAGCCACTCGAGTAGCTAGGAGTACATGCATGCACCAAGACACTCTGCTAATTTTTTTTTTTTTTGTAGAGATGGGGTCTCACTATGTTGCCCAGGCTCCTCTTGAATGCCTGGGCTCAAGTGATCCTCCCCCCTCAGTCTCCCAAAGTGCTGAAATTACAGGCACGAGCCATCACACTCGCTCTCATGTTGAAATTTGATCCCTAATGTGGCAGTGTTGGGAGGTGGGGCCCAGTGGAAAGTGTGTGGGTAGTGGGGGCAGATGCCTCATGAATAGCTGGTGCCATTCTTATGGTAGTGAGTGAGCACTTGCTCTGGAGAAACTGAATTGGTTCTCACGAGAATGGAGTCGTTCCCTCAGGAGCAGTTTGTTTTAAAGCCAGAGTGACCCTTGGCGCTGTCTTTGCAGGTCTCCATTTCCCCTTTGACCTTCCCCACCAGGTTATGATGTAAAATAGCGGAGAAGCTCTCACCAGAAGCCATGGTCATGCTGCTGTTGAACTCCCCAGCTTTGCAGAACTGTGAGCTCAATAAACCTCTTGTCTCTACAAATTACCCAGTCTCAGGTGTTCTGCTATAGCAACACAAAACTGACGAAGACACCCACGGTGTGCTCTCTCCTTTTCACTCATGTTACTCGGTTTGGTGAGAATTAGGACACTCCCTTTATGCCTAGAGAATGAACTTAAGGCTGGTATAATGTCAGAACCAGGGACTGGATCCAGGTTCTGACATGGATGCCATTCCCATCATTGCTACACAGAAGTGTCCAGTGGGTACCATGGGCCTTGGACAGAACGACCATCTGCCATTGGAAAGAGCAAAACGCCCTCTGGTTGCCTGCATTGCAGCCTACTGAATTGTGGGGATACAAAGAAGCAACAAACTTGGGGTGTAAATCTCTTAGCCTGCTCAGACTAATATAACAAAATGCTATAGATTGGGTGGCTTAAACAACAGAAATGTATTTCTCACTATTCTGGAAGCTGAAAGTCCAAGATCAGTGTGATAACATGGTTAAGTTCTGGTGAGGGCTCTCTTTCTAGTTTGTAGATGGCCACCTTCCTGCTGTGTCCTCACATGACACAGAGAGACAGACAGAGAGAGAGAGTCAGAGAGAGAGAGAGAGAGAGAGAGAGACATCTCTCTCTTCCTCTCCTAAGAGTCCCATCTTTATGATCTCATTAAATCTTAATTACCTCCTAAAGACCGTATGTCCAGATACAGTCACATAAGGGGTTAGGGCTTCAACATATACATTTGGTGAGGGGACATAATTCAGTCCACAGTGTTGGGGCTATAAGTAAGGCTATCAGTTGGAAGCCAGGCAACAGAGAAGTTAAACAGACTAATGAGATACAGAATAACTCAAGAAATGTTGGTTGGCATGGGTAGGATGGTATACGTAATATGGGGGCTTTGCCATGTATTATTAGTCTGGAGCTGTTATACAATATATAATAAATGCATACTAAAATTTGAAAAAAAAATGGTACTTTAACAATGTTGCTCCACTGTTTTCTGGCTTGCATTGTTTCTGATGAAGAATCTGTTGTCATTTTCATCTTATTCCTCTGTAAAGAATGTGCCCCTGTCTTTTGCTGCTTTTAAGACTTTCTCTTTATCATGGGTTTTGAGTAATTTGATTATGATATGCTTTGGTGTAGTTTTCTTCATTTTTTTTTATGCTTGAGATTCATTGAGCTTCTCAGATTTGTGGGTTTTCATCAAATTTGGAAAAATTTTGGTCATTATTTCTTTAGGCCACTTGAAGTTGTCCCATTCCTCACTGATACCCTGTTCATGGTTTTATATTCTTTTTTCTCTGTGTGTTTTATTTTGGGCAGTTTCAACTGTTATGTCTTCAAGTTCACTTACCCGTTTCCCAGCAAGGTCTAATCTGCAACTAATCCCATCCAGTGTAGTTCTCGTCTCAGACACTGTCGTTTTCATCTCTAAAAGTTTGATTTGGGTCTTTTCTATGTTTTCCACATCTTAACTTTTTAATCATGTGGAATACAGTTATACTAACAGTTATAATAGCTGTTTCAACATGCTTGTCTGCTCATTCTAACATCTGCATCAGTTCTGGTTGGTTTTGTTGACTCATTTTTCTCCTCATTATGGGCTGTATTTTCTCGTTTCTTTGCCTTCCCAGTAATTTTTTGATTAAGTGTCAGAAAATGTATCATTTTATGTGTGGAAATATTCAGTATTTCTATAAACATTCTTAAACTTGTTTTCAGATGTAGATAAGTAACTTGGAAAGCATTTGATGCATTCATGTCTTGCTTTCAAGATTTATTAAGTGGGACTGCAGCAATGTTTGGTTTAGGACTAATTATTCCCTGCTACTGAGATGAGTCCCTTTTGTGTACCCTACCCATCGCCTCATTAATCTTAAAGTTCTCAAGTCTGGCTGGTGGGAACAGGCAGCGTTCCCAGCGTTGCGTGAGCATTAGACACCGTCATGCTTTTTCTAATCCTTTTCAGTGGTTCTTTCCCCTGTCTTAGGCAGTTTTCTCGCCACATGGACTGATCAGTTCTCAACTGAATGCTTCCAGGGGAGGCTTCTGCACATCTCCAAGCTTCTCTCTCTGTGCAGCCTTCTCCTTTCCAGTACTCTGTCCTGACAACTCCACCTGCCTTGGTCTACCCAGACTCTCAGCTCCCTCTCCTCAACTCAGGGCTCTGCTTGGGCTCCACTTCCCTTTGCCTGGGAACTCCCTCAAGGCCGTTAGCTGGATCAACCATAGGGTTCACCTTCTGTTTCCCATCTCTCAAAGATCACTGTCCTTCATTGCCTGATGTCTAATATCTTTTTAAAAAAATGTTTCTTACATTTTGGCAGCTATTTAGTTGTTTCATGTGGGAGGGTAAGTCTGGTTCCCCCCAAAAATTGAAAAAAGTTATTGAATTCCACAACATCTGCTTCTAGGATTTTGGATAAGGGTTTTGTGGACCCGTATATTATTAGAACCATCATCCTCACTGGTAGTAGATATAAATACAAACTCTGAAGAGTCTTCTTGATAGTTTTGTATTGGGGGGCTGACTTCTGATCAAGGTTGATTAGTTAGCTATGAGAGATATTATAGACTGTTTCAGCCAGCCACACTCAAGATACCGTGTAGCATGATTTAGCCAAAATATCACAGGCTGGGAAGTGAAAGACTACAGTTTCCAGACTCATGTCCAGTGTAGGTTCTACATGGGACTGAGTTTCATCCAGAGAGACGGCCCAGTGCAGGACTTGGACGATGGACATGAACACCATGAGGTGGAGACTCTGCCTCCACCCCGTGGAACAACCTGAGGAGGTGGTTCCACTGCATTTCTTGCTTTTGCTGGCAAGCCTGGCTGTGGCAGTATTTGGTGTCAGCTGTAGCAGAATCCCATGGGGGCAGAAATCAGGGTTTAGTGTACCGATTTTGCTGGTGTGGATTATGCCAGAGAGGATTGGTCGTAGAGCTGGCAACTGTTGTGGCAGTTTTTCAGTTCCACGAATTCCTCACTGTGGCAGAGACTGGCTAGGCCTGCGGGGCCATTTTCTGAATTTTTCGTGGAAGGCAGGCTGAAGCCTGCTCCTCCAGCCCATTCAAGGAATTGCACAAAGCACCCATTACTGGCAGTACATTGCTTTCTGTTGAAACTAGCTAGAGAGGATTTTGCTGTCTGCAATGGAATTCTAGCGGAGAGACGAACCATGGTACTCACAGTGTGGCTGAGGAAGAGGAGATGATCTGGCCCTGCCCTTTCCTGGTTAATGTGTGCATGCTTTGCCAGGCTTTGCAATCTGTAGTTTCTTTTGAACAATCCATTAAATGTTCATGTCAATTTTGTGGGGGGTTAGTTTAGTTAAAACCAGAACCAGATACACAAAAGCTGCAGTAGGTTCCAAAGTTAACTAATAAGGGCTGGGTGTGGTGGCTCATGCCTGTAGTCCCAGCACTCTGGGAGGCCGAGGCAGGTGGATCACCTGAGGTCAGGAGTTTGAGACCAGCCTGGGCAACATGGTGAAACCCCGTCTCTACTAAAAATACAAAAATTAGCAGGGCATGGTAGCTCATGCCTGCAATCCCAGCTACTCAGGAGACTGAGGCAGGAGAATCACTTGAACCCGGCAGGCAGAGGTTGCAATAAGCCAAGATTGTGTCACTGTGCTCCAGCCTGGGTGACAGAGCGAGATTCTGTCTCAAACACAAAAGCAAAAACAAAGTTAATTAATAAAGTTGACCCCTCCAAGCTGTGACACTGTCCCATTACGGTATGTTGAGGCCACGTAGGATGCACAGCTGTCTTCCATCTGGCTCAAGAGGGCACCCATGTGTGTGCTTTGAATACTAATAAAACACAATTTCTCTCTTTTTTTAAGATAAAATTATAAATAGAAGTTGTAATATTTTCTTCCTCCACACATGAATTATCCTGGGCATCTTCTGAGGTATTTTATCAGAGAAGCAAAATTATTCTCATGTCCCAAACATAATTATTATTATTATTATTGCCAATCGTCTTATATAGGTAAATGATGAGTCAAACACAACAACTGCTTTTTCTAAAGAATGGTCATTGCATGATGGAAAACCTACTCCTATTTGTCCTGTATGAAGGAAATTTGACAGAAAGTCAGGAAACTGATTCTGGTCCTATTGGTGCCACTGTCTCGGTTGTGGCACGTGGCAAGCCCAGCTACTCTGGTTCTCCCTTGCCTCACCTGTACGAGACAAGTGTGTGGGGCTGCAGTTAGGGTTTGCCTGGCACCTGGGTTCCCAGGAAGGAGAGCTGTGCTGTCTGCAAGCTTGCTGCAGATCTTATTTCTAGGAGCAAATAGCAGTTCCCCTTCAATTCTTTTCATCTCATAGTGCAATCATCTAAAATAGTTACTGGGTAGTGGGATTAGGTATAGATTTTATATTCTACTTGGCATTTGAAATATTTTTCTGCATTCTCTGTAATAAACACACATTGCTTTTGTAGTGGAACATTTTAAAAATTAAACAAATACGCTTAATTAAATAGCCCTCAAAAAGAAACCTACAGAGACTCAGGTGTAGGAGGGAAAGAAGGAGAATGCTGCACCTGTGACTCCCAACTGCTCAGGTGGCTTCAAAGCGTCTCTTTGCAATTGTTAGTTTGCCATAAAAAATTTAGGCAGGCAGGCCAGTTCCTTCTCATGGCTCAGTAGACTGAGAACATGGTTTCTGAAATGCATTTATTTTCACAGTTCCAACAACAGTAAAACAACTCCGTTGTTTCTTGGAGTTTGGTGAAGAGGTATTTATATTAAAGCAGCTTAGTGCCTTAAAGATAACCACGGCTCATCAGCTATTATTTTAAACTCATAATCACCTTCAACCACATGCTGCCAGATGAGTATGTAATGAAATGGAGGAAGAAAATCTATAAAGGACTTTAACTCCTGCTGTACAAGTTTGAAAAGAACGGCGATTTTTCGAAGATGTGCAGAGGGACAGAAGTCAGTTCTGAACATACCAGTCAGTGTTCCTAAACCCCAAATCAAGACTGGGGCTCTGACAACAAGACAGGATGTTAGTAATCAAGGTAGTCTTGATAACTCTGGTAGGGAAGTGCCAGGCTGCCTGGGGTTGGCCAGCTGAGCCTGAAACAAGTATAAGGATAGGGTGAGATAGAATTTTTATCTCACTCAGCAAGGCCGAGTGTCCCTTGTAAGGCCTGCAGAGTGACCAGGTGCCCCAGAAAGCTTACCTGTTCCACCCCTTCTCCCACACCAGCCCCCACCCCACCTGTACACCTTTGGTACATGATCTGGAAAGAATGTTTTCTCAGTGACCCCACAAAAGCAGGCACAGAGGGAAATTACTTCCTCTTTCTCCACTGGGCCTTCACTGAGCACACATCTGTTAGCTTCCACATCGGCAGGTCAGAAACTCGGATCCAAATGGGGCTGGCGATTAGCATTTTAGGGAACAATTGTTCATAGATGCTGCGTCCAACACACCCACTCCAAATTCCATGAATGCGACTGGCCTACAGCAGCACCGTCCAACACAGCTTTCCACAACAATGGAAATGCTCTCTTCTCCGCTGTCTGATATGGTCGCCACTCGTCACATGAGGCAGTTGACTATCATAGTGGACAGTGCAGGTCTAAAGTATTAGTGATTATTGACAATGCATGAAACAATGTTCCAAAGCAACTTTTAAAACTATATGGCATTAGATTCTAGACATACTTTACAACTCAAACAGCTCATAATTTTACATTTTAAATGATATTAAGAACGTCTTTGGCTGCTTTGGGTGCCCAGTGGTTTGAAATGAAATCATTTTTAAGTGAAGCTTATATGGAATCATCTGATCCATCCTTTTGCTATAAAGTGCCCTGGGAGGTACATTATCGACTCTCATCTTAGCACATTTATTCTAAGTAAAGCACAAGATTTCTCACTTATTTAATTATTGATAATGACCTCTCTCTAAATAAATTTTTTTCTTAGAGCGTGACTCTGAAAACAAGCATATTCAATGTCATATGTAATCCCATATAGACACTTTTAAAAATAAGGTATAGCAAGCACATATACGAATGCAATTTTAAAACATTTGCTCATTTAGATTATTAAAAGAAGCACTGCATTTTCTTAAATCTGTATTAATTTTGGAGGGGGAGGGAATACTGCATAGAAGGCTGGAAGTGTTTCTGTCTCTCCATAAAGGCTAATATTGACGTATAGCGAACGTGAACACACGAGCTAAGGTCATTACAAAGCTCTGCCCTTGTACAGTACTTTACATACTTTTAAAAAACTTTTTGCACTTGTACTTTACTTTCCATCAACATATACTTTTATCCCATGATGTGGGAAGATTTATCATGGATTACATCTCCATTTTATGGGTGAGGAAACTGATGCTCAATGAGATTAAATGGCTTGTTCAAGTTCACAAAGCTGATAAGCAAGAAGTCAGGAATGTGACCCCACTGTTGGTCTTAGTCTAGTGTCCTTTCCACGCTAAGGAAAGTGAGGATTTGCTTTCACCGATTGTACGAGTTTCAAACTAAATTCTCTTAGGATATATACCAAGTGTGTACAGGGGCACAGGACAAAGAGGGTGGTCGGGGTGGCAGCTAAGAAGACAAGGGCGGGGGCTATGGATAACTGGGAGGTGGCAGTGGTGGGCTCACCATACGATATTTCTTCGTTTTTATAAAGCTTGGTGAAGAGTTCAGTTTTTTCCGTAATATTGCAGACATGAGTCAGCAGACGTGTGTGAATTGTGTCTCACACTATATGATTTGTCTCATGTATGGTTCACATTTCAGCACGGTCTTCCGGGATGCAGGGCCATCCCTGTGCTGAAATTGTCTCCCCTGAGTATTAATATGTGATTTAAATATACATATTTCCTTTCAAATACTGAAACACTAGTTTTCTTGTATAGCCAGGGAGAATGCCAGCGCCTTCCTTTGCCTGCCTGGAAAGGGCGAGGTAAGGACTGCGGGAGTGCACGTTGACTAAGTGGGGTGGGGAATCCTGGTGGAGAGTTACCTGTTAATAGACACGGGCTCCCACCCTCACCCCCAACTTCAGATTGATGTTAACCAGGGCTCAATTTCCTCCCTCATTTCTTACATTCTCATAAACAAAAGCCTTAAACATAAAACGAAATCTTGGCTATTCGAGGGGGATACTCATGTTTCTTTCATTCATTCATGGGCACTATCCCTCAGGCAAAGATTCTCACTAACACTAGTGAGACTGAGGCACTTGAAATCAGAATTTATACATTCCTGATACCTCAAAACCATAAAAAAATCTCAATCCGAGCCTTTCTAATAAGTCCTAACATGATATGCCAAGTGATATTTTCATGGTAAATGCGGTGAATGTTTAAAAGTTCACACTTCATGCAGAACTCCGTGTGTTCATTCCTCTGAACATTCATTTTGGACTATGCAAATGGGTGAGTCTACTTTTCTTCCACACTATCATCTTTGGCATGAGTATCTGAGAAGGGACATGTGCTGGCTATAATTTCAGGGCAGTTCAAACATGGTCTCACCTTTCATCCCAGGAAAGGTTAGTTCCACACAAATGCCATAATGGAGAGATGTGAGGAGGTGACATATGCTAAAAAAGACCCCTAGTTTTCATCAGAACAGGATTGCCAATAAAAACGGACACATGTTGTGTCCAGTGGACTTGGGCCTCCTCCTTGGTCTATGCTTCCAGATCTAAGGTTGACCATCTTGGGAACAAGTAAGGTTCAAAAATTTGAGTTTGGTCTCATGGCCTGTGGAATAGTAGCAGAAACGTCTCTGGGTATGGATCTGCCTGTTGGAGTAAGAAGGCCGAGGCATGATCAATGAGGAATCCCCAGAGTATGTGAGCACACTGACCTCGATTGCCTTTTATGAGGGCAGAGAAATAGCCTGTAATTGAATGAGTGGGAAGCAAAAGGAAGAGAATGGATTTTGATTTTTAGCAAATCATTTGGGAAGGATTCTTTGCGAGGCTGGTCACACAGAACTGGCACGATCTGAAGTGAAACAGATGGGCAGGAACCCTTACAGAGTCTAGAGAGAGCAGGTCAGTGGCCTGGCACACAGCCACAGGGAAGCGCAAGAGGGATGAGGTGGATACTGGGAGAATTACCATACACCACCTTTCAGGTATGGACCAAAAAATTGAGAAACTGGAGTGGGCAGTCATCATTCAAGAAGATTTTGATAAGTCTGGAAAAACAAGTACCTGGAATGTAGTGTGCAATTTACCACTGAACATAGCAAAAGGCTGCTGAATACGGAAGCACAGAAAAACATTTCGAAGTCATGATTAAATGATTCCAACTGGAGTCAAATCAACAAATTAGGGGGCCACATGGGCTGGCAGCATCCTGCTTTGCAGCTCCAAAGACAGATAACACAAGGTGGCTTTCCTGAGGGAAGAACTTCTGGAGCCTCACAGCTCAAAAAGGTAATGGCAGCCTTTTAAAGGGCTGCTCAAATCCCATTTAGAACATTGTGCACAGCAACACTCAGCCACTAAATGTAGGCCACTGGAGTGTGTGGGGACGTGTGGAGGCGGTGGTGGCGCGGGCGTGAGGACCGGGCTGTCTGAGGGCAGTCTTTGAGAGCTGAGCATGTTAAGATGTGAAAATGAAGCAGACTCAAGAAAGCCGGGAAGACACGGGACAGGGTTGTTCAAGTCCCTGACAGGCAGCATCTCAGGAAGCCACCTCAGTTTCCACTCTCCTCTCCACCCACAGCTCCCATTTCCCCACTTCTCCACACCCTCGCTGAAGTTCCTTTCGCCCCCAGTGTCCTGAAGGAGGAGCATTTTCAGCAGGGCAGAGGTGCTGCCATTCTAAACACTGCCAAGGGACTTGGCAGGCGGGGGCACTGTGAGGTTTCGGAGAGGTGGGTGCAGGTGTGTGTGAGCGTGTGACTGGGCGTGTGAGTGTACATTATGAGTGCTGTGAGTGTGCATGAGTGTGTGCACACGTGTGAGTGTGCATGAGTGGGGCCTGTGGGGGCATAAATGCTTTTAAGGGGAAGATTGGGGAAAGGAAGATTTTTAGTAACATATTTGTGTGACTTTAAATGCTGGTTGGTTCAGAAAGCAACAAATGATATAAAATTGGCTCTATTCTTTTTCCAAAGTAGTAAATCAATCAACTGATCAAATTCTCTCTCTCTCTCTCACACACACACACACACAAAGCACGCACACACACAGAGTCACCAATGGATTAGTTCTCTCACTCTATTCGGTGCCAATGGTTTGTACTGGCACTCAGAGGTAAAAACAAAGAATAAAATATAGGTGGAATCTAAGCCAGCCTGGGCCGCAGACCCTTCGCTTACTGTGGTCCCGTGACAGCTGTCTGCCTGTGCATCATGGCGGCTGACGGCTCGGCCGCCACCTCGTGTCCCCATATGGTTCCAAGTGAGCCCCTCGCAGGCAGCCAGGGTCTGCCCGGGAGGCCTTGGCTACCACAGCAACATCTGACCCGCAGGGCTGCCACCGTTCCCATTGGCACAGCTAGTGCCTGCGCTGTTTTGGCCCTCGATGGAGTGAGAACAGATAGGGGAAAGTGGAGAGGAGGGATCCAACGGATCTCTCTGAGTGTGGGGAGGAACTGATACTGAAGTCATGCCTGACTTGCAGAACAACAATGCAGCTGGTTAACTGTCAGCCCTCCCGGCAGCAGCGAGCACTGAGGAAGGTGCCCCAGCCGTGGTGGATGGAAGTGCGCAAATGAAATGTGCCTGGTCTGAACAAGAGAGGTTGCTGATGCTGCCAAGGTCAGGAAAACAATGGGTAATCATATCGCGGCCAAAATCAGCTCAACCATTCACCCTGCTTGGAAAGAGCCTCGCCAGTCGATCTGACAACAGACAGGGCAGGAGTGCTGGTCCAAAAATTAGCACTAGGACCTGGCAGCGTTTCATGGCACTTGAAAAGAACGTGGCCGCAGCTGCACGTACCCGCTAACACCCGCCTGGAGTGACTGACAAGGCACAGCGGTGCTCTCAGAACCTCACTTAGAAATGACTGGCGGCCATCTTCCTGTCCCTGCTCCTTTCTGAAAGATGTCTATTGGCCCCTCCTGATAGCCGGTGTCACCCCGTCTTGCCATCCCAAACACTCGTCACAAATCAAATTAACTTTTGAAATTATTACTCTTGTCAGTTAACAGCGGCACCCCCTGTAATAGTCTCAAACTCACCAAGTCTGTTTCAGAATCACCTCCTATTTAGGGAGAAACAAAACAGGTAGGGCTTTGAATATGGTCAAATGTGAAAACTTTTTTTTTTTTCCCAGAAAGTCTTAGCATATCATTCCCCACCAACCAAAATCTTTCTGTAACAAACAACTGATTCTCCCCTAACTCAAATATTTTGGGTAAGGTTTACCACAACTATAAAATCCTATATATAAGTGAAGGAGCAAATGAATTCATTTTAAAAATACTTGTGGTTTTCATTATTTAAAATAAGTATTGGAGCCAAGCCTACAAGGAGGAGGGAAAGCTCATGATTTCAAATTTTGATACTTATCAAAATGTAGGTTATATTTGAAAGCATTAGGAAGACATCCTTACACGTAAAAGGTTTCAGGGACTAAGTACTCTTTCTGAAAAATAAAAATAAAAATCCATTCATGATAAGAACGCTTAGAAAACCAGTAATCAAAAGGAACTTTCTTAATCTGATAAAGGACATCTATAAAAATATACATATGGCAACTATTACACACTTAATTTTGAACCCTTTCCCTTTCAGATTAAGAATGGGGCAAGGGCACCATCCCTCACTACTCCTACTTAACTTTTTATTTTTATTTTTAGTTTTGAGACACAAATTCACTCTGTTGCCCAGGCTAGAGTGCAGTGGAGCCATCTCGGCTCACTGCAACCTCCGCCTCCCAGGTTCAAGTGATTCTCATGTCTCAACCTCTCAGACAGCTGGGATTACAAGTGTGAGCCACTACACCTGGCTTATTTTCATATTTTTAGTAGAGACGGGGTTTCCCCATGTTGTCCAGGCTGGTCTCGAACTCCTGATCTCAGGTGATTTGCATGCCTCAGTCTCCCAAGGTGCTGGGATTACAGGTGTGAGCCACCTCACCCCGCCAATCTTTTAATTACAAATCTTAGCCAGTGCAGTAAAGCAAGAAAGGAAATAAATATTATAAAAGTTGGAAAAGAAGAAACAAAGCTGTCACTATTTGCAGATGATATAATTTTTCTACTTGGAAAATCTAAAAATCTACAGGTAAATTATTCAAAACTTTCAGAATACAGAACTATACTAAAGTTAGTTCATCTCTATACACAAGCATCAATTCATTAAAAAAATGACATTTATAACAGAAAGAACAATATAACGCATCTTGGATCATATCCAACAAAAGTTGCACAAGCCATTCATGGATAAAATGATAAACCTTTATTGAAAGACATTAAAGAATACCTAAATTGAGAGCTATACTACGTTATAATATTGGACTCAATATCAAAGATGTCGATGTCTAATTGATCTAAGATTTAATGCATTTCCTATCAAATCCAGTGGGGCTTTTCATGGATCCTGACAAGTTGATTATAAAACTATTAGAAGAATGAAAGGACAAAAATACCCAAGACGCTCTTGAAGAAGACAAGCATTCTATTAAATTAAGAATATTGTTGACATCCTAAAGAAAGTAAAAAGACAAGCCTCAACGTTGGTTAAAAATATATAACCAACACAAGTTTGTATTCCATTTGTTGATAAATAACTTCTGTGAATTAATAATGAGAAGACACCCCCGCTCCATGGATAAATATCATGAATTGGAATTTCACAGAAACTACCACAAATGGCCCATGAACAAATGAAAAGGCAGCTAACTGCATCATTAAGTGGGGAAAAGCGGATTAAAGCCCTAGGAGGATACCTTTGTATGCTACTAGACTGGCCAAATTTAAAAGTCTAACAGTACCAAGCCTTGGCAGATCTGTGGAACAAGAGGTGCTCTCTCATTCACTGCTGGGGGAAATTTAAATAAATACGACAGTCATGTGTCACTCAACGACGGGAATAGGTCCTGAGAAACACATTGCTGGCAACCATCCTAGAGTGCACGTACACAAACGTAGACGGTCTAGTCTACTACTACACACCTGGCCTATATGCCCCTGTTGCTCCTAGGTTACAAACTTGTACAGGTTTCTATACTGAATACTGTAGGCAATTGTAACTCCGTAGTAAGTGTTTGTGTATCTAAACATAGAAAAGTGAAAATATGGCATAAAAGATTTTAAAAGGGTATACCTGTATAGGGTACTTCCCATGAATGGAGCTTACAGGACTGGAAGTTGCTCTAGGGCAGTTAGTGAGCTAGTGGTGAGTGAGTGCGAAGGCCTGCGACATTACCATACAATACTGAAGATATTATAAACAGTACATTTAGTCTACACTAAATGTATAGAAACATGTTTCTCAATCTTTATTATTCTTTAATAATAAGTTAACCTTTGCTTACCCTTTTTACCTTATAATTTTATTTCGTTTCAACTTTTTGACTCTTTTATAATAATAACATTTAGATTAAAACACAAGCATGGCCAGGCACGGTGGCTCACGCCTGTAATCCCAGCACTTTGGGATGCTGAGGCGGGTGGATCACGAGGTCAGGAGATCGAGACCATCTTGGCTAACACAGTGAAACTCCGTCTCTACTAAAAATACAAAAAATTAGCCGAGCATGGTGGTGGGCACCTGTAGTCCCAGCTACTTGGGAGACTGAGGCAGGAGAATGGCGTGAACCTGGGAGGCGGAGCTTGCAGTAAGCCAAGATTACGCACTCCAGTCTGAGCAACAGAGCGAGACTCCATCTCAAAAAACAAACAAACAAATAACAACAACAAAAAAAACACAAGCACAAGGCCAGGCACGGTGGCTCACGCCTGTAATCCCAGCATTTTGGGAGGCCAAGGTGGGTGGATCACCTGAGGCTGGGAATTGGAGACCAGCCTGGCCAACATGGTGAAACCCCGTCTGTACTAAAAATGCAAAAATAAACTGGGTGTGGTAGCACATGCCTGTAATCCCAGCTACTTGGGAGGTTGAGGCAGGAGAATTGCTTGAAACTGGGAGGCATAGGCTTCAGTGAGCCAAGATTATGCCACTGCACTCCAGCCTGGGCAACAGAGTGAGACTCCATCTCCAAAAAAAGAAGAAAAAAAAAAGGAACCCCATAAGCACACTGTATAGCTATATGCAAATATTTCTCTATGTCCTTATTTACAAAATTTTTTATTTTATTTTTTACTGTTTAAACTTTTTGTTAAAAACCAAGACACAAACACACACATTAGCCTAGGCCTGCAGGGTCAGGATCATCAATATCACTGTCTTCCACCTCCGCCTCTTGTCCCACTGGAAGGGCTTCGGGGCAGTAACACACATGGAGCTGCCGTCTCCTGTGATAATAATGCCTTCTGAATACCCCCTGAAGGACCTGTCTGAGACTGTTTTAGAGTTAACTTTTTTTTTCATAAGTAGAAGGCATACACTCGAAAATAATGACAAAATGTATAGTATAGTAAATACATAAGCCAGTAACATGGTCATTCATTATCATCAGTGAGTATTCTGCAGTGGACATAACTGTGTGCTATACTTTTTTTTTTTTTTTGAGATGGAGTCTCGCTCTGTCACCCAGGCTGGAGTGCAGTGGCCAGATCTCAGCTCACTGCAAGCTCCGCCTCCCGGGTTCACGCCATTCTCCTGCCTCAGCCTCCCGAGTAGCTGGGACTACAGGCGTCCGCCACCTCGCCCGGCTAGTTTTTTGTATTTTTTAGTAGAGACGGGGTTTCACCATGTTAACCAGGATGGTCTCGATCTCCTGACCTCGTGATCCGCCCGTCTCAGCCTCCCAAAGTGCTGGGATTACAGGCTTGAGCCACCGCGCCCGGCCCCTGTGTGCTATACTTTTATACCAACTGGGTAGCACAGTAAGTTTGTTGACCCAGCATCCCCACAAACACGTGAGTCATGCGTGGTGCTAGGTGACAGGAATGTGGCCCTTGGAGATGGAAATTTTTCAGCTTCATTAATATCTTATGGCACTACAATTATACGTGTGACCCACTGTTGACTGGAACGTCCTTATGTGGCACGTGACCATACTTAGGAAACATTTGGGCATCAACTAGTAAAGTTGAAGATATGCACGTCCTGTGACCCAGCGGTTCTAGGGCTAGGACATCTCAGAGAGATTCTGCACATGAGGTACGTCCACAGTGTTCACAACGTCCACTTGTAACGGCCCTGAACTGGAACCAGTGTAAATACAGTCAACAGGAAAAGCCATGACTGAATCGTGACCATTATATGATGGAATACCACACAGCAGGGAGAACAATCAAACCACAGCTACGGACATCATCCTGGATGCTTCTCACAAACACCGTGCTAAACAGAATGCTCGCTTTCTTTGGTAAGCCATAAACCTGAGTCAGAAGTAGGCACGGCAAATTAATATATTATTTAGGAAAACACATGTGTCTATGTACACGTCTTTAAAACAAGGGTTGACAAAGTATGACTAGGGGCAAATCCAGCCCAATGCCCATTTTGGTGAACGAAGCTTTCTTGGGACGCAGCTGTGTCCATTTGTTTACACATCATCATGGCTTCTTTCTCACTACCAGGGCTGGGCTGAGTACTTGCAACTGAGGCTATATCTGCCCCTTATAGAAGAAGTTCACTGATCCTTGCTTTATAGGCAACAGAGTGACAAACTCAAACTTCAGGACAGTGGCTACCTCCAAGAAGATGGGGGAGGGCTGTGATCAGAGAGGGACTTCCTAACTGCTAACGTAAGGAATTATTTCTTAACATAGGCAGTGGGCCCATAGATTTCCAGTACTTTTAAGTGTCCATACATATTTCACATACTTTTTTGTTTGTATGATGCATTCTACAATTTAAAAAATTTTTAAGAGGCAAGAGAGATTGATGGCAATCCTGGCAGTTGCCTCTATGGGTGTTGAGAACACTGAAACTGCATGGTTTTCATTCCACATCGTCTCTGGTGCTGTCTCTGCATCACTGTGCTTTGTGAATAGGGAAAGTCTCCTAACCTTGCTAAGCAGCAAGCTACATTCAGAAGTAGCTTTCCACTCGGAACTTCCATTCCTTCCTAATTGATAGGACGAAGTGTGTCTTAAGAGTTTGAAATGACAAAGGTTTCAAGTCTAACCGACCTGTCAGTGTGGGAATTCCCTTACCAATACGCTGGACAAATGGCCACCCTGAGCCTGCCTGAACACATGCCATGAGGAGGAAGGCTCGGGTCACAAACACCCTGTCCCATGATCATGGAGTCCCATTAGGATCAGACCTTTCCACATGCTGTTCCCAAATCGACCTCCTACAATTCTGACCACTGCTCTTAGCAATCCTGTGTGGGAAGGGACTTGAATATCATCTCCTCCAAGCCTGTTCATGGTGGGCTTGGTTGCACCTGGGGTCCAGGCCCTGGTATGGCCATGGGGGCCATGTGTGGACACCTCCCGTGACTCTCTGCTCCCCAGTCCACATTAACATCAGGTGTTCTTCTTCAGAACGAAATCTGCCACTCAGCTTCTCTCCGGGATTCCTGTTTTGCTTTCGGATGCATCACAACACATGTCCCTCATTCACAAGACATTATATATATTTGTATTTTCCTGTAGTCAAATGCAATGTCCAACTTACCTATAGAGATCTGTGATCAGGTTTTCATCATACCGAGCACACAGGTTGTTGAGGAGTTGCTCGTGCTGGCCAAACAAGCGGATGTAGTTGGAGGCGGGGAAGGGCTCCCTAGAAAGGCACGTGATGGTTTCCACCATTTTATACTTGTTAATATGAATTCGGAAGTAAGTCCCATTTTTCGCATTGCCGGTTACTATTTCTAAACCCTGGAGGAGGGATGTGGACCAGAAAAACAACATTAGAAACATTTCTGGATTTTGGGAAGTTTATCATAGCAATTTATTTTTCAAATATAACAGACAGGTTATATCTTATCCCTCGTTGCAAATAACAGTAATAGATATTGACTAAACACGGCAGAAGGTAACAGTGTATCAGAAACCACATACTTGGACTCAGTGACTAAATGTTCCTCAGGATATTTTAAACTGTGATTGCCTTGTTCGGTGTTTCTAAACTAGTTGCTAGGTTACAACCAATCCTTTACTAACACTGCACACCCAGCTAATAAGTGGAACCGGGTTTCTTCTCTCCTCTGAGGTGTTTTAACATGGTTAAATTTCTTTGCTTTCACAGCATCATTTCGAGAAAAACCTCCTAGTCAAAACTGACCAGAAATCATGTCAGTTATTTTCAAGATTACTTGAACAAAAGAAAGAAATAAAAGGCCATGCCTAATGGCGGGGATTGGGCAGGGTCAGTCGTTTGAAAAGGTCTGTTTCCAGGAAGAAGGTTCAAGGCTATGGGAGATGAACATACACATTCTGCAGGTGGTTTTCTAGTTTATACATTGCTAAAGGTGTGGATTTGTGACTTTCTGCCCTGTAGAAACCAGCTCCAACTGCCACATGAGCCCAAGTGACAAGGATAGATGCTGCTCCAATTCCATGCCACAATGACTTTTTCTATTTCAGCCGCGGATGCCTCCCCACTGGCTCAGGCAGTGGGAAGATTCTGTGGACAAACATGAGTTTTGTCGGGGTAGGGGGGATGGGAACTGAACTTTCCCTTTGGCCCTAGACTCTGACCTTAGTACACAGTAACGCTCAATAAATGTTCTTTGAGTGCATATAGATTTAAGCTTCTCTTCTGAACTTGAATGTGGCATTTAGAAATCCAAGGCAATTTGAACTGCCTGGATCCCAAACATTTACTTAGTCCTGGACATCACCTGGGGATTTTGTCTAAACAAGGACAGTTCAACTTTTAAATAAATACAGGCAACTGGTGGGTGTTTGGGTATCACACGGCAAAGCCCTGAGGGGACTCAGCCAACTGTAAAGGTACAAGGTGAGATATACAGGAGGCACGACAGGTGAGTTCTGGGCCACCCCCAGGTGTGTGTGTGTGAGAGGTTGGGCATTTGGGGGTGTGGGAGAAGCAAATGGGGTTGGGGGATGGTGTTTCAAGGGAGATGGAAGTCGTCCTTTGTTTATCGAAATGGATGGATAGATGGGAAATCTACCACCATAACAAAGTATTTAAAAAATCCAAACTTATTAAGATATTATCCAAAAAACAATGGCCTGCCCACAATGGAGGGCAATGCATTCAAAAAATTAGTGTTAAAATATATTTCATAACAGGGAGATATGTTCACAGTACATTTTATACTTTAGAAGTAGTTTGCAAAAATGCACAGTACCATTTCATTTGCTTTGTATCAACATTTTCACAAAATGTTAATGGCCACTTTCTGTGGTTGGGAGACTGGGTAATTTTTATTGTTTATCCTTATAGTTATTTGACTATCTGCAGTTTCTAATTTTTTAAAAATGATCATTACTTCTAAAATGAGGGAAAGTTATTTTTAAATACTCAGGCTGTGGCATGGCAAGGAACTAGATTTTTTGATGAACAAATTGAGGGAGGGAGGGAGGAAGGAAGGAAGGAAGGGAGAAAGGAAGGAAGGAAGGAGGGAGGAAGGAAGGAGGAAGGAAGGAAGGAGGGAGGGAGGGAAGGAGAAAAGGAAGGGAGAAAGAAAGGAAGGAAGGCAGGAAGGAGGGAAGGAAGGAGGGAGGGAGGAAGAAAGAAAAGAAGGAAGGCAGGCAGGAAGGAGGGAGGGATGAAGAAAGGAAAGGAAGGAAGGAAAGAAGGAAGGAAGCAAAGAAGGAAGGGAAGGAAGGAAGGAGGGAAGGAAGGGAAGGAGGGAAGGGATGAAGGAAGGAAGGAGGGAAGGGATGAAGGAAGGAAGGAGGGAGGGAGGGAAGGAGGAAGGGAGGGAATGAAGGATGGAGGAAAGGAGGAGGGAAGGAGGAAGGAAGGAAGTATGTAAAGAAGGTAGGGAGGAAGGGAAGGGAAGAAAGGAAGGAGGGAGGGAGGGAGGGAGGGAGGAAGGGAAGGCAGGAAGGCAGGAAGGCAGGAAGGCAAGAAGGAAGGAAGGAAGGAAGGAAGGAAGGAAGGAAGGAAGGAAGGAAGCAGGCCGACTCCAGGCAGGAGTTGGTGCGGAAGGGCGGGTTCCTCTGGAGAAGAGTTTGGAAAAAGCCAGGACTGAGCCTCTGGCTGCAGGGGCCTGGTCTCCTCTGCCCATCCCTTGCCCTCAGCTCCTGCCACAGGCATCTCTCTAGGCCTGGATGCCTCATGGGCTTTGCTCATTCTCGGGTGTTTCCTCAAGTCCTGACTTCACAGTCTGAGCAATGACTCACACCATTGCATGGGGTGGGGGTGGGGGCACTTGACCTCACAGAATAACCTCTGGTGTCAACTTTAACTGATGGCCCAGGATATTCGGCAGTATTTCAGAATTAAAATATATGTAGATATATAGACAGTGAAGAATGTAACCTCCACGTGTATTTCTAAATTAAACACAAGACTTGAAAGACCATTTGAGTTTGGAAACAGCAGCTTTAGGTTTGGCTTCTGGAACCCAGGGGTACATGTCCCCATCACAGTAAGGGATGATTGGTGGAAAAGCTGGAAAACTGCAGGTGAGTTCTGAGGAGGAGTGGCTCCTGCACCATGGCAGTAAGGCTGGCGTCTGGGAGAGGAGGCACCACAGACTCTGGCACAGTTTTATCTGCTAGGCTTTCCCAAGCCTTCTCCTCCTTTTAGGTTTCATTGTTTGAAGTGTTTAAAAAAGGGGGCCCAGGTGTCAAGGGGGCACACCTTGACATCCACCCATGTGGTTAACAAATCTTGACTTTGCCAAGAGTCTCACTAAATTCCCCACCTTCAGCTTACAAGGACTTCTTTGTGTTTAGGAAGGCTGACTTGGATTCCACGTACGTGGCCAAGGCTGTGCACCTCAAGATGAGGGTCACAGTCACTTAGTTGGCAGTGACTTGACAAGCCCTCAAGGAGCCCTGCAGGCTGCAGGCTGACAGCAGTGAGAGTCTGAGCATCTTGTGCCCTTAAATGTCATCCTGTTCCTTGAGAGTCTATCCTCAGCATCATTTTTAACGATTTTTTTGTTATGGACTTGTTGCATTTTTTGGTCTTATTTTGAAATGTAAAGACTGCATTATCATCTTTTGGCCTCCTCCGTAAGTTTTGTCTGCATAATCCTAGCATACAGGGCCTTACAGAAATTACGGCTTAGAGTCCAGAAGCAGCTACGCTAGAGAAAGTGATGAGGAGGTTGCACTGATGGCTGATCTTAACTTTGGAAGGAACAGTGTCCATTTGAAGGAGATCTGGCACTACGTTAGCCTCACTGGAGGGTCCATCTGGGAACTGACAGTGCATCAAAATATGCTGTATTCATGTTAAATACGATTCACTCACACAGGGGTTTCTCAGACACAAATTACCCTTGTAGTGCAGGCCATTCCTATTCACAGTCGCTGACAGAGCAGGACAACCCAGTGGAGCCCAGAACTCTTTCTGCAATTGCTCATAGAAAGCTGCTCCACTAAGTGATGCCGTAGGGCACCTCCCAGCCCTGCCCACATGGTGCAGGGTTCTGGGGTCAGGACGATTACTTCACAACCTTCCAATTTGGTAGGGTATGTCTCGCGTCTTCCCCTATTTTAAGTATGTGAGTACATTGTTTAAAAATTTGGATATTAAATTTAAGATTTTGATGGAGTCACTGATTCTGATATGGTTTTTCTTCTTCTTTTTTTCCCTGAATACAATTATCCTTTGGAGTTCCTTTACGATTTTGACAAAGGTTGGAAAATGGCTCTGGAATTCATGCCAAATGGAAGACACAGGATTAATCAGACTTGGTGTTCAAGAAATCAAGTTCCCAGCTCTCACGATGAACACACAATTTTAAATTTGATGGTATCCAAGGCAGAATTTGTTGTGACAAATTTCTTTATTCCGTGGTATATACGCCAACAAAGCATGTGGACTGGAATCTGTAAATTAGTTTATTATGTAGACGACTTGGGGTCCCCTTTCTTCCTTTTGTCAGGTTACCTCTCAAAGAGCTCATGAATTACTACAGTATCTTCCGACTTAAATATTCCAATTAGTGAGCACTATAAAAATCTGATAAGATTTGTCTGTGCTACATCTAGTATATGAATAGTAATTCAATTTCTCTGGTGAAATATTGTTCAATGGGCTCCATTCTTGATCAATTGGCTATATTTAGGTGACTGCCTGACCATTTTGGCAACAATTTCACTTAATCAAATTAATTCCAACCCCAAAAGATTGCCATGGAGCCATCCTACATTTTTTTTTCTTGGATAATAAAATGGAAAAAAAAAATCTGTTTAGATCTTCTGTACTAATTAAAAAGGAGGCCCACCTGGCAAAATGGTTAATTAAAGTCAGGGGTCCTGTTCACATACTGTCATAGCACCAGCCAAAGAATCTATTTAAGTTGCACTCTTATTAAAACTCTCATTATCTAAAAACCCCTTTTGGCTCCTCCTCTGATTTTATTTAGAGAGAGCCAGTGGCTCATAAATAAACGATGCCGCATGTAGGAAATCATGCACTGTCCTTGAAGAATCTGGTTCTGGCTGGAACCAAGTCCAATATGTTCTAGCTCTTGTGCATATCAGACTCCAGTTATTTATCTGTGATGATCAAAGTGCTTAGCCTGTGAATACTCTGGGCTTTATCCTATTTACCTCATGCCCCACCTCACTGGTGGCAGATTGTACTTTCCAAACATGGCCATGACAGTCTCCCCATCCCACACACTGTCCTGCAATATGATCTTGACACTGTCTGTCTTGAGAGATGGACTCTCTATCCCCCACCTCTTGAATCTCGGTGGTTGCGGTGACTGCTCCAACAGAGAGAGTGGGAGAAGTGAGGCTGTGTGACTTTTGAGGGTGGGTCATAGAAGACAATGCAGCTTCCAACTTGCTAGTACCAACACTTGCACTTGGAGCCCAGAGCCACCACGTGAGCAGTCTGGCTACTCTGAGGCCACCATACTGTGAGGAAGCCCAGGCACTTGAGGACAGCCCAGGTTGGGAGGCCGTGGTGAGCACTTCCGGTCCTTGAGTCATCCCAGCCCAGCTGAATAACAAGCCTTCAGATTTAGTAAATGAGCCTTCAGATGATCCGGACCATTGATCTAACCCTTTAGTCTTCCCATCTAAGGCTCTGGATAGTGTGAAGCAGAGACAAGCTGTGCCCACTGTGCCCTGTCCAAATTCCTGACTCACAGGATCTGTGAGCAGGATTGAATGGCTGCTTCATGCCACTAAGTGTTTTTTATACAGCAATAGAAACTGGAACACTATTATGATCTTATGGTTTCCTGTATTATAAGAAAATTTTGCATCAGACCATGTGTACAGGACAACTAAAAGAATCTGGGAAAGGGCTAAGGGAAATAAGTTTTAAACATACAGCAGCTACCCTTTTCCTGGAAGAACTGGGCTTCATTATTTATCTGGAATAATGATTAAAACAGCCATCTTCATCACTTACTGGCTACCTGTTTTGTTCCAGACAATGTTACTTTATATATGCTCCCCAGCAATCCCAGAAATGCAGAGACGTTGAAGAACTTGTTCAAGGTTCATGGGAAGGAAATGGAATAGCTGGGATTGAGACTTCCTGAAGGGTGAAGAGCCCGTAGCCTGTGCCATTTGAGTAGGCCCCCATTTAAGGAATTTTCCAAGAGCTTTTACTTCCATCTCATTGGTTAGAACCTGCCACATGGCAGACCCTGTCCTTGAGGAAATGTGGCAAATGTGTTTAATTTAGGTGAGTCATATTGTTTACCCTCAAAAATATTCAGGAGAAGAAAATGGGAATGGAAGTTAAGTAGACAGCTTCCAGTCTGCCTCATTGACTAAAAATCAAATGTGACATATCCAAAAGGAAACCCCCAGATGACAACACACACCGGGCTGGGACCACGGGTCAGAGAATCTCATTAGAGGAGCTCTTCAACTGACCAACCACCTGTGTCCTTTAAACAGGGGAATTCCCAACTGCACAGCTTCTGCTTTTCCTGGAGGGGAGGAAAACAGTGGGGTCTCCATGGCCATTCCAGATGCTAAGCAATCTACCTGCTCCATTGACATGAAAGGGGATATTTCAGTTATCTATCGATGCATCACAGGCTGCCTCAAAACGTAGAGGCTTAACTTCCTTCAGTAGGTGAATGGATAAATAAACCGATACATCCAGACAATAGAGGATCGTTCAGTGCCAAAAAGAAACGAGCTATGAAGCCATGAAGAGATACAGAGGAAGCTTAAACGGATAGTGCTAACTGAAAGAAACCAACCTGAAAAGACTATAGGCTGTATGATTCCAACTATATGACATTCTGGAAAAGGCAAAGTGACTGAGACAGTAAAAAGATCAGTAGTTGCCAGACCTTAGGACAGAGGAAGGGACAAACAGGCAGCACACAGAGGGTTCTTAGGGCAGTGAAGCTGCTCTGTATGATCCTGTAATAGTGGATATGTGTCATTATACATTTGTCCAAACCCACAGAATGTACAAAACCAAGAGTGAACCCTAATGTCAACTATGGGCTCTGGCTGATAATAATGTGTCAGTGTAGGTTTATTAATTGTAAGAAATAGGTCACTGGTGGGGGATGTTGATAGTGGGGGAGGCTATATGTCTGTTGAAGTGTTGGGGTTATATGGGAAATCTTTCTACCTCTGCTCAATTTTGTTATGAAACCAAAATGGCTCTAAAAAATAAAGTCTATTAGAAAAAGTAATGGTGTAAAACAACAGTACATTTTTATTATCTCACAGTCTCTGGGAGTCAGAAGCTGAAAGTGGCTTGGCTAGGGGATTCTGGCTCAAGGTCTTTCATAAGTTTTCAGTCAAGATGTTGGCTGGGGCTGCAGTCACCTGAAGGCGTGAATGAGGCTGGAGGATCCACTTCCAAGGTGGCACGCTCATCTGCCTGGCAAACTGATCATGGCTGGTGCAGGAACCCTCAATTCCTTGCCACGTGGACCTCTCTAAACGGGTCCCTACAGCATGGCAGCAAGTCAACTAGAAGTGTGCAAGCTGGAAGCTGTAGTATCTTTCTTGACCTGACCTGACCTTGGAAGTCACAGAGTCATTTCCCCAGTATCCTCTTGGCTACACAGGTCAGCCCTACTCAGCGCGGGAGGGGCCACACAAGGGCATGAAGACCAAGTCACAAGAGTCACTGAGGGCCATCTAGGGGGATGATTACCCCAGTGGGCTTCTGATGCGTGAACCGACACATTACAGTAAAGACTCCAAGTAAAGAATTTCATCCTCTTATAAACAAAGTTTTGTATTTGAAAGTAAAATGAAATTCAGAAATAATACTTACATAATTAGGCTGTGCCATTTGTACCTCCAAGGGAGTAGGAATGGCAGGCTTGGCAATATGCAGATAATGGTAAGACCCAGGAAGAATGCCCCCTAGAAGAGATGGCAAATTTTCCATTTCAAATGAATTGTTAATGAGGTGAGTAACAGAGCTCACATTTTCATCACAGGACAAACAGATGCTTGCAGTGGTGTATGCTCCTCAAACTTTCACACTAAAGTACCACCAACAGCAAGGAACTCCCCAGGGTGGTTGACATTTATTTAACCAAATTGATGTGAATGTGACAACGATATCTCATAATGTAGCCGCCAATGCTTCAGGACGTGCCAAGCCGATCTTGTGTATCCTGTGATTATCCGTAGCTCCCCGCCCTCTAATCTGTATCTGCCAAAACCAGATCAAGACCTTTAGAAGCCTTAAATTGTTGCAAATAGCATTCCTGTTCCTCATCACTTCTCCAAACTGTAGCCAAAATATTAAAAAATTGAATTTAATTAGGACAATCAACAAAGTTCTTTGTTCAATGTTTTAGAAACTGTCATCATCGAATTCTTAATATGTTGGCTTGTCCCTGAGGTCTGGACCTGCGCCAGCTCTGGCTTCTGACAGCCCTCCCTTCTCTTGCCTGCCCACGGCCACCACCTTCTCTCAGGTCTCACCCAGAGTGAGAAGCAGAACAAGACCTTGTGGGGCTGCCTAGTTAGGAAGAGGAAGTCAAGGATGGAATGTGGGGCTTTCATTTCTGTAATCTGACATTCCATTGACTGGACTGGGTTTCTGTCAATGGAATGTCATGTACCTGAGTACTGCACATGTACTCAGGTACATGGACACCCTGAGGGTCTATGTACAGCTTCGTGGGTTCATCCATAAACCTCCAGGAAGTGAACACGGAATTCTGTAAATATGTGCATTTTTCTGGTAAAAGGTCCACAACATTCAGAAACACCATTTTCAAAGGTATTTCTCATACCCTAACAGTGAAGGAACCCTGCATTACTTATGAAGTCATCTCCTCCCTAGGGGCCAAAAAGGTTTACGGGATAAAAGTGCACTGCTTTACAGCTGCAAATGGTTAAGCTTATCCATCCCAGAGCAGGCTGAGGCCTGGCTGCCTGGAAGAGTCTCCTCATCTCTGAACTTATAGAGAGAATGGAAGTTTTGGGTAAGATGTCAGGGAAAACCATCACTTTCCAGCTGTGAGACATCCAGACAAGTTAATAATCATTCCCTTGTCTGTTTTCGTATCTGTAAAATGGGAACCCCATTTAGGATGTGGTTCATAATAAATGCTCAAATGCAAAGAATCATAATAACAATAATTTCAGGTTTGTAATAAATGCCTCAGAAACTAGATAGACCCTTTCTCTGTCTCTGTGGCAACCCACTGAGATATGGAGGAGCCTTTTCCCCAAGCCTAAGAGAAACCTGGAGGGCTGGCCTGACTGCTGACCCCTACCTAATCTGTGGCTTCATCAAGGAGAAGGAAGCCTACTTGTATACCTTGAATCTTGGCTCCCTTGTACATGGGGATGAGCCGGTCAAGATCAGCTGGCGGCTCGGTCACAGGCTCAAGGGTTGGATCAAAGAGATGTAGCATAGCTGCTGCCAGCTGAAAGCCAATTTCTTTGGAACTGAAGTTGCTGTGAGTCCACTCATTTGAGTAGTATCTATTGGAGAATTTGGTGAGGGAGCCAGCAGCTCTGATGGCTATGTCATTGGTGTGGAAGTTGGTATCAATCACAAGTCGACCGTCATACACAAGACATGTATCATTGAGGGCTTTAAACGTTTCATAATCCACATTCTTCTCACAGAAGCTGAAGAACATCTACGAAGTGAACAATTACAGCAATATTCAGTTATCACTCTTCATTTTACCTTCCCAAGAGTGTGACTAGTCTCCAGGGCATTTTATTATTTGGGGCACAAAAATACAAATACTAAAAGTTTGTTATCATGTTGTTTGTGTGTGTATGAGAGATAGATTATCTTAGGTATGAAGAACACATTAAGATCCTCAAACGTCACTCTTATTCCCTCAATTTTGACATCCAGTGGAGAGAATGATGACAGGTGATGAAATATCTCTCACAAGTGTGAGTGGTTTTCCACGTAAGAGGGTTTACATTTGTACAGACCCTGTCTTCCCCTCACGCTCCTACATTTTGAACAGCTCTAGCTCAGCCTCCATCCTCTTCCCCTTCCTGTGTCCGACACTCGGGTCTCTACAGGTTCCTTCTTGGGTTGACCTCCTCCAGTCTTCAGTTTTCAGACTGCCCATTGCTAGCTTTTAAAACCCAGTAAGCTTGTCCCTTTATGATGCTCCAGAGAAGATGGGTGCTTCATCAGTCTCTGTATCTACTAGGTCTGGGTTCCTGTCTTGTTGCTTCCTGCTCTCATACGACAGAGGGTCATTCAAGAAATACTGATGGCATACCTACCATATGCCAGGCACTGTGTGAGGGTGCCGTAAGTAGAGGGGCCACCAACCCCTTTGCACGCTCCTTAGAAATTATTTGTATGCCCTCTCCATTCTGTGCTCAAATTTCAATGCTTTCTTACGCTCATCTGGACATCATCTTCCACACTGATGTTGAAAGTCACTAAAGCAGTGCTATTAGTTGTTTTTGTCTTTAGTTGTTGGACCAATTGAAATAAGTTCAATTGATTTTATTTTTACCTAAAATAGTCTGCCACCTTATCAAAAGCATGCTAAAAACTGAACATAAGACATGGGTCCCAACCATACTGATGGTCATTTCCCCACTTCCATCATATTCCTGCTTTACCCCCGTCAACTGTTTCATTCTGCACAGACATCAGCTGTCCCTGGGCAAGAGGTAGCCAGCCCCTTCAGTATTACTGGCCCACACCCATGAATGGTTCCAGGAGCTTTCTGATCCTGTGGTAGCCACTAGTCATGTAGGGCTATAAATATTTACATCTAAATTAATTTAAGTTAAATACAATGAAAACTTCGGTTCCGCAGTTGCAATAGCCCATTTCAAATGCTCAATAGCTGTAGGTGGCTAGTGGCTGCCATACTGGGCAGCGAAGATACAGCCTGTTTCCATCTTGAAGAAGGTTCTATTGGACAGCGGGACTCAGATCCATCATCTCTATGATGTCCTTGGTCCTCCCTCAGGCAGACAGACTCTGTGCCCTTGCCCTGTCTTTATTCACTCCGTTGTCTCATCCCATCCCAGGATGCTTCTTTCTTTCAAGTCTTTTCCTTTTTTTTTTTCTGTCTTATAATTCTTACCCAGTGGCCACAGGAAAATATATTTCTCTGAGTATCTCTCTGATTCTGAATCTTTCTGTCTCCCTACACTCTTTTTTTGCTTTCTCATTCTTTTTCCCAGTCTCTATAAAAAATAGATTTCCCACCCAGATAAATACATAGAAAGATATCAGATTTGAATTTAAATTACAAATAAAATCAGTGCCATCAACCTCTTGAGCCCTTGAAAATGTTCAGAAGTCTCCTTCAGCATCCTCACAGAAGCTCTTCTACCTACCCAATTTTCTTTTTCTAATTAAGCCTACTTTCATTTAAGTAGCACATTAAATATACTAGTTCCTGTTTTTCTGGGTTTTAAAGATTACCAGTATTGCAGTAATGTTTCTTTATATGCTTTTGGTGTAGACATTCACAATTTTGGCTACATTTGGGGTTTCATAGGAGTTTGTAGACTAGACTGAAAACCAAATAAGAAAATCCAACGTTGTTAATAGGAACATGTGTTCCAAGTTACAGACCTTGCAAATACAGCCTATGTGCTTCTGTAATGCCAATGGAATATACATATTGGGTACAACCAGGAAGTGGAAATGGCTGGCCACACTGATGTTCTGAGTACATATTTCAAGACTACTTATACTGATAATTCTGATTAAGGACAGCAAAACTCCTTGGTTAGCTAGGGAGAAGGGTGGGAGTTGGTAGTCTGATACACTTCATTCGTTCATGCATTCAGACAAACATTTCTTGTGCCAGGCACTGCGTGAGGTCTCCAGAATGTCCTGGTGAAAAACATAAGCATAGAGCTCATGATCTAACTAGAGAGATGAATGCCAACAAGATGGGGAAGTCTGCCTTGAGAGCCAGTGTCACTGCAGCCTAACCTGGCTGGAGGCTGGACCACCTGCTAAGTAAGAACCATGGAGGCGCCACTATCAGGCAGGATGTGGAGAGGCTTTGATGTGGGGACAAAACATCAATTTCAAGAGAGTTCTGCTTCTGCCTTGGTGCTATAACTTCTGAGATGAGTCCTCCCACTGATCATAACTATAAACTCTGATATAAGAGGATTCTTACTAGTATCTAAAAGTTTGGGTAGCTTGTGTATTACAGTAAAAACTTGGAGAAATGACCAGGATGGGGATAATTTCCCTTATTTTAGAGGTTTTGAAAAAGTTTGCTTTTTAAATTACCTTTTCTCTCCATTTCCACATACAGGTATTCAATTTAGAGTCTTTTCTTTAAGACAGGATCTCACTTTGTCACCTAGGTTGGAGGGCAGTGGCAAGATCTCGGCTCACCGCAGCCTTGACCTCCTGGGTTCAAGGGATCCTTCCACCTCAGCCCCCGCCATGTAGCTGGAACTACAGGTGCTTGCTACCATACCCGGCTACTTTTTTGGTATTTTTTGCAGAGACGGTCTTCACCATGTTGCCCAGGCTGGTCTTGAATTCCTGAGTTCAAGCCATTCACCCACCTTGGCCTCCCAAAGTGCTAGGATTATACGCGTGAACCACTGTGTCTGGCTTCAATTTAGAGGTTTTTTTTTTTCTTTTTTTTTTTTTTTAAGAGTGAGCTGCAGTCATCTTATGCCCTAATAGAAAATAGAGATGATAGAGGAGTCAGTGAACTCGAAGTTATATCAATAGAAACTATCCAATTTGAAGAATAGTGAGAAAGAGAAAAAACAGACTGAAACAAATAAACAGAGCCTTAGAGCCCCAGGGAACAATACAAAAAACTCTTAACAGGTATGTAATTGGAATCCCAGAAAGAGAAGAGAGAAGAATGGGGTAAGAAAGAATGGCCAATAACTTGTTAAAATTTAGTGAGAATCATAAATTTATGGATTTGAGAAATTCAGTGAAACCCAAACAAGACAAATTAAAAAAAAAATGCTTAGAGACATAATAAACACAGAATATACCTGCAGCATCAAATTGCTAAAAACCAAGGATAAAGAGCAAACCTTGAAAGCAGCCAGTGGAAAATGACATATAGGGGAATGTTTCAGATGATTGTAGATTTAAAATTCATGGACGTCAGAAGATGGTGGAAAAGCATCTTCAAAGTGCTGGGAAAAAATAACCTGTAAGCCCAGAATTCTATATTTGGTGAAAATAAACGTTAAGAATGAAAGCAACATATATTTTCAGATGGAGTAAAACTAGAGAATTACTTTTTAGCACACCTACAATACAGTAAATGCTCTGAAAGTTGTTTTGGCTGATGGGAGACTTGGATTTTCAAAAAGGAAGACAGAACAAGAAAATTAGTAGGTATCTGGGTATCTATAAAAGACTATTCTTTTTAATTCTTCAATATATAAATGATCTTAAACAAAGATTACGATATTGCCTCACTGATTTTTCAGTGTTTGTAGATGTAACATACAGGATGGCTATTAACAAAATGGGCATCCAGAATATGGGGAGAAGGAACTGCATAGCTGCAAGGTTTTTACGTTTTATGTGAAATGGTACAATATTAACTCTACTGAACATGAAAGATTGCTGATAAGTATTACAATCCACAGAGCAATCACTAAAAAATAAGATATAGTTAAAAAGTCAATCGAAATAGACTACTAAAAAATACTCTAATAATCCTAAAGAAAGCAGGCAAGGGGGAACACTAAAGGAAGAAGAGGGAACAGACAGTAAACAAATAATAAAATGGTAGACCTAAATCTAACCATATCAGTTGTAATTAATTAATATTTAATTACATTAAATATTAACGGTCTAAGTACTTTAAATAAAATGCAGAGATAGAGAAGATAAAAAGCAGGTGGTAGGTAGAAGTCTGTGATGGTTCCCAAGATTCCCACCTCTTCCTTAAGTACAAGTGTGAACTGTGAAAGTATAAGGTGATGTTATATGGCACATGTGACTTTAGACAGGGAGATCATGCTCGGTGGGTCTGACCTGATCAGGTAAACCCTTAAAAGGGATCAGGCTTTTCCTGAAGAAGGATTTGAAATGTGATGGGAATTTGACATGAGTAAGATAGTCTGTTGCTGGATGTAAGATGAAAGGGGCCATGAGGTAAGAAATATGAATGGCCTCTAGGAGCTGAGAGTAGCCCCTGGCTGGACCAGCAAGGAAGTGGGGACCCCTGTCCTCAGCTGCAAGGAATTAAGTTCTATTACTATCACACAAGCTTGGAAGAGGACTTCAAGCTCCAAAGAGAATGCAGCCTGATTGGTACCTTGATTTTAGCCTTGAGAGTCCCTAGGCAGAGAAGCCAGCCACACCTTGCCTGCATTTCTGACTGATAGAGCTATAAACTAGTAAAGGGATGTTGTTTTAAGCTGTTAAATTTGGGGTAATTTGTCATGCAGCACTACAAACATTAATATAATCTTTATGATGCCTACAAGAGACACACTTCAGACACAAAGACACAGATAAGTAGAAAGTAAATGGATGGGAAATATATCATGTAAACAGCAAGTATAAGAAGAATGGAATGGTCATATTAATATCAGATAATCTGGACCTTAAGATAAGGAATATTATTAAATATCAGAGATAAAGAGGGACATTTCATAATGATAAAAGGCACAATTCACAAGGCAGATATAACAACTATAAATGCTCATGGGCTTAATAACAGAGCCTCCAAAAAGATAAAGCAAAAATCAAAAGTATTAAAAGGAAAAACAGAAACTTCCAAAATAATAGTAAGAGATTGTAATACCCTTCTCTCAGCAATTAACAGAATGAGATAAAAATATCAGTAAAGACTTATGAATGTCGAACATCACCATCAACCATATTGAACTAACATTAAACTCAAGCACATAATACATATTCCTTGTATGTTCACAAAGTTACTCAATATGCTTGGACGTAAAACAAGTCTCAATTTTTTTTTTTTTTTTTTTTTTTTTGAGACAGGGTCTTGTTCTGTCACCCAGGCTGGAGTGCAATGGTGCCATCTGGGCTCACTGCAACCTCCACCTCCTAGGTTCAAGCAATTCTCCTGCCTCAGCCTCCTGAGTAACTGGGATTTCAGGCATGCACCACCATGCCCAGCTAATTTTCATATGTTTAGTAGAGACGGGGTTTCACCGCGTTGGGCAGGTTGGTCTTGAACTCCTGACCTCAAGTGATCTGCCCGCTTCGGCCTCCCAACGTGCTGGGATTACAGGTGTGAGCCACCGTCCCTGTCTCTAAATGTCAAAACACTGTTCTCTGATCACAACAGCATTACACTAGAAATCAATTAAAAATAAAATATTTAGGAAAAGTTTAAATATTTGAATATTAGACAGTGCAGTTCTAAATAATCCAAGGTTGAATAAAGAATCACAGGGAGAGGGCCGGGCGCGGTGGCTCAAGCCTGTAATCCCAGCACTTTGGGAGGCCGAGACGGGCGGATCACGAGTTCAGGAGATCGAGACCATCCTGGCTAACACGGTGAAACCTCGTCTCTACTAAAATACAAAAAAATTAGCCGGGCGAGGTGGCGGGCACCTGTACTCCCAGCTACTCGGGAGGCTGAGGCAGGAGAATGGCGTGAACCTGGGAGGCGGGGCTTGCAGGGAGCGAACATCCGGCCACCCCCCCCCCGCCGGGGAAAAAAAACACAAACCCCTCCAAAAAAAAAAAAAAAAAAAAAAAGAATCACAGGGAGATTAGAAAATATTTTGGACTAAGTGGTAATTAAAAGTTAACATATAAGTTTATGAGATGCAGCTCAAACATAATGGAAAACTTACAGCTGAAATGCTTATATAAATCAACAACTTAAGGCTCTACCTTAAGGAACTAGAAAAAAGAAGGGTAAAGTAAATCCAAAGCAAGAAGAAGGAAGAAAATAATTAAGAGCAGAAATCAATGGAGGAGAAAATTGACAGATAATAGAGAAAATTAACATACTCAAAAGCTGGTTAATTGAAAAAGATCAATAATATTGACAAACCCCTATCTACACTGGGGGAGAGAGAGAAAGAGAGAGTCAGAGAGAGAGAGGCTGGCAGCAAACAGAGAGCGGGTCAGAGACACTGAACACAATTCACCAATCTCAGAAACAAATGAGGGGTTATTACTACAGATCCTAGACATCAAATAGATAATAAAATAATATGTGAAAAACTTAATGTCAACACATTTGACAAATGTAAATGAAATGGACACATTTCTTAAAAATTACAATTTACAAAAATTTATAGAAGAAGCAGAAAATTTGAGTAGCCTTATATCTAGTTAAAAAAATGAATTTGTTATCAAAAGCCTTTCAACAATGTAAACTCCATGCCCAGATTGTTTCACTGGTTAATTCTGTCAAACATCCAAGAAAGAAAAAATAACAATCTTGCACAAACCTTTTCAGAAAATAAATAAGGAGGGAACATTGCCCAAATTTTTTGCATGAGGCCAACACAGCTTGAACACCAAAACCTTACAAGGACATTACTAAAATAGAAAATTATAGATCAACATCCCTCATGAATATAGTTAAAAAATAGTTTCAAAAATTCTTAAAACATATTGGCAAGTAAAATTTAAAAATATACAGAAAGATAATGCATTATGACCAATTAAGTTTTATTCCAGAGATTTAAGGTTGACTGAACATTTTTAAAAATCAATCAGTGTAATTCAGTGTATTAAAGAATTAAGAAGAAAATCTCCATATTTCTTTTTAAGAAATATGGAAAGTTCACTTAACAAAATTCAACAGTCATTCATGATAAAACCTCTAAACAAACTAGGAATGGAAGGTTATTTCTTCAGTCCGATAAAAAGCACCAAAGAAAAATCCACAGCCAAATTCTCTCACATTTAATAGTGAAAGCCTGAAAGTTCTCTCTGGGATATGGAACAAGGCAAGGATGTCTGTTTCCCCCAGTTCTATTAAACATTGCACTGTAGGTCCTAGCGAGTAGAATAAAGCAAGTAACTGAAATAAAAGACCTAAATATCAGAAAAGTAGTAAAACTGCCCCTATTTGCATGATATGTTTATGGACCTAAAAAACTACAAAAGCTAATAAGAGAATTTAGCAGTTTCAAGTTACAATGTTTATACACAAAGTAAATTGCATTTTGTAAACTTACAGTGATCAATTGGAAATTTCAAAATTTTAAATACATTTATAATAGCTTGAACACTTCACAAAAAGGAGAAATACTAATGGCTACCAAAAAAATGAAAAGATGCCAAACATAACCATCAGGAAAGCACAAATTAAAAAAACACAGTGACACATCATGTCACACCCACAAGAGTGGCTAAAATTAGATTGACAATACCAAGTGCTGACAAGAATGTGGACCATCTGGAACTCCCATACATTGCTGATGGAAATGTAAAATGGTATAGCTGCTTTGGAGAGCAACATGGTGACTTCTTAAAAGGTCAACATTCACCTACCAAAGAATTTAGATATTCTTTAGGCTTATAGCTAAGAGAAATAAAAATATTATCCACACAAAGACATGTACCAGAATGTACATAGCAGGCAAATGAATAAACAAAACGCAATATATCCATACAATGGACTACTACTCAGCCATAAAAAAGAATGAACTATTGATGCATGGAACTATATGAAATCTCAAAATCATTATGCTGAGTAAATGAAGCCAAATAGAAAAACAGCATATAATGTATGATTCTGGTTATAAAAATCATAGTTTTAGTAGGTACATACACTGTGATATCACCTGCTTTAGTTTCCTAGGGCTGCTGTAATAAAGTACCACAAACTGAGTAGCTCAAGACAAGAGAAATTTATTCTCTCACAGTTCTAGAGAATCCAAGTATTGTCAGGACCATACTCCCTCCAGAGGCTCTAGGGAAGAAGCCTTCCCTGCCTCTTCCTACTTCCTGGAGGTTGCTAGCAATTCCTGCCATTCCATGACTTGCAGCTGCCATCACATCAACCTCTGCCTCCACTGTCATAAGGTTTTCTTCATTGTTTGTCTCTGTATGCCATCAAATCTATTTAAGGACACCAGTCATTGGATTCAGGGCCCACCTTGATCCAGGATGACTTTCTCTTTACTTGCTTACATCGACCAAGGTTCTATTTCCAAATAAAGTCATGTTCACTGGTACTGGGGGTCAGGACATCAACATATCTTTCTGGGGGACGTAATTCAAGCCACGACACCAAGACCACTGTGAAGAAGATGGACACATTCATCCCCACCAAAAGATGCTTAATGCCCTCACAGATGCTGCCCAAGGCAGACAGTATGAGAGATACCTACCCCGAACTCCCCGCTTGCCATGTCTAATCTCCCACAGGTACAAACTGTTGGCCAAATAAAGACGAAAATCAGAGAATAATGGAGCCTGGGAAATGTCATCTGCAGGGGCCATTCTTTGTGAGACCAAGCAGACCAGGGAAGGTAGGAGAAAAAATACAACAGTAAACAGGCCGAGGTTTGACCCAGACGGTGTTAGGATGAAAATGCAGCAGGATGGTGCCTTGGATCAAGACAGAGTACAGCTTATCCTTGGGCAACATGGATTTGAACTGTGTGTCACTTACACATAGATTTTTTTTTCTGCCTCTGCCATCCCTGAGACAGCAAGACCCACCCCTCCTCTTCCTTCTCCTCCTCAGCCTACTCAGTGTGAAGACAATGAGGACGAAGGCCTTTATGATGATCCACTTCCACCTAATGAAGAATAAACATATTTTCTCTTCCTTATGATTGTCTTAACAACATTTTCTTTTCTCTAGCTTACTTTATTGTAAGGATAGAGTATACAATACATATAAAATACAAAATATGTTTTCATATAATCAACTATTTATGTGATCAGTCAAGCTTCTGGTCATCAGTAGGCTTTTAGTAGCTATGTTTTTGGAGAGTCAAAAGTTATATGTGATTTTTCAACTTTGTGAGGAGGGTTGGTGCCCCTACTTCTCATGTGTTCAAGGGTCAATTTAATTTGCCAGATGTTTTTGTCAGGAGTTTGATTCTAATCTGAATAGGAAAGTGAAGGTCAGAAGAGCTGCTACCCAATGGGATGTTTGGGGAAGTTTTCTCAGGCCTCTGCTTCCTGAGCAAGGCACACACTCACCTCTAGAGGTGCTTCAGGATAAACATGGCAATCTTCCAGGTTTGCCATTTTTTTTTGAGGGAAAATTTGGGCAAAAGTATTTTGATATTTCCTGTCTTAAATAGGTGTCATGACATACATGTATAGCCAATATCACTTTTTAAAATAAAGGGGACTTGTCCTGTCTTTTTCACTGTTACATCCCTAACACCTAGGACAGAGCCTGGGACCTAGCAGGTGTTCAATAAATATTTATGGAATGAATGAATAAATGAATGGACTACAGAGTAGAATACAAAATTTCCATGGATCTCAGGATAAAATGAGAGATTCTAAAAAAAAATCTTCCTTTTTAGTCTTTTTCAGTGGTTTGCTTTGAGCTCCCGTCCTTTGAGTTCTGGGTTGGGGTGGGGGTGAGACCCACCATCCTCAATCCTTTGCAGCCTGTGAATGAGAAGCCCTACTTAGGATGATCAGCCCCTACTCCTAGGTAAGGGCCTGCTGTGAACACATGCCCCTAAATGGCTTGCCCACTGGATGTTAGCAGGCATTCTTTATCACAACTGCTAACACACACCCTTGACCTACACAACCATTATCCTCATACTCACTTCAGCCTCCCCTTTGAGCAAGGGTGCCCTGCTTCTCAGTGAGATGGACCAGCCCCTTCCCTCCTTCCCTCCCTGCAGGCTTCTATTAACCTCCTAAACTGGAAACTCTGAGGACGCAGGCTGGAAGGTGGGGTGTCACCCACCTGGAAAGGGAAGTGCTCTCTCTATACACACTGCCAGAGGTTGTGTGTCATGGCGAAAGACTCACCACTGCTGTTGCCGGAATCTTAAGAGGCTCATGGCAGCATAGACCTTGGGCTGGGCAGGGAACCAGCACTGCCACTGACTTAGAGCCACGGTGTTCTCGTCTTTAAATTGGGGATACTTCCCTTTACAGAGCTGTCCCAATGAGGTGACAATATGTCCTGGGGCATGGCAAGCTCTCAGTAAAGAGAGGCATTCTCCATTCAAATCTTTGACCTCCTGTCTAGGAACAGGCAGGGTCTAATTTCCCACTCCTTGAATATGGGCTGGTCCTAGTGACTTGCCTCTAGCAAATAGAACGTGGTGGGAAGAATGCTGCTTGATTTCCGAGGCCAGGTCATCCAAGGTGACACAGCTGACACCGCCTCTCTCTCTGCTCTACCCTCAGACCCAAACCACCACGTTGTGAGGAAGCCAGGCCCATGAAGGTGCCACTTCTAAGTGTTCTGGCGAAAATCTCAACTAAAGTTGATTCAGAATCAACAGCCAGACATGTGAGTGGCTATGCTTTTGGGCTATTCCAGCCCACCCACTGCTGACTTCAGCGGCATGAGTGACCTCAAGTGGGAACTTCCCAGCTGAGTCTGGCCAAAGCCAGAAGAGATAAGAATAATAAAATAACAATAACAAACCAGGAGAGATAAGAATAATAAACGGTTGTTGTTTCTTCATGCCACTGAGTCTGGGGTGAGTTGTTACCCAGCAAGAGGTAATCCGAACACACAGAAACAAAATCCAACATCTGGTATTCCAAATTCACTGCCCGCAGTCTTCCAGACTCCCAAATCCCTTGGAGATGTCGGCTGTCCCTGGCTGGTGAGTGAGGTTTGCAGAGACCCACTTACAGAGCACGGGAGTCTAAAAGGCTTGGTGGGTGTGGTGAAGGAGGCGCTGTAGATGGGGTCTGGGTGCAGGCCGTCATTCCACTGGGCCAGGATCGCATCCCGGTAAATAGTGACTCCGGCGGCAGCCAGCGCGTCCGCCACGGCGCTCTCCACCGAGTAGTTGTTGATGCAGGTGATGGTGGAGGCCGGCGGGGGCTGCACGAGGTGCACGCGGCTTCCGCTCACGCCAAGGTTTAAGAGCGTCTCCACAGTGGTGTAAGTATCAATTGTATTCCCATAGACAATGACATTCCCTAGGAAAGAAGGGAAAACGCTAAGATATACAGTTCAGAAAACCAAAAAACCTTAGTCAAATGCTAATAATGCCGAACTGCTCCGTATAACCCTCTCATTTTTCAGCTGCAGGAAGCAAGGGGTGTTACCTAGCAACGGCGACCAAGATAATTTAGTAAAGAATTGGCACAAAACATCCCACAAAGTAGTCAAGTACTTTTAATGCAGAAGTAGGACATTCGTTTATGTTCCTCTAATTTGAAGTTGAAATTATGCTGAAAGAAAACTGTCTAGCAAAAACCTTTTGTCTTGTTTTTGTTCCCAATTTGCTATACTTATTAGGGAAACAAAATTACTAATGTTGGCAATGTATATTAGTTCTTCCTTACAGACAAAAAGGCAATGGCAAAAAATATTCATGCTCATGATGTTACTGATATTTTAATATTTAAATGTTGAACTGGATTGATTTCAAGGAAGTTTTCCCTTTTTTGAGAATTAAAGGCTAGAACATTCTGCTTTTCAACAGATAATTTTACAAAGATTCAACCCTGATTTTTAGAATTTAATGTGTCAAGACCTAGCTAGAGAGACTGAAGGACAGTATTTTGGTTAGCAAAAATAAAATTACAAAATAATCTTGACAGATTTCCCTTGTGTAAGAGCATTTTGATGATAGTCTATACTATTTACATTTCTCAAAAAGACCACAGAAGTAATTACATATGCTATTCTACAATTTTAGCAGTTTTAAGATCAATGACACTATTAAATTAATGAAATGTAGTATATGCTATTTTTGACATTGAATTGGCATTTTCAAATTTTCACAAAGAAATAAACTGCTGTAGACTCATTTTCCAGGTAAGATACCAATTTTACCACAAAATGTACACTTTGTTGAATGTCTCTCTGTTTTTCTCCTGTTCATGAAATAGTATGAAAAGGAATTTTACAAGCCAAAATAAATAGCAAGTGTATTAATTTAATTTGGTTGAGGAAATCATGCCCAAATTGTTTTCAATCCAAAACTGAAAGGAGGTGTGATGGTTTGTCTTGTTTGCTTAGGAAAAATAAACTACAGTAACTTTCAGATGGCTTCTCGGAAGCTAACAGCATCTAGAAAGTTCTCCCATACTCCCTGCTCTTCATCTATGGAAAGCCAAGAAGGCACTGAAGTGAGGGAGTGGAGTCTCTCCATTCCTGCCTTCGCTAGGACGCTAGGACAGTTTTGTGGCTATGACTCCCACTCTGTTCAGATGCTCAAATGCAACATTCCTTGGTGAGCTGCATTTTCCTTGGCTGAAAGAGGCAACATTTTGCTTAAATTATTGAGGCTCCCACCTGCTACAAAACATGAATCTTGGCTGTCTGGCACAACAAAGAATCAGCCTGCCAAGAAAGGCAAAACTTGAACCGAAAACTGTCAAAGGTTTGAGGTCTTCTCTCCTTTTGAAATAGGCAAGCCAAAACAATATTCATTTTCAGTTGAATACATTTAAGTGTGTTTAGATCTCACACAGCTAAGGATTTTGTGTTTTCCGGTCTCTTTCATGAGAGCTGTTAGCAGCTCTACTGTGAGCTGGGCTTTTTCTTTACAGGCTCGTGGAAAACTGGGCCTGTGGTGCTGCTGGGGTTTGGAGAGCTCTCTGATCCAGCGAGCGTGATCCACGACTGCAGGCAGCTGGAGAGGATGATACTTTTCGATTCCAAAGGTAATACATTTTATAAAATCTCTGATTTCAAAATTAGAGGTTTATTTCTAGATAATGTGACTTCTAAACAGTTCTGGCTATCTTTATGTTTAATTTGAAACAAAATTCCCTAACAAAAATGTAAGACTTCGGTTATCTTAAGAGTCAGTTATCATCATAGCAATGGTGCATAACAAACCACGTCAAAACTCAATGTCAAACAACAAGCAGCATGTTGTAGGTGGTCTACATACCTATGGGCGGACTGATGTCAGCTGATATGGCTCCAGGTTGTGGCTGGGTTTGTTTGCACCATATGTGTTTCATCCTGCTTGGACTGACAGCTACCTGAGGCATTTTCTATTTATGGTGAAATGCAGGTGCACAGAAAGGCAAGCACAAGGGCCCAGGCACATATCAAACCTCCGCCCACATCACATCCACTAACTTCCCATTGACCGAAGTAAGTGTCATGGCCATGCGCATGAGCACAGAAGTGAGGACATCCACTCTGCCCACACAGGAGGGAGAGAAGGATGAATATTTACTGACCGGCAGTGCAATCAGCATGGTCATATGGAAGATGACTGCCTGTGTGATTTCATCTCAAACTTTTCATTTAAACAGGTTTTCCATGACTAGTTATAGTTCTCTCATTTCCCATAAAATATAGTAGAATGTTATGACAATATAATCTGTTATATTAAATAAATAAGAACATGTTACAGGTCAAATCACATTCCTCCACAAATATAACAAAACATGAAAAAACTAGCTATTAATATATAAGATGGCCTACTATTCTTGACCAGGTCCACCTCTTGCCTTTTTTTAATTTTCATTTTTATTTTTCGAGACAGAGTCTCGTCCGTTGCCCAGGCTGGAGTGCAGTGGTGCGATCTCAGCTCACTGCAACCTCCACCTTTCGGGTTCAAGTCATTCTCCCACCTCAGCCTCCTGAGTAGCTGGAATTATAGGCCCGTGCCACTATGCCAGGTTAATTTTTGTATTTTTAGTAGAGACGAAGTTTCGACATGTTGACCAAGCTGGTCTTGAACTCCTGACCTCAAGTGATCTCCCCACCTTGGCTTCCCAAAGTGCTGGGATTACAGACGTGAGCCTCTGCGTCTGGCCCAATCTCTTGCCTTTAAATATCTCCATTCTGTGGGAGATTATTCTTTTCATCATCTTTGTGCAGTTGTGAGTTCTTTCTGCAACACTGCTCACATTTACTTTGTAAAGGATTTTTAGATCCAGTTCATGTTTATCTCTGGACTCCTCTATGCCAGGCACAAAGTTAGGTACTTTTATACACAATCTCTCATATTGTTATCATTATCAATAACAATGGCATTTAGAACTGTTAACAATAACATGGGCTTCACTCAAATGCCCATATATAATGTTGTTACACAGCAAAATATAAGCATGGTGATAACTCTTAGAATAACCAAAGTCTTATATTTTGGGGCCCCCTCCAGAAAAAAAAGCCTAGTAGACAAATACTTTGATTATTCATTTTGGGACAAATCAAACTGGTTTAAAAATATGATTACTTATATTTATCAGAGTAATTTTACTAATATGGATGAGTTGGAACCAGTGCTTCTGAAGAACCCATGTCAAGGCCTCAGCCTGCCTGTAGCTGTCTGTATCTGGGCCCCACAGACTGTCCAGCCTCCAGGCAGGTGAGGCCCCAGCAGGCCTGTGGGTGGTCTCCACCTTTCCTTCCCAGCACTTACCATGGCCTACACACCCAGGCTATAGCCAAGCTTCTCGGCGAGATGACTTGTTTGGACTGTAAGGTTCATGTTTGCCCTTCCCATCATGTTATCCCTGGAGCCTAGCACAGTGCTTGGCCTACACTGGATGTGACTGTAATTACCACCATAGTATTGTGTCTCCTGACCAGATATGTGGATATATGTCGGAGATTTATTAGATTGCTGATCCTAAGACTTTCTTCCTGCTAGCTGGATCATGCTTTTGTCCCCTCTAAATATTTAACACCAAATGACCTCACTGTAGCCAGATTTTCCCACAACCTATTTCTGCTTGGTATTCACTACTAAGTTGGCACTATAAGAACTATCCAGTCATAGAATGGGCTATAGACCTGAGATTTGTAAGACAGAAATATGTTCCCCTTAACAATGTTAGATCTGATTATTAGGTTTGCAGTGTAAGCTCATGAAATCCCACATAGTCCCTAATGTAACCAAAATTGTGTATGCCTACAACAAATTATAGATATAAAATACTACTCCTGTCATATTGGTGGCATTTAAGCTCAGGGAATGCGCTATTTAAAGAAAGACAGGGCTGAGTGTAGCAGCCCATGCCTGTAATCCAAGCACTTTGGGAGGCCGAGGCAGGAGGATTGATTGAGGCCAGGGGTTTGAGGCCAGACTGGGAAACACATCACAGCCTCGTCTCTACAAAAAAAAAAAATATATATATATATATATATATATTTTTTTTATATATGGCACACACTTCTAGTCCCAGTTACTCAGGAGGCTGATACAATTTCTGGGAATTTTTAGGAGTTTGAGAGATTTCCACCTCTGGTTTTCTTTTAGATGTAAATGTGACGTTGGATGACCAGGTTTTCTTATATTTTATACGGAAGTAGCAGTTGGGTAACTCATGTCGCAATGTTTAAGTCAATTTTGGGCTGAATCAAGAAGGAAAGATGGGGAAGGAAGGAAATGGAGAGAGAAACAAAGGGGGGCAGAGACACAGTCGAACAGTAGGCGCCTCAGAGAAACAGATCTTCCTGAATCCCTGGGTAAGAGTTAGAAGGAAGAAAGAGTTTAAAAGTAGGTGAGAGAAAGTAGCTGCTGGGTGGGATGAACTGAGGGCAAGTGAATAATGACCGGCACCGGGGGACACTCTGTTGGTTGTGCCTGAGGGAGGTGTTGGGGCTGATAGTTACGTGTCCCCGTGTGTGCAGTGGGTAGCTGAGCCTCCACTGGCACAGAACAGCGTGGCGGCTGTACAGACAGGTGAGACAGCCCCAGTTATGGGGGCCATGACATATGTTCTTTGATAGCATGCTTTTATTTCAGTTTTTAATTAATTAATTAATTTCGAGACAGAGTCTCACTCTGTAGCCCAGGCTGGAGTGCAGTGGCACCATCTTGGCTCACTGCCACTTCTGCCTCCTGGGTTCAAGTGATTCTCATGCTTCAGCCTCCTAAGTAGCTGGAACTATAGGCACCCACCACCACACCCAGCTAATTTTTGTATTTTTAATAGAGATGGGGTTTCAGCGTGTTGGCCAGGCTGGCAGTGAACTCTGGGCCTCAAGTGATCGCCCATCTCGGCTTCCCAAAGTGCTAAGACTACAGGCGTGAGCCACCACGCCTGGCCTACAGCATGCTTTTCATAAGCTGGAAAACTTCAGTTAATGAAATATGAATTTATTTATTTAAATTTTAATTTTCTGGATACATAGTATGCCCATATTAAAGATGAATTTCATCCATGTATACCTACCATTGTGTACTTTACAACGCATGGAGCCCTTGCAAATATTTACAAGGAGGTAGGTAACACACTGCAGGGGCTTCCTTCACATTACTGGGATATCACACACACTGTTTTGAAGTTTCTAGACACACATAAAAAAAGGAGAGTGGAAAAACTGATGATTTCCCTGGATATCAGCTTTATGCTGAAAGATTTAGTCACCGTTTCCTTCCCAGATCAGCTTACCTAACAGATGAGAAATGACCAGCTTTTGCTCTCGATTTAACAGGTGACAGAGGTAAAGGATGGGCTGCCCCACTTTCAAATGGCAAATAACCAACGATAGAACACTCTGGGTGGATTCCCCATAAAGGATAAGGGAATATAACCATGGCAGTTTTCATGGAAGACCAATCTTTGTTGCTCTTTTTAGGGAATAAATCATGCATTACTCTGACTGCAGATCTGAGACGGGCAGTAGGGTCCAGGCAGAGCACCCGTAAAAAGGCGACTGTGTGGAAGCTCCTCAAATTAAAACTGTCAAGCAAGAAGGAGCCCGAAGTCATTCTCTCACTGCTAACCAGTCGCAACCTTTGAAACAGAATGTGCAAGGGTGCTTCCTAGAGGAAGGAGGGTGCCAGCGTCAACAGCCCAACCAAGGAGAGAGAGGGGGAAGTGATGATGCAGTCAATACCTGCATGAGCTGTCGATTCCCCACTTCAGACTGAAGGGCACTAGCACTTGCCAATTAAAATGCTGGTAGAAATGTACAGATTATCTTTTCGCTTTTTGTTTTTGTTTTGTTTTAAGATGGGGTCTTGCTGTCACTCAGGCTGGAGTGTAGTGCACAACCACAGCTCACTGTAGTCTCGAACTCCTGGGCTCGAGCAATCCTCCCGTCTCAGCCTCTTGAGTAGCTGGGACTACAGCCACATGCCACTATGCCTGGCTAGTTTTATAAAAAAAAATTTTGTAGAGATGGGGTCTTGCCATGTTGGCCAGGCTGGTTCCAAAATCCTGACTTCAAGTGATCCTCCCACCTTGGCCTCTCAAGGTGTAAATCAACAAATCAGCAACTTTGATAGTGACCATGCACATAAGGCGATCACACTTTAAAGTTTCAACTTGGGGCTGGGTGTGGTGGCTCACACCTGTAATCCCAGCAATTTGAAAGGTTGAGGCTGGCAGATCACTTGAGGTCAGGAGTTTGAACCCAGCCTGACCAAAATGGTAAAACCCCATCTCTACTAAAAACACACAAAAATTAGTTGGGCATAGTGGATCACACCTGTAGTCCCAGCTACTCAGGAGGCTGAGGTAGGACGATCGCTTGAACCCAGGGCACAGAGGTTGCTGTGAGCCACAACAATTGTGCCACTGGTGGGTGACAGAGACAGACTCTGTCTAAAAAAGAATAATGCACCAAGATTCAGGAAGTTCTTCAATTTATGTTAATCAAGGGGGAAAAATGCCAGTTTCATCATCCTGGTTCCTGAAGGCAGTACGTAAGAGTTTCAGGAGTTAGAAAACAAGTAATTAAAGGTATGACTTTGCAGGAAAGGAAAACTAAGTTGATTTCCCCATTAAGTTCAAGAAGTAAAATAAAGTGCTAATTTTTTTAGTCATAGATGTACCCTAAAAGTAACGGGACAACTTTTAAAGAAATTATTTTTAGTAGATGCTAAAAAGTCATTTTATTCTTTTGAACTGAGTGCTTTACTTTTAAACACTTGGAAATTGTGCTGTGCTGCCATTTCATGGTCACGCTCAATGCTATAAAGATGAAGCTTCTCCAAGGAGAGAATCAGGACTTGGAGGGAAAGATTTGCTGGTCTGGTGGTCTGGCCATGAAGTTAGATCTCAAGAGTATAAGAAATAAATTCAGGATTTATGCACACAATATTAACATGAAGTTTTCTTCATAGTTATTATATCTTTAAGGTCAAAGAAACAAGAATTATGTGCTACATTTTATAGTTTATATATTTTAAATTATGTCTGCATATTTACCTATTCTTTTGTATTTTAATGAATAATTATATTTCCTTTTTCTGCTTCAAAAGAGACATACAGTGGTTACATATGACTCATTCATCCTCAGAACAGACCTGTGAGACAGGATTTATCATTTTATCCAGAAAACAAGGTACAGAGAGGTTAAATCTTGAGCTCAAGGTCACATGGCAAGCAGGTGGGTCAGCAGGACTCAAACCCCATGAGTCTATTTCAAAACCAGGTCTCATAGCACTGCAGTACACTTGCAGATGGATGTGTAACACGTTACTAGAATATACTCCAACTGGCATTTTACATGGGTAAATATCTTCAGCAAATAACTAGATAATGAAATATTTTTAAGTAGCAATCACAGAATATTAATAAATTGTGAAATAAACACTTATTAAAAAACAGGCCAGGCATGGTGGCTCGTTGCCTCTAATCCCAGGACTTTGGGAGGCCAAGGTGGGAGAATCACTTGAGGTTAGGAGTTTGAGTCCAGCCTGGCCAACATGGCGAAACCCCATCTCTACCAAAAACACAAAAATTAGCTGAGTGTGCTTGTGCATGACTATAATCCGAGCTTCTCAGGAGGCTGAGGCAGGAGAATCACTTGAGACGGAGAGGCAGATGTTTCAGTCAGCTGAGATTGCACCACTGCACTCCAGCCTGGATGGCAGAGCAAGACTCTGCCATATATATAAAAATACATATATATAAATTTATAAATAAATAAAAAAATATATGTGTGTATATATGTGTGTATATATGTGTATGTGTGTATATATATGTGTATGTATATATATGTGTGTGTGTACATATATATAATATCTTGCCCACAAATAGAAACAGACAATGCTCTTTTTACTTTTTAGAAGTCAAAGCATAAGATTTCTATACCCGAAACGTGACCTGTCCCATTCTGCTCTGCTGAATAAAAAGGGAAGAATATATTAGATATAACATAACAAAGGCTTTGTTCGATGATGCATGCAATGGAATTTTAATGTTATACTTTTCCTATAAACATGCTTTTAATAAGGCAGTAAACTATATTTAGCTAAAGATGAAAATAATTGATCCATTTTGAGCCATTAAGGCAGTTTATTTTTTTTTTTTACTTTACTTTCATCCTACTTTTCATTTTCATGGAAAGTACAGAGGTAATAGCAGATGAATTTCAATTAGTTTCAGTTAGTGCCATAAATTGTTATCATGTATCGGGTTGCTGCGTTCTATCAGAAACCCCCCAGCAGAACACTCCAGGTTTTGTTTGCAGTTGAAAGCAGCATTTGAGCCTGTGATGTCAGTTCTTCTCCATGGCACTGGAGCAGTTCTAACAGTTTAGGGTTATTTACTTATATAAATCCATCCAACTCTAGAGCCCAGAAAACCATGACCTCCGGATGGACTAATTCCATCATGGAACCACTGTGTTCTCCTTTGGAAGCAGAAGATGTGAAATAAAACAGTGACTGCGGGAAGGAGCTACACTTTGGGGTGGTATCTGCGTGCGTCTGCAATGGGTAGAAGTTCAAAGGAGAGCCGACTTCCTCCTGGGAGTATCTCTTGTTATTGATGCCCAATATCCACTGTTCTAGAACACTCCATCCACCATTCTCCCCTCACATCCCTGGGCTTCACTAACGTCAGCCCTGGTGTTTGCCAGGATTCAGGGTGTGGTTCCCGGAGGGACACGTCACCCAACCACAGCCAATGGGACACGATGAAACTATTTTTCACTAAAGTATTTTAAAAAGGGGAAATTAGCACCGAGGGAGTACAAATCAACTATGATGAAAACTGTCCACGTTCCTCCTGGTGTTATTAGGGTGACATGAAGAAAAAGCAAGGACTGAAATGTCCAGGACGGTCACGGATCGCTCCATGCGACCTTTCAAACGTGCAGGAACACAGCCCTGCTCCTTGCTTTCCATCGTGCGCCAGACTTCTAGCTTCTGGCTTCAAATGCCAATGACACAGGCAGGTGGGAGGGAGTCCCTAGAAAAACTCCAATCAGCCTGCACATTGGGGTGGAGCCTCGGGAAGTCCATGCCATTTGCAGTGGGGAGGAGCCTGACCCCTCCTCTTCCTATGTGGAACCTGGGATTCAAGTAGCCTGCTGGCCTTGCGCAGGATCCTGCTTCCCCGCCCCCCCAACTCCCCTTTTTTTTTCTTTCACCCAGTAAAACCCTGTTTTACTCACCCTTCAAACCCTCTGCGAGCCTACATTTTCGTGGCCATGGGACGGACAAGGACCCCGTCTTTAGCTGAACTAAGGCAAAGCCCTGCAACACCACCATCTCATAGCTGACTTGGAAATAAGCTAGAAGCGGCTGTGTCAGCAAGACCACCAAATGCAGCAAGGGTGGCCACTTCCAGCTAGCTCCTGCGTGCATAGCTGCCTTGCCTCAGCTGGCTACTGCCATCCATAGTAAGCCATTCTCCTGCGGTCACCTTCTCTCCGCTGGCATGGGTACTACAGATGGAAAGGCCATTTTCCCAAAGTGCTATGTGTGTACAGTGGCACCCACCTGGTCAGCTCCCATTCCTAAAAGGTAACCAGTTAAAACTTGGACGTGACTGGGTGCTTGCGGCCCGCCAGTGTCTGTCCCTGCCCACGCCTCCGGCTTCATCTCCTGCTGCTGCCCTTCACAGACTCTGCCCAGCCCACGTTGTTGGCCCAGTGTCTTTTGGACACAATCCAAACTCCCCCAGCCTCTCTGTCTGCTTATCCTGTCCCTCTTCAAGACTAAGCTCACATCCTCCTTTCTCGGGGAGGCCTTCTCCTAACTTCGCAGCCTCCAGAGCTCTCCTGAAGGCCACAGCGCCTCTATAGCTGACTGGCACCTGGTGTACATGGATCCCTGGCTTTAAATAGAGACTGATATCCTCAACTTCATCAGTGCCTGGTGGCAGGGGCTGAGACTTCTACTCTGGGGTACCTTTAATTCCATCACACGTAAGAGCAATGCTAATGGCAGCCTCTATTTATAAAACTCTTTCTATGTATGAGAGACTGTCCTGAGTACAGCATGTAATCTCATTTATCTCTTTTCACCCTCTCAGCATCCCTTGTGAGTTAGATATTATCTGGAATCTGAGAAACAGAGCGGTTAAATAACTTGCCCAAGGGAAACAGCACAGCCAAGATTTGAACCCAAGTCATGTGACTCCAGAACCTGAGCTAGACTGCCTTTATAAATGTCTGTTATTCGTGAGGAGGAACTTAACTCATCCTGTTTAGCCAGCATGTTATTACTCTCATTACCAAGGATGAAGTGTTAAAGAAGAGCTTCAATTTCATTCAAGGGTTCTCTTGTCTTCATCTCAATTGACCATCTATTTCCAAGTTAGGCCGAATGCAAAAAGTTTTGATAAAACTCACCATGTGGAGGGGGTGGGGGTTAGGAAAAGAGTTACATCCTGAACTGTCTTCACTTACATTCACTAAAACATTTATTTTCATTTGCTATGTGCCAGGCACTATGCCGGATACAAGTGACATTGAGATAAAGTAGAGCTGAAATTATCTAAGAAATGGCTTGGAGCTTCAACCAAGTATGGTACTGTAGATGTCTCAGAAGCAAAGTTGCAACAGCTGTATTCTTTTCAAAATGCAGTTCTGGAAAGACCACTAGGCTTTGCACAGTATGAAAAGGGATTTGAAAGCCCAGCAATGAAACTCAAGTATCATATACCCAAAGTCTCAGTTAATAGAGGTCACAAGGTGACTGAAGCGATTTGGCATGAATGTCTATTTCTACATGGAATGCCCTCCCTGCTAAACATATTTCAGCCTGCCAGGGAAGCCAACGGTGTATTTAGGAGGCTCTACCTCGAGGCCTTCTCTCACGCTGGATCCTACTCTGTGCTGCATTTCCTGGGAGCCTCTGTGGGTATAATTCTGTCTTGTGGTTGTTGGTTCTTGGCTCAGGTGGGGATGGGCTTTCTGTCCTAGGCCTGCTCTGCTCTGAGATTTGGACTGTGATCCAGTGATGCTGCAAGAATAATAATGGCAAGAATAAGATCTGAATGGGAGTAAAGGTATGTCTGAATATGACCTGGATTGCAGAAAAGATACAAAGAGGAGAACGTTTTCTTAAGGCAAGATGTTAACATTTTTTCTTAACTTTGTTTACTTGAGAATTCACTTGAAAAGGGCCTCTACACGGAGTTAAATTAACTTGGACAGGTCAGCTTTCCCTGAAAGCTCCCAGAGCTTGGTCCCAGCATGTGAGTGTTAAGAGCATCTACCTGGGAGGTGCCTGGGAGAGTGATTAAGCACCAGACCTGGAGAAAATCACCTGCATATAAGACAGGAAACTAATTTCCACATACTTCTTATTCTGGCTCTTTGGTGGACAAAAGCAGGCACTCCAAATGGCTTTATACACTGGCTGCTGGGAGACAGTCTTAAATCTTGAAAAAGCATCTCCCTTTAAGGGGGCAGTGTAGCATCATCATCTCTGACGACTGGCCAAGTCAGCAGAATAGCACTGATGCTATTCCTCCATCTGAGCACCAAGAGGACAATACAAAGGCACTTGAAAGAGACCATAGCGCTTCTTGCTTTGAGGTTTCTAAATTCTCTGCCATCAACATTCCACCTTAAGAACTTGCAGTGCCACTTTCGAAGGGTCTTTCTTGGTCAAATGCTCCCTAGCCCAAACATCCAAAACACACAGAGGTTCAAAGTTAAAGCACGGCACTGCAGGCTAACAGGATTGGGTGCAGTCTTAAAGACGTACTGTGCATTTTGTATTGAACCACTGGCTTTTGTGCTTTTGGGGAAGTTATGGTACTGGGGAACTTATGGTACATTTGGAGGTCTGGACTTCATGAAATGGTAATGATTTGTCAAAAATGTTATGGCTAAAAGCAGGTTACTACAAACTATAGCTCATCGTCTGGTTTCATAAATAAATTTTATCAGAACACAACCATGCTCATTCATTTACATATTGTCTATAGTCGCTTGCTCACTAAAAGGGCAGAGTTGAAGAGTTGCAACAGAGGGCGTATGGCCTGCAAAGTCTAAAAGAAAAAAAAAATCGTAAGATAAGATCTTGCTCTGTCACCCACGCTCAAGTGCAGTGGCATAATCATGGCTCACTGCAGCCTTGACCTCCCAAGCTCAATTGATCCTCCCACCTCAGCCTCCTGAGTAGCTGAGACTATAGGTGTACACCACCATGCCCAGCTAATTTTTGTATTTTTTGTAGAGGTGGGGTTTTTCCATGTTTCCCAGGCTGGTCTCAAACTCCTGGGCTCAAGTGATCCTCCCACCTCGGCCCACACAAAGTGCTGGGACTACGGGTGTGAGCTACCATGCTCAACCAAGTCCAAAATATTTACTATCTGGTATTTTACAGCAAAAATTCACCAACCCATGGATTAGAGAATTTTCCCTGATAAGAAAATACTCTGAGTCTACATAGATCATGGGGTAATTATTACAGAATGACTAAAAGGCTAAAACAGGTTTAAACATACATAGATGCAAAACTGAAAATAATTCCAAGCTTGGATGAAAGTATGAAATACTTTATGACATTTAAAAAATCTGGGTTGCCAGTATAATCTATCTCTATATCCCACCTCTACCCAAAGGTTCCAGACTCAGCTGGTTTTATGGGTGATTTCTGTCCAACCCTTAAGTTACTTTGTATTTCAGATCCCCAAAGAATATAGAGAGCTTCCAAAAATGCTTTGTGAGACTAGCATACCCTTGATTCCAAAAACCTGACAAGCAATGCATAAAAGAGAGAACTACAGGTCAATCTCATTTATGAATTTAGAGGCAACAGCCTATAAATAGTATCAGCAAATTGAATCCAGCAACGTATTGAATGCCATTTGATACTCATTTTTAAATGCTGAATGTAGTACATTAGTAACTTTTTAATGTAGTAAATGTTATAACTTGGCAAAAGTTAATACCTAAATGATCCACCAAAAATTATAATAAATTATATTTAATTTTAATGTATTATATTAACAAATATAATTAGATTATACTCATATACATGTATTAAATAAATTAGCATGTTTAATTTTACACATTGATGCCCACTTTCTGGGCACTTAGTGGTTTTACATCCTTGGGCTGAACTCTAAACCACAGGTGGCTGTGGAACTGAACCAGGTCACTAACTGTCTTCTCACTTTTAGGCAAAAGAAAGGGGCTGCTTTAAGTAATCTCCTAACCTTGACTTCTAGGTTTCAGTTAAAGACACAAAAGCAGCCAGGCCCTCTTCTGGTTGTTTCACTGGCTGAATGATTTCAATGAAACTCAAGCAATACAGAGAAAGATGCTTGAGAATACACTTTTGAGTGGCAGAGGCATTGGCACAAATGTTTCACTTTTTCATTTCGATTTAAAAAGTGGCACGTAACTCGAGTCTGTGTATTTGTGGGAAGGACTGTACGGGCAACACCAAGAAAGAGAACAATAGGTTGTGAAAACAAGAAAAGGCCCTTCCAATACAAGCCTTTTTCTTCCTAGGTCTTTTCAGCTTCACAAAAGAAGACATATTTTCCATATAATTGCTAAACATGTTTGCTTATTAAATTATTCTTTAATTAGTTAATGATTTTAGCTATGCTTTGCTCTTCGGATATTCATTTTGTATAATAAAATAATTATAGATAATTAAACTATCTCAAGCCTTTTTCTTTCCCCCAGCAAACATGCTGGGTATCCAAAAATGACAACAAGTTGTAAATTAATCTGGAAAACAAAGCATGACAGATGAATGATTTGGTTGGAATTAATTAGGCACTAATTATATACTGGAACTAGATGAAGAATGAGACTCATTATAAAAATAAAACGCTATTCTGAAGAGATGCACAGTTACCGACATCCTTACCTTCTGTGGTGATGGAGTTACTCCTTATCCAAGTCAGCGCCTTAAAGCAATCCTCTTCCTCATTGAGAGTGAAATGGTTGCAAGGAACTTTCCCTGTGTACCGCCGCTGACTGCTGTTGGGAACCTCTCTGTTTGTCAGGTGTTGACTAATATCAGCCCCTGTGGGGCATGGGACCTGAAGTATGTTAGAGAAATGCTTGTTTCAGCGATAATAGATAAAGTGGTGACAGTGGTTAAAAAAAAAAAAACAGTAGACATAGCAATGTTCAGTATGTCTTTTTCTGTTCCCAGATACAATCAATCAGATTTTAATCCAAGTAAGAAAAACACACACACACACACACACACACACACACACACAGGTGTAATGAGCACCTAGAAACAATTATCAGAGGGAGTTGCTCTAGTTATGTAATGCTGTGTAACAAACTGTTTCAAAATTCAGTGGTAAAAATCAGCCATTAGGCTCCCAGCCTATGCAGGACAGTAATTCAGACACGGCAAGGTGGGGAATGGCTTGTCTCTGTTCCACAATGTCTGGGGCCTCAGCTAGGAAGACTCAGGGGCTGGGGCCTGAAATTATCTGAATATAGTTGAACTATCTCAATCCTTTTTCTTTCCCCTGGAAAATATGCTGGGTATTCAAATGTGACAACAAATTGTCATGATTTGCCTTGCAGTTGATGTTGGCTAAGGGTTGGATTTGAGCTGGGGTTGTTGGCCAGAACACCTACATGTGGCCTCTCCATGTAGCTTGGGCTTCCTCATAACATGGTGGCTGGGTTCCTAGGGCAAGTGTTCTGAGAAAGAGAGAGCCAATAAAGAGAGGTCCAGGTTCTTTTCCAACCTAGTCTTGGAAGTTGAGCAGTGTCTCTTCCACCATATTCGATTCATGGAGGTAGCCATAAAGGGCTGCCCAGGATCAGGGGAGGGAACCTCAACTCCACCTCTTCCTGTAGGAGAGGCAAGGCTCTGGAAGAGGACATGGAAGTGAATTGGATGTGGTGGCCATTTTTGGCAAAAATAATCTGCCACAGAAACAATTATATCCGGGGTTGAAATTTAAGGGTATAGAGGGGCTAGGCAGAAAAGAAAAGGAAGGAAACATTATTATTTACTTATGAAAAGTATAGAATTATTCCTTGTCTTGTCAGAGAAATATTCTCCTTCTCTTTATTCCCCTCCATCTTTCTCTCAGTTTTGATGCAGATGTGTGTGGGAACAGAAACTTTCCTCTACTGTAAGGAAAGTAACAGTAAAAACACAATAAAGGATGATAGCTGATACTCGTCTTCTGTGTCAAGGATACTGTGGTAAACTGGAGGGTTTGTGCTTGGGCCAGAGTGATCAGCCATGACTCCGCTCCATCTAGTTGCTGCCAGTGTAGAGTATGGATCCAGTATGGCCAGATCTGACTTCCCAAGAAATGCCAAGCCCTTGGGTTTTCATGTAGACTCCTGATCTTTTTTTTATTATATTAGTTCAAATTAAAATCAGACAAAGAAGTGTCATTGCAAAAACCAAATAAAACAGCACAGTGACCTGAGTTTCCCCAAATGGGCCACCACTTGGTCCCTCTGACTTTTAACTGGTTGCCAGGTGGAGGTTATGAGGAGAAAAAGAGGGCAAGCAGAGGGGCAGCCTAGAGGGACCCTGAGGCCTTTGGTGGAAGATCGATACCTACTGGCTTGCTGCATTCTGGGTCTAAGACCTCAGGGCTGTGAGGCAAGAATACTCCTAGAGCTATTACAGGCAATAAGTTCACCTGCGGTCAAGATGGATATTGGGGTAGAGGAAGTTCTTTATCCTTTGACAAGCAGGCAAATGCTGGCTGGTGCTTAAACTCATGGGGCTTGACTAAACTCCAGCTGACAGGAAACTTTTGGTTATACACTTCCTCAATAGAAATTGTAAAGCCTTAGTACATTGCCGTGATGTATTTAATGCAATTTCAAACTAGATTAAATTAAAATGAAACAGAGCAAAACAGAACCAATGTTTAAAGCTGGATATTCTCTCTCCATTAAGAAGCTGCAGCGAAATTATATGTAGCAAAAGGGAACAACTAAATAAATAGTGGTCATTTACTGTAACCAAAATTGAGGAGGTAAAGTTTTCTTATTAGTAATATAGCTCGTTTAGTAATACCCCACTAAAATGTTGATAGCATTATATTCATAGTTATTATAAAGCAGCCCACTGAAGGCTTTGGTGAAAGGTTTGACATGCACAATACTGAACACTGTGCTTCAGGTTTTGAAACCTCACTGGAACTACAAGGAGCATTGTAGCATAAAAGAAAATAAAATGTGGGTAACATTACATCAGTTTAGTAAGTCATGATTTAACAATTGAAAAAGCCTTGGCAGAAAGTGGCAGCGCTAAAGAACAAATTGAGAGCCCTTCATTTCTAAAAGTTTCAAGTAGCGGGTGTCTAGGCATAAACAAAAAAGGAAGAGGAGAAAAAAGAATAAGGTCCGAATGGAAAATTAGCTCACTACGATCTTGAAATGTAATTGCATTCTGACAATCCACATAATTCTTGTGTGCACTTAAATGTGTAGAGTTGTTTCGCGTACTTCTCTACTATAAAGAATAAGAGCAATTAAAGAAAACCTAACGGGATTATGGCATTTTCACAAAGCAGGCAGAACTGAAGCTAGGATTATAAATTCCAAAGCCACACAAATTTGTCTGCACAGAGTTTAGAAGAACTCAGTGAATTAGAAAACAATCTATGGAAAAAGAAGCTTGCTTTGTGACCAGTTCATCATTTACTGTGTTCTTGCATTGAATGGAAGCTTTTAGCAGAAAAATAATTTGTATGGAGACATTAAGAAGCCAGTACAAGAAATTTCCTTCTTCCATGTGTGCCTGTGGGGCCACAGAGCTATCCAGCCCTGAAAAGTAAAAAGAAGCTTCCTTTCTGAATGGTTCATCACATACTGTTTTCTTTCATTGAATAGCAGATTTCAACACTAAGAGGAGTTTGTAGGCAGACATTTAGAAGAAGCTAGCAGAATTTTCTTACACCCATACACTCCTGTTGGACAAGAGAGGTCACCAGCCCTGAAAAGGAAAAAGAGGCAAAGGAGAGAACAGTCTTTGATATAAGGGCTTGGTTATCTTTAATGAAGTGCCACGAGGACTGGCTATCCAAACTGAGGGTCTCTGCCACTGACTAAAGTGCCACTAAATTTGAATGGAGAGCAGCAGATAACTTTTCAACCACACTGATTTGCCATTGCACATGCCACTGTCACTCAGCAATAATTCACGGTGGCTAGGACTGCTGGCTGCCTAACCCAATATTCTGTCTTCCTTTCTTAGTAACAGACTCTTGGGAAATATGCTCAGCTGAAAAACTGCATTTCCCAACTCATGACCTAAGAGGTGGTCAGGAGATACAAGCAGGAGTCCTTGGATGAGGTAATGAGAGAAGTCATCATGCTCTAGTCCTTCCTCTTTCGTGCCTCTTGAAAATGGAATGACTGGAACCACAGCAGCCATCTTGAGATGCTGAGAATGGAAAACACACATTAAAAATAGAAAGAGGGCCAGGCATGGTGACTCACACCTGTAGTCCCAGCACTTTGGGAGGCTGAGGCAGGCGGATCCCTTGAGCCTAAGAGTTTGAGACCAGCCTGGGAAACATGGGAGATCTCATCTCTACTAAAAATACAAAAAAAAAAAAAAAAAAAATTAGCTGGGTTTGGTGGCATGCACCTGTATAGTCCCAGCTATTTGGGAGGCTGAAGTAGGAGAATTACCTGAGCCTGGGAGGTCAAGGTTGCAGTGGGCTGTGATTGCACCACTGCACTCCAGCCTGGGCGACAGGAGTCAGAACTTGTCAAAAAAAAAAAAAAAAAAAAGATGGAAGGGCCTGGGTTCCTGATGACATCAGGGAGCCACCTTACCGGGCCTGGGTTGCTTTTCTACAGATATTTTTAATGAGAGAAAGAAATAACCTTTTTCTTTTTGAACTGCTTATTTGACTGTAGCTATAAATACTAAGCTCTAGAATCTCTGTGGTAATGACTTTTAAAAGCCGTCAAGTATAAGCCTTGCACCATATCAATGAGAGATAAAGGGAAACAACAAGAAAGGGAAAAGAGAGGGAAAGAGAAGGAAACAGAGACAGTGCTTGATCCAGGGCCAGACCACCTGAGTTTGGACCCTAGTCTACCACCTCTGTAGTAACCGACCTTGGGCAAACTACCTAAGCTTCACGGCATGGCACCTCGGTTCTCTCAACTACAACACGGGGATGCAAATGGCAGTGACCTCAGGGTATGTGAGAGTTCCATCCGTTACCACGTGTCTGTCTCATGGTAAACATTCAACGGCAGTCAGGTGCTCAACTGCTTTGAGGCTCCCTAGCAGCAGGCTCCTGTCTCCTAGGGCTGACCGTTTTCTTTGGAGTAGACTTTGAGTGAAAGTTGTTCCTTGGGATGAATAAACACTGCATTCCCATCACTTTTTCAGGACCTAGATCTGTTTCCTAGAGTCATCATGTACAAGACTGAATTTGGTTTCCGTATGAAAATTCTTCAAGTATTTGAGGACTGGCTTGCCATCCTGCACACCCTGAATCTTCACCCCTCTGGCTGCACATCTGGAGTGACGGAGCCTATCCCTCGCTGTGCTTCAGCTTGTTCCTTCCTTTCTTCAATGGGACTCCAAGGAACGAAGGTCATATTGCAAGTGCACTTCTGTTTTTGTGGCACATCCTCTGATACAACCATGTTCAGCAGGTAACCAGTTCATGACCTCTATATTCTCATCATGGATTTTACCCTTGGTCAGGTTTAATGCTTTTCTTTCTCCAATTTCCTTTCTTGGGCACTAATATTATTGCTGTTTCTAATAGCTGTGTGAAATTTGCCTGACAGTCTTTTGCTGGTGCACTTTGAACCATCTTATTTTTAAACTTTTGTTGCCCTTTGATTGGGTATTTCTCTTATATTTTGAATTAAGTGTAAAAACAGAGTCTTGGTTCTTGTAACAGGGTGGTTTGAAGCCCTAACCCTAATCCACCCATAACATTCACCACTATTTTCTCCTCATGTCATTCTGGTTTACACCTTCACTTTTAACCATTGTGTCTGTTTTCCTTTGTTTTCTCCCTTTTATCTTCTGCAGTGTTGGGAAGGTGAATTTCTTCATGCTGTTTCAAAGGATTCTTTAATCTTATTTCTTCTAAATATAAGAGTCACACTGAAATAGTACTTTTGGGTTTCTCCACTTAAGACAATGCATATTCCTCCCTTGCTACCTCCCTCCCAATTGTCAACAACTTCTTGGTCTTTATTAGATTAATTTAACTTAAGAGTCATTTTTCTATTTTGCATCTATTCTCAGATTTACAACAATTATTTAGATTACATTTATAAATTGTTTGTGGTGCTTGCCACCTGTCCTTTTATACGATTATGAAATTCTAAATTTTCTTTTTTTGGAGACAGAGTCTTGCTTTGTTGCCCAGGCTGGAATGCAATGGCACAATCTCGGCTCACTGCAACCCCCACCTCCTGGTTCAAGTGATTCTCTTGCCTCAGTGTCCCAAGTAGCTGGGATTACAGGACCTCGCCACTACACCGGGCTAATTTTTGTATTTTTAGTAGAGAGGGGGTTTCACCATGTTGGCCAGGCTGGTCTTGAACTCCTGACCTCAAGTGATCCACCCGTCTCGGCCTCTCAAAGTGCTGGGATTATAGATGTGAGCCACCACACCTCACTGAAGTTCTAAATTTTCTTTTCTATCTCAATTATTTTGAGTGCACATTAAGCAAAGAACAGGGAAGATAATTTTTTCTGAGGCCTTGTATATAAAAGAATGGCTATCTGCTATTTTCAAATATGAGAGATTTAGGTGGGCGTATAATTACTGAATCACCACTTTTCATCAAAATTCTGTGAGGTTAGTTTCATTTTCTTTTGCTATTTAACGCTGGAGATAAAATTTTTGGTATCTTTTATTTTTGTTCTTTTTTAGGGGGAAAGGTTGTAATCTGTTATTTTTCTTTTGAAGTTTGTTCAACTTTTTTCTGCCATTCTATGAGAAACTATTTATCATCCCCAATGCAGTTTGATCACCCAGCCTCTGAAATGGCAGCTGAAGCATCAGAAGAGCAGAGGCTGAGCTAAGAAGGCCACAGGGTTAGACAAAAAGGGAGATGGGTGACTAAGAAAGAATTGAAATTCTGTCAGAACATAACTGAGAACATTTTTCTATGGTTTTGCCTAGAATGTGGTCAGCTGGACAATATGTTTTTCAGGTAAAAAGAAGCTTTCTTCTAGAATATCTTTAATTATTGTCTCTATTCCTTTTCTTTGAGTCTCCTCTTCAGGAAAACCAATTATTTCTATGCTGCCTCCATGCCTATCAGACCCTGTTTTCTCCTGAACCAAGCATATCCCTTTGTCCTCGGCTTCTGCCGTCCAGGAGTGCTCTGTCTTCAGCATCACTGTTTAGCAGCAGTTCTGTCTCTGATGGGGATTTCATTTTAATTCTTTCTTATTCACCCATCTCCCTTCTCATCTGTGGCCTTCTCAGCTTTGCCTCTGCTCTTTCAATGGCTTCAGCTCCCATTTCAGAGGCCAGGTGATCAAATTGTGTAGAGGATGATAGTTACCTGCAATGTGTGTGTGTGTGTGGGGGGGGCCTGAATTTTTTAACATTTTCAAAAATATGTTCTTCCTCTGATTTTTCCAAATATTGTATTGTTCTCTTTCTCTTATTGTGTTATCTTTTTATTCTAGTTGTCCTTTGCTGTTCAACAAACTCACACCAAAACTTAGTAGCTTAAACAACAACTACTTAACTTTCCATGATTTTGTTGGTCAGAAATTTGGATAGCATTTTCATGAGCAATTCTTTTATTCTGTGCGCTGTGGACAGGAGTCACTTGGCAACTTTCAGCTGGTGGATGGAGTGATCTGGAGGATCTGCGATTGTTTCACTCACATGCCTGTTCGCAAGGCTGGCCGAAAGGCTGGGATCAGCGGAGACTGTGAGGCAGAGAGCTCACCTACGGCGTCTCCAGCATGGCAACCCCAGGGCATCAGAACTTCTCACGTGGCACCTCAGGACTCCAGGAGTGACTGCTGCCACAATCCAGGAGGCAGTGTATGGCCTCTGTGACTTGGCCTCAGAAGTCACACCATGTCATATCCTTTCTAGTTTATTGGCCGAGGCAGTCACAAGGCTGCCCAGATTCAAGGAGAGGAGACATAGACCTCTTAGATGGAAGAGGCATCAAAGAATTTGCAGCCATTTTTAAAACAGCCAGTTTTCTTTGACTGCATGCTTTTATTTTCCCCTGTAATCATTCTCAAAATGAGATCTCTTTATAGTAGGTGATGTCAAATGACATGGGGGAGTGTCTTTCTCAGGTCTCTTACTGGGAGGTACAGTACTGGTGTGGATTCCTCCCCGCTGTGTGTAGAAGGCTCTCACCTGGGCTGCATCATTCTGGATGCCACACTATTACTGACCCAGTCTAAGACACGATTAATCCCTTTGGAGACAATGTCACATTGCCAACCCACATCAAGCTCACTGTATACTGCAGTCCCAGCTCTTCTTCTTGCTTGCTTGGAAGTACCTGCCCTACCTGCCAGCTGCTAGTGACCCCCGACTCATAAACAGTCCGTGCCACAGTCTTCTCATGCTCAGCACCAAACTCATTTGATTTTGAGTTGGTACATTTTTGTTCTTCCTATTTATGAGGTTCCTCAAATCCAGGCCCGGGGCAGGCATCTCTGCTACTCCATGACTGTCCATGAGTCATGGAGAGTGGCCCTGTGATCTCAGAGGGGTTTTCAAAACCAGAGTGTGTTTGCCAACAAAAATGATCAACATGGATTGGAGGGGTGGAGAAGGAGTTACAGAGTCCAGAAAGTGAGCCAGCTAAATCTCCATCTTTGAAAATGGAGAGGTTGTAGATAATGTCTGAAGTTGACAGAGCAAGGAAAAACATTCTATAAACATATTACTGTATTTGGAGTTATGCGGATAGCCACTGAAAAACTGAGAAAAGAAATGCTTCAAGCTGGTTGCCTTTGGAAAGAGCTGGGAGGAAGAGTGGGCTGGGAGAGAGACCAGCTCTCCTTATGCTCAGCCCTACAGTGCAATGTAGTATTTTACCTTGTGCATGGATTTTTGTAATAAAAAATAGTGATGTGTATTTGAATATTAAAACATTATACAACAATTTAGAGTGAGGTGTGCCATTTAAAAGGTCTGGTTAGAAGCTGCGGTTTATAATTACATTTTATAAAGTTTGTCTTCTTGCTTTGGGTTTAAGCTCTGTTTTCATTATTTTAATTTGTTTTTTAGAAAATCACAAAATTGGGACAAAACCAGGAGAGAGTTGAAGAGAATGGGGAAAGGGGGAGAAAAGCTCCCCAGTGAATTCAGCTGCCCTTTCTGTATCACTCTATGTACTTTGATTTTATGTCCTTCTGGAAAAATTAAATTGGAACTCTCTTTATCACTTCTTCATTTCATTTTTTTTTCCGTTGTAAAAAGGGCAAGAGCTTAATGTGCCACAGACTAAAGCTGCAGGGGCAGCTGGGCACACATGGGCAGATGCCCGAGGCTCTGGGCAGCTGGCTGGGTCTTCCACTCAGTTTCCAAAGTACGCAGTCACAGCAGCAGCTGGAACCTGGCAGGCAGGTGACAGGGAGACAAGCTAAGGGGGTGCATGGTATTTCTGTCTGGTTTAATGTTTTAACAAGTAAGAGGAACACTTAAATATCAAAACGAAGTATCCCTGCAGTAAATATTTATCCTTTAACCATAAAAATATCCTTTTATACCCTTTGAGAATCAAGAAGAGAGCAGAGGAGAGGAGGGGAGGGGAAGAAAGGGGAAGGGAGTGAAGGGGAGAGGAATGGAGAGGAGAGGAAGGAAGGGGAGAGGAGAGGAGAGGGGACGGGAGGGGAGCGGAGGGATGGGAGGGGTGCGGAGGAGAGGAGAGAGATTCTTTAGAGGCTGATCCAAGCTACTCAAAGGGTTGTTCATTCACCAGCAGCATTGGCCTCACCTGGGAGCTTGTTAGAAATGTAGCATCTTCCTGTTCCCCTAAGTGGTCTCACAATCTGTGAAAATGTGAACCTCAGGCAAATCGAGAGGTTCAAATCTTTGTGTCCACTGAACACTTGTGAAACTGCCTAGGTCATCAGGGTATGCATATATAAAGAGCATACCATATTTTTATGGTTAAAGGACAAATATTTACTGCACGGATACTTCGTTTTGATATTTAAGTGTTCCTCTTACTTGTTAAAACATTAAACCAGACAGAAATCTTTCAGTATCTGAAAGATGTCACTTTATAGAGACAATGTGTACCATTCTGACATTACAAGGGTGGAGTTGGTAGGCGTGTCCAGGCCAAACAGTGGGACTGGACACAAGGTCAGTGGACCAAAAAGAGTGCTGAATGTTTGCTGCACATGCTTAAAAATGCAGAGAGCCATGCTGAACATAAGGATTTACATGTAGATTCTCTGGTCATTGAGCATAGCCAGGTGAATAAAGTACCCAAGATGTGCGGCCACACTCACAGAGCTCAGGGTCAGGTTAATCCATGTGTGAGCTCTGCCTGCCACAATGAGATGAAGCTTATTGAAAGGAACAGATTGTTCCTAAACCAGAAGAGGCTGCACAGAAGAAAAAGATAGCCCAGAAGAAACTGAAGAAATGGAAACTTATGGCACAGGAATAGACTCATCAAACAATAAATGGAATTAAAAGTACAGGAAAGAAGGAAGGAAGGAAGGGAAAAAGGAAGGAAGGAAGAGAAAAGAAAAGAAAATGTAGCATCTCAGGCTCCCCATTCCATGACCTCCTGCTCCTAATGTGCATTTTAAGAAGCACAGGGGATTCATGTGCAGAGCACAGTTTGAGAGGTGCTATTCTAAGGTGTAGATGAGGAATTCTTAGTCAAGAAAGTGCAAGCTTGTGGTTCTCAGCTTTAGCTTAGGAGCATGTGGGGCACTAAAAAAATACTGACGACTGGGCCCCACCCTAGAATAATTAAAACAACCTCTGGGGGCGGAGCCTAGGCATGGATGTGTTTTCAAAGCACCCCGGTCATCTCAACGTGCAGCCAAGGCAGAAAATACAGGGCAAGTGATGCTCAGAGCTGCTGAGCACATTCTGTGACAATCCCCGGGTGGAGACCCTGTCTCCTTCATGCGCTGCCTCCTCTGCACTTGGCGATGTCAAGGAAATCTGTCATACACAGGCCCGCATCGAATCCACAACCGTTCACAAGATGGTCTAAATGGGGTGTCCAATCTTTTGGCTTCCCTGAGCCACACTGAAAGAAGAAGAATCATCGTGGATCACATATAAAATGCACCAACACTAAAGACAGCTGATGAGCTGAAGAAAATAAACTGCAAAAAAAAAGTCATAAGGTTTTAAGAAAGTTTACAAATTTGTGTTGAGCCACATTGAAAGCCACCTTGGGCCCATGGACCGTGGGTTTCGCAAGCTTGGTCGAGGACCTCATCCTTGAGTTACAGAGTAAGCCTCTTGTCACTGGAGAAATACCTTACTGCTGTAGACTACATGAAACACTTATGCGTACTACAAAGTGGAATATTAAAATCTGCTGCCCTGAGACACTGAACAGCTTCGGTGTATCCCGCAATGCTTTACTCAAATGTGGCTGGAGAGTTTAACTGAAAGGAAAGCATGGACACTGGGAAACCAATCAATCAGATTTCCTATTTTCATAACCGAGAGACAAAATAAAATAAGGGTTGACAGAAGGTGCACGTGTTTGCAATACTTTCGCGAGAGCCCATTGCCACAGCCAAATGTTAGCCTCTTGAGGCATAAATTAATTTACCACAAATGCATGCCTGGTTGCGTCTGGATTCTGCTAGGGCGAGCAGTACGTGTTAGACTTTTGGACAACAGCTTAAAGAATGACATTTCTCCAACTTGCTGTGATTTTTATCCTTGAGCAGAATGTTTTTCTTGGAATGGGTTTCTGGGAGGGTTTGCGGACATAATTCTGGTTATGTGTGCGGCCCTGAAGGGTGCTTTTATGAATTTAGAGCAGCAGCTGTCCAGGCAGAGGGATGCTCTTTACCCAGAGAGCGTGTGCCCCAGTAAACATATGAATGGCTCTCATGGAGCTCTCCAGACACACGGCTTGCACCCCCTGTTCCCGGCCTTACCTGGTACTGCTGCCCGGTGCAGAGGATGAGGTGGTCATAGAGCACGATCTCGCCTGTGGAAAGCACAACGTGCTTGGCTGCTCGGTCTATGCCGGTCATTCTGCCCACCACGACATTAACCCAGGAGCACAGTGACATCAGCGCATAATCTTTATCATTAAAACAGTGGCTGCAAAGAGAGAAGCTCCATAAGTGACATTTGAGCAGCTGACAGCGGGCATTAATTAGACATCTGGTGAGCTGGTTCAAGTCCCCTAGTGGGCTGAGTCTGTGCTCTTGCTGTGAGTTTACCAGGACTGATACTAGGAGATTTTTCGTTATGAAACACTTAGTCACAAATTGACATCGTCCCATTAAAGCTAAATTGTTCCACCTGGCTTAGGTCAGCCCGCAACTGGGTGGGAGGTGTGTGTGTGTGTGTGTGTGTGTGTGTGTGTGTGTGTGTGTGAAATCACTCATATTATACCTTTCTTCTGCTTCTATTTCATAGTGGTTGCAAATTTACTTTAGTTGTTAAATTGGTGTCTTGGCCACAGCCTCAAAGGGAACGAGAAGGAAGAAAGTGACATTGTTGAGGATTCCCAAAGCCAGGGGTCAGAATCCTTGAATACCGAGAACCCTTCCTATTCGCTAATACTTTTCAGTAATGACTCATTCTGAGAATTAGCGTATGGCTTCCTGCCAAAACAACAAAATCCATTTTACTTAAAGAATATAGCAATTAGGGAGTTGCGTTCGCAGCAAGTACACTCCCTGGAGACCTTGGGATTCACTCTTCAGGGCAGAGGTGATTTTCCAGGAATGGAGACTTCCACCGCCAGCAGGCCCCAGACGGCCATTCATGCCGTGGCTTCAGGGTGCTGTGGCTGCATGGCTTTCATTTTCTGGGCTCTGCTGCAGAGTTTGAGTGCTTTCACGTAATATGATAAGAGTGAGTTTCTTGTGGCTTTGGGTTTATTTAAAGAGTTTTGCGAGGGTTGTTTCCAGAATTTTCTGAAAGGATTGACCTCAGGTAAACCACCTTTTAGTGATTCTGCTCTGAATACTGAGAGTCTAAGGTAATAGGACATTAAGTGCTTCTTTTAATTTAGGCTGTATGATTCTTTTCTTCCTTTTTTCTCAATATAAAAACATTAAAATTTGTATTTATTCATCCATTTATTTATTTATTTTTAGAGACAGGATCTCGCTATGTTGCCCAAGCTGGTCTCAAACTCCTGGACTCAAGTGATCCTCCTGCCTCAGCCTCCTGAGTAGCTGGGACTAGAGGCACACGCCACTTCTGTGCTTGGTAGCACAGTCCTCTTCAAAAAGAACCCTGCCATGGTCTGTGTTGCTGACAAGCCTGGACTCTGTGTCCGCCTGCTATCTTCAGTTACCTCACCTCTTAACACAGGAGAATGAGCTCTCCCTACATGCCTCCACCGCTGACCGCTATAAGGAGTGACTGTGAGAATGTAAGACAGGCTGCTTTGTTAGGCGGGATGCATATGTGAAGAGTATTATTCTAAATAATATTAATGAGACAGAACCCTCTTTACTCTCTTTGGAGGCAAACAAGATTCTGAAGCGGTAATGACAGAATATTTCTTCTTTTTGATCTGCACATAAGCCTGGTCTTACCACACAAAGAGAATTCTAGTCATGGGGACATATTAGACCTTGTTACAGGACCTGTGAAAGAGCTCTGTGAAACAACTTAAAAACAAGAAAATTTCTTCTTAATAAGAAAAGAAAATCAGGGACTGGCCTATCACAGGAAAATAATGGATAGTGAGAGGAAATTCTCTTGTAAAAACCATTTTGCTAGCTTTATAGGAATACAGGAAATGTCATGGCTTCCCACATTTGTGAGAGACCCATGAAAGACTGTTCTTACCTGCTCCAGATCCCTGCTGTAAGCCAGTCACGATGAGGAAAAGTTAAATACAGTTAGTGCACAGGGATTCGTTTTATGAGGCTGTGCCCAAAGATAAAGGCTCTCAGGGGAAATTTGTGGAAGGTGAAGACAATCATATTTTTAATGACAGTAGGACAGTAGCATTGATCACGTCAGAATGCATATTTGAGAGTTAAAATGTGAAGCTCTGTCCAGTGGGAATGGCATTGGGGACCACTGATTTTTAGGAAGCTTTACTAAGTCCTTTACAAAAGGAAGTGTTGAAGAATGTGGGGTGATTGCTCTTACAATATGTTACTACACTGAATGATTTTATTTACTTATTTGAGACAAGATCTCACTCTGTCACCCAGCCTAGAGCACAGTGGTACAATCATGGCTTACTGTAGCCTTGACCTCCTGGGCCCAAGCTATCCTCCTACCTCAGACTCTTGAGCAGCTGGGACCATAGGTGCAAGCTACCATGCCTGGCTAACTTTAGATTTTTTGTAGAAATGGGACTCTCCCTATGTTGCCCAGGCTGGTCTTCAACTCTTGGGTGCAAGCAATCTTCTCACCTTGGCCTCCCAAAGTGCTGGGATTACCTGGCCATTTCTTAGTTTAAAATATCATTGTGTAAGTGATTGCTACCCATTCTGGATATTACTATCCATTCTGGATCTTCCTTAATTTCGTCACCAGGTGAGTGAAACCATATATTGAAGACTGTAAGTGATATTTTTCCAAAATTATGTTTTAAGTAGAATGAATAAGCTTTAATATTCTAACATAGCAGGGCCTGACTCATGGCTTGGTGGTAAGAGAAATACCTCCACTAGGCTTCGCTCAAAAAGAGAGAAGGCACCAAAGAAGGCACATCGGTGAAACTTCACGTTTCTCAAGTGAGCTCGACCGTGACTCAAAACTAATGTGAAAGATTGTCTTCATAGAAAGTTCCGAAGACAGATAATAGGGAGGAGGAAAGAAAGCAAAAATGGAGAATGGGGAAATTTCTGGAAAGCGCATACATGAGTAGCAGCTTGCTCTAGGTTATAGTGCCCCCAACCTTATGGTCAAAAGCTTAGTCCAAAGCTCCAGGTGTGCAATTAGAAGCAAGCTCTGGGGGCCACAGATGAGTCAGTGGAAACCTGCACCTCATGGAGTCATGACTCTTCCAAGCTGGAAAGAACCTTAGAAATTCTCATAAAAGATTAATTGTGACACTCCTAGAAAAAGGACTATCACAATTAACTTCAAATTAATCAGTGCTGATTGTCCAATTAGTGGATTTCTCGTGCTTCCTATTCCTCCTCTCCCACCGCCTTCCTTTCGGCTCCATCACAGACATGCCATTAGCACCTCCACAAGAGGCTGGACGTGGGGGGTGGGAAAGAAGACAGAAATGGTTGAAAAATTTTAACAATAATAAATTAAAACACTGGTTAACAAGTTCAAAATTAGTATTTGTAATCAGGGATTTAAATTACTAAATTTATGAATGTCATTTGCACCTTTCCGTTTGAAACCCCATGATCAGAGATAATTTCCTTTATCGGGGTTATGAGGACCATTTGAAAGGCATCTCCTATTTATGGTTCAATCTTACTGAAATATGTGGTTTCTAAGAAATATGATGACATACAGTTACCCATGCAAAGGGCTCTGGCTGTATTATTTAGTCCCTAACACTTGCTTGAGAGGAGTTTTGCAGGTATTTCTGGAGGTAACTTTCCTCTGTTCCACGTTATTTACTGGGCATCTGCTGTGTGCCAAGGACTGTCCCAGGTATTGAGTATACATCAATGAATCAATGAATAAAAAGGCAAAAATTTCTGCCCTTGTGCAGTTTATATTATAGTTGATGGATTCTGAATATAAACATTATTTCAGAAGGCAAATAATACAATATTTAGGAGGATTTAAGTAGGAAGAAAAAAACAGAGCAGAGTATGAGGGACTGGAGTGTGTTGGGGTGTTGGCTGCAAATGGATGGGGCGGTCAGGATAGACCCCATAGAAAAGGTGACATTTAAGAGAGAAAAGCAGAGACCTCAAGGTGGGGACTTGCCTGTTGCATCTGAGGAACATCGAGGAGGCTGGTGTGGCTCAAATGGGGAGAAAAAGGGCAAAAATGATAAAAGGTGAGGCTGGATAATTAAGTAGATGGAGACAGAGTTTAGGCTGGAGCAGCACAGCACGTTCTGCGATGATGAAAATGTTCTTATCTGTTCTGCCCAATATGGTAGCCACTGGCGACATGCGGCTAATGTAGCTGAGGCACCGACTTTTCACCTCATTTAATTTTAATAATTTAAATTTAAATACACGCGGCTAGTGGCCACCATATTGGATAGTGCCGTTCTGGGCTGTGAGGAGGCGATGTGATCTGAGCCAGCTTTCTGCAGCCTTGCTCTGGCTGCTGTGCTGAGAATGTGGAGGCAGGGATAGCAGCAGGGACACCGGGGGCTTCCACCCACTCAGTCTGCCTGTGCAGTGTCACACCTGCAGAAAGCCCCCTCAGTAGCTGTTTCCTCCTGACACACACCCAACATGGGATTGAGGGAAACTTTCACTACGCTGATGGAATTAAGTTCCTCTTAAGACAGCTGCCAATAAAACCAGCATTTCCTGGGAATCATGTAATTTAGAAAGAGGGAAATGGAGGGAATGTGTTCTTGGCCAGAAGTTGGTGTTATGTTAATTTTAATAAAAAATCCAGCAAGCTTGGCTTCTCATGTACGGCTCATGGTCAAAAAAAGCAAAGCTCAGAGAAATGAAATTCCTTGCCCAGGTCCTTGGTGGCAGAGGCAGGATCTGAATCCACATCCTCCTGGCTCAAACCCATGCCCTTTTTTGTACCATAATGACATCCTTCAAGAAAAAATCTATAGTCTGATAAAATTATTAAGTGGAAATGAACCCGGTTCTGCTGGCAAGGAAGTTGTGGTTTTTTTCTCACTGTTTGAGGGCAAAACAACTCTTTTTCACAGAGGAAAGAGGGTCCCTTCATCATGGAATCTAAAATGAATCCCCTGGGAGGGAACAATTTCCTTCCTCCTTATTGGAAAAATTAGGAGCTTGTTTCTAGAGGCAGAGAAACTAATATTTCTTCTACCCATGTTTTGCTACAGGAAATTAAAATGAATGAAAGCTGTGTGATAAAGACATGGTATTTTCCAGAACAGATGTTGTCAAATAGTGATTCTATTGGGATGAAGACGATAAAGCTCACCCAGACTGGCATGGAAGTTCTTTGCCTGATCAGCTGCTGAGTACAAATGGCCAGGGTAGCTGTGGGATCCATATCCCAGTGAGGTGCCCTGTCAGATGTAAATGTAGTCACCAACCTCCACTGCCCCATAGTGTCACTTAGAGCCCAAAGGCAGGGCTGGCTGGGTCCGTAGGCTCCACCCCAATTGTTTGGAACAGGGCAGATGTCTTCCCACAGATACAAACTGGTGGCCCTGGCCTGCCAGTCTTGGCCACTTGCTTGTGAACACACTGGTACTTGTATCTCCTAAGTGATGCCTGAACTCCAGGAGAAAAGCCCCACCACTTCTCCTTTTCCAATCTGAAATCTACTATTTAGCATTAAGTAGACTGCACAAAGAGTAGAACATTTAGGCCTCAGAATGAAAAAGCAAATAAAATTCATACTCGCTGGCTAAAAATTTCCTTTGTTCAGTGTCCAGAAGTTTTTTTCCTGGGAGTCCATGAGTTGAAATCAGGGTAAGATTATTAAACTTCAAGTGAGAGCTAAAGAAAAAGAAAAATGAAAAAGAATAAGCAGTTAAGTGCAATTTAGCAAACGTTTATCATAATTCAATTTAACTTTATATTTCGTGTCATCCAACTGTTGAATTGTTTTTGGAGCTACTAATTCTTTGCATGAACCTTCAAATAGAACCAACCATTTCAAGGAAAAGAGGAAGATGGCGCTGGAGCTGCTAACTGTAGAATCTTCCAAAAAGCTACACATTAGTAATGAGACAGGTTTTTAAAATGTGCTTTTCAAAGTAAAACTAAATAAAACAAATTGGGAGAGAGGTAAATTTAGTATAAAGTTTAAATTTTAGACTACTTCTATGAATAATAAACTGCTTGGAAGCATAACAATTGCAGCTCAACCCTGATGACTGCTTCCAGTCAAGTGTTTTGCATGGCGCATTACGCCATGTAGTCCTTACAGCAATCCAGTCAGGTCAGTAATACTATTATCCCTGGTTTTTTTAGGTGGAACTGAAGCAAGTAATTTGCAAAGACCATTGGTATAGTTTGACTCTGTGTCCCCACTCAAATCTCATCATAATTCCCACGTGTTGTGGGAGGGACCTGGTGAGAGGTAATTGAATCATGGGAGCAGGTCTTTCCCATGCTGTTGTCATGATAGTGAATAAGTCTCATGAGATCTGATGGTTTTAAAAATGGGAGTTTCCTTGCACAAGCTCTCTCTTTGCCTGCTGCCACCCACGTAAGACGTGACTTGTTTCTCTTTGCCTTCCACCATGATCGTGAGGCCTCCCCAGCCATGTGGAACTGCAAGTCCATTAAACCTCTTTCTTTTGTAAAAGGCCCAGTCTCAGGTATGTCTTTATCAGCAGCGTTGAGAACAGACTAATATAACCATATAGCTAGTAAGTCTGGAGGCAGCATCCTCTCACCTTACCTCTGCCTGTACTGTCCTGTAGACCTCAAATTGTTCAGAGGGATCCAAAGGTCATCTAATTCCCATCAGCTGACATTAGCTTTATTACACTCAGATACACACAGTTAGTCAAATCAGGATACCAAAAAGTGTCATCTGGGAGGAAATTCTAGAGGATTCCTTTTTAAGAGCAAAATTGCTTTATATTTGCATCCGGCTTTCCAGAGCCCAAGGCACATTCATAGGCATTCACATAGAGATTAATCTTCTACACAATTTATGCTGGGGGTAGGGGAGAGGCTGCTTTTTCTAATCCACATTTCATATGTAAGAAAATCAAGGTTGGAAATGGTAAGTAATTTGTTCAAGGTTACAAAGCTCATAAGCAGTGCCAGCTATGAAAGCCAGGCCTGCTGGCCTCAGGCAGTGCCCTGCTCCAGGCACCCACAGTACTCCCTCTAACCAGTTCTACAGGTAAAGTGCACCTGAGTAGAGGCCTCTGAAGAACTCACATGCTCAAGGCTCACTCCATGTTTGTCCATCAGGATTTAAGATGCTCTTGCTGCAAATCCACCCCCTAGTTAAAGTCAGTAAAATTTTATGGTGAGCTGATCTTTTCATAGGGTTCATGCTGATGAGATTTTTTTTTTTCTAAAATCTCTTCTTAGTTCACACCTCCCCTTCAATCAACCAAATGCCAAAAAAGAAGCCTTCACCAAGTCAGAGAGAAACACCTGCCCTCCTTTCCCATGAGAAGATTGGAAATGTTCCAAATGTGGAACTGCTATCAATTTACTGACAATCTGTTAAGTAGCACTAAAAGCAGGAGACTTTTGGTGATGGCTCAGGCCAGAAATGCAATAAACTCAACTGAACCTGACATTTAAAAATAGCTCAATATTATGAGAGGTTTTGCTCTAAAATCTCTAAGGATGAGTGTCATTTAAGAATGAATATTCTTATTTGATAAGAAGAAAACTGAGCGCATCTTATCCTCTAATAATAAGAATAAAAAATTTGAATATCTTCAAATAACATAAAGGTCACAATTAACCCAGCTACTTATGGCTGACAGTCTACAAATGCACACTGATTACTTGTCTCTGATTTATTACCATTTAATGGAAAATGCTAATAATAATCAGTGTTTATACTCACATGCAGTTAAAATTTATCCCAGCTTTGGGTGTTATGTGATAGAAATGTGGTTTATGTTATACCAATAATAGTTATATATAGGCCTTTTTTACATCTCTATGTAAATAGAAGGCTTAATAATTATCCAGCTACATCTTTTACTACAAAGACAATCTCTTTGGTTTTGAATCATTTGAATTACTGAACAACATGAATCAAATGATTTATAAATTACCAAACTACCACACTGCATTATCCTAAATTATGCTGTTGTACAATTTAAAATTTCCCCCAAAAAACAAAGTAGTTTAAAAAAAAACCTAATCTATCATGATATAGTACAAAAATTTGGGGGGGGATAGAGGCATTTTTTGAATTTTAATACATTAAAAAACAGGTTTCCACTCTTTTTCTTTAGCCCAAGTTAAAATCTTTTTGCATTCTTCATTGTTGCTATTCTGGGCCTTTCTCCAGCCTTCAAGTTCTCTACTGTAACCCCTCGTTATCCCTACTATCCCCCTTCCTCATCCTCAGGTGAGCACATCCCCTATGTCATAAAGAAAATGAAGACTGGTCACCAGGCATTTTTATGTTTCCTTCTTACCATATTTAGAGCATTCTTCCATTCCCCTGAGTCAGAAGAGACGTGTTTCCCCGTTAACCCTGTCTCCTCTTCAAGTTCCTCTTCTCTCTCTCTCAATCCCTCTGAGAGCAAATTTCTCTTAAAACTATACTTAAGACACCTGGACATCACCAGCCTCGTGCTGATAGGACAGATCCACGGAGTCAGCTGGGCCCATGACCTGCTTCTCTGCTTCTCCATGTGTGGTTTCCATTTTCAGGGTCACCTCGGGTTCAAGGTGGCTCCTGGAGCTCCAGCCATCACAGCCACATTACAGGCAGAGGAAGGAGAACTGGGCATAGAGGGCTGCCTATTAAGGAGCCTTCCTGAAAGTCTCACGTTTCTGCTTACCTAGCCAGAACTCAGTGACATGGCCAGGGAGCAGCAGGGAGTCTGGAAAATGTAGTTTTTCGAAGAAAACACAGTGATATTTCCAAGAACCACAGTTCCCAGGGTTTTGTCACCAAGTGCAGAATGAATACTGGGAGGCAACTAGAGGTCTCTATTTTCGTTGACTCATGGAGGAAGAATGAGGTGGGGATACGAGAAGATCCTTATTAATCAGGATCCAGGCCAAAAAAAAAAAAAAAAATGGCGGACTCCACAAGGTGTTACTGAATGAAGGTAGCTGTGTATGCAGGGTTACTGCTGTGTAGCAGCAGTGGGTGCCATCACTGATCCTGGGCCTAAAGGAGCAGGGGTGGAGGAAACAGTGAGAGCTGGGACCATGCAGGAGGCCTCCCCCAGGAGCTGTCACCACAGAACCTCCTGTCTGGGACGAAATTAGGTCTAAATTGAGGCTCCCTTTCATGACTGCTTTTTTACCAGCTCCTCCTCCTTTGTCCATTTCTCCCTAACCAAGTTTCCCAAGCTTCATGCCTATTTCTGTGGATGATGTTATCCACCACCAGGACTTCCTCTTACACATTTACTACAATGTACTATACTACAGTGATTCTTCTAAGCTCTAAATCTAATTTCTAAATGCCTATCGGCCCTAACTGGCATGCTCCAGGGGGATCTCAAATTTAGTATATGCCCAAACAAAGCTCTTGGTCACCTCATCCCACTCCTCCTCTATCTCCGTCAAAGCTTCGGCCAACTAACCACCTCTTGAGCTAGGAATTTTGAAGCCAGTCTCAGGCTCCTTCCCACTACCCACATTGGCCACCGTGTCCAATCACTTTGACCTTGTCTGCATCTCTCGAACGCCCCTGCAACCCGCCCCTCCTATAACACACTGCCTTAGTTCACCATTTTGTCTAGAGGGTTTGTCTCTCTGGCATGAGTCTCTCTCTTCTGCCCATCTTCCACACAGCTACTGGAAACCTCTTTTTAAATTAAATAAAATCTCAACGGTTTCTAGTTTTAAAATCCCTACCTTTGTTCTTGGTAGGGATTTTACCAAGGTAGCTGCAGAACAGACTCGTTAAGATCCCGGTCTCAGAAATTGGACTGCCTGAGCGTGACTCCCAGCTCTAGCACTTCTAGGTTTTTTACCTTTGCAAGTTATTTGACCTCTCTGTGGCTCTAGAACCTAATGCTTCTTAGGGGTTCTGTGAAGATTAAATGAATCATTGTCTGTAAAATGCTTAAAATATTGCCTGCTACACGGTACATTTTCAATAAATGGTAAGTGTTTTGATTACCAAACTCTTCAGTCCAAATTCCCTAGCGTGGCATAAACATCCTTCCGGCTGGGCCTAACCAAACTTCCCCAACCTTCTTTGTAACATCAGCCTCCTTGCTATTCAGGGAAGGTTCCCTGCCCTTTCATGACTTTATATGAAAATATCACCGGCATTTTCATTTCTTTCTCCAACCTCATACTTTTGCTGTGATGGTTCTCTCTATAATCTGATTTAGCAATGTCTAAATATTTAATTTCTTAAATTTATAACTATATAAGAGTATTGGTCTAAAATCATGAAGTTTATAATACATAATTCTAATAGACTGATTTTGAATTTGATCGCCTATGAATATTCAAAAAGTTCCTTCAAATAGAACAGTGGGTCACGGAGTACAGCTTGGGTTTGGGCATGCATTTGATGAAATGGCAGGAACAGCAGAACCACAGATAAACTCAGATCTAACGGTGTTGGCTTAATGTATATAAACAATATCTAACATCACCGTGAGCCCTCAGCTCCAAAATCAAAGGTCACCATATCATGAAAAAATAAAAAAAGTTCCAAGTTAAGTGCTCAAGCCAATGAAACATTAAACAAGGGCACCTGCATTTTCACAGCAAATAATTCCAGTGGGGATTTCACGTTGCTGTGGATACAAAGGGAGGAACAGCTCAAAGATACTTGTAAAGCAGGGAGGGATTAGGGTATCCAGGGAAATAAGTAAAAGGTATTGTGTTTCATTCCATGCTTCAGGAGGACAGCTACAAAATTAGGTCTAAACATCCTTATCCTTCAAATAAAGAGGGTCACATTGCCAATTTATTGTGAACATGATAAAAGAAACATAAAACTTTTCATGATGCTTACCCTTCTGGGCAGTAGATACATGTCAGCCCGCTAGGCGATCGCTAGTTATTTTCTAGCTGATTTTGTCTGTGTGCGTCTGCAGGGTGCAGGCATAGCAAAGGCAACCAAAGCAAGTGATTTAATTAACTGCTTTAATTAATGCTGTTATTTGAACAAATAGATAATGTAGAGAAAAAATTATTACCCCACATCGATCTAAATGTTTCAATTTAATTTACTAAAACCTCTGCTTTCTGAATGGTTCAAAACGTGACAAAAATATTTGCCAAATGAAAATAAATCCTAGCTTGTGATAGATATGTCACCTATCTACATATTCTACTAGTTAAAAAATAACTCAGATTTAATTCAGTCTTAACAACAACACATGCCATAAAATACTATAGATGGAGTTTAAAAGTTGGGAGCTCTGTGAACTTCCAATATTAGAGGCAAAACAAATCCTCACAAAATATTTATTGTAAGTACACAGCAGATTAAGAGAATCTACCAGTTTTCCCCTGAAATAATTTAACTTTCTTTAGCAATATTTTTTTCTGTGTAAATCATAAGAGACTTTTGGTCAAGGTCCTGAGCCATTAATTTAATTTTTTTACTTTTAAAAAACTTTTTATTTTGGAGGATTTTAAATATACACGAGGTGAAAGAAGCTTAGCAATTACTAACATTGTGCTGCTTTTAAAATACTCACCAACACTGTTTGTTGTGGTTGAAGTAAACGCCACACATTGTATTATTTCATCATAAATTCTCTAACATGCAAGAACCTAACAATAAAATAAATTTAAGAAAACGGGAAAGATGCAGGAGATTGTTAAGTATTTAAAAGGATTTCAGGGGCACATTAACCAAATGCAATATTTGGACCTGGTTTGCATCCTTATCCAAACCAACTAACTGTAAAAGAACAATTTTAAGACCACTGGGAAAACTGAACACGGACTGGTATCAGATGATATTAAGGAGTTATGGGGTGTGTGTTTGAGTGTGTTAATAGTACTCAATCCATTGTTGTTGTTAGTAAAAATTAAACGGCAGCTGCATCCATGGCCACAAAGTTGTCGGTCATGACACACTCTGACCTCCAGGGGGAGACCGAAGAGAGAGATCCATAGAGGAGGCATGGGATGGAGGATTCTGAGCACATCCAGAAGGGAGTGGGCAGTTCGTGGGCTAAGACAGAGCTTAAAACCTCTCTCCCTGACCCTACTTCTCTCTTCTCTTGAGTACCATCTTGCCTGGCTCCACCTTGGGTGGTGGGTCAGAGCTCCCTGGTCCTGGAGCTCTTGTAGGAATCAGGATGGGACCTGGAGAAATGGGGCAAGGAGCAAGTCTCGTAAGGTACCCTGAGTCTGGGTGTGACTCAACACTGGACCCGACACTAAGGTAGAAGTGTCTGCCTGGAGGGCCCTGGGTGCTCTCTGGAGTCCCCAGGGACCTGGCAGGGGAGAGGCGTAGTGGCCAGGATAAGGGGCTAGGCAGACGTTCAGGATCTCAGATAAAACACTTATGTATCACAAAAGAAACACAGAAATCCTTACTGAAAAAATGAAAATGCCAATTGAAAAGATAAGAATAAAATTTGGGAGTTCTGGCAAAACAGATTAAAATGAAATTGAGTTTTCCTTTATAATCTAGGGGAAATGATTAATGATGTTTTTATCTATGTCTATGAAGTAAAACCATTATACATTTACATTTTAAGCATATGTTTATATATACTGAGCACATACCAGATGTAAATACCAAGATGGCAGCTATCAAAGGCAAGCCAGAAAGCCCTTGCACATGAGAGATGGCAAAATACAAGACACAAATCAATTTGTTCCTTAAGGATGGAATCATGGAGCGTTATGGGAATTCAAACTCGAGTGGGATCACTTCTGGTGGGGGAGGATGAAGAAGAGCTTTATGTTTTGGGCAAAGGCTGGCTATTAGCAAGGCTTTATTAACACCACATGGGCAGGTTTCTTCTTGGGCCTTCCTTCTTAATGGTGACAGTTTAAGCATGAGACTTCGCGAAATGCTTTCTGCTAGGTCCCGTTTAGTATGCTAATACTATGAATGTGGGTTCAACTATATAATGCTAATAATAACTTAAAAATTAGGCCCTGCAAGCCCCAAAGTAATGATGTGACTTAGAAGTTATATGACTTGCTAGGAATTAGAAAATGTGGTTTGGAAAACAAACCCATAAATACAAGTTAGTTACAATGAGCAATTACGGGGGAAATAGGTTTCCTTATAGATGAGACTGCCAATTTTGAGCAAATGTCTACATAAATGGCTCCTAAACCCACCTGCATGTCGGAATTACCTGGGGATTCTATTAAAAATATTGTACATATTCCTGAAACCCACCTCAGGCCAGGAACAGGGTCCCAGGAAACTATATTTGTACAACCTTCCCCATTCCTATCCAAGTGGCTGTGATGTGCAGAATTGTAGAGCCTGGAACTTTTGCAATCTGTTGCTTATAGAAACAGTTACTTAATATTAACCCTAAAACCTCAAGGTGATTCACAACATTTTCCTCCACCACAAGGTCTTAAAATAAAACGGAGAATTCAAACCTTTTTTTTCAGGCCCCCATGTCTTACTATACTGGTAGTGTTGGATTATCTGTTTGAAAGGCATTATCTTCAGAGAAGTACACTTAGCGAGAAACCTGGTCTCCACAAGCCATCTGCTCCATAGATGGCTTTGCCTGCTCTGGGTCTCACACAGAGGCTCACGGTCCTCCCACTCCCCAGCAACGAGGACCACCTGTCACCTCTACTGGAGGGCCCTCATGCCTGTGTTTCCAGGCAGGGCTCTTTCTGGGCTTCCCTTCCAAATTTCTACCCAACATCAAATGCTATAAGTCGGGGGCAGTTTGACATGTTCTTATTCCTTCATTCCTCTTGTACGCCATTTTATGTGCGCCAAGATAAAAGAATTCAAATGCATGGGTGTTATGGCCCTAATCCTCCCTCCGCAGGGAGGAAAGAAAGTGACAGGCGGATGCAGAGCTGACGAAGTGGGAGAGGGTGTGCAGCTGAAGGTGTACGATGCCTTTTGCTTTTTTGGGAGTGAGGCTGCCCATGAAAAAAGTGGGGATGGGAGGATGGGGCAGGAAGGGCAAAGACCACATTGGCCTATTGGCCTAGTGGCATTGACTGAGTGAGTCCCTGAAGGTCTCGTGAAGACACACATTGCTGGGCCCGATTCCCAGAGTTTCTGATGCAGGAGGTCTGGGTGGGGCCTGAAAATCTGCATTTCCAACAGTTCCCAAGTTTTGTCCATGCTGGCGGGCCAGGGATGGCACTTTGAGAGGCTCTGTTCAAGGAGGAGAAAACTGAGAGGCTCCTGAGCGTTTGGGAGTCTCAAGAAAGGAGGGTAGAGTTGAATGTAAGTTTCTATGAAGGAAGTGTATGATCCCATTAAATATCTGAGAGACATGTGTCTCTTAGGAGGATGTTCTGCAGACTCCAGGGAATGTCTCACCAGGAGTCAGATGCAGCTGCGGGTTGGAAACACCTCCGGCTCGGTCCTCAGGGAAGAGGGCGTCCTCCACATAGAGGACACTCCAGCTCCCCAGTCACTTCCCGCCTTTGAAAGTCAATGCAGGCTTCCATGGGGGTCTAGACATGCAAATTTACTTACTGGGGAGGTGTCTGTCTAACAAGTGTCAGCACTAGGCCTTTGGACAGATGCTTGACATTTGCTACCTGACTGAATGCTCAGGCTGGTGTGTGAGGAGGGAATTCTGGATGCCTTCCCTGCAGCACAGGTGAGGAGACTGAAGTGCTGGGTATTGGAATCATTCTCCTGGGCCCTCTCCACTCCTCGCTTCTGACTTCCTTGACCTGCCACCTCCCCTGCAGGGCTGGGAAAGCAGAGCCTGGCCCTACCCCCAGGTTTCGGATTCAGTCCCTGGAGAGTGGGGCCTGAGTATCCCCACCTCCGACAGCTTCCCAGGTAATGCTGATGGTGCTGGGCCACAGACCATGTTTTGAAAACTACTGATTCTAACCTTAACTCCATCCCAGAGTAGAAATAAAGTATTTGCCAAGACAAGGTCCTTAAATGCCATCTCTTTTCCAGCAAAACTTTCTGGTAGTACACCTGCATCCTCTTTAGAACTGCAAGAAACCCACAAAATCCTCTCCACACGGCCTTCTTAGCTAATCTGGCTTCTTCTCCATCATCGTCTATGCCCAAGTTTCAGTAAAAGGCAACTTCAAGAATATTAACAAGGAAGAACCGAACAAACTAAGCAAACTAAGGGACCGTAAGGGCACTCCAGAGACAGTGTTGAGGCCCACTCACCTCACCCTGGCCCACCTGCTCACCTGAAAAAGGGTCTCCTCTCTGCCTGTCTCTGCCCAAGGCCATTCTCTGACCTCAGTTGTCCACAGTGGGGACCCACCGACAAGGGTGTCTTTTGGCTTTGTGGCTGTCCTCACTTCCCTGTCACATGGCCCTGCTCTCAGGCAGTTCCCTAGGATCACTCCCAAATCAGCTACTTGTATCCAAATGCTTTGTTTTCAGCTTGGTTTGAAAGAACGCAAACCAAGACAGGTACCAATGTCATTATTTGAAAATCATCCAATAACAAATGATGAAGACTGAGGAGGCAGGTGTACGACTCAGATCCAGGTACATGGTTTGTGCTGTGTGTGATCATGAAAAATGCATTTCCTACTTACCCTTGATGCCAAAGAATCACAAAGCACCCACAAAAAAAGGACAATAAGCTGACCTTCCCCCATCGAAAAGGCCTAAGGTTGCTCAAAGGGGATTGCTTTGCTTTTGTTCTGGGAGTCTCTAATGTGGGTATGAGGAGATAAGTTACCTTGAAACAAGCAGGGGTGGATAATTTCAGTAAATGGCGGTGCTTTTATTTAACATTAATTACATTTAAATATTGGAGTCAAATAGGAAACCCGATTGTGATTAGTGGCACCAGGGTGCGTTCTGGATCATTATTCTCCAATGGCAGAATGTCAAGTCTTGCTGCCTGGGGAGAATGAGACTCTTGAGCCTGACACATAAAGCTCCTTCCACCAACCCCTTTGCTCTGGCCACCAGACCAGCCTCTGCACCAGACCTGATGTCCTGTATGCCCCGTGGATGTCCGTCTCCCGTACGCTCCCCCTGTGGATGTCCGTGCTGCCTGCTGCCTGGGCACATTGGAGGGCGGCCCTGCACATGCCCTGGGCCTCACTCCCATGCCGTTTTAGCACAGGGCAATGAACAGGGCAATTGCGAGGAGCACACGTGCAGAGACCGAGAGGACAGGCAGTCACAGTCACAAACCTGTCCATTGCGGTTGAGCTCTGAGATCAGCAAGGAAGCACTGACTATTTAATTAGTCACCTAATTAGTGACAGGCCACACTGAAGGTTTCAGATGTCCTCAGACAAATGTAAAGATAAAAAGCCTAATTAAGCCGCCAGCGCTAGGCTGGCTGCTGCCAGAGCCCACAGCTGTGCCGGATATTGTGCGGAACTGCACGACCCGATAACAGGAGTTGTGGTCATTGCCACAATTGCAGCTTTAAAAACATGCCCTGCTTGGTCCAAGCTATTCTTAATCACCTCGACACATTCAACCAGATGAGGGGATCAATGTCTAGGCTGAAAGTCTGAGATTGCATCTTTTGCTGGGATGATCTGGTTGGTTTTCAAGAAAACTCTTCTCAGTGGTGGAAATGGAAGACAAGGGGAACCCGGGCTTTCCAGTGCCCACCAACCAGTGCTTCCTGCGAATCAGTGTTCTAGTCACACGGAGGGTCGCGGGGACACCGGCTGGGCTGCTTTCAGTCATTCTCATCCATGACTCTTGTAAGCATTTTTCTAGTGCCATTACAGGCTCTTCAAAAGATTCTTTACGTCAGGATTAAATTAGGAAAGAGTTAAAAATAATGGATTAAAAAGGAACTTCCCCGTAATTAGGAGTAAATACTACAAAACACTGAAGCATAGAGACTCATGTGCTGAAACAGAAGAGGAGAGCAACTGCCTCGGCTCCATGAACGCAGGCCCAGGAGACAGTCAAGGTGCTGTTCTGCATCATTCTGGGAAAAAAGCCTGTTTGGGACACTGTCTGGGGCAGGGCCTGAGGTTCTGCATTTCTGACGAACTCACAGGTGATGTCAATGCTGCTGGTCCACGTGTCACACCAGGAGTGAAAGGATGCAGAGAAGTGCATACACCTGGTTCCGGCTCCTCCTCCTCCTCTTTTTTTTTTTTTCCTTCTATTTTGCTATAGCATTTATATGCTTTAAAAAAAAGATTCTGGAGTATCTTTGTGGAAACCTGAAATAGTCAAAGCACTGCATTTGAGGAGTTCAGTGATGCTAGACTCAGTGGGAGTTCACTTTATAGTGAGTTCACTTTACAGATCTCACCCTCATGGGGTTTGTGGAGTTTCTACCGTGGTGGTGCCTTCGGGCTGGCAGGACCTGGGAGCCCCTGCTGGGACTCTCCTTCGGCACAGATGAGGACAGTACCTCCCTCAGGGCCACAGTACTGCTTGGCAGCAGAGGTGGGCTAACGGCTGCAGCCAAGTTCTTTCTGCTTTCTCCAGTGCTTGGAGGTTTTACAGAGTCTTCATAATGGAAGTGCTGAGGAGGAGAATGCACACGTGACATCTGCAGTGTCTGAGCCAGGAACTTTCAGTCCCAAAGAACAGGGTGGCCAAATGAACAAACCCACCAATCACAAGAACAGTCGTTGAAAAATAATCCCAAGTCTATCACTTAAATGTCTTGGGCATTATGAAGAACACACATAATCTCACAGTGAATGTCTTAAGATCTGTCTTTTCCCCTCCAATTCACGGCCCTCTACCCCATAGTACAAGCCGGCATTTTCTTCCTCTATGCCCTGCAATGCAAGAGAACCACCCCATTGCCCTCGCCTTGCCCTGCCCAGCTCCTGATCCTTGCCACAAACGTGCACGCTCCTGCACCGGCCAGGCAGGTGACACGAAAGAAGGCTGGGTCCTTTCCTCCTGAGCTCCCTTCAGAGGCCAAGTGCACAAGACAAGGGGGAAGGGAACCAATGAGCTGAGCCCACCCCACCCTGAATGACTCTACGCCCCTGCCCATCTCCACCCCTGGAGGCCTCCCGCAGGGCTGAGGGAGACTGTAGAAGCCTCTGAGGGCCGTTGGCTCCTAGGCTCTGCTGGGGATCACTAGGGCCAACAACAGGAAGGCACGGAGGACAGGAGGGGAAGTAAAAGACTGGGATGCTGGAGTGTGTCCCCAGGAAAACGCCTGCCACGCATGTCTCCCAGTGCTGGAGGGCCCAAGAGGCTCCCCCCTAGGAAGGACAAGACGCAGGACTCAGGCCTGACAACCACAGACAAGGAGATGTGTCTGTGCAGATTAACTGCACACAGCCAGCAGATAAAATAGCATACTTTAAAAACAAGTCAGAACACCAGCGCAGTATTCCCTTATCACATGGAGCTTACATCCTAGGGTATATTAGGTAGTGAGTTTGCGTAAAGCACTTCAGCTCTCCCTGTAGCACCTCAGCACTTGGGGAAGAAAGGATAGAAATTTACACAAACTGCTTCTGGTGTCCTTTGAAGAGAAGACCAAATGTATTTTATAATTTCTTGCATGGAAATAATACAAGAAGAAAGTTGTGTTTGTTTTGTCATCAGATGACAGAATTACCAGATTTTCTGGAGAAAGAGGTTACTGTCCTGAGCCTCAAGTGGATTTTCTAGGAACGATGGTGCCCCTACTGAGTCTGACAATGCAGCTCAAGACTACAAGGAGGCAGCCGGGTGCAGTGGCCCCTGCCTGTAATCCTAGCACTTTGGGAGGCTGAGGCGGGTGGGTCACTTGAGGCCAGGAGCTTGAGACCAGCCTGGCCAACATGGTGAAACCCAATCTCTACTGAAAATACAAAAATTAGCCGGGCATGGTGGCTTGCACCTGTAATCCCAGCTACTTGGGAGGCTGAGGCAAGAGAATCGCTTGAACCTGGCGGGAGGCAGAGATTGTAGTGAGCCGAGATTGCTCCACTACACTCCAGCCTGGGCAACAGAGTGAGACTCTCTCCAAACAAAAACAAAAACAAACAAAAAAAGACTACAAGGAGGCTGATTTTCCTAAATTTTGCTTCCAAAATGTAGATTCAATCCTCATTGGTGGTCAGTGTTGGGTGAAAGCTGTATTTCTTCATTTCAGCTCAAATCATGTATAAAATTAAATTCAAATGGCAGTTAAACTGGGAAAGTAAAATAAGCAGTAGGTTACCATGGTGATTGCTAACTTAAGATAATTAGAGAAAAATAATAAGAAAACTATTTCCTCTCTTAAGGATTAGAGATCCGTAAACTGATACCAGTCTATTTTTAGTGTACATAATCTGTGTAATAATGATAGAGAATTATGAGTATTTTAGAATGCTTTAAAAAGCTCTATTTGATTGGGAAATTTAATCAACCCAATACTTACATCAAAATTTATACTTGTCTTTATTAAATCTAAGTTGACTCCACAAAAAGAAAATTACTTGTATATGTCTCAATGTAATCATTTAAACAAAACATTATGACTAAGTAGATAGCTAAATTAAGATTTAAGACCTGTTTATGATAACTTCTTAACTGCTATAATTTCACAGCTCCACCTTGATAATTCATCATTCAAAAATGGTTGCATAAAACTTGCTGTTCGAAAGTTTTCAAGGCAGAGACCCATCAGAATAAGTAAAGCACTCAGACTACAACGTGGCATGCCCTGGGAATGGAATATTCCTAGGTGCTTCTCATCATTTCATGCTTGCAGTGAAATATTGCTGCAGACTGACCACATTATTTAAAGCACATGAACTCTATTACTAACTTCAATAATGACACATAATTTATTTCTAGTTACCTAAGGGTATGTTCTGGAGAACTGAACAAACTGGCTAGAAAGGGAAAAAAAATCAATTCTTTTTTTATCTGGTTAATGTGATGTTAAATGAGCAAAATAACCACTTGGGATTAGCTCGTCTCCATGTTAACCAGGCACATACACCTTTTGAGGGTCACTTTCTCCGTTCATTTTCTTACCCAGCCCCTCACAAGGCCCCGCCTGTCTTGAGCTAGGAACTCTGCTGGCTTCCAGAAGAGTGACGGTGGGCTGCATTTTCCTATCTCCTGCTTACCTCTCAGCACCTGTAGTTTTGAATGGTAGCTAAAGTTTTTCACGTGATCCTGAACAAAAGATTTGGATAAACTGGACTCTTAATCCAGGGTTCTGTGGTTCCCAAAGTCAGGGTTTTAAAACATCTATGAGACTTTAAAAAAAAATAAATGAAGGTAGCGAGTTTGACAGAAGCTAGGCAATACACTGACGGCTCCATGTTAGGTGCTGATGATGCCAGGCCATGATCCCAAGTTCTCAGACCCTAGGGTGTTCTCTATTAAAGAGGTACTCAATTCAATGAGCAGATGGAGAGAGAGACTGGGGATGCTGCAAATCCCTGAGCCTCACGCATCAGAAAAATGGGCTCTGAAAGGAAACCTTGTTTAGTGCTTTGAGGGGGATGAGAAAACAGCATCAGAAGAGATGCACAGGCCTCTGTATTCCCTGAAGGGTTTTACCTGTTCCATGGGATCCAAAATTCAAGGGCTGAAGAAAGGTCCTGGCCCACATGCCATTTCTGAAACTATAATGTATGAAGTCAAAACTCATTCCCAAACCTGCCTGATTATGTGGAGTGCCTATTAACATTCAGATTCCTAGACCCTTCCCCAGGAGTCCAGGATCTGCAAGTTGGGTGCAGGATCTTAGAACCTACATCTTTAACAAATGCTGCAGGTGGTTCTTATGATCTGGCCAGAAAGGAAAACATTCCTTTAGAAAAGGGGTCAGTAGGTTGTTTCTGGGAAGGGTGAGACAGTACATATTTCAGGCACTGAAGGCCATATGGTCTCCGTTGCAACTACTCAGCAGAGGAGTCTGCCATCTAATCTGCTATTGTAGCACAAAAATGGCCACAGACAACCCATAAATGAGTGTGGCTGTGTTCCAATAAAGTTTTATTTACAAAAGCACTTGGCAAGCCAGACCTGGCCTCAGGGCTATAGTTTGCTGACCCCTGATGTAGAATATTCTTTCACTGATTCATTCATCCACATAGGCAGGGTGTGTGGAGTACCGAACAATCTCAGGTCTGTTCTCTGAGGGTGTTCTCTTCAGATGTAGGAAGATAATTTTTATTATTTAAAAACCAATCAATCAATAGAGTAAAACAACTCACCAAAATACCAATGTCTCTAGGAAGGAAATTCCAACGTTGGATGCACCGACCACAATGATCTTGGCATTGACAGTTATTTTAGGTTCCAATGTTAGTTTTCTGTTTGTATGGTTTAAAGCATAACTCATCTGGAAAAAAATACAAAGACAAAGAAGGAATCAAAGAAAATGTAGCAGTGTTCATACCCCCAAATTACCAATTATGTAGAGTTATTTAACCAGGACATTACCACCAAAACAAACCTAGTAGTGCCCATGTACAGCTACAGTGAAATGCATGGAAAGATATTTTTAAGAAATTAATGTATGAATATGTGAATATGCCTGACATCTCAGCTAGGTCACATCAGAATGCCTGGTTTTCAAGATTTTGTCTTAATGCTGACAGATGTCTCATACAGAGAGACCCTCAATGATTAGAGACCACCAGTAAATGATACTACAAGGAGACGGGCAAGCTACTCCCTGAGAATCTGTAGTTCCATGAGAGGTCCTAAGTGTTTTCTTCTGTCCACAGTTTCCCTGAAACCTTGAGTAACAAATTATAATAGTTGGGTACTTGAAGATAAGTTTTAGCTCATGTTCAATTCTGTGTCCCTCACGTTACTTAACGCGGTATCTTCTGCACAGTAGATGCTCAATAATATTTGTAAAATGGCAAACATTTATTAAATGGCAAAAATGTGTTAAATAATTAGGGTTGCTCAACCTTTCAGATACTTCAGAGTCAGGGAGGCCTCTTAGAATCACAGAAAGTAACTGGTGATCATGTTAATGTCCATGTTTACAAAAATGGCCTGAATTAGTCATTGATTTGATTTACTTCCCTGCAGAAGCTGCAAGGGGTACATTAACTGTGCAAAGTAAAGTTTTACAAAGAAGTGATAGAGCATTCTTGGAAGAACATTGGGATCTGTGCCAAAAGATCTTGGTTCTATTTTTAACCCATTGATTCAACACACTTTTTTGTTTGGTGCTTACTATGGTGTCTGGACAGTAACAAGAATTACAGCTGACTTCTCATTGGAAACAATGGTGACCAGAAGTCAATGGAAAGATATTCTTATCACCTCATCCCATGCTGTTAACTACATCAGCATTAACTTCATCCTCTGGGTCAGAAATCTCCACATTCTGATAGGTCAAACCTGCTTTGGATTTTCTTAAAATCCTGGGATACCAGGAGTTGGAAGTCTGACAGAATAATGGTAAAGTCTTATTTGGGTTCCCACCCACTTTCCAGTACTGTAGGGGCATGGGTGTGGCCATATGCTTTGCCATTTAAAGGTAACATCTCAGATCTAGAGCATAAATCCCATTTCTCTGTCTCTACATAGCCTAGCAACATGGAGGAAGGAAAATGGCTTGAGCCAAACAATATATTGATAGAAATTTAAAACAAAAGTGGGAGATTTCAGACTCCATAATTAACATTGCTTGTACCTCTCAACATCATTTCCACCCTACAACTCCCACCTTTAAGTTGGCACAACAGAGATTTTGGAAGAGATGGGGCTCACTCCCATTTTCAAGAGGGACTCGGATCCACATAAACCAAGTCACATACTCCCACTCTCTTTCCTCAGTAATTGGGTCAGGACACACATGTGACCTAAGTTGACCTAATCAGAGTGAAGCCCAGGACTTCTGCATGATAGTTGAAGAAGAGAAGCCGTCTTGTTTTCTGGATGGCACGTGGTGTAAATGTGAAGCCTGAAATGGCTATGGTCATCATGCCAAGAGGGAAACCATCCTGTGTTGAAGCCCCAAGAGAATCACAGAGAAACAGAACAGGCATTCTTTTCAAACCCTACCTGAAACCCATACTACCTTTGGACTCTTCAGTTATATAAGCAGTACATATCAGTGAGATATTGCCACAATAGTGCTGTGAAACAAACCACTTCAAAATGCATTGGCTTAAAACAACTGTCACTTATACTGGCTCTTGCAATTCTGGGTCAGCTGGAAGTTGGCTGATCTAGGTTCGACTCAGCTGGGTCTGGCTCCAACCTGCAGATTCCAAACCTGCCTCACATTTCTCTGATGCAAGGGAGCCAGAGCTTGTTCTTCTCATGGCAATGGCAGAAATACAAGAAAGGTAAGTGAAAATAGGAATACTTTTAAAATCTGGCCAAAGCAAGTCATGTAGCTGAACCTAACATCCATGAGTTAGGAAATACGCTCACCTTTAGAGGGAGGAACCTCAAAATCACACAGCAAAGGACACAGCCCAGGGAGGGATGAAGGCTGGGAAGAACGACACAGCCCACTGCACTTCTTTGATTGTTTAGGCCAGTTTGTTTTTTATATGCTACTGAAAACTTCCTAGATTGATATACTTTCTAAATGAAAATAATGAATATACCATTTGGGTGAAAAAGTGCATGTTCTTCAAATAAACGTCAGTTCTGATTTGCTCTATGAGAATTTCCCAGGACAGATCCATGAGGAATTGTGCGAGAAATCTAGTTCCTACTGGTTCACCTGGGTGCCAGTGTATACTGTACTGTGCTTAATTTCCAAGACAGGCAGGTTGACAGCAAATACACTTTAGCCAGCCTTACGTTGGGTGGTCTAGAGCAAGGAAGGTGGGAAGCATATGTGTTGTAATGATGGCATCTAATCGCAGGTCTAGTTAACAGATTTAAAATGCAAGCATCTTGACAGAGGTCAGAAGCCAAGATTCTTTTCAAAAGGAGATACGTTCAGACATTCCCCTCTGTGTTGGAAGTGTAAGCTAACATTGAAACATGGGCAGTAATGAAATTCTCCGGTGAAGAATTATACCTCATTTATGAAACAGCTCCTGTATCAGTGATACAAAGGCAGGCTGGGGAACAGAACAGAATGGCTTTTGTTTCCTACACAATAGCTGTAACACCAACAGCTGCCGGGCCTCACACATCACCTTTCTAACTGCTAAGTACACAAAGTGGCCTCTGGTGTCAAGAGCCAGCAACCAGTACCAATGATGGTGGGTGTCTCAGGAGAGCGGCCAGGCATCACAATGATTCATAGTCAACCCAATTTTGTGCCCAGGTTTTAATTAAAAACATATCCATCGCCAGGTATGATGAAGTCTTCTGACCTGAAAAAATCGTGTTTTTCTTTTATTAGTACAGATAGTTTTTAAATGTCTTGAAAAAAAAAAAAATTCTTCCCGGCCTGGAAACCCCCTTCAGTGACAACTGTAAATGAAGACGGCTTCTGCTGCTTTATGAAGGGTTTATTTTGCACAGAAGCAGGAAGCACAGGTTACTTTTTGATGAAAGCAGAATATTTCCTTCCTTTATGTTCCCTCAAACTATGAGTGTTCATGGGAAAGAAAAATAGACATGCAAGATCCTATGAGTCAAGCCAGCTTTTCCTTTTCTCCCTCTGAACATCTGCCAAAAACTGTCCCATGCATTGGAGATTCTATTTTGGGTCTGATTTCCTTCATAGAAAAGTAAAAATAAAAGCCCTAGCTCTTGGCTCACATTTTATAGACAGAAATTAAATGATCCTCATAATGGAAAATTATTTCAAAGATTAAACAGGGCGAATTGTAACCTATTTACCTACCTACCATACCAGCAATAACATGGATGGGAAATCCAATTCTTACCTCCATATCCTTTCCAGACATTTCTATTTTTCTAATGGCATTAGGTTAGCATTTTAGACAAATAGATGATTTTTTTTTTGAAGTGGAGTTTCACTGTTGCTGCCCAGGCTGGAGTGCAATGGCACCATCTCGGCTCACTGCAACCTCCGCCTCCCAGGTTCAAGCGATTCTCGACAAAGGGATGATTTTAAGTGTAGAGATCAACAAGTAACCCAGCAAGATAAAACAAACCATATATCATGGTGTATAAGCTAACCTTTTAAGCTAAAAAAGAAATTCCTTAAAGTTGATGTCAACTCTCATAATGACTTTAAAATACAAACCATAGATTCCATTGCTTAGGTAGGAAAGGAAGGAATGATAATATTTGATACCCCTGTTAGGAAATTCTAAAGTTGAGCTTGGGGGTTGGGGGGGCGGGGAGGAATGTGGAAGATTCGGAGGTCAGATGGGAGGGGAGACAGGCTGAGACGGGAAAACAGGGAATAGAAATGAGCAAATATTTATGTTTTAACTCTTTATCTATAATTCCCTATGAGCTTCTGAAACAGAAGACTGTACATGTGAGTAGCTAAGTCACTACTGAAGGAGCTTGTGGTTGCTTTTATCCATTTATTTGGTTGCCTGCCACCCTGCAACTAGACTATTAACTCCTAGAGGCCAGGAACTATGTCTCTGTGTTTTGAGCATTTGCCTTCTTTTAGCTGAACAATTTCTGCCATGCATTTTGGGGCATGTGGTAAGTGGTAGAATAGGCACATCAACTTCGTGTTTCGTGGACCCTTTGGAAAGGGTGTTGACATAATTTCTGTATTCCAAATTATTTTAGTTGCTTCATTCCCATTTGCTTAAATGGCCAAATGAATAATCTGGATGTAATAACCACTCAGGATTAAATTTGATCTTTTTAGTAAAAATGATGTTGATGTGCACACCCAGTTGAGTTTATATCATGATTCACATACATTTGTCAAGAGAACTTAAATAAATAGTTTTGAGTTTTAGTTAACACTTGTTAACTGTTCTGTGTGTATAGAAAAAAAATGGTCAAAATATAATTTCATTGGATATACATAGACCTGAATTCCGTGTTTCTGCAAGTGGTTTGGTTTCTCTTCTGCACTTAGAATGAGTTAGAATGACTATAAAAGCATTACTGAAACTCAATTTCAATGTTAGATTCAAAATTGGGAGTTATTAAAACAACAAATAGGCTGATACACTAGAAAGCGACAAAAATAAATACAAATGATCCTACATAATACATACAAGGTTCATACTAAAATGGATCACGATGCTATCTATGGTGAATTTTTTCTTATCATAGCATTTCTTTTGGAGGTTACGTTCCACCTTTGGGATCATTAACCTGGGTGTCATTAGCTTGGTGGTAAGGTTTGGGCTTGTTTTCTTAACTTTGCCACTGGTTGAAATTCTGAGCCTCTTTTTCCTAAATACCAGTTTCCTCGGGTGTAAAATGGAAGTAAATTACATGAACCTCTGCTTTCCTCAGCAGGCAAACATGGGGACCAGTCTTTTAAAAACGTCTACAAATACTTTGAGCTTTTCAGGCAAAGATGTTACACAAGGTAAAATTGCAGATCCTCTCTCCCATCTGCAATATGAAAGGCAAATCTTTGAAAAACACGTTTGAAAAGGGCAAAACAATGAGCTCAATTTTCAGCTCACACCCATGTGTATATACATCTTTTCTTACAGAAAGCTTCCAAAGACTTCAAAGGGAGCTCTGTCCATACAAGGAAATGAAAGCTGGAAAGATTCAAACCCATTAGGAATAAAATTTCTGAAATCCATAATAAGCCTACTTTTGCTTCATAAATGTAATCTTTCTTATGCTTCTCTCTCTCTCTTTTCTCCTTGAGAAACTCTGTTTTCCCAATTTGAGCAAAACAAATTATGACAGATTTACAGTGGTACAAATATTAGTTTAGGGCTCAAAGTTCAAGTTGACCTCTTTGAGGCAAAGTATTGCAATATTACAAATAAATAAAGAGTAGGGGGGTATAGACATTTTAAATAGAACCAATCAGTTGGAATCTCTTCAACAGGCATAAAATGCAATTTCAAAAAGACTTTCTACTAAAATAATTAAAAAGTTTCAAAAGTATGATATGAATACCAACACCTCTGTCCCACAGAGCGTAAGTCTGTTGAGGTCAGGCTGTGGTTTTGAGACTTGCTTTATGAAGGATTCACTTAACTTTCCTCTCGGTTGGGGGTACCGGGAAGCTCAGAACAATTTAGTAGCTCCAGCACTTTAGAAAAAATGTAAACTGTTCTGTCTGTGATATCCGCTGAGGGTAATGGTGATTCTAGGACACCGGCTTTTTTCTTAACACTGGATAGAGCATACTCAAAATCAGGTAGCAGAGGTCAAAAAGTGGGCCACGGTGGCCTCTATGATTCAATAAGTAAATTTCTTTAACTAGCATTTTTCTTGTATTTCTCTTATCAACTCCATCTGTCTCAATCCCTCATATACCCATATTCCCTATTTGGGCATTATCATTAATTTGCACATTTCTAAAAGTTAAAATTATTGCCACCCTATGACATTCACTTGTGGCCATTCTTAAACATTTATATTAGAAAAATGATTTGGAAGCTAAGTTGAGGGACTTCACTGGATTTCATCAATTCTAGCGTGCACATTTTTTTAATGCTGGTGTTCCTGAAATCAGCCTTCCAGTCAACAGCATTTCAACAGTAGCAGTCAGCCAGACAGTAGCAGTGACATAGTTGTCCTTACCTGTGCATGGGTGCTTGGCCATGGCTGTTCATCGTCATCACTTCAAGAGAGTCATGTGCATTATATGCACAATATGTGTTGAGTTTAAGTGCTTCTAACAATGTCTTCAAAAAGATTACAGCATGATTTGGCACTGAAATGAATACTTATTGTTGTGTTCCCATAAAGGCCCAGAAACTGAGCAGCAAGGTACAAATTTGATATTAGTGAAGCAAATACTAGTCATTGGAGGAATGGATGTAATTCCATGTTTTCTTGCAATGCAACAATTGAGTGCTTTTCAGGAGCAAATAAAAGATGACAAGGAGATGAAGCTGTGTTACATTTTGTTACTGAGACACATGTGGAAAAAAATTTTTCCACATCACCCAGCAAATAGTGCAATTGAAGGGCACGTAAATTGCCTCCCCTCTCTGAATAGATGAAAGAAATTTCAAAGCACTAAGACTTATATGACTGATTCATATGCTGTTCAGGACTCTCATTTAGACATTGTGTTACAATTTAATTGGCTGCAGTTTTTTTTCTTAATACTACCTAAAATAAAGGTACATCTTATAATTGATAGCAACTTAGATTTCATGAATTAGGTGGCTAATTCACTTGTTTCCAATTAAATAATAGCCCCCAAACAAGCAGCTCATATGATCATTAAAATATGGTTGCCTTTGTGCAATACACAAACATCGGCAAGGGAGATCCACTGTTGGCTTTTCAGAGGCACTGAAATTCATTAATCCTTAATATAAGGCACATTAGCACAAGAACCAAGATACCCTCATATGGCTCCATGTCTCTCCTTTGCCACCTTGAGTAGTGTAAAGTGTTCAGAAATGTCCTCTGGGTTTCTGCAATATCCTACTCGAATCCTATCTGGTCTGTGTCAGCTAGCTGGCACTCCAGGTATCAGTCTCAATACAGGGTCAGCCATAAACTGGAGAAATGACTTCTCTGGGGGTGAACACACAAGGAAAGGCAGGAATAAAGTAAATCCATGGAAGAAAAATGATTTACAGAACCAACAACCTGACTTGCATTGTTCTATAAGTAATAATTAGTTACTACCTTACAGATGTATCTCCTTAACAAACTACTTAACATCCTGCTACCTAATCATTCTCAAGCTCTATATCCCCATGAAAGAACTACTTGTACTGGAATAAAACGAGGACATGAGCTGAAAGGTTTGGGAAACACATTCAAAAGTGATGGAAGGCATTCTTCCTATTAAATAGTACCCTTCTGAAATGATGGATAGTTATTAGAGAACAAAAATTGTCTTCCATGTATTAAACTTAAACTACGTTAAAAGGAAAAACAACTTATTTCTTCTACATTTTCTCAGAACACTTGTGATGCCAAATGTGTGAGTTTTTCCCACACTGACCAATTTTCTGACACCAGCAGTGTGTCTGTTCTGTGGTTCAATTCCATTCTGACACTGTCTATCTAGGCTTAGTCCCACAAGGCTGCTCCCTGTACCCCCACTTCACATGTCAATCGCAGGTCCATGTTGCCACCTGTACTTCTGACTGGCTGGCTATCAACTGGAGGTTCCCATGACCCCTGCTTAGGTTACGATAATTTGCTAGGATGGCTCACAGAACTTGGAGAAACAGTTTGCTAACTGTATTACTGGCCATTATAAAAGAGTTGGGCTCAGGAACTGCCAGCTGCACAGGGCATGCAGGGGGAAAAGCACAGAGCCTCCATGTGCTTTCCAGATGTGTTACCCTCCCAGCACCTCTGGTGTTTACCACCTCAGAAGTTCTCCTAACCACTTTGGTTAGGGTTTTATGGAGGCTTCATCGTGTAGGCATGGTTGATGAAATCATTGGCCACGGGTGGTTGAACTCAACCTCCAGCTCCTCTCCTCTCCCTGGAGGTTGGCAGGTAGGCCTGAAAGCTCCAACCCTCTAATGACATGGTTGGTTCTCCTGGCAACCAGCCCCCTTCCTTAGGTACTTTCCAAAAATCATCTTGTCAATATACAGACTCATGTGTTGTTGAAAGGAGCTTGTAATCAATAACAAAAGATGCTCCTCTCACCTTTATTGCACCAGAGTTTTGTCAGGGGTGGCGAACGAAAACAAAATATTGTAACAAACGATGTTCCTGTTGCTTTTATCATTTAGGAAGTTACAAGTGTTTCAGGAGCTCTGACCAGGAGCTGGGGACAGAGACCAAATGTATATTTATTTTATCACAATATCATAGCATATATATATATATATGTTTATAATACAGAGTTTGATTATGAATGTCTTAATAATGAGTTAAGAAATCAGAAATATATGAACTAATCTGTGGTAAATGTATTCTAAGATTTTTGTGAAATGAAAAACAGTTATATTGTTGGTTGTTTTCCCATCCTAAAAACAGTAAGGGGAAGGTTTATAGAGAATTTGGGGGGCATCAACTAAGTACTATTTGCTTAAAGGAAAGAGAGTTTCAGGTCATTTTTCTCTTTCCAATCTGTATCATAAAGGGTGGGACATATGATATATCAGAGATGTGTGAACAGTTGCTATTTAGCCATAGACTTTAAAATATTTTGTACTTATATCCTGGAAGTAGGCTGGAATCTGCCCTTATTCCTATGGAAACAAAACTATATAGCAAAGAGTTACTATGCCAAAGAGTCATTTCTCCAACTAGAAAAGCAACTCTGGAAAAAAATTTGGGGGATAAAAATCAATATTCTAGAGTCAAAGAACAAAATTTCAACAAATTGAGTTTCACAGATCTGACTCACTTTGATTAGCAATTCATGAACGGGGCAGCATTCAGCCTACAAAACAGAAAGGAGCTCTGATGAGCTAGACAGAGTGGGTAAGCTTTATCAGCAGCAAAGAAGTGAAGGAACACAGGAACAATGAACAAGTAGTGGATTGTTCATTTCAGTATTACTTTCCTTAGAGAGACGTAAGCAAAATCTTGCTGGCTTAACGGGATTTGAATATCACCTCTCTCGTGATTTCTCAGCTATTTCAAGTAAATAACAGTTTCGGATTGGTAAAGTGAAACTTTAGCACAAGTGACTCCATTTTGGATCCACTATCTTTAACACTAGCAACAAGGACAGTCTAACTTGTTAGTGGGGAAGGCAACTGAATGTGTGAAGCAATTCTGAGGGCATTGAGATAACCTATTCAGTATCCTGATGTCTGAAATTCTACCACCAAAACTTTAACAGAGCTTAATTCAACAATTTCAATTTGACAGATACATACCAAGCATCTACCAGATGCCAACAATTGGTCTAAATGCTGAGGTGTGAATGAGGCATGGTTCTTGTCTTTAAGGAATTCTCATTAGGTTGGGGAACAGACAAGTAAACAAATAAAATGCAGCACATGTGACAAGGGTAGTGTATCAGGAAGCTATTGTTGTATAACAAACCAAGCCAAAATGCAGTGGGTTAAAAGAGTACGTATTCATGTGGCTCATGGTTCTGTAGGTCAGTAGTTTAGGCTGTGCTCACCTAGGAAGTTTTTCTGGACTCAGCAGGTGTATTAGTCTGTTTTCATGCTGCTGATAAAGACATACCCAAGACTGGGCAACTTAGAAAAGAAAGAGGTTTAATTGGACTTACAGTTCCATGTGGCTGGGGAAGGTCTCACAATCATGGCGGAGGGTGAAAGGCACTTCTTACATGGCGGTGGCAAGACAAAATGAGGAAGAAGCAAAAGTAGAAACCCCTGATAAGCTCGTCAGATCTCGTGAGACTTATTCATTATTATGAGAATAGCACGGGAAAGACCCGCCCCCATGATTCAATGACCTTTCCCTGGGTCCCCGCCACAACACCTGGGAATTCTGGGAGATACAATTCAAGTTGAGATTTGGGTGGGGACACAGCCAAACCATATCAGCTGGGAAGTCATGGAATCAGCTGAAGTTTAACTGGTCTAAGATAGCAGGAAAAGTCACGTAAGGCAGCTTGGAGAAAGTGACACTGGAGCTAAATTTAGCAGAATCACTGGGATATTTCCAGGTGAACAAGAGGGAACAAGTTCCTGGATGAGAGAGAAAAGTCAGGGCAAGGATTTGGAAGGATGACACACCCACTGACCCCTAGGTCAGTCTACATGAATGGATTTGCAGATTATGTTCTGAGAGAAACCTTTGAAAGGAGAAGGCTGCATGGTCATGCAGAGGCAATACAAGAAGCAGACATAGAGGGAGACACAAACGGAGGAGAAGGAGTTGGGACAGAAGGCTGGAAGGGAAAGCTCATGGCCAATTGTGTCCACACCACCACCTCCCATCAGGCAACATTACTTGATAAATCTCTGCACACAGAATAAGATGAGAACTTCTGTTCCCCCAGGGAATATGCTGTTTGTTCAGGCCCCGTAAGTTAAGTGGCTATTTGCTCTGCTGGCTTAGGCCTCTGGTTCATTTGCTAGAACAACGACAGCAGTGGCAGAAAACTCATTTTTTCTGAGAAGTTTGATCCAAGTGAGTGCTGTTCCACAGATACAACTTTTCAATCTTGCTACCTTGCCACCATTTTCACTCCTAGATATTTATTTCACATTTATTTTCACTCCTGGATATTTTCAACACACGTGTCCTGTGAGCAAGCTAACATGTGCGACTCTATTTTAAATTTCTAATGTGTGCCTCCATGCACAATTTTAGTCTTTCAATTAGGCTCACTATTTCTGTTGACATCCAATTGTATCTCTGATTTAGTCTGAAGAAATTAAGCATATCTCTTTCATCTCAATGCGAACAATGGTTTGTATTCTCTTTCACATGACTTTAAAATTCTGTACACCAAAAGGCTCGCTGGGCTTTTGTAAAAGCAATGCACAATGATTGTTTTGAAAGAATAAGCCTTTCTGAAAATTCCTACAGAGTGTGCTAAGGCTACAAAGTTCAAAGGAATTTGGTCAGATTCAATGGAATAGCCTCTTGGTTCAAGTGAAGGACTTGGAGGGAGGAGTAAAACAAATCTACCTTCTTTTTAAATAGAAATGAAAAGAGAGCTAAGCAGAAACGTCAACAGGAAGGAAGCTGAAATACAATAAATGGGAGTGACCACTGCTGAACACCAGTCAGAGAAACATTTTAATAAAACACACAAGGCTAATTTCAGTCACTCAGATACTTCACATCAGATCAGGGAAAATAAAGATCTAAGTCTTTACTGCTAATTCTTAGGAAATGAAGATCCCATCCCATGAAAAAAAATTTGGTATAGAAAATGTCCACTGTTTTTCTTCTCATTCTTTGAATCAAATCCTGATGATTTTGACAGCACTTTAAAAAAACGTTAATTCCATGCTCTCAATGGAAACTTTTCCAAAACAGTATTCAAAATATCTGAAGTAGTTATGAAAATAAAAATAAAACCCCCAACCAAGCAAACACCAATAACAATACTGCTGTCATTAATCAGCACAAAAGGCTTCCCCATGCCCAGAAGTCCTGGCAGGGACGCAGGTTGCTGCTCACAAGGGTGACACCTATGTGATGACAGCTGTGACTTTCAGGGTGTCTGAGACTCCAAATACAAAACCAAACAGGAGTCCTCAGGAAATTTTCCCTTTTGCTCACTCTGTGTATATTCAAACACAAACTATTTTCAAAAAATTCCCTAAAACCCCTCTGAGTGGGATGGAAGGGACTAGGCAAGCATATTGCACTGTAATTAACACCCGTTCACCACTGACATCACACGTCAGTGTAAAGATAGGTCACGTACTTTTAATTTCTCACACGCACGTCAGTGGTAAACAGTCCCAGTGTTCGTGTTAATGACACCATCTGGCGCCTCCCATAACTGTGTAGCATTCAGCTTCCAAACAAGATGTAATGGCAGCAACACATGAAACCCACTGACATTTACAGTAAGGAAATTTATTATCAGTCATCGGTTTGGTATAAATGTGTTTGCATGACTGCTGGGGCTATAAAATCGTCACCTTTGCCAGGCAAGCAAAGGTGCAATAAATAATGGATTTTAAGCCATGCATGTACTACCAAATCATTAAACATTTATCACACAGGCACAATAGCATCTTAAGCAACAATTACCACTTGAAAAATTAATGCCACTTTTGAGGGTTAAATGAAAACCATATAGTCTAAGCTTTAACGATTTTTAATGTGGCTCAGTATAGAATATGAAGTTTTTTAATTTTTATTTTAGTTGAATATGATATATATATAAAAAGAGGTCTTCTATAATAATTTTCTCTTGAGGAAGAATCACTCTATATTCTTTTGTTAAATACTAAAAAATACAATTGAAATGTTTCTTGAAAAAGAAATCATGGTTGAAACCTTTCAAAACTAGAAATGGAAAACAAAAGGTTCTTTAGGAGTCACATGGTATTATTTTCTTTAAAATCCTTAATGGATTAATCAGTGATGATTGAAATTAAACTATTTTAACTTTGGATTTAAGGAAACATAAAGTCAAAACCATGAAAATCCCCTGAGTAACCCAGCCGCATTTGTCCCTACTACTTATTCCTTCCAAATACTCTCCCCATGGCGTGCCAGTAATTTCTCCGATATGCTTGTTCTATGGGTATCCATTGTTTTAAGAACAAAATCCTTAGCAATAACAATTCAAAATACAGATAGATTAGAGGAAGGTTTTATGGAGGATTAGAGGAAGGCTTTATGGAGGATTTATCAAAGAATAATTTTTGACTCAAAGAAACAAAGAGAAACCTGCGTGGGAACTAGTTATTTATTTGCTTGCTGGACGTGGAACAATGCAGGCAGAGAAGCCAGTGACTGCCTTGACATGAGGCTCCCCGTGTGGGAGGTGAACCAGAAGCCAAGCCTGGAGGGAGACTGTGCCATCAAGAGGCTCTGTCACGAGATGCCAAGATGAGCACGCGTCTCCAGAACAACACAATCTCAACATGCAAAATGATCACCGAGCAAAAGGAAACAGAGTGAGCCCTAGAGTAAGTGAGTGGCACTGTTTGAAGAAAAAAAAAAGTTAAGAAGTGACTGAATAAGAGATTTCTCTGTCAGTGTGTGAGTGGGGTTTAATTCCGTGGTGAGAGCTATTGCTTAGAAAGCCTCTGCAGTTTTATGGGTCTGCTCCCTGTGGAGGCTTCTCTGTCCACTCTCCTTTTGCCTGCCCTATGCCCTAAACAGGAAGCAGGTGCAGCGCTCTGCAGGCAGGATCCCTGCTGGGACGGAGGGCAGGATGGTCTGCAGAATACTGAGGAGGCCAGGAGGGGAGCCCTGCTCCCGAATTTTCAATCAGTGGAAAGAAGTGTTGAGATTTTAGGCCTTCATCTCTAATAGTGACTGCTGTTTACAGGTGTCCAGGGGACTGTGAGTCTTCTTTGTGTGTCTTGGAGTTGAAATTCAAGGTTTTGTCAAGACCATGCATCTTCAGGGATGGCTTCCTCCATTATTGGGGAGAATCCCTGTGGACAGTGTTCATCTTTGGAGAACTGAATTTAGGACTCAACAGAAGGGCTTGGGGTGGGGCGGAGGGGGGGCGCGGTGTCACAGGAACTAAGAGATCATAGGGATGCCCCTCCTTGAATACATACGTATTGCTGGTTCCAAGTCACGGAGGGAGAACTTTGGAGCCTGGCCTGGTCAGACAGAGGAGGGGGTGACCACTCTCCCACCATTGCTGTCTGCAGGGTGACAAAGTTGCCTGAATTCCGTCTGTGTGCCCACATACACAAAGCTCTGTTACACAAAGGAGCTACTCCAGGGACTAACTTACGTGGGATTACGCAGAAACGAACACAATCCACTGGGATGGTGGTACTGTTATGAAACAACACAGACTGCCTGAGCCCCGGACATCACAACAAAAACACCGAGTATGGGAATTTTTCTCAAGCAGCTTCTCTATCCAATATCTGAGAGGGCCCCACACTGCCCTGTCCTTCCATCTGTCACTAAGTAATTCAAATATTTCCTAGAGTTCTTGCTGCTACCTTACATCTTCTGGAAGTGACTATCAGGGCCCTCAAAGAGGTAGCGAATCAATGAATAACTCCAAGAAGGCTTTGCTCATTTCTTTTCAAAGTTGTGTCACTTCCATAATACCTGATGAAACACTCTGCCTTCATATGAGAGAGAGAGAGAGGGAGGGAGGGAGGGAGGGAGGGAGGGAAGGGGGGGGGGAGAGAGAGAGAGAGAGAGAGAGAGAGAGAGATTGCACACCATGGCGAAAACAGCTCTCCTGAAGGGTGTGAATAAAACAGTTAACAATGAAGGGAGAGAAACAAAAAGCTATTCAACAGATGCATGTCATTTTTACTCTTCAGTGTGGATCAGTTTTTCTTGTTAATTATATCACCTATTCTTTCCTTATATTGATAATTACATAATTACATGAAACAGATGGGTGACAGAATGCACCCAGATGGTGAGAACGTAAACAGGCTTACAAATTGCTTATTCTTGAGCATATTAAAAAGAATTATTTAATAATACATAGATTTCTATACTCTACACATCTGTTGAGTAGAGCCTCAAAATGGGTTACTTTGTCATTTTTTTTTTTTTTTCTTAAACAGATACAATGTCCTCCCTGGGAATTCCTGGGAGGCCAACTGCCACGGAGGTAAAATATTTCACCTTTTCCATAATTTGGATTCCTGAAATTCTAAAATCATGTTCTGAGTCCACTGGCTTGCTGTTTTGAAAAATAGAAATGCTGGTTTCAAGGGGAGTTACAATCACATGTAGCACTGATTATACTTTCACAAGCTGGACAAGGTTAAAAATGGGAGGGCTTGCCTTGAGAACATATTTGACATGTTTTAATTGCATCCAATGGGCTTCTTGCATGAAATTCTTTCAAAATAATTACGAAACGAAGTCAGAAGCACCAAAGCTACATGGGCTGAGTGTGTGTGGAGGTGTGTCTGTCGGAGGAGGGGGCTCACAGACCCCAGAGGCTTCTGGAGGGTCTGAGGGAAGAAGTGGCATTAGCTGCTTCCTCGTGGCCCACATGCCACCTCTGTGTTCTATGGAGTAAGGGCTCTGCTTAAATGATCCTTCTCAGAGGAGTTGTACCTGCCCTGTTCCCACCCTCCCCTCCCAGGCTCTCCTCCTGATGGCACTTGCTGCCACCGGGCACAGTGCCTCCTGGTCTGGGTACTGCCTGCTGCCCCAACTAGAACACAAGTGCTATGTGGCAGGGATGTGCCTATTTATAGCTGTCCCCACAGAGGACAGAGTTGGGCCCACCACATGATCAGCATGCAACAATACTGACTGAATGAATGACATCAATTAATTCTCCACCTCCAAGCCCCCTAACCAGCGATGCAGAACAGGCCCTGTGCTTGCAGTTTCAACAGAAAAGCCTGTCTAGGCAGGAGCAGGGAGTGACCAACAAGGGGACTTCTCAATGGCAGGTGGGGGTGGAGGATAGCAGGGGTGCCTCTCTCAGTTGAAAAGCAAGTACAGAAGCCATGGTGTTTATCGGGGTCATGGACAAAAAGCAGGATACCTAGAAACATGGTTTGGTGGGGGTAGAGAAACAGGCTCAGGGAGAGACAAACTCACCTGGCTTCTGGTGGAGCGACCTAGCTCTTGGTGAGGCAGGGGTGGGTCACAGAACTCCAGAATCAGGCTGTTGTCTCCCACTGCACCAGGAAGTGACGACATGTAGACATGCTTGGAACTGGAAGTGTGAACACTTCCCCAGGGCCAAACTTGGATGGGGATTGTGTGTACTCTGTGTGTATGTATTTATGTATGCCTGCTGCGTGTGTGAGAGAGAGATGGCTGGAGGGAGAGACGGACAGAGAGAGAGAGTCATGAGAAGCATCTGAGTCCTCAGGGGCCTGGAGATCCTTTTGGAATTTGGGCTCTGTGAGCTGTGGCCACCTTCTGCTCTTGAATGGGATAGGGGAATTGCTGAGCTGTTAGAAGTCACATGGTCTGAAAGGTGCCTGCCAGCCTTGGTCCTACCAATACACGGTGACCAAAGACCCAGTGTGTGGGGATCGATGTTGTCTGTAAACAAATCAAAATACTTGTGGTATGTAATTCTGTGGGACATTGTCAGCCCATCTTTGGGAGTTGCTCAACTGTGATTTGTGACGGATAATACTCAATTCCATTTTTAAATCAACCGTCAACTCCAGTTTCATGAAAAGCACTGTCCCCACAGATCCATGAATGGCGGTGGGAGGGGGTGGTTTGCATGAGAGAGGAGCTCTGCTAAGGTGACTGGAAAGTGCTGCCTAAGACCTGTTCCCCGGAAGCACAGCTCTTTTTGGTTAAATGCATAGACTACCATAAAAACCACAATTACAGTGACTACCATGGTAATAATTTCAATGCACTGAATTACATGAAAAAACAAAATAAAACAAACAAAACCTGGGACACAATTGAACAGCACAAGAAGTAGGAATGTGGCATAGTCTGTAGTTTATGTTTATTGCCATGGGTTTCGACTGACCAAATGGCTCATGCCTGCCTGCACTGTAGCTAAGTCATGTTTGATATCTCAAACAAGTGGCAATAAAAAAAATCTTTATGGCTCCCATGCTATTTTCATACCTTATTCATTCTGTTTTTTCCCTGTTTTTAAGTCATCTTTTGTATTTTCTTCTTGCTTATTAAGTTGATTACTATGGAGATCATGACATCAGTAATCTTGACTAAGTTTAATGGTCTCAAGGCAACATTCAGACTAAAAGTTTTGATACTTAAAGTGGTTCAACCCTGGAGAATGGGAGCAGATTGAGAGCTGAGGACTGCGGGCTTCAAGCTGCTTCTCTAATGGAACACAGAGGTGGAAGGTGGTCTGTGCCCACTCAGCCGAGTCCGCGTGGGGCAGCCCTTGGGGAGGACTGCACCCCTGGCGAACCAGGTACTGCACTTTCCAAGGCCCATTTAATCCTCTGCCTCTGATGAACTCAAATGCCATTTTCCCTCTGGATTTGGTGAGTGCAAATAATGATAACCAAACTCAAATTGCTTTAGGAAAATTACTAAACTGTGGAAGGCTTTTAATCTATCTCGGTTTAATTTGAATGTAAAACCTTTCTAGGTTCTCGGTTATTTTTCCTGATCTTTCACATCTTCCAGAAAGGCAAAACCCATTGTTTTAATTGTTTATTTTTTGTAGAAATGGGGGTCTCACTGTGTTACCCAGGCTGGTCTCAAACTCCTGGCTTCAAGTGATCCTCCTATTTCAGCCTCCCAAAGTGCTGGGATGACAGGTATGAGCCACTGTGCCTAGCCCATATCCCATCTGTAAAACTAGAATTTATTAACGGGATATAACAAGTGAAAGTTTTAACAAAAAGACCTGAAAGTTAGGCTTATGACACTGTACTTTATTCTATACGCATCTACTGACCTCCAATCACTTCATAATGAATGGAATCACGTTTCTATAATTCTTCCACGAGCCAGAGGGAGTAGGCCAGCCCCAGAGGGGCATTCGTGGTCTGTGTTTCATATGTCTGTCACTGCTGTCATCCTAGTGGGGTGCTGTTTTTGTACTAGCAGATGTGTTTCATTTCTGCCAATCCATGCTGACTCATGACCCCTCCTGATGCTGCAGGCAACAGCCAGGGGACACCAGGCCTTTGGGCAGACCCAGCCCCAGAGAACAAATGTGTCAATTCTGTGCTGTTTTGTTTCCAGGCAGATAACTGGTTGCAAGAAGGTTTTTTGAGTCTCAAAAGCCTGACTGTTATGCATCAAAAGTCAAAGTTGATGCTTCCAATGACAGATACAGAAGAACACATGGGGACAGCGAGCCCACTGTCTGAGGACCAGGAGGAGGAAAGCCAGAGGGGAAGAAGGAGAAATTAGTGCAGTGCAGCCCTCTCCTTCCCCTGGCTAAGGCCAGGAAAGTGGAAGGAAGCGGGCAGGATCCCCACAAAGATTTTGGAGAATACAAGAAGGAGACTGCTTTACGAGGGGGACTCTCCTGCCACCTTGTCCTGGGAAGAGTCCAGTGGAGACGGCTGAGGGAGCTTCCCGGACGAGGAGGGAAATGAGGCAGCAATGAGCTTCTGAAAGCCCAAAACGAGGAAAGCAGGAAAGGAAGAGAGCACCTGGCTCCAGGGAACACAAGGTCACACTCAGACTGGCCTCAAGGCTGTGAGGATGGGATGCTTCTGCAGAAAGCAGTGAGGGCTGCGGGGGCTTGGATGCCAGGACAAGGGGTGACTTTGCCTGAGGACAAAAGCTGATGTTCTGAACTCAGGATTCCTGTGAGGACAGGCACTACCCAAGTAGCAGATACCTCCCCTCCCAGCCTCCTCCCCGCCCGCCACAGTGCCATGACATTCCGTGTCCATGAGCTCCTGAGAACTTGGATGTTTTTCCTACCCCGCTAAAAACATGAAAGAAGAAAAGCTCCTACATGGACTCAGTGTAAATATTAAATGATTAAATTTACCCAGAATTGATGGAGGTTACTTTTACTCCCATCAGGTGGAATAAAGGCTCAAAGCAGAGACTCAGTTCAATTAGACAAAAATAGGAAAATAAAAGATGTATCCTTTTGCACACCTGGTTACTTGTCTTAAAAATCTATATCTGACATAAAAAAGAGGGTTTGCTGTATGTCTCTATACTCTTTATGTTGCCTAGATACAGCGACATATTGCCAAGAGAAATAATCTTTTTCAATTCAGGAATCACAAGTTTTCATTTTCAAATTCTAAAACTTTATGCTTTTTGATTAAAGAGATAGTAACTTTACCTTTGACTGAGCAATACCATTTCTAGGAATTTATTCAAAAGAAATCAAAGCAAATGTGCTGAAAAATAATAAGGGCAGACATGGTAGCAGTGTTCATCATGATAAAAATTGGGTTAAAAACTTAACCAACATGAGGGAATTGGCCTGCACACAGCAATGGTGAATCGTGGGCTCTGACATCACACTGTTTAGTCCCCAAACCGCAACTTAGCAGCTGTGTAGCCCCGGCATGAAGACAATAGATGCTACATTCCAAAGGAGCCCCCTTATAAAAATGCCAAAGTCAGTGACAAGTGCTGGTTAAATGCCTTTTAACTCCTAACTCAAAATGAAGACATGAAAGGGTTAGATGAGTACATGCAAAAGGGGCTTTTTTGAAGATTTCTTCCAGGAGAACTGTTGATGTGCTGTGAGTCCCATGTCCCCCATCCCCAGAAGAGGACAGATGGAAGGGGTGCCTTGTCTTTTGCTTCAAGTCACAGAAAGGGTTTGGGAGCCCTCCAAGAGCTTCATGAGAGGCCTCTAGACAAAGTGGATGGATGTGCTGGGTGAGCTGCATGGGCAGGTGGCCTGCATGGGCAGAGTCTGCTGACCCACAGAGGCAAGAGCTCTTCTCTCAGGTCCTTCCTATACGGCACCTCCAGATGCAAATGAGACTCGGTATCAAAGCTAGAGGATGGCATCTCCTGCATCATGGGAATGCTGGTGAGAGCTCCCTAGAAACAGGAATCCCCTAGGAAACTGTGAACACACACTAAGAGAAGAGGAGTCCAGCCCACAGAGTAGGGGCCATCTTACAACAGCAGTGGCCAAGTTCAGACTTGCCTCCTCCTGCAACTGTTCCTCCCTGCCCTGACCCCAATTTCAGAAGGACTAGAAACACAGCTCAATAATAAGAAGACACTAAGAGGCTAAAGAAAGAGAAAGCACTAAATACTGAAGAGCTATACAAATGCTAAGTTAGTGGAAGGGGCATGAGAGTTCAGAAGAGACAAGAGGCCCTCCCCATCCTGCCTTCTCCAACCACAGGCTTCCTACGTGCTTGCAGGCTTCAGCAGTGGGTCAGGGGAGTCTCACCCTTGGAGGAAAATTGAATTTTGATTATTACATAAAATGAAATTGAACATTTTATGGAATTAAGATCAAGTATTGTGATTGGAAGTGACCCATACAGCTTTAATGACCTAGAACTGACCAGAAGGTCCCAGAACTTGCTCACTTTCCATCCGGGTGCAGGAGAAAACTCAGCCACATAGAACATATTTACAGGGCGATGAGATACAGAACTCAAGTGGCTTCGTGACTATTCACACAAGTCCTGCTGGCTTAACGCTCACTTGCATTACCAACCCTTTACTAACCTCAGTTTTCCCCACTGCAAAATGGAGATGATGCTGCTGAAACATCTGTGAGAATGAAAGATCAGCTGGGACAGGATGTAATGCAGGGCCTGGCAGGAGGAAAGTACTCACTGAGCGGCGGGGCTTGCTGCTTCGCAGAACTGTGTGGCCACGAAAATCACACTTTACAATACTTAGTAACAAGTAAATATAGTCATAACATATTAAGTGAAGAAGCATGTTTCAAACACTAAACTCCATATCTAATAGCATATATGTAGTCTTTTTCACAGAAAATAATCCAGAAGTTGAAACCCCAAAATATTAACAAAGGTAATCAAAAGATAGGAGGAGAGAAGGTTTTACTGATTTTCTCTATTATTTTTTCCTAAAATTTCTACCAAAAACATGTATTGCTTTTGTAATAACATACTTATTTTTAATCAAGGGGAAAAGATATCACTTCTCTAGTCAGTATCCGCAGCTCTAATTGTCCCCTTTGTCATTTTATATCCCCAGCTACTTTAAAATACACAAAGCAAAGCCTCACGTTGGAGCTGCCATTCCTCTCTTCCCCGAAGGCAGATTCTGAAGAAGCCACTTAGCTGCGAAGGCCAGTTTCTGCCCGGGAGCTCAGCTCCACCCGGGAGCCTTGCTAGGATGCAGGCTTTCAGAGCTCTGCGGCAGGCAGCTGATGCGTCCGGAGGCACTTCTGGACCTCTGTGGCATTCATTACCCTGGCTCTGCAGGGAACAGAATGCATTTTTTTTCCTCCTACTGGGTTGTGGCAAGAACCTGATCAGCATCCAGGAAATCCTTAGAATTTTTTTCTTTTCTATTGGAAGCATTGGCAGCTCTTTTTAAGAGCAATAATATTACTAAAGGTGGATCAAACAAAGAACATGCTGGTGTCTTTTAAAAAACAGAAAGTCCCCCATTTTCCTCCTACATTTGGATAGGCATCTTGTTTGCTGCCTGAGCTCTCTTAGATGCCCACACAGGACCACAAGAGGCTGCTGAGTCAGAGAGGGTGAAGCAGGAAAGCTAACAGAGATTTTATTTTAGAAAAATCTCTGCTTTCAAAAGAATTGAAGCAGCATTAGCAGTGTAGTCTCAAATGTGTGTATGAAGCTCTCTTGGAGTGGTGGAAACTCTACTTCTGAAACTGAAAGAACAGTTGAGACATTGCCCTTCAATGGCCTTGATTTGACCAGCACTTCATCAATTACTAGCCGGAATGCTGAATCTGATCTAAGAATGAAAGAGTGCAAAATAATGCAGTCACTTTGGAAAATAGTTTGGCAGTTCCTCAAAATATTAAACATAGAGTTACCATGTGACCCAGCAGCCCCACTTGTAGGTATAGACACCGCCCCCCAAATGAAAACACATACACCCAAAAACCTGTGTGCACATTTTCATAGCAACATTTCCATCATAGCCAAATAATGGAAAAAACTCAAATGTCATAGACTCATGCATGTAAAAATAAAATATAGTATTATCCACACAATAGGATATTCAACAACAAAAAAGAAATAAAGCACAGACACACACGCTACAATGTGGATGAAACATGCTAAGAAGCCAGTCACCAAATACCGCATAGTATATGTCGCGACTTGTATGAAATGTCCAGAATAGGTAAGTTCATAGAGAGAGTAAGTAGATTACTGGTTGTCTAGGGTTGAGAGGAGAGGGCTGGGAAAGAGAGGAAGTGACTGCCAGTGGGCACAGGTTCCTTTTAGGGGTGATGAAAATGTTCTAAAATTAGATAGTGGTAATGATTGTTCAACTCTGTGAATATACTAAAAACCTTTGAATTGTATAGTTGAAGTGGGTTAATTGTATGGTGTATATATATGATTTATATCACAATGTGAAGCTGTTAAAGACATGGTTGGGGGAAGACAGAGACTGTCCTATAAATATCTGTCCTAGAAAATGAGGATAAGATGTAGCATTGATTCCTGACAACACTAAGATGTTAAGAAGTTACTTTTCCCAATTTCTTCTCTATCATACCCTCAGAGCCTCATCTTACCCCCTGACCACTGCCCAGTTACTCAACAATTTCCACAGCTTGTTGATCATGCCACTAATTCACATCTTATCTCTTCCCTCCACCCACCTTCCACCCCCAAAAATAAACCTTTAGTCACTCATCTGATGGGCACTTACTTGGGTTCTGAAACCACATCCAACATGGAGCTGAATTTTGGGAAATGTATGATGTAGCCTCCATATGGGATCACAATTTTTTTCTTCCTTTCCCAGCAGCTGCCACCATAATTTTGCAACAACAAAGGTTTTTTGTAACAACAAAAATTACAAAGGTTTGTAACAACAAACCCATACAACAGCGAGCTAACTGCAGACAGCCTGATCAGCAGGTGTCCAAAACCTGCCAGCACACCAACCTGGACCCATGTCTGCTCCTTCCTAGCCCAGGTCAGACAGGGTCAGGCTGGTACCAGATCAAACCCAAGAGTGGATCATTCAGCCAAGAGGAAAATTCAAACTGCACTGGGAGAAATCCAATCGTCTGTGGGTCACCTTTTGGTTAAGTACCTGGTGCCAAGGATTTGTGAGGTTCAACAAGATCTATATTGAACCATACTCCTTTTCTGTAGTTTGGTTTTCCTATAATGAGTCATACTAGTACTTTAGCCTTTTAGGTAGGAAAGTATGTCTGTGGAAGTTAAAGATAGGAGTTTTGGCAACCAACTTCCTGGGTTTGAAATTCTGTCAATTAAATTGCCTTTGGACAAGTTATTTACTCGCCCTCCTGGCAAGCCTGTTTGCTTTAGGTACACTGAGGATGGCAATCGCAGTAACTATTTACATGTGCTGATGAGAGGACGAGATGAGAAACTCTATGGGAAGCCTTTAAGCAACAGCTCAAGAAGTAACAGTAATGCAATAGTAGTTGTTTTTAGTACCTTGTAACCTTTCTAAGAGGGAAAAATTAGGACAGTAAGGAGAATAAACACTGGTTTATAAGTCCTTCTGGTGTGTATTTATATACTATTTATATAATATACGCTTATATAATATATAACATATTATATTAAACTAGATAATGTTCAGAGAATTGGAAAGAAATGACCATAGAACTTGTATTGTAGAAAGAAAAAAGCTCACAAAGGAACTTACGTAAATGATTCTAAGAATCTCAGAGAAAAGAGTTCACTACACATAGAAGAAAGTACACTTCCCATAGATATTGTAAACACATAGGAACTGGCTGGGAAGTGGCTTGAAGAAGCAAACTGGACTCATGGAGATGATTTAAAGTGGGTTAATTTCATTTCAAGAAAATATTTCTCCCATGGTCACATTAATAATAATTAGAGCATATATGATGCTGAAAAAATACGGGTCTGCATTTTTAGAAACCTCTACCAAAGTGATGGCCCAAGAGCTAAAAATACACCGACCACAAATATAACCAAGGGAAGTCTAACCACTGGCGGTGAAAGTTACCACGTTTAAGGAAGGGGCTGGGAAACAATAAAGCTGGGGAAAATCTAGCAGGTGCTGGGAGAATAATGCAATTTCCTAGGGCAGCAGATGCACAAGTGAAACAGTATCCAGTAACAGTCCATCAGATGGTAATTATAGCTGGACTGGGAAGAACAGCCAGATGAAAAGGGGCAATTCAAAGGGTAACTGAATGCCAGTGAGTGACATCTTCCTGAGAGATCACATACCAGGAAAAAGCAGGGCCATCACTTAGCTCTGAGGGGGAGGGCTTCCATAAACCGTCATTTTTCTTTGTAGAAGGACAAAGGGAAAATGTGGAGAAATGAATGCACAGAATCCAAATGGAGGCCTCCAAAGAATTCATTAGTCGAGATTTAATCAGACCATCGTTAATAAGCAACCAGGAAAAAAAAAAACCAAAAAACCAAGATCACTCTGAAAGTATGATTCCTCAGGAAGGATGAAGGGTTGATTTAGTTCTGAAAATATGTGAGAGAGAGGTGAGTTCACGCTATAATTCTATGAACACTATAAACCAAGATGAAGAGCTGAAGTGACTGAAGTGGATGATGGGGAGCATCTATTGATATTGAGGCAATGGCAGGGGCTATTTAAGTTCAAAGCAGGTTTTCTGGAGTGTAATATGACAAATAACACTTATTTAAACTCCCACTCCTGGAAAGGAAGAGGTGCCTTTTTCTCAAACACATTCCCTCTCCAGGAATTCCGCAGAAACAGGTCTGAGCCCAGTGTGGCTATTTCTCCTGAGTTTGGGCTCTTGTCACCTGGAAGGCCAGTACAAGCCCTCTTCCACCCCCAGTTAATACCGAAACTAGACTGGAAGCTCCTTGCAGGTATGCATGGTGACACAGTCATATCTGAATCCCTGTAGAAGGCAGAAAGGAAAGAAAACAGGCTTGTATGTAGACCCACTCTGAAAATAAGTGTAGGGCAGCTTGTTCGGCCGTCTTTAATCAATATAACTGCTAAATTAATTCAGCCCAATTTTGAGTGTTTTCCTGATTGTAATACTCATTCAGGATAAATACTTGAGGGAATGGATGGATACCCCATTTTACATGATGTGATTATTACTCATTGCATGCCTGTATCAAAATCTTGTGTACCCTATAAACATTGATACCTACTGTGTACCAACAAAAATTAAAATTAAAGAAATAAAATAATTTTGTAAAAAATAATAATACTTACACAGGTAGGCCCTGATGAGTCATCTAATAAAAAACTTCCATGAGAATAACTCTCATAATGTAAAAGCATGGGCCACGATGGCTCATTCAAGCTAAGAAAAGAATCTTCCAGGTCTATGATGTCAGTTATGGTCTTGGTCAGGAGAAAGCCCTCTCTCTTATCCATGCATTCACACTGGTTGACTGTGGAGATATTATTACGAATCTTTGAGACCTCATTCTGAAATGTGTGATGAAAATCATTTATGTTTTCTAGGCTCTTTTTTATTACCTGCTGTGGAGTGGGCTGTCAATTAATAGAAACGACGGGGAAGGTGTTGTGGCAGGGACACTGATCGTCCAAACCAGGCAGGAATTAGGAGGGCCTTGAGGTGGGAGTGAGGGCATATTTCCCTGCCATGCAGTGATGAATTTCAATCACTGCTGCCTTGTGCCAGATTCAAATTGGCAACCTACCGAGATGAAATGCTTTCTATCCCATTACTCATGCCTGGAGTGATCTGTTCCCTTGAAGATTGGCTTCCTAGGTGAAAACTAGGGACTGGATGGTCACTCTAAGATGCTTAAAATAGGATAAAAGGTATGAAAGACGAGTGGCCGGCAAGAGAAGTGATATGGACATGGTGAGGGAGCTGAGGGTCTCATATAAACTCGATGCACTGGGAGGGGAAGGGAGGGTGGGAGATGTCAAACCTAAAGGGAAAATTCATTCATTTGGTAATGAGAGTTGCTCAACCTTGCACAGTTTGCTACTGCAATGCTATCGCTCTACTAAGAAAACAATGTCTTGAGGGATATACAGAGATTCTTCCTAAAAATACTCTACTTGGCTCAACTTGTCTCAGATAATCACTCTAAAACATTAAAACCGTCTAAAATGTTAAAAAGAGAAAAATAATTTTAATAATATAATTTAGCATTTTAACTTTTTTTTTTTTTTTTTGAGATGGAGTCTCACTCTGCCGCCCAGGCTGGAGTACAGTGGCCGGATCTCAGCTCACTGCAAGCTCCGCCTCCCAGGTTCACGCCATTCTCCTGCCTCAGCTTCCCGAGTAGCTGGGACTACAGACGCCCGCCACCTCGCCCGGCTAGTTTTTTTTGTATTTTTTAGTAGAGACGGGGTTTCACCGTGTTAGCCAGGATGGTCTCGATCTCCTGACCTCGTGATTCACCCGTCTCGGCCTCCCCAAGTGCTGGGATTACAGGCTTGAGCCACCGCGCCCGGCCGCATTTTAACTTTTTAATACCGAGGCCCATTCCATGTGGATTATGGTCTCGATAAATAATCCTGTGATTAAACTTTTAATATGTCTAAAATTTTTTACTGAATCTTGTTTACTAAATCTAAATCTCCATTACAATTTTCTGAAGCTTGAATACAACGAGTAGCAACAAAAGTGCTTCTTAAACAGTTAGAATTCACCTGAGAAATAAGCACAATAGCACGAGCAGCAGGTAACAGGCATCTGTGTTAGAATTCTCCCACCCGTCTGCTAAGTGGCTGCCTTCCTGGACCCTGGGTTTGAACAATCCATCTCTGCTTTGTGCTGAAATACACCAGGGCTCGGGGTGAGGGGCACAGCTTACTGAGATGACCATGGGAAAGGTTACTCAATGTAAGCAATGGTTTCGGATCATACCAACCTGGGAAGTAGTAATGAGAGAATTTTAAATGAAACAAAATGTTATCTCTGACTTTCTCCCCACCTAGAGCTCCAGCTCACCTCAAAATCACTTAACTGAAAATTCTCACAATAGGGTGGGAGGGAGGGGGCAGGTGTGGAACTGCACTTCATATTCATAAAAACGATGCTTCCTGATATCCATGCAGCAACTCTGGACTCCTCCCTCCAGCTCCAGCCAGGCCACCCATGCTGCCAGAGGACTGGCTGAAGGCACAGGAGCCGTGGGCTGCCACTGAAGTATAAGTCTCAGCAATGACTGCAGAAGGTCAGCATCTCTCATCCTGACCCTGATCTGATGCGGAAGCTGCAAAGTTGTACGCCGAGCACATCCATGTACTTCTATGCCCAGCGCTTTCTCCAGAGATCAGTTTGCCTCTGTGGAAACTGTATTTCAGTGCTGGAGACAGCATGTAGCCACTGTCTCTGACCCCAAGTCACTGTCTTTGCACCAAACTTCTGGGTGTTGGCTCTCTTTCCAAAGCAGTCTGTTCCCAGGATCTTCACATGCAGACAGACCGCATGGTGGCCCATCCTAAAGGTCTTCCAGGTGGGCTAGGCACATCTCATCTCCAGTGCTGTGAACCCTGCTACTTAAGAATATGCCTGTGACCTTCAGATAAAATGATAGGAATCTGGAGTTTGCTTCAAAATGATATAGGAGAAAGGGGAAGTGGTGGGGGCACAGATGATCCAAAATTAGCAAAGAGTTGCAAATCATTGCAGCTGGGTGCTGAGTGCATGGGAGTTCCAGTGCCACTCAATCTGTGGTCTGGAACAGGTGCCCATGTGCAAACTATTATTAGTCTATGAAGATATGAGTAAGAGAGACCGAGAGAAGCATTCAGAAACTTTTATAGCAAACCAACAGAGTAATGCTATGTCTGTTAAATCTAACAATAAAAGAATTTTGTCTGTCTTTGCTTTTTAATCTTGTTTTCCCAGGAATTCACTTTTTACAAAACTATCAGTCTATGACTAATTACACATTAATTAAAAAAAAAAAAACGACATGTAGATTGAGAAGTCCTGCTTTATATGATCAGTCTGTACTCACATATAAATTTACAATGATATAAATTTTTGTTATTTTACAAATATAAAGATGAATGTAAGACACAAAGCTGCCTCTGAGTTGGTCTGATGGAGGTACCCTCCCCATCCCTCAGTGCACCCGCCAGTAAGACAGGTGCCGGGCGGGGCGATGTCCTTCCCGCAGTGCCGAGCCTGTTGCAAGGTGTTTATTTCAGCATCATCTCCAGCTCTGAGGGGCAGCGCCTTGGGTAAGTGTTTGTAGAGTTTAAACTCACACTTTCCCTTTTTCTCTCTCACAAAGGACAAATGTTAGCCCACTGAGGGATTTTTTTTTTTTTTTTTTTTATTTTTATTTTTTACTTAAGTAGAAGAGTATACAAACACTACAAGTCCATATCAGTCAACATGAGAAAATTATGTTTTCCAATTAGGTTATTGAAAAAAACTGTGTGTATGTATACAGGTACATTTGCATTTAAAAGAATATCTAGGTTTGATTTCAGTCCTTTTTCCTGTTCTCACAATAAAAGTGGCCCCTGGCCATTCATTTTAAGGTCAAAAACTCCTGCTGCCCCAGGGCAGCTAATATGCTTCTGTTAATCATCTTGATGCCCCTGGAGGAGGGAGTTAAAGAAACCAGCTTAGACCCGGGGCCCAAACATCTCAAATGCAGCCAGCTCTGTTTTCTCTGTCAGCTTCGTCCTAACAGCGAATGACCACTTAATGCCTTGAAAGCAAAACATCATTGAAAGGGGGAATCTGCTTTTGAGGACAGGGAAAGAAAATGAAAATATGCCAGAGGATGACTCTAGGTCTTTTGTCCTGGGACACAGCAGCCTGAGAGGCATCCCCATGGGATGACCCTGCAGGGTCCTGTGGCTACTGCTTTAGGCTTGCCGGGAAATAACGACTTGAGGGAAAGGCCTGCAGGGGAGCCTTCGCAGGGCTCCGCCTGTAAGGGTATGAGCACCAGGTTCTCTGTAATTAAGAAGCAGCCTGCTCCTGTGAAGACAGCACTGCCACCCCATCTGCCAGGCCCGCAGGAGCTGGCACCGCGCCGCCCTGCCTGCCGCCCTGCTACCCACCGGATCCTTGGAGACCGCCTTTGATGGAGCGTTTATGCCAAGCTTTTCCAGAGGATAGACAATCTGTCGTCGTGGTCGCACGGGAACCAAGTAATGAAGGGCAGATGTCAGGGAGTGGGCGTAGGGGTTCTGGAACTGAAAGACAGCAATCTATATTTTAGGGGAGAGAATGTCAGAGAGGCTCAGCACAGATGTCTGCGTACAGCTTTACAAATACAAAACTCTTAACTCGGCCAAGTCAGAGAAGAAAAAAAAAATCAGCAAATAAACAAACATACTCTTCGAGCAGTGGAATGAATTGTAGATAATGCCTGACACTAATGAAGATAATTACGAGAGTAATTACATTACTATCTCTGTGGGAATGACAGATAAACAAGTGGTTTGGTTTATGGGATTTTTCAGTACAAGTATTTTCCCCGGGAGGATATTCTTCTCCATAGTGATCATGCATCAGCTTGATCTGACCCCATTAAGCTGTGTTATCTGCATCCTGTTAACCTTTGTATGTTTGGCACAAGCTGCTTTAAGAAGACACATAGATAAAAATGTCATCCAAGGGGTAACTTAGCAGGGATGTGAAAATTCTGTTTGTAAAAGTCACTCACAGTGACTTCAACTGGACCTCTGTTAAACAATAACAACAACAAAAACTGTTTTGGAACAAAAAGATAAAACTGAGAAGTGAGGGTGGGTGTGGGAGAAGTAGATCATATTATTTACATCTAGACTAATACTAAATTATGAGTTGGATTTATACTTACTGAAATGAACTATGATAAACCATGTCTTAGGGGAATGCTTTATGTATTGATTTTATCCAGTTTTAAAAACTTAGCAGAGAAAACCAAACACGGTGATCTTTATTTCTGTCACATTTATAAAATCTTAGGGTTTTGGTGAAATGAACTAAGGACATTGTAACCATTTAAATCTGAAGAGTCAGACTGTAAAATCAAAACTTTTAATGATACATTTATTGAATTTAAGCTGGAAAGCAAAGAAAGAAAAACAACTGTAGATGCATTTTAATAAATAGATGGTTTACATATGACTTTTTGCAGTTCTAAAAATAACCCCTGGCATTTCTAAGAGCTTCTAAAATGGTTTTCTAATATCCTTCACCACTGAACTTCACACCCTGACTTCGCAAACTGAAAAACAGAACCCTAGCCAGCACCCTGTTTTTATGCCTGAAAGAGCTCTTAATACATGCCTTGACCAGAGAGACAGAGAGAAAACCATCCCCATAATGTGAGCCAAAAAGCTCAACTTTACTGTAGTCAACTGGGGATTTATAGCAGAATTTGGGAATTCTTACTCAAATTATTTGGAACTGCTTCATACACTTGTTTTAAATGAATATGTGAAATCAACTGGAAGTGCAGACTGAGAAGAAATCTGTTTCCAAGCATGTTTTTAGAGGCTATATACAACAGTGTGGAACATATTCCTAATTTCATACTATTGAGGTAAATGTATAAACATTTAATGAAATGCCCAAGGTATTATTTTTATTATGGATGCAAAAGACTTTCTCTAACCCAGCACATCCAGGGAACTTCATGAATAAAAACAAGAAAGTAATATCACATCCTGAAGGTCACAAAATTGGCATTTGGCCAAGCGCAAAGTAAAAGAAAACTGTGCAGGACCAGGATTTTCCAGCAGAACTGTTACCTTCCCATCTCAGTGAGCTCAAAGCTGGGCCATTTCATTGCCATGGTGCTGCATTTTGATAGCAAAAAAAAAAAAAAAAAAAAAAAAAAAAGAAGCTAGGGCAGAGTCCACATCTCACTCAAAACCTTTTCTGTTTTTCTTCTTTCTTCCCCATTCCCTCTGGACTTCTCCAAAAGGTTTTCCGAACTTCTCCAAAAGGTTTTTGTTAAATAAAATACACTGGCGAGATTATTGCTATGTGTATGTACTAACACACTTTAGATTGTTTAATAAATAGACATGTTAATAATAAGGCATTTTAAGATCTCTTAGCTCCCTTTTGCTGATAAGAAGAAATGAGACAATGTCAAAGACTCTAGGCAGAATATGGGAAAGTTTGAGTTCATGAGTGGAATCTTATGGGGCAACTTCTACCTGCTCTAGTGGTTGAATCCCTTCACTCCAAGTCTACATCAAGTTGAGGACCAATGTTGTCAGTGACTGAGAGACCAATTTGCAGGAAAAAACCCTTGGGAATCTAGCTTGAAAACGCCCTTGCCTAGGGAACAACCAGACACCTTATATGAGTGTGTGAGTGTGTGTGTGTGGGGGGGGTGAGTATATGTGTGAATGCATGAGTGTGTGTGAGTGTGGTATATGTGCATGAATGTATGAGAGTGCGTGGGGTGTCTGTGTGTGTGTGTTTGTGTTTGTGACTCTTCTAGGCAATGGGGATATAGCTTTGAACAAGACAGATAAAAGCATGGCTGTGTTCATGGTAAAATTGATAACTTCAGTTGGTGGTGAGTGCTGTGAGGAACACTAAAGTGGGATGGGATGTATGCAAGTAAGATGGAGGGTGTGCGATCTGTGCATGCACATACACACCATGTATACACATCAGATTCGTGTCTATTACCACAGTATTACTCCATGCAAGTATGGCAAGTGTTACATGGGGTTACATCGGCATCAGGTATCTCCACACTTTCTCTCCATCACCTACTGGGGGTGTGTACAGTGCTTGTTTGGAATGCTGGGATAGCACGCCAGTCTTCTAAAATAGAATTAATTTATTCTATGGAATCATCACTGAAATGTTCTTTGCTTGAAGGAATGAATAGGATCATGTTGGTGCTGCACTCGTGCATCATAAAAAATTATTAGATTTTCACGTCTCTTAGAGCATTTTTGCATGGTTTTCAGTCTGTTTTGTCAATATAGAAAAGCCAACATATTTTACTACCAATGATATTAGTTGTGATTGTGTCAGAAATTCGAAGCCTACAGAAAGTCACTGTAGTCTATGAAAAAGGCAAAACTAAATATGGCCATTGGAAATTCAGACCCATGTTATCATCAAAACCCATCATGAGAGGAATGAATAAAATGTGGCACACAACACCAACAACACTGTGAACACTGACCTGCTGGGAAAGGGAATCGCACCATTCTCTCACCTTGCCTTCTCTGGATTTTGGGTAAACAGGGTAGTAGAGACAGGATTTAAAGCCTAAACGCAGGATCTCCTTCAGAAAGAACTTGGTGTAGTGCCGGAAAATGGGGTTGAGGGCAAAGTGATGCATGTGCCCGTGTTCTTCGCGCTGGTGGTGACTGAAGTAGATGAAATCTTCAATGTTGTAATGTGACCGTATGTACTCAATGTCCTACAGAAGAGACAGAAGGGATGGTTTCTACAAGCATTTTAAACAAATGGCATGCATTTTGTGATAAATATCTTTTAAAAATTACTTTAGGTATGACAGTAAGAAATGTGTTTTTCTCTTCCATATTTGCCACCTCATCTTCACGGTAAATTTTTTAAATTAGAAATTACATTTCCTGAGAGCTAGTTGTTCTGATGGGTTGTCTTTGGGGGATGGCAGCAGAGCTTGTAATGTGCTCCTTCCACACCCATGGCTGCTATCAACTCAGAGAGCCCCGAGTCTCTGCCATTGGCCAAGCGGCAGGACAGCAGCTCCATACCACTCAGGCAAAGTGAGCACAAGCCAGTCAGCGCAAGAGACCGAGCCCATGGGAAATTAGGGAGTCAGGCAGACAGAGCCACTAGTGTTCTCTGATGTGTTACCATTCACCTGTTAGTGTGGAAATGTGTCACCCCCAAGTCACACACTTTGTTTTGTTTTGCTTTTCTTCATTTGAGACAGAGTCTCACTCTGTCACCCATGCTGGAATCCCTGGCGTGATCTTCGCTCACTGCAACCTTTGCCTCCTGGGTTCAAGAGATCCTCCCATCTCAGCCTCCCAACCAGCTGAGATTTCAGGCGCCCACCATCATGCCTGGCTAATTTTTTTTTAGTTTTAGTAGAGATGGGGTTTCACCATGTTTGGCCAGGCAGGTCTTAAACTCCGGACCTCAAGTGATCTGCCCGCCTTGGCCTCCCAAAGTGCTAAAATTACAGATGCGAGTCACCATGCCTGGCCCCAAGTCATACACTTTGATTACATGTATGGCTGGCTGGCCTACAATAAAACTGCATAATTGGGCCTTATCCCTGTGCACTTCTTAAACCTTCTATCCCCCTTGATGTGTAATATTTTTACAGTGGAAGGTAATTTAAAGAATTGATGAGTGTCTTCCCATGTAAAGGAAATATCAGGCACACTGCTCTTGTTTCCACAGGTCTGGTTCTGGTTCCCCCTCTGTGCCCACACTGCACTGGGATCCCAGGTCTCCTTCATGCTAACTGTGCCCTGGGCCAGCCTGTCCTGTGTCACCTCCCAGCAGTGCACACTGTCAGGAGCATGGCAGGAGGGGAACACTCCAAGGTGGGTGTGACTCTCTGATGACAGCAGCAGTAAATGCACCCAAAACGCAGGAAAAATCAAATCATATGCAGGTTGCAAAACACCAACTTATATTTCTCCTTGTTTTCCACAGTAAAATTATTTTAAAAGCCTACTTTCAAGAACAGAAATTGGAGAATGCAAGGCCCCTGATGTGTTCTGTGATCAGCAAGGCTGGCACCGCAAATCCATGAAAACTGTGGCATCTGTGGCCAGGCTTCTCGAGGTCCCCTGCCTTTCCAGCTTTTGTCACAAAGCACAGAGGAAACAGAGCTCAGGGTAACCGGGCCAGTGGCGGTACCCTAGGGCAGTTCTGGCAACCTTTCAATCTGCATTGACCCTGTAATGGCCTTTATACTATAAGACTTTTCTTTAATTACCAAGGAGGCATCCCTCATTATAAAATAAAATGAGTGATAAGTATAGGACTGAGAAATCATTGAAAAACAAAAAGCCAACAGAGGTTATTAGCCCAAAACAGCAGATGGGCCATGTGCATCTAATTTTCTTCCCATCCCAAATCCCTTAAAATAACAACAAAAATTATTTTTGGTGTAATGAGAGCATAATGGAGGACAAAAACGTTAGGCAGTTTTACATTGGAAGGAAACCCTACCACTAGGTGAAACCTTCTTACCTTGGGTCACCTGGAGTCCCTGCCTGTCGGCTGGTACTCCATTCAAGCACACAAGGGGAAGCCAGACACTGCCATACCCTCCCAATCAGACAGAGGGACGGTGGCACTACCAGTGACAGGGGAGATGCCATGGAGAAACATACAAGCACAACTGTCAAGGATACCCATGCCAGCCACTCAAACTGATCATTTATTCTTTCACTCATGACAAGGACAGACTTTTGAGGAAAACTTTTGATAAAAAAAGACCAGCATAGAGAAACATACAACTTACTACAGAGAAGACAAATTATTCAGGAAATAGCAGAGAATTAAAAAAAAGTTCTACAGAGTGTACTCAGAGAGATCAAAAAGGATCTTGCATGTAATAAACAAGCTGGTACCAAAAAGGAACAATGACAGAACAAGAGACTTGGAAGTTAAATAGATGAACTCTGAAATAAAGATTCCAATAGAGTACTTGGGTAATAGAATAAACACAGCTGAAGAATTAGAGATTTGGAAGACAAAATTGAGGAAATCTAAAATGATGAGTAAAATGTAACATATATATGTTTAGAGACATTGAAGAATCAATTCAAAAGATCTAATATCCATCTAAAAAAGAATTTAAGAAAAGGAGAATGGAGAAAATGGAGGAGAAGAAATAATTAATGAAATCATAGAAGAAAAACTGCCAACAGAGACATAAGATACTTCTTGGCAAAATTTCAGAATTCCAGAGACAAAAAGAAAATTTAATTCTCGAGAAAGAAAGCAAACAAACACACATTTATTCATAAAAGATCAAGAATCAGGTTGGTATCAGATTATATTTTATCAATGACATTAGATACTGGAAGACAACAATCTGATGAGAAATAATTAGAATGAAGCTGGCGCAGATGGCTGATGCCTGTAATCCCAGTATTTTGGGAGCTTGAGCGGGGGCAGATCACCTGAGGTCAAGAGTTCAAGACCAGACTGGCCAACACGGTGAAACCCCATCTCTACAAAAAATACAAAAATTAGCCGTGTGTGGTGGTGCACACCTGTAATTCCAGCTACTCAGGAGGCTGAGGCAAGAGAATTGCTTGAACCCGGGAGGCAGAGGCTGCAGTGAGCCGAGATTGCATCACTGCACTCCAGCCTGGGGGACAGAGCAAGACTCTATTTCCATAATAATAATAATAATTTGAATAAGAATTCTACACACAGCCAAATGAGTATACAAGTAGGAGGACCAATGAAAATTTCTCATATTTGTGTGGATGCAGGGACCTTACTACCCAACACCGTCTCTAAAAGAATAACTAACTCCAAGAAATATGAGATCAAAAAGAGGAATAAATCTAAGAAAGAGAAAAGTGTGCAATATATTAAAGAAATAAAGCCATGTGAACATCTCGATGTCAAAAACACATTTGATAAAATTCAACACTCATCCATAATAAAAACTTTTAATAAGATAGAGAAGAAAATTTCCCTTACTTGTTAAGGGATATGTATCAGAAACCTACAGCCACGATTATGCTAAATGGAGGAAAGTAGAGAATCATTCCATTAAAATCAAAAACACCAGAGAGGCAGCTATTACTAACACTATTACTCAATGTTGTTCTATCCATACACTAAAACTGGAAAAAGACTAAAGGTATAAATATTGAAAAGGAAGGTGTAGCAGGTTCTCTTATCCAAAGAATCCTAAGATGACCGCCAGGACAGTACCTGTCATCCCACATCCCTCATGCTCTTCTGCAAAATGACTCTGCCACACCCCCATTGAGAGAAGTCCGCCTCCACCCCTTGTGTCTGAGCGTGCCCTCTAACTGCTCTGACCAGTAGAATAGGGTAGAGGTGATGCTGCGGCAGAAAAGAGAATCAGCTGAAAAACTTTCCAAGCTCAAAGATATTTCATAAAGGTGACTGAATACAAGATAAAAATACAAACACTAGTAGTTTTCCCATACACAAGACAAACATTTAGAAAATATGAGAAAAAGTGTATACTTAGAATACCAAGAGAAATCATAAAACACGTAGAAATAAATGATCAATGTCTAGAACTGTGTCAGGTCAGGGTCTCAGCAGGAAACAGTATGATCAGATAAGGATAATTGGAGGTGGGTTTAACAAAGGAAATATTTACAAGGATGGGGCAGGTGTAAGAAGATAAGTAGGGACTGTGCCACAGCAACTGCAAGCTATTCCCACCCTAAGAGGGTGGCACAGGAGGAGGGCTGGTTATAGGAATCCAAAAGGAGAGCATCATGAAGAGGCTGCCTTGAAATGTCAGGGAACTCAGTGGAGATCAGCCTGCTGAGGCATCAGACGTCACTGTCCCCTCCTCCTTCTGTCAGGGCTCTCCATCCACCAAACCCAACGGGCAGCCAAAAGGCAAAGGCACCCATAATGCTGTGCCCATCGGTCAGGCTCCCTGGGACAGAACAGGGTGGAGAAAGGTGGAGAGTGGACTCACAGGACAAACAAAAACCCGTATGGCACAAAACATGATGCAAAGAAAACCACATGAAAGCAGCCACAAAACGTTTCTGAAGAACCCAAAAAGTTAAACAACAACAACAACAACATAGAAAGCCATGATCCATGATCCTAGTAGGGAAGTCTCTATATTTTAATGTCAATTCCGCCTAAATTGTTCTATAGAATTCACACAGGTACAACTATATTAATAATAAGCATTACAAGGTTTGGGAGAGGAAATAGCCAAGAAAAAAAAAATAAGAAAATTTAGAAGACACCAAATGAGAAAACACTCCTCCACTAGATATAAAAGCACATGATAATGCAATAGGTATCAACAGATAAATCCATGGAAAAGGAGAGTTTAAAAATCGACATAGGCATATAGAAATTTAATAAACGTAAAAGCAGCATTTTAAAATCAAAAGGGAAAGAATGGACTATTCAGTAATAAATGCTTTGAAATGGCTGGCTGTGCACTGGGAAAAAATAAAATGACATTTCCATTTGACATACACACACATATATGATATATGTAACAAGTGCAAAGAAGAATGCTGGAAAGGATAAATGCATCACTACAGTAGTAATACTTCGGGGAGAGTAATGGAATATATCAATATGTGTATAGGTGGTGGAAAGTTATCTGAGTTTTTAGGGTGAGAATGTTTTCATGTAGTCTTTGTAATATATTAAATATTGTGGACTGCAAAAAAATGGAGAATTGCAAGTTCTCCAACTGTGACAGAGGCAGATGATGATGATATCCATCAGAAAAAGGAGGCATTCACATTAAATAAGTAAAAGTACAACTCCAAAAGGGGCATTTGGGCTAATTCATGATATAGCAAGGCACAATCAAAGAAATTAATATCCACTTCACAATTTACCATTTCATTTCTGATCACTGCAATACCAACTATTTGTTCCGCAACTTCAGCTACAAATGCCTGCAGCAGTGTTCCATCCTGAAAAGATAAGCATATATTTTAAGACCCTTAAAAGTATGGCTATGAATATTTCTGTAAGCAGGCAACAGTGGGTCTTAACCACGTTCACATAACAACAACAACAACAACAACAGAACAAGCATCTATCAACACCTACTTTGGGTCAGGTAGTAAGTTAAACGCTCTCCCTATGTCCACTGGATCCTCACACCAACCCCATGAGATATTATTATCATTATTGTTATTATTATTATCAGTTTTGAGATGGAGTTTTGCTCTTGTTGCCCAGGCTCGAGTGCAATGGCATGATCTTGGCTCACTGCAGACTCCGCCTCCGGGGTTCAAGCAATTCTTGTGCCTCAGCCTCCCAAGCAACTGGGACTACAGTCGCTCAGCTAACTTTTGTATTTTCAGTAGAGACGAGGTTACACCACGTTGCCCAGGGTGGTCTTGAACTCCTGGCCTCAAAGAATCCACACACCTCGGGCTCCCAAAGTGCTAGGATTGCAGGCGTGAGTCACCACACCCGGCCTCAGGGTTGAGACTTAATAAAGTTAATAATTTTACTGCTTCATCAAGGATATTCCTTAGTGAAACCAGCTTTTCCTTTCCTTTTTCTTTAATTGACATACTTGTAGATTTACATGCAGTGTAAGAAATAAAACAGAAATTTCTTATACACGTTGTTCAGTATCCCCTAATGATAACATTTTGCATAACCATAGTATAATACTACAAGCAGGAAACCAACACTGTTACAATTGTGTGTGTGTGTGTGTGTGGTGTATGAAGTTTCACATGATTTCATCACCTCTATAGGTTTATGTATCCACCACTGTAGTCAGAATATTGAAGAATTCTAATACCACAAAATCCCTTGAGTTGTCCCCTCTGTCCCCATCATCCTCACATCCTTAACCTCTGGCATCAAATAACCTGTTCTCCATTTCTAAAATATTATCACTTCAAAGTGTCATATAAATGGAACTCTAGAGGATATAACCTGTAGGGGTTAGCTTTTTCCCCACTCAGTATAATTCTCTGGAGATTTATCCAAGCCGATACATGTATCAAGAGTTCATTTCTTTCATTGCTTAGTAATATTCCATGGCATGATGTTCCACACTGTGTTTAACCATTCATCTGTTGAAGGATATCTGGGCTGACAATAGCTGCTATGAACATTAGTGTAAAGTCTTCGTTTCTCTGGATCAAATGCCCGCAAGTGCAATTGTTACACCATAAGATAGTTGCAGTTTTAGTTTTTAAATAAACAGCCAAGGCTGGGCATGGTGGCTCACACCTGTAATCCCAGCACTTTGGGAGGCTGAGGCAGGCAGATCACTTGACACCAGGAGTTCGAGACCAGCCTGGCCAATGTGGTGAAACCCCGTCTCTACTAAAAATACAAAAACTACAGGCGGGCACCTGTAATCCCAGCTACTCATGAGGCTGAGGCAGGAGAATCACTTGAACCCGGGAAGCGGAGGTTGCAGTGAGCCAAGATCGCGCCATTGCACTCCAGCCTGGGTGACAAGAGCGAGACAATGTCTCAAAATAAACAAATACATAAAAATAAAAATAAAAAATTAAACAGCCAAAATATTTTCCAGAGTGGCCACACCGTTCTACATTCCCACCAGCAACACTAGAGATCCAGTTTCCCCACATCCTCGCCAGCATTTAGCAACTAGTGGCATCACTGTTTTTTGTTTCAGTCATTCTGATGGCTTTGCAGGGATATTCCACTGTGGTTTGCTCTTTCGGTAGTTACTGGGATGACGGTGAAGAACACCAGGACCACTAGGACATTTGCTGCCACTTCTGTGACCTACTCTGAGGTGGCACTGGCTTCACCCACCATTGCTATTGCTTTTGCATCATAAGTACAGATCTCAACACAGTGAAAAATGAACAAAACAGTTTTTACCTTGCAGACTCCCAGAAAATCCATGTTTCCGAGGCCCCCAAGGTTCTTTAGGCCACACTTTGAGAACCAGGGCTTGACCTCATACCACTTAGAGGGCCAGGAGGGAAGGAGCAAAAAATGAAGAAACAAAGAGTCCAAGACAAACCAAAGCAAATACCATGTGCTGAAGGGAAGTTGTATTTTAGTTTACTCTGATGCCTTCGTAAATAGTGAACATTTGTATATACACCATTATGTTTAGGTGTTTGGTGTCTTCCTTCTGATGACTTAAAAATTAACTAAAAGGTTTTTTTCCCAAAAGAATGAATAACTGGAACTCCCCAAATGACCTCAACAGTAGAATGAAGACATAAATGGTGGTATATTCATGCCATAAAATACTTCATGCTATAATATGAATGACTCTTACAAACATATTGCTGAGCAAAAGAAACTTGATATCAGAAAACAAGTCGTATGATTCCATTTATGCAGAGTTCAAAAATAGGCATAGCCAATCTCTGATCTTAGAAGCGAGGTGGTATTAACTTAGGGAAAGGCCTGAGTAGAGGCATCGGGGAACTTCCGGCAGGCTGTGGTTAGTCTGTTTCTTAAAATGTGCTGGTTACATGGTGTATGCAAATTGTGAAATCCACCACACTGTTTATTGGTTATACCTCAATAAATTTTGTTCAAAATAAAATGTATCAAAAAAGTGACTATGCACAATATTCTTTAACTATCTGCATCTTTCCATGTGTAGTTAGATTCACTGGCATGGCCCTTAAGATAGCAGTATTAATTTATAGACTGCCATAAGCCTGACTTTTGCCATAGCACATACATGCATTACTACACTAGAAAGAGAACCCAACACTTCTCATGCAGGATCTTTCCCAGACCATGCAATCCTGGGGGATGCAGCCAGCTCAACAAAAGGGTCTGGTCAGACTCATCATTCAATAGGCTCAAATAGGGTCCCACTCCCCTCAATCTGGTACCCAGTGCTGCTGAGGTGGGCACCAGATACCCATGGATTCCTAAGCTACCCTTCCTTAACCACGGTCACACTGTATCTACCTATCCCAAAAAATAGGATCTATCTCATTTTGATACGATTGTTTGGATCAAGTCCAAACTTTCTATCTTCATGAGAAGGATTTTGGGTGTCTGATCCCTCTGGGGGATCCCCACTGAGAATGGTCGCACTTCCTTAAGTCCCAGTCTCCATGGTTTCCTCTTCTGCTCCCATCTTCTAACTCTATCTCCACTGCCCCCTGCCATATGATTTTCCAACTCAGATCCAAGGAAGTTTCAGGGCTGAATCTACATGGGTCATCACAATGGTCCCATATCCTGAGGTCTGATCATATCACGTACTTACAGGGTCTTTGCGAGCCTTGTTGTAACGGTCTAAGTCCTCCAATATGCTTTTATTCAACATGAGGGTGCTGACAAGATTTTCCACACCAGGAGTATCCAAGAAAGTGGCAAATCTTATATGAATGGACCTGGGTAAGGAGAGGAATATATTTTTAAGTTAAAGTACTAAATATGTATTCCCCCACAAATGGAGACAGAATTGTAACATATCACACTTATATAAAATAATATCCAGTAAAGTATGTTTATATAACATTGGGGTTTGAGTAATTGTAAAAGTAACTCATTTCATTATAGAAAACCTGAAACACAAAAACGTGTGAAGAATAAGGTAAATATCACTGATAATGCCATTAACCAAAGACAACACAGAGACACTTTAAATATTTAGTTTATAATAGCACTATGATTTATTTCATAAACACAGTCAAAATCCTTCCAATTTTTAAATTATGTTAGGAAGAAGTCACACTGCACCAGGGCTGGCTTCATGGGTGTGGGACCCACACAATGCTGTGTGCTTTGTAGAGCCTCACACTCACAGTTTATTGCTCTGAGGCCACCGTTCAAAAATTCTTAATAATTTTATCTTTGACTTCATGTTTTTAAGTGAAGTTAAGTGACACAATGGAGCATGTCAGGGGCCTTGGAGCCTCGGCTCACGTGTGCACCCCACGGTCTCTCCATGATGCTTTTCTCCCACCTGTTCTCTGCCCCGGCACCCTGGGCCCTAGAGAGCCTCCCCATTCCTGCCTCACGACAGCTGCCTCCTCCTTCTGCCAGGGGTGGCACTGGTTGCATTGGTTGGGGGAAGCCCGTGTTCAGCCAACACCCAGTGGGGTTCCTGGACAAGGGTATAGAGAGGCTCATGAGTCAGGTACATGACACGTGGAGTCTCTGGTCAGACCAAGGGGGTGGCTGTCCCCACCTTGGGCAGGCAGTGCCATGGTGTGTTTGGCTAGCAACTCAGTGTGGACCTCCTACCCCTCCTCCACCCAGGGGTTCAGTGCATCCTGGTGCAGAGGGTGCAAGCCCTTAGTTGGATGCCTGTTTGCCATGGGTTGGAGCTCATGGGAAGGAGAGACTGATTGCCCTACACGAGGCCAGAGCTTCACATTTTCATTTTGCAGCGGGTCCTGTACATTATGTAGCTGGCCTTGCAGTGAATTCTCTGCAGTTACTAGGGTATTATTACTCAATGGGACAATTCCATTCCTCCTTGTGCTGATACAATAAAATATCCTAATCTATTTAACTGTCAACTGTAGGGAACATCTGTGCTTAAATTTTAATACATGCTTCCATATTATGAACAAAGTATCATATTTGCGAAGAACAATATCTATATCTATAATTAACTAATAAAAAGATGAACAACTCCATCTTAATAATGTTTATGGGCAATTTTAAGTGAAAGGTAAGAACTTTGTTATATGACCACCTTACACCAAAATCTAGTTCAGTGGATTAAAGATGGAAATGTAACAAACAAGACCACAAAAGCACTAGACAAACACTCAAGCGAATTAAAAACATATATCCACACAAAACCTGTACATGAACGTTCATAGCAGCATTATTCACAATAGCCCAAGAGAAAACAACCCAAATGCCCACCAACTGATGAATGGATAAACAGAGTATGGTTTATACATACAACAGAAAACTATTCAGCCATAAAAGAAAATAAAGTACTGACGCATACGCCAACATGCATGAACTTTAAAACATTGTGCGAAGTGAGAGAAACCATATACAAAAAGGCACGTGTTGTGTAATTCCATTTATATGAAATGTCCAGAACAGGCAAATTTACAGTGATAGAAAGTTGGTTAGTGATTGTTGGGGGCTGAGGGGAGAAGAGAATGGGAGTGACAGCTTGATAGGTACAGGGTGTCCTTTGGGTGATACAAATGTTTGAGAACCAGATAAAGGTGGTAACTGCACAATGCTGTAACTCTACTACAAACCACTGAATTGTACATTTGAAGTGGGTAAATTGTATGGCATGTTTATTACATCTCAATAAAGCTGTTACAAAAATATATATAATGCCAAAATAATTGAAAGAAAAAGGGAATGGCAACTAATAGCAAAAAAAAAATAAGCTGGCATAGCTATATAAATATCAGATAAACCAGATCTTAAGGCAAAAATCATGAGAAAAAGGTCTTTGTTTGATAATAGAAGTTCACTAGGAAGACATAACAATACCATATCTATAGGTGTCTAACAATAAAGCTCCAGGATACTGAAGTAAAAATGGACAGGGTTATGAGAAGAGTTTGAAATTTACCATCATATTGGTAGAGTTTAATATGGTAGAGTTCTCTCAGAAACTGGTGTCAGACAACACATTTAAGATACTGTGGAAGATCTGGACAAACTTCAGCTAAAGTACGCTATATCCCCCAAATGAAAAAGACATGGCCATCTAAGAGTTGTCTCACTGTTTCCATTCCAAAGCCCTCCAGCCAACTGTCTTTCCTGTCTTAGGTAACGACAACTGCATCCTTCCAGTGGTTCAGGCCCAGACCTTCGGCTTCATCTGTTTTCTTGCACACCTCTCTTTCAGCCTCACTTTGGGCTGACTCTACTTTCAAAATGCATCTAAGAATGGAACGACTTCTCAAGACCTCCAATGCTAGTCCAGTCTCCACCACCTCTCTCCTCGGTTGTTGGAACAACATCCTAGTGTCTCTCCACATTTCTGCCATTGTCCCTGACAAGCCATCCTCCACCAATTTGCCAGAGCAATGCTTATCAAATGTTAAGTCAGATCACAAGACTCTTATACTCAAATTCCCAGTAATGGAGGTGTTCTTACCCTCTTTTATGTGTACGGCCCCTCTCAGAATGTTTTTAAATGAATAAAGTAAGATACATAAGATTATAATATATGAGCTTCATTAAACAAACACGATTCAGCAGGGAATCTAATAATTACCATAATTTTGCTACACTGACGAGCATAAGCTTGCACTCCCAGTAAAAGCCAAAGTTCTACAGTGGCTGACAGGCCCCTCCCTGACTCCTCACGCCCACAGCCTACTTCCCTGTGCCCTCCCTCTGGGATTGCTGCTTGCTCTGACTCATCTCCGAACAGTTGGCTTCTTGGTTTCCCTGCTCTGTGGCACAGGCCACCGTGCTGTTCCTCAAACATGCCAGACATAGTCCCTCATCAGAAGTTCCTACTTGAGGAAGTTCCTACCTCATCAGAAGGTCCTACTTCATTAGAAGTTCTTACCTCATCAGAAGTTCCTACCTCAACAGAAGGTCCTACTTCATTAGAAGTTCTTACCTCATCAGAAGTCCTACCTCAACAGAAGGTCCTACCTCATCAGAATTCCCTACCTGAGAAAGTTCCTACCTCATCAGAAGTTCCTGCCACATCAGAAGTTCTTACCTGAGGAAGTTCCTACCTCATCAGAGGTTACCTCATCAGAAGTTCCTATCTGTAATTCTCCTCCAGCAAATCTATGAGCCTGTTCCATCACTTCAACATTTGAGTCTTTGCTGAAACTTCACCCTCTCAATGACCCTGAAACCCTATTTAAAATTTGGACCCTGACTTTCCAACCTCATTCCCTTTTCTATTTTTCTCCACAGCACTTCCTACTTTCTCTTTATTTTTTTTTTTCACTGTTTGTCTCCTTCCACTAGAATAAAACTTGACAAAGATGGGAGTGTTGGTCTATTTGCTCACTGCTGCCACCTCATGGCTAGAGCAATGCCGGGCACATGGTAGATGCTCAATAAATAGCTGTTAAGTGAACTAATCATGAAGCTTGCATGGAGATAGCCAGAGAGCTTCTCCATGCTTATTACATGTCTTTTTTTTTTCTTTTTTTACATATAATAAATACTATAACTGAGTTATAAAGAGTGTTGTTGGATACTAGACTGGAAAGTGAGAGTAAGTGGACATCTTCCCCCAGTAAGGCTTGAAGCTCAGACCATATCACGGTTCACTCCAAAAGGCCAGGGCTTTTTGTAGCCTACAGTGGTGCCCAATAAATGTTCGTGGGACATGGGGCTATCTTCCTGCAAAGGAGCACAAAACTGCAAACATTGTTTCACCAGTCTGTCCATGGAAATCTACTGGTGATTAGGGGTCACAACCATTTTGCATTCATCTCTGCTATTCATATTCACCAAAGAGGAATATTTCAGAGCTTTCCTTTGTTCTTAGAATTTCAGGGGGAGGAACAGGCAATGGCAGTATGTTTGTGCCCTCCTCTAAAATGACACTGTCCAGTACAAGAGCCCGTACACTTGAAATGTGGTACTCAGAACTGAGATGTGCTGTAAGAATAAAATATTCACTGAATTGTGGACTTCGTACAAAAAAGTAATATAAAGTATCTCATTCGTGCTTTTAAAATATTGATTATATGCTGAAACAATAATATTTTGGATATAATGGGTTAAATAAGAAAGAAATGTTACAATTAATTTCACCTACTTTTTGATTTTTAAATTAGTGTGGCTATTCAAAAATCTAAAATTACACATGTGGCTCAGAGTATATTGCTACTGGATGGGGCTGCTCTCTCTGTCTGTATTTGCCTCTGAGAACTATTTCCCAAAAGGTTTTTATTCAGCTTAAAAAGCAGAATGTAGGTTGGCTGGGTGAGGTGGCTCCCATCTGTAATCCCAGCATTTTGGGAGGCCAAGGCAGGAGGATCACTTGAGACCAGGAGTTCAAGACCAGCCCAGCCAACATGGTGAAACTCCATCTCTACTAAAAATACAAAATAGCTGTGCATGGTGGCTCACGCCTATAATCCCAGCTACTTGGTTGGCCAAGGCACCAGAATCACTTGAACCCAGAACCCAGGAGGCAGAGGTTGCAGTGAGTCGAAATCATGCCACTGCACTCCAGCCTGGGCAAAAGAGTGAGACTCTATCTAAAAAAAAAAAAATTTCAGAATGTAGGTCTTATTCCACATGTGACCTTTTTTGGCAGGCTCTGAGGCAAGGTGGCTGTATATACACTATTCCTCCTACAGTGGGTGCTGAGAATAGCAGCCTGTTTGTTTTTGCTTTAACTAGAATGAGATGTGGGAGACCTGAGGAGGAGGTGGTGTAGCTCCTTTGTTTTCTGGGTAAAGGGAGGAAGAGGTGTGGATTCTTTACTTAGCGTGTTCTGATAGCCGTGTGTCACTATGCACTTGTTCTTTGTGTCTTCACATCTCCACCTGTTGCATTTTAAAGCATTTTCATAGTATGTGGTTTTGCCTAATAAAGCATTCTCATAGCAAAAAACAAAAAAACAAACAAAAACGGGACACATACTTGTTGCTACATGGGTATTTCCTTTACAAAGTAAATTGCTTTTAATTGCTTCTAGTTGCTTCTACACAGCAATTGGCAGGAAAGAGTGAAAAATGAATAAATGTAAGAAATAAACTCTTAAGACATATTTCCTTAAAATCAAGGATTAACATGGATTCATTAAGAATTATTCATTCACTCCATCACAAATATTTATTAAACATCTGCTGTGTGCCCCGTGTGTTCTGGGTGCTGGGGATACATCAGGGAAACAGACAATCCACAATGTCTGCTCTCGTGGAGCTGAACTGCTATTGACTCCAGACCATATTTTGAGAAATAATTCTGAAATTCTTTAAAGTTTTAAATAAGGCACATGAGGTTAGAAGCAGACCAATTGTTATGGAGACCTTCATCTTTGTTTTTGCTAGAGAAAGCACCTTGAAAAATACAATGACTTCAAGACAAAGTTGTCAGGATGCATACTATTTTACTCTCAACAAAAAACACTCATTAGAATCCTTAATTAAAATGACATGGATCTCAAATATATATATGTATCATGTCATCTATACCAACAGAATACTGTTGTCAAATTATCAAGCAGCTATCTTTATTTCTTGCCCTATTCTCAGATAAATCATAAAGCTTTATTCATTGAGGGTCTATAAAATGATACCAAGACCTTCTGTGGAATGAACTTTAAATCTGCTAAATAAATATCCAATAAAACAAAGTCTGCTTCAATGATTATGTACTGACTTAGGCCTGGCAGGACCTCAGAAGATGGTGGCTCATTGGATGCACCTAAACGTGGCCCTATTTTCATCTCTCTGCAAGTTTCAAATAGGAAGTTACTTCTCTCATTTTAGTCATTCTTTCATTTTAGCTATTATGGTGGCTCCCTTCTTTCAGTCCCATGGCCTATAGCCAGGAAGGAGAACACTCCCACCTCCCTCTATCTGTTCCACATACCTTGCCTGACCTTCCCAGAAGCGAATGTGTACTCAGTAACCAGAAGAGTTTAGCGTTCTTTTCCCTAGGGTGCAAGTATGGTTCTAAAGCCACCCTGAATCAGTGAGGGAGATTAGTTATGTTTTTCATTACCCATCCACATGGTTTCTTCTATCCACAGAAAAAGCAAGGTATCTGGAGGGCTTCCCAAGGCTTTACCTCTCCAGGTCACCTCTCTCATATGCTTTCTCTCTCTGATGTACTTAAATGCTCTAACCTGTTAGTCCTCAGGAAATGACACCTCTCCGTGAAGAAGTGATGAAGTCCCGCCCACTGGCCCCTTCTTGAGTCCTGAGAGTCTTGCAGTCTGGGTCACCTGCTTCACAAGAGGTTTGCTTCTCCCTGTTTTTGGCTGACTTTGACCTCAAGGATCAGAGTTTCTAGTATTTAATCAGATCACAAACACGATAAAGTAGAATATCATATATGAAAGTGGAAGGAAAAAGATTTAACACAACTTTTCAATACCAAAGTGAGTGGATGAATTGTTTTAGACACTTACAAGGTTATGCGTGTGTGTGTATATATATAATATATACATATATATGCACATAAATGTATGTATACACATAAATGTGTGTGTATATATATACACACACACACATAAAAGTTGTATATATATACATATAACTTTTACTTGAAGTTCAGGGGTACATGTGAAGGTTGGTTATATAGGTAAACTTGTGTCATGGGGGTTTGTTGTAGAGATTATTTATCACCCAGGTATTAAGCCTAGCACCCATTAATTAGGTTTCCTGATCCTCTCCCTCCTCCCACCCTCCACCCTCTGATTTGCCCCAGTGTGTCTGTTGTTCCCCTCTAGGTGTCCATGTGTTCTCATTATTTAGCTCCCACTTATAAGTGAGAATGTGTGGTATTTGGTTTTCTCTTCCTGCATTAGTATGCTAAGGATAATGGACTCCAGCTCCATCCATGTTCCTGCAAAGGACAAGATCTCATTCTTTTTTATGGCTGCATAGTATTCCATGGTGTATATGTACCACATTTTCTTTATCCACTTTACCATTGATGGGCATTTAGATTGATTCCATGTCTTTGCTATTGGGAATAGTGCTGCAATGAACATGTGTGTATGTGTCCTTAGAATGATCTATATTCCTTTGGATATATACTCAGTAGTGGGACTGCTGGGTGGAATGTTATTTCTGTTTTTAGGTCTTTGAGGAGTCATCACACTGTCTTCCACAATGGTTGAACTAATTTACACTGACACAAACAGAGTATAAACATTCCTGTTTCTCTGTAACCTTGCCATCTGTTATTTTTTGACTTTTTTGTAATGGCCATTTTGACTGGTGTGAGATGGTATCTCTTTGTGGTTTTCATCTGCATTTCTCTAATGATCAGTGAGGTTGAGCTTTTCTTCGTATGATTGTTGGTTGCACGTATGTCTTCTCTTGAAAAGGGTCTATTCATGTCCTTTGCCCAGTGTTGTTGTTGTTGTTGTTGTTGTTGTTTTTTTTTGAGACACAGTCTCACTCTGTTGCCCAGGGTAGAATGCAGTGCCGTGATTTCGGCTAACTGCAAGCTCCACTTCATGGGTTCACGCCATTCTCCTGCCTCAGCCTCCTGAGTAGCTGGGACTACAGGTGCCCAGTTTTTAATGGGGTTGTTTTTTCCTTGTAAATTTGTTTAAGTTCCTTATAGATGCTGGATATTAGACTTTTGTCAGATGCATAGTTTGCAAAAATTTCCTTCCATTCTATAGGTTGTCTGTTCACTCTGTGGATGGTTTCCTTTGCTGTGCAGAAGCATTTTAATTAGATACCACGTGTCAATTTTTTCTTTTGTTGCAATTGCTTTTGGCATCTTCATCATGAAATCTTTGCCCATTCCTATGTCCAGAATGGTACTGCCTAGGTTGTCTTCCAGGGTTTTTATAGTTTTGTGTTTTACATTTAAGTCTTTAATCCTTGAGTTAATTTTTGCATATGGTGTAAGGTGTCCAGTTTTAGTCTTCTTCATATGGCTACCCAGTTATCCCATCACCATTTATTGAATAGAGAATATTTTCACCACTGCTTTTGTCAGGTTTGTTGAAGATTAGATAGTTGTAGGTGTACAGGCTTATTTCTGGGTTCTCTATTCTCTTCCATCGGTCTATGTGTCTGCTTTTGTACCAGTACCACGCTGTTTTGGTTACTGTAGCCCTGCAGTATAGTTTGAAGTCAGGTAGGGTGATGCCTCCAGCTTTGTTCTTTTTGCTTTGGATTGCCTTGGCTATTCCGGCTCTTTTTCGGGTCCATATGAATATTAAAATAGTTTTTTCTAGTTCTGTGAAAAATGTCAATGGTAGTTTAATAGGAATAGTATTGAATCTATAAATTGCTTTGGGCAGCATGGTCATTTTAATGATATTGATTCTTTCTATCCATGAGCATGGAATGTTTTTCCATTTGTTTGTGTCATCTCTGATTTCTTTGAGCAGTGTTTTGTAGTTCCCCTTGTAGAGATCTTTCATCTCTCATTGGTTAGGTGTATTCCTAGGTATATTATTATTTTTTTTTGGCAATTGTGAATGGGATTGCGCTCTTGATTTGACTCTAGGCTTGACTGTGGTTGGTGTATAGGAATATCAGTGATTTTTGCACATTGATTTTGTATCCTGAGACTTTGCTGAAGTTGTTTCTCAGCTTAAGGAGCTTTGGGGCAGAGACTATGAGATTTTCAAGATATGGGATCATGTCATCTGCAAGCAGGAATAGTTTGACTTCCTCCCTTCCTATCTGGATGCCCTTTATGTATTGCAGAAAATAGGGCAATTTTTTAATACCAGTAAATAAAAATGAAATGACAGGGAGAAGAAAAAGTAATTTGAGTCTTTCTGAATTCCAAAGAAGTGATCGTTATAATAGAATCATGAAACAATTTGATAGTCATTAGTATTTCGGTTTAAATCAAAAATAAATAAACAAAACCCACACAATTAAAAATGAGGTTTCTATTGGGTTCCGTTCAAGGCGGCCGATTAAAAGCAGAAGGGGCCAAGGACTGATGATGTTAAAACACTCTCCACAATAACACGGGCCTGAAATAGGTACAATGGTAACTTTCTGTGTGAGTCACCCACAGAAAAGCAAAGAAGACAGAAATGGTGAGGGGAGTAATTGCTTAAAGGACAACTAGTTAAATGCATTTTATTTACTGAGCCAAGTTGATGGCTGTATGATCTAACTCAGCAGTAAATATTTATTTATAAAAAATAATTCCTAGCACAATAAATATTGGTTAGCCAAGTACATCTGAAATGTTTCCCCACATTTAAAATGTCAAATTTCAGAAAAGCATCATGTGAAAGGGTGGCAAGATGGAGTGGGTGACCAATTCACCTGAATGTGTTCTCTACTAATGAATAAACAAGAGGACAGAAAAGCCAGTGGGTAGGTCAAGAATGAGCAAGCAGCGGAAATAGAAAAGGAATCATCATCTGTAGCACACACTCACCCCGTATTAAGTTTGGAAATGTCCTAGAGGTTAATATAGGAAGAAACTGTATCATAAAGAAAGTATTTAATTTATTCACAATTAAAGTGCAAGTTAACATAAACATTAGGAAATGTTCTCATCTCAAAGGCCTGTAGTCACTAAACAAAAGGAGAGGGAACCTGAGTGTGGAATGTGTTGACAGAAGAGGTAGCCATCACTAACGACTGAATGAGTAATTTGTCCCAGTGCTCACCAGCACAGCCAGAGGGCAGATGACAGACACAAATATAATTTCCCAAGGGAAGAAGAACAAAATTAGGTGGAGGGCCAGAACATGAGGTCATGAAATTTAAAGTAACCAAACTTAAGAGCAGAAACAATTCATCCCAAATGTCAAGAGAAGTGAAGCAAAAAATAGAAGAACAGGATACATTTTTAAAGAGTAGGTGTAGAGGACCTGAGCCCTCACCATGCCCAAGTGGCTCCTCCTCACCTCCTTCAGGTCTTTACTCATGGCCACCCTTCCTGTCCTAGGCAAAATGGCAGCCCCTCTCCCACTCAGCACTTCCGATCCCCTCTCCGCACCTGCTACACCCTTCATGTTCGCCCTCAGTGCCTACATACTGTGCATTTGGATCTCTTTCCTTTACATCTTTCTCCACCATTTAGAATGCCCCCGGTGTGGGCAAGAATTTCTATCTGTTTGCATCATTTCTGTTTCCCCAGCACCTGGAATAGGACTGGCACACGTTTGCCGTCAGTGCTGTGGATTTTACTGGATGAATGAGGGGGTTTGCTGGGGTCTCTGAGAAGGAAAACAGACATCAGCCAGTACTCTCCTCCTGCACCCCAGAACCCAGTGGCCATTTTGTCAATGTGATAGACGTCAATTTCAGGATGGAGGGAGGGTGGAAGAAAGGAAATAAACCAAGGCCCTGGAGATACAAATCCTAAAGCCCTGCCTATCTCCAGACATCCTGCTTATGTGAGCCAGTACATGTCCTAAAGCAGAAGCCATTCTGAGTTGGTTTTTCTTTCCAACTGAAAGCATTCTCATTGTTAATCTACATTTTGAAATGCAAAAAATGGTTTTAGAAAAACACAGGTGGAACGTGTGTATGAAAAAAGAAAGGGCCAGGAACTAGAAACAAGCAAGAGAAATTAAAGCATTACTTGATATAAATAGAAAAAAAATACGTAAAACAGTTATAGTCCACATATTCTTACAAATCTAACCAAAAGGTTATATTTATATATAGAAGAAACTTAGTAACTCAACAGTACCAAAAAATTACTAGATCATAAAAGGTTTAAAGTAGGTGTGGCCTTTAAACTTCTAAAATTGTCTAGAAAAAGAAATAAATATAAAATAAAAGAATAAAAAGTAAAGTAGGTATGGCTTATATGTTTTATAGAAAATCTGTATTTGGAAGACAGATAATCACAATTCTTTTTTAAAAAATTAATTTAATTCTATTTTAACTTCCAGGATACATGTGCAGGACAAACATATGTTACATAGTGTGCCATGGTGGTTTGTTGCACCTGTCAACCCATCACCTAGGTATTAAGCCCAGCAAGCATTAGCTACTTATCCTGATGCTCTTCCTCCCCTCGGACCCCCACTGACAGGCCCCAATGTGTGTTGTTCCTCCCGGCCCCCGCATGTGTTCATGTGTTCTCATCATTCAGCACCCACTTATAAGTGAGAACATGTGGTGTTTGGTTTTCTGTTCCTGTGTTAGTTTGCTGAGAATAATGGCTTCCACCTGCATCCATGTCCCTGCAAAGGACGTAGTCTTGTTTCTTTTTTATGGCTGCATAGTATTCCATGGTATCATAGTATTCTATGGTACCACATTTTCTTTATCCAGTCTATCAGTGACGGGCATTTGGGTTAATTTCGTGTCTTTGCAATTATGAACGGTGCTGCAATGAACATATGCGTGCATGTATCTTCAAAATAGAATGATTTATATTCCTTTGGGTATATACCAGAAATGGGATTGCTGGGTCAAATGGTATCTCTAGTTCTAGGTTTCTGAGGAATCAGCACACTTTCTTCCACAATGGTTGAACTAACTTACATTCCCACCAACAGTGTAAAAGTGTTCCTATTTCTCCATAGTCTTGCCGGCATCTGTTGTTTCTTGACTTTTTAACAATCGCCATTCTGACTGGCATGATATGCTAGCTCTTTGTGGTTTTGATTTGCATTTCTCTAATGATCAGCGATTTTGAGCTTGATTTTGAGCTTTTTTTCACGTTTGTTGGCTGCATGAATGTCTTCTTTTGAGAAGTGTCTGTTCATGGTCCTTTGCCCGCTTTTTAATGGGGTTGTTATTTTCTTGAAATTTGTTTAAGTTTCTTGTAGACTGTGGATGTTAGACCTTTGTCAGATGAATAGATTGCAAAAATTTTCTCGTATTCTGTAGGTTGTCTGCTCACTCTGATGATAGTTTCTTTTGTAATAAATCACAATTCTTTTCTACCAGATGATGTATTCATTAAAAAAGCAGAAGCCCTGGCCGGGCACAGTGGCTCACGCCTGTAATCCCAGCACTTTGGGAGGCCAAGGTGGGTTGATCAGGAGGTCAGGAGATTGAGACCATCCTGGCTAACATGGTGAAACCCCGTCTCTACTAAAAATAAAAAATAAAATAAAAATTAGCTGGGCATCGTGGCCGGTGCCTGTAGTCCCAGCTACTCAGGAGGCTGAGGCAGGAGAATGGCATGAAACCTGGGAGGCAGAGCTTGCAATGAGCCAAGATCACACATTGCACTCCAGCCTGGGCGACAGAGTGAGACTCCATCTCAAAAAACAACAAACAAACGAACAGAAGCCCCTACAGTGCTTCTCAAACTTTTAATGTGCATGAAAGTCAACTGGTGCACTTGTTAGCAACACAGATTCAGAAAACCTGGGGCAGGGCCTGGGATTCTGCATTTTAGCAAAGTCTCAGCAGATGCTGCTGCTGCCGATCCCTGGACCACACCTGCAGTGGAACTGAAGAGCATATGAAGAAAGAACTGTCCTTGAGTAAAATGAGGTAACCTTGAGAAGGGAAGCCAGGTGCTAAGGAGCAAGAAGGAAGAATATGCCACGGTCCATGATGGCCGTATGCCCAGCCCACCCCGATGGCCTTCTTTAAGGGACAAACAAGTTCTTATAAAGTCTCACTTTCTAAAAGCCAGGTGTGAGTCCTCACAGATACAAAGGGTGCATGTCACTGAGCATCACTGGATAGTGCCCTGACTTACAAAGGACCCTGGCTGCTGCACCTGAGCTCCTCTTGCACTCCTGGCTGACACGCAGGTGCAGGGGACTGGCTGGAAACACCTCGGCACTTAAAGACAATGCCATGGGGACGCGGGGACAGAAGGGGATGGCCCTGTGCAGGCACTGCCACCTCGGGGTAACTGATGCCCAGAACCCAGAAAGGTGATGGGAAGTCTTCTTTAAGGTCTCCCCCACTCTCACATTTCCAAACTTCATTTTGTGTGATATGAAATTCCATCAAATTCATTTGTTAGTAAACTCATTTAAAAAAAAAAAATACAAACATTGCTGGGGTGTAAGGGTGGGGGTTGCTCTTCCTTCTCATTTCTGTAGGAGCCTCTTCAGGTTGGCTGCCGTCCTTTCTCTCCTCCACTCCTGCAGCCACGATCAGATCAGCTGCCTGGAGAGGGTGCAGGAGTGTGGACTTTAAAAGAGCAAAGGGAAGAGCGATGTTGTACTCCCTATAGGAACTGAGCAATATTGACAGGCAAAGCTACCATTTTTAACATTAAATGTGTGGTTTCACTAAAAAGCTTTTTATGCTTAGAATATGGTTTAAAGAATTAAAGAGGAGATCTATGCTTTCTGTAGAAAACAACTGCCCACTGCCATGTTCACCCCTAACGGTGATAAGCGTGTGGGTTTCGAGGGATGCCTTCCCCTATGGGACCGTGCATAGCTTCTTGAATGGAAAAAGGCAAGGGGCACAACCATGGCACTTGGAGAAGCTACAGGAGCACACAGGCAGGGAACCTGGTGTGGGCTGGCAGGTGTGCTGGCGACAAATTGGAGGAGGCTGTGAAGGAGGGTTCCTGATGAGGGCTCAGGTGGCAACTGCGACAACACATGACTTGTGAAAGACACAAAAACTAGTTCCGCTTCTGAGTCTTTAATATTTCAGAAAAGAACCCAGGTATACATCAGGAGCTCCAATTTTAAATGCAAGTCATTCAAGAAAAAGAAGCTGGCACTGAAAAAGGTTACGAAGAAAAGCCAGGGCTCCACTGCAACCAAACTAATTCCCAGACAAGTGTGGAAAGTCTCATCATTTAAAAGATTGAGATTTTATTTTTAAGAAAAGTAATGCATGGACATAGTAAAAGAGTGTGTAAGAAAAGAATATGAATGTAAATTATGTAATTAAAGCTACTAAGAACAAGGCCGCTACTACAGCCAGACCGATGACCCCTTCCTAGATCCATATCCTCTCATTGCTCTCCATCTCTAGTGCCTTTATGCAATTGGATTTATTCAGAGTGAAAACTCCAAGAAAAAAAGTCACCAATGCACTTAAGAATGCGGAGTATAAAGTACATTTTTAAAAATTCTACTTGAATCATAATACAATATAAAATCTCAGTGTAGAAAAAATTAACTACATTTTTCCGTCACAGAAGTACTGCACACCCACTGATTTTTAAAAATTCAAACAGAAATAACCCATTTAAAAATAGGCAAAAGACCTAAACAGACACCTCACCAAAGAAGACACACAGTTGGCAAATAAGCATATAAGACATGCTCAACACCACATGTCATTAAAACAGCGAGGTACCCCTAACATACTGATTAGAATGGCCAAAATCCAAAACACTGATGACACCAAATGCTGGCAAGGGTGTGCAGCAGCGGGAACTCATTCACTGCTGGTGGGAATGCAAAATGGCTCAGCCACTCTGTCAGATAGTTTGACAGTTTCTTGTAAAACTAAACATATTCTGGTCATAGGATCCAGCAATTGCACTCTTTGGTAGTCATCTAAAAGTTGAAAACTTACACCCACATAAAAACCTACACATGAATGTTTATAGCAGCTTTATTCATAACTGCTCAAACTTGAAAGCAACATGAGGTTTTTCAAGTAGATAAATGGGTAGACACACTGTGGAACATCCAGACAACGGAATATTATCCAGGGCTACAAAGAAATAAGCTAGCCAGTCATGAAAAGACATGGAGGAACCTTAAAAACATATTAATCAGTGAAAAAAGCCAATCTGGAAAGGCTACTAACAAGATTCCAACTTTATGACATTCTGTAAAACGTAAAATTCTGGAGACAGTAAAAAGACCAGTGGTTGACAGTGTTGTGGGAAATGAGGGATGAACAGACAGAGCACAGAGGATGTTTAGGAGAAGAAACTATTCTGTGTGCTATCATAACAGTGGATACATGTCATTACACATTTGTCCAAAGCCATAGGATGTACAACACCAACAGTGAACCCTAATGTAAACTATGGACATTGGTTGATAATGATACGTCAGTGGTGGTTCATCGATTACAACAAATGTGCCAATCTAGTGCCGGATGTTCATGATGCAAGAGTCTGTGTATGGTGGTGGAGAAGGGACTTGTGAGAACTCTCTGCACTTTCTGCTCAATTTTGCTGTAAACCTAAAACTACTCTTTTCAAAAAATGTTTACTGGCTAGGTGTGGTGGCTCACGCCTGTAATTGCAACACTGGGAGGCCAAGGTGGGTGAACTGCTTGAGCCCAGGAGAGTTCAAGATAAGCCTGGGGAACATGATGAAACCCCATCTCCACAAAAAATACAAAACTCAGCCAGGTGTTGTGGCACAGGTCTGTGGTCCTGGCTACTTGGGAGGCTGAGATGGGAGGATCACCTGAGCTTGGGAGGTTGAGGCTCCAGTGAGCCATGATAGTGCCACTGCACTCCAGCCTGGGCAAGAGAATGACATGCTGTCTAAAAAAAAAAAAGTTTATTAATTAAAACAAAAAAAATCAAACATAACAGATAGATGTAATGCAAAAAGTCACCATCTTCACCTACAATTCCCAGTCCTGTTTCCCAGAGGCATATAAGGTTAATGAAATCCTATGTACCTTTTTAGAACTTCTATACATACACAAGATAAAAACTAGATATAATGTTCGCATAGTATCCTTTTTCCTCTTCTTTTTAATTAAGGAATCAACTGAGTTTCTTACTGGGCACATGCCCAACCTGCCAGCAACGTATCTTGCAGGCTCCCTTGCAGCTAAGTAGGGCCATGAGACCAAGTTCCTTAGCACACAATATGAACAGAGGTGATTCATGTCCCTGAGAGGAAAGTGCTTCCCCTCCTCCACTTCTCGTTCCACCCTTCCCTGTGGGCTGCAATGTGGCTACGGCGCTCGGAGCTAGCTCTGAGCACAAGGAGGAAAAGTCCACTCTGGCCATGGGTCTGAAACTCTTGCATGCCACAGAGCCCTTTAACCCTCTGGTGATGCTGTGAACTCCTTCCCAGACAAATGTTTCTACATTCATAAAATAAAACACAGAGGATTACAAATTATCTTGAAACACAGTTAGCAAAATGTTTTTAAAAATGTGTTACAGTAATGCCTGTGCCTCTTTGTTAATGCATTAAATAACAAATTCTGGTTGAGAATAAAATCACTGAAATTTCAAAGTAGGGTAAATATATGTGATATTTTTGATACATCTGCAACAACAAAAACATGAATGAAAATATCTGTCACTTCCACTGGCTACAAAGTCGTGGTTTCTGCTAACACTATGAGACCTGCTAGCTCCAGTCACAATGGAAGGACACACTAAACTTCACTTATAGGTTAGTGGAATAAAGATGTCGCTTTCCTTCCCATCCAGATTCACAGACCTCATGCTTCTCTCTGGATATGTTAGGTAAAGACCCTTGCTCTATGGAGTGGAGGAGCAATAAGAGAAGGAACTTCAGTTCCTGGACAATTTCATGGGAAAAAAGCTGATAGTCTCCTTAGACCACGTGCTCATGTCTGGACTACTGCAGGACAGAGACAGAACTGGCTCAAGTGTGTTTAGGGGTCACTCTGATACAACAGTTTAGCAATAGTGCTGACTGCTACCTATGAACACTTTACAACAATCAGATGGGATTACACCAACCACACTATGTAGAGAAACAGTATGTGGGGTGGTCATGAGTTGGCTCCGTAAGCTAAAAGCCTAGGTTCCAATTTCAGTTCTGCCACTTTCTGCTGTGTGGACTGTAGACTAGTTACTCAACCTCTCTATGTCTCGGTCTTCTTACCTGTGAAATGAGAATAATGATACCTAACTAATTAGGTCACTGTGAGTGTTGATACATGGAAAGTGATTATTAAGAAAGCGCCTGGCACACTACAAATCCTCAATACATGTTAATTATCATTAGTATTAGTACTTGTACTATTGTTGTTTGACTGTTTTTCTCACCATCCTAGATATCTTTCCACATAGGATACAGAAATCTGGTTTTATTTCTTCAACTCTTCATCATAATGTACTAAATGAATTTGCTAAAATTCTTTTAACCAGTACCTAATTATGAAGTGAACATCTAGGATGTTTCTCAAAGTTTCACTCAAATGGTTAACACAGCACTTACAGAGCGAGCTCTCTGACGCTCCTCCACCAAACCTCTCGTCAGAAGATTGTGCGTCAACTTTATTGAGGTCTAATTTACATACAATAAAAGGCCCTCATTTCAAGTGTGCAGTTTGATGAGCCTCAGAATATTTTGTAAAAATAAGATAGAAGATATTAAATATACACTGATTTTTGGATTTTTTTTTCCTGTACAGTCTGGTCATGCCTTTTATTAATTGTTCTATTTAGGAATTAAATGATTTTCTTACTGATTCATTAAAGCTCTTTATATATTAAATATACCTACCTTTTGTCTGCCATATTTGTTTAAAACATCCTTCTGTTGGTCAGTTACATTTTAATCAAATCAGGTGGTTCAAAAAACTTGGTATAGTATAAGAAACCTTAATTTTTTTCTTTCATGTTTTAAAAAGAACTTTCTCATTCTGAGACGTGATAAAGGTCAGTCTTTACTCACTTTCCTAATCCAGCACTCCATATTACTTTCTCAGGAAAGCTTCATCTGGCTGGGCCAACTCTCCCAATGTTCCATGCTCAGTACCACATGCCCAGCACTGGTTACTCCCATCACAGTTGCAGTTTTACACAATGTGTGTCCATAAGCCTTGAAAAGGCAGGGACCACGTCTGTATGTTGTTCACCATTGTGTTCCCAGAACTTGGCACAGAACCTAGCACTGTAAATATATTTTCTAATTTTTTAATATTTACATTTAACTCTTTTAAACATTTTTCAATATTTACATTTAACTCTTTAATCACCTGAGAATCTATCTTACGATAGAGTATCAAAAAAGTTTCTATCTTCATTTTGCCCCACCATTTACAGAAGAATCCTTCCTTTCCCCACTGTTGTGACACACACTTTGTCATGAATGTATTATATACACACACTCACATACAAAGCTCAATCTGCACACTGAGTTCCTACTATACTGGGTCTGTTTCTTGTGTTACATTGTTCTGCCTACAGAATCAGTCAACGTGGCCTTGTCTTGATTGTTGTGGAGCTCTATTATGTTTTAATATCTGACAGGACAAATCTCTTCTCAAGTGCCATTCTTTCTCTAAATGTATTAGTTAAAATCACTTAATCAAGCCCTCTTCTAATAAAAGATGATCTTTAAAATAAATTATTAAAATAGCAGGGAGCTCCTTGTTTCCTTGTCTTCTGTAATTTCATGGATTGCTGTGTGGCCAAACATGTGTCTACTCACTTGAGCAAGCCGGCCCGGTGGAAGACGTAGAGGTCCTGCTCGAGGGTGCAGGTGCTGAAAGGGACCATTTTCACGAAGTTCTGGATGAGGATGAACTCAGGGGTGAGATGGGGCAGAGAAATTATACAGAAGTTCTTATCCTAACATCATCAAAAACCAGGACACAGAGAAAGAATAAAAAACCATTAATCAAAAAACAAATTTCTCTAACAAACACCAAGAAAACTAGAAGCAAAATGTGTTCATTAAGGAGAGGATACTCAAATTACCTTTCCTGTAATTTGGAAAATAATCACATAAAATTCACGAAAAAGGCAACTACAAGAGCATGCAAAAAGTATCTTTGTGTCTCACTGAAACCTGAATAAATTAATCTTATAAACAATGGCAGTCATTCAGCATAACTCTTCTGGGGAAGTAGTTTTTAAACCAAGACAATTCATACTTGCCAGTTCACTTGTGTCACAAAGTCAGTGAGGTAGCATGGTGTCCTAGCAAAGGCCTCTTGCTTCCTAAGTGACCTTACACCAGTGGCCCCTTCCTATTAAGAGACGGGAGGATGATACTACGGCCTTTTTTGGCTCTAAAATTCTGTGATTATCCATAAACCAACGTGTATGTATTTTATCATGACATGATCCCAGTTGGATGAACAGATCCATGAGCATGACTAAACTTAGGCAGTGGGTTTAGTTAGTAGACACAAGAGGTACTGCATGTCCTGAGGGCTGTCATTCACCTATTCTAGGCCTGCCCTGTCAGTACAGTAGACAATGAAATGTGGCTAGTATGGCAAAAGAACTAAATTTTAAATTTTATTTCATTTAAATTATTTAAATAAAAAAAAACTGATACTTAATTCCATTACTGGAAAAGTTTTACGTGTGCTTGGTTTGTGTGAATCTACTTATCCAACTGTAAATTTTATAACATCTAAATACAGATGAACTATTTCTGATGAAAATTCAGTACTTGTATTGAGATGTGCTATAGATGTGAAATATATATTAGACTTCAAAGACTTAGCATGAGAAAAAGAATGTAAATAGCTCACTAATAAGTTTTCATATTGATTATATGTTGAAATGATTACATTTGCCCAGGCACAGTGGCTCACTTCTGTAACCCCAGTACTTTGGGAGGTCAAGATGGGAGGACCACTTGAGCCCAGGAGTTCAAGCCCAGCCTGGGCAAGATGGCGAGATCCCATCTCTACAATTTTTTTTTTTAATTAGCTGGGCATGGTGGCATGTCCCAGCTATTTGGGAGGCTGAGGCAGGACAATCTCTCAAGCCAAGGAGTTTGAGGCAGTAGTGAGCTATGATTGCGACACTGCATGCAGCAAAGTGAGACCCTGTCTCTTTAAAAACAGGATTGGGACATATTAAGTTAAATAAAAGATATTATCATATAAACTTCATCTGTTCCTTTTTCTTCTTTTTCCTTGTGGCTCTTGGAACATTCAGAATTACTGATGTGGCCACAATCCATGTCTGGACAGTGCTGCTCTAGGCTATCTGAGCTTCACGCAGCTGCCTGATCCTCTGCCAGGTCCCTGCAGAAGCAGCCTGCTCTTCCCAAAGCTAATTTGTCCCTTTGGGATCTCGCCTCCTCTTGAACCCTGTGAAGGCATTACTTGTGCTAATCCAAAACCCTGGGGACATTTGTGCAGCTCAAAGGAGTGAATCATTGTTTGACCTTATCTTCCTTCTTTTTAGCAAATTAGCAGGACTCCTTTTGGGGAAACTGAGAGTCAAGTTGCTGAAATACTCAAGTTGAAAATAAGGACTGGGTGCCAAGTCTGGGTGGGCTTCCTCTGGGAGGGGGAGACTAACTATAATGAGTTGCTTCATCTTGGATTTGAAGGATTAAGGATGAAGCAATCAAGGTTATTTTTTTCCTGTCGTCCATGTTCCGAAGTCAAATAGAATTGAAATGTAAATAGCTCTTGTAACTTTTTAAAGCCAGCATTACTTTTATAATGTTAAAGATTTACCTTTACATGGACTTTAAAATAGGAAATAATTAAAACTAGTGAAACTTATTTGAGGAGTCTTTGAGGGAAACCAACTTTGTAAATCCTATGTTTAGGGTAATCCACGTTGTTTTGAAAGTGCCTTAATAATCAATTTATTAAAATTATGATGGAGAACGTATTGCCTTATTACATAGCTTCATCATAATAAAAATGAGGAAATAAAACTTAACATCACATAGTTTTAAGACAAAATAATTAAAGTATACTTGTTTTTGCCTCATGAGAAAGAGTATCCAGGAAATATAAAGCAATAGATATTTTTATTGAAATCAGTCAACTGAAGAAGTACAGTTGTTGACTTAATTAACAGGCCTGTCTTTATAAAAACACATTTTGTCCCTCAAAACTTTCTTCCCCATTTTCTTTCCTTCAATAAAGAAGTGTGAGAGTTCGGCTGGATCTCCATCCCTAGGGAACAATGAGACAACAATGTAGGCAGAAGCCCAGGACACCCTGACATGGAGAATCTTATTTGCACTTGGATATTAGCCTACAGGCCCATTCACCAACGTGGGTTGAGCCCCCTCTACAAGACAGGCATGAAGTCAGGCCTGAGGAACTAGTAGGGAAAGAAATACCAACCTGAAAATCAACAAGTCCCTACTTTGCTATCCTCAGAAAAGCATTATGATGGTTTCAGAACACTTACAGCCAATATAATCTAACAAATAACATAACTGTGTCATTCACTTTAATTTCTGACACTTTCATATATTACTATAAATGATTTGATTCTGATAAAACACTGGTAAGGCTATGTCTAAAAGAAATTTTGCATTTAAAGAGAACTGCTAAAATAGCATGACTTACAAATTCTTGAAAATGACAATACTTTCTATTTTTATGAGTTCATGACATGCCATTTGACCTTATTCTCAGAACACAAACCTCAACATTCATAGCATAATAAATTTATGACATTTTACTTTTATATAACTTCTCTAAGCTTACAAAATCAGTTCTCAAAATTCAGCATGTACTTACAGAAAAAAGACTGAAAACAAAATTCATAAAATCCAGCGACCTGTAAACAAGACAGTAAGCACTGTCACTGCCCTGCAAGCAAATGCAACATCAGTGGACATTTATAGAGATTTACAGCTCCCTCCCCTCGGGCAGCGATTAGCCAACCACTAGTCAGAACGTGTGTCTAGCTGAACACTAATGGGGTGCATAAGTCGCAAGCTTCGTATGCCAGTAATAAAGTATTCTGCGGAACTGAAGGCACTTTCACATAAATTAATAATCTCTGTGCATTTGAAAGCCAAAACAAAATTGGTCATTCTGTGCCTCCGATCCTTCCCACCTGTTTTGAAAGAGTTAAGAGGAGAGGTGGGAAATATTATAGGCTGCTTCTGATCTTTTTCCCTTTTATCCGTTGAAGACTTTCTGACTAGCTGCAGATGTAAGTTCATAGGCAAACTACACTGGGTCATCAAATTCCTGTTTCAAAATTCAAAAAGTATACTCTAAGCACAATCATATTTAAATGTACTGATAAAATAAATATAAAGCAACAAATATAGAAAGGCTTTACAAGTTTTTAGATGTCTACAACACAATTAGAATAAAAAGAATTTATCTTTTCAATGTCCCAGATCTCCATAGCAGCCAAAAACTCAAGATGAAAAAAGTTAAAGTACAACATGGTTCCAGGGGATGCTGGGAGATTGGGAACATGACCAAGCTATTCTTGGTCATCTAAAAGACATTCTAGAGCCTTCCATTCCATCAAAATGGGCCAATCATTTCCTCTTCGAGATGGTTCTATGAACAGATAAGGAGTCGGTGCTAAGCAGATGTGGCATCCAGGCACTGAGGGCAGCGTCCAGTGTTCAGACCACAGGAGAACAGTAAGCGCTGAACATATGGGTGTTCTGGAGGGGCAGGGTGGGTAGCTATGAGGTCTGGTGGGCGCCAGGGCTTTAGACAAAGCCCAGCACCATGCATGCTTCCTCCTTGCTTGCTGGATTGCTGTTGGGTGTCAACTTATCCCTCGCTCAGATATTCCATGTGGCTGAGGCACCAGCTGCAGATTCTGGGTAGAGCACGAGCTAAGGGATGGAGTCCATCTCCTCCATCTCCTTGTGGCATGGGCTCGTCACAGCCTTTGGCTCAGGAATGAACACACAGTCCTGTCAGCCCTCATGGGACTTTGGCTGGAAAAAGCTGGGCCCATCCTGGCAAGTCCTCCTCACTGGATTTTGATGCAGACCTGAGACTGTCAGTGGTCTTAGGCCCAGGATGGGGCACTCCTCTGAGAAAGGGGCCAATAGTAGGGAAGTAGGGTGATATGGTTTAGCTGTGTCCCCACCCAAATCTCATCTTGAATTATAGCTCCCACAATTCCCAAGTGTTGTGGGAGGGACCCTGTGGGAGATAACTGAATCCTGGGGGCAGTTCCCCCATACCGTTCTCGTGGTAGTGAATAAGTCTCATGAGATCTCATGGTTTTATAAGAGGAAACCCCTTTCACTTGGCTCTCATTGTCTCCTTGCCTGCTGCCATGTAAGATGTGGCTTTTGTCTTCCCCCATGATCGTGAGACCTCCCCAGCCATATGGAACTGTGAGTTCATTAAACCTCTTTTTCTTTATAAATTACCTAGTCTTAGGTATGTCTTTATCACCAGCATGAAAACAGACTAATACACAGGCTGAAGAGGTAAACAGAGAAACTTGGTCCTTGATTTGGTTATCTAAATAAATCCTAGATCAAGCCATATTTAAATTAGTCTCATCACTGGAGTTATCCTTAGGTATGTGAGGCAATTATTCAATTTTTTTTTCCAAAGCCAGTTTGGTTGGATTTTCTGTTACTTGCAACCAAAGACTCTAGAAAACCAGTAACCCAAATCCAAATTCTCCAAGAAATGCAAACTTTACAGAATGGGAGCAGCATGTGGTTATGTAAGTGATAATTTTCCAGATTCCCAATTGTTACATAGGTGGGCCAGCTTTCTAGCCCACTTCTGTAGTCCTTGTTAAAATTTGATGGACCAGAATCTCTGGATGGGGCTTAGGAATTTGTGGTTTTTAAAAATTCCCCAGGAGATTAGGATGTGGGCCAGGTTTGGAAATTACTGGGTTTGTAAAGTTAAAATGTTGGGCCACCAATGCCAGAAGAGATTCTCACTGTGACAGCCAGCCAGAAGGTCAGTACTTGCCTTGCTTCGTATTTCTCATCAATACAAAACAGCTGAATACAAAAAGCAGCTGAGGCTCCCCTGTAGATGGGGCGGAAGTGGACGGGCTCTTCAGGCAGGAAGAGCGATGCCAAGCTCCTACTGCTGACACGGTGATCCTGTGCATATCCAGTGGAGACGTCACTGAGTTTTTCTATGTCCTAGAGCAAGGAGACAGGAGGAGCCAATGAGAATCCTGTCCATTCCCTATAATTTAGTGGGCTGGTGTTTGCATTATCTCTACATGACACCATTCTGAGGACAGGTGTGACTGTCTCACCTGAAACAACTCATCCTGGGCCAGGCCTGGTTTTAAGGAGAGGTTCTTAAAGAGATACTCAAAATTTATAAAATGTTTTTAAAAACTAGTTCTTCAATGAAAACACATGGACACAGGGAGGGGAACAACACACACTGGGGCCTGTCGGGGGGTTGATGGGGGAAGGGGAGGGAGAGCATTAAGACAAATACCTAATGCAGGCAGGGCTTAAAACCTAGATGACGGGTTGACAGGTGCAGCAAACCACCATGGCACGTGTATACCTATGTAACAAATCTACACGTTCTGCACATGTATCCCAGAACTTAAAATTTAAAAAATAATAATAAAGAAAAAAAAACTAGTTCTCACATGAAGGTCTCACACAAGACAAATAGTTTCAGTTGGCCTTTGACATAGGGTCCATATTTTAACTGCATCCTGGGGTAGATATTAGAGCGTGGTAGTATTATATACATATTATAATAACTCAGGAAGCAAAATACTTCTCTCCCTAAAACTATGTTCATTGTGATACAAGAATTTTTTAATCTTGGGACTGGTCAGGTGGTCCTGGGAGTAACTGTGGTGGGGAGGTGGAGCCCAGGAAGGTCAGATGGACCACAGCCACCTGGAAAGTCAGGGCTGAGGCTGTTCTGTCTTGGTTCAGGTGCATCTAAAAAGGTGTCATAACTCAGAAGATGATTCCTTTTGAGATCCCTCATGGAGTTTTTTTAAATCAAAGTAATACATGCATATAGAAAAATTTAAAATAATATCAGCACCAAACATTTATTAAGAAAATCAGCAGTTCTCTGTCCTTCCAAGTCTCTACCCCCATTGAACAGAACTTTCGACCTTTTCATTTCTTTGGGTATTTACCTCTATATTTCTGAACAGTATGTTTATGGTGCTATTTCTAAATTCATTCATTTTTAGAATTTCCTACTGGATATTGATGTAGTGGCTAGATTAATCCCTCTTATCCTACCCTCTTCCCCACATCTTATCCCCCAGGATAATTACACCACGATTCAGGGTTAAATCCATAAGTATTTACACTAATATGAATGTGTAAGTTCTGTTGTTGCTGAGGAAAGTAGTGTAATATGACAATGTTTTCATTTGTGTGCTTAGTTTTTATTCACTTGGCTTCCTAAATTTTTCACTTGCTTTATCAGATTTGCCAAGTGTTGGTCACTACTATCTTCCAAATGATCAGGCATTTGAGATAATATATGAGCTTCCTTTTTTCTCCCCTCTAATCTGGACTTGCAGCTCTGCCTGCTTGCCTGTATTGCAGCTCCTATTTCGTAAGTTCCAGGTCTTTTCTTTGTCTTTTCTGTGCATCACTTAGGCCCTTATATCACTAGAGCACATTTTTAGCTTCCCAAAAGCAACATGCTTGAGAGGCAAAACTCCACAGACACTGGCTAACTGGGGCACTTCATGGGGTGATCAGGCAGAGATATGGCATTATTATTGGGTGGCCACCTTCAGTGACATTATCTGAAGGTATTTTCTTTGGGCCTGTCAGTTTTGGGGGGACTTAAGTTCTCCAATATCCTGCACGGGGGACTGTGGTAGATGGAACAGTGGCCCCCAAAGATGTTACAGGTCCTAGTCCCTGCAACCTGTAAATATGTTATCTTTCAGGGCACAGGGATTATGCAGATGTCATCTCATGAAGGGTTCTGTGATGAGAAGATGCTCCTGGATGATCCAGGTGGGGCCCAGTGGAATCACAGGGATCTGCTAAGAGGGAGGCAGCAGGTCCGAGTCAGAGGGACGAAGATGCTGTGCTGCCAGCTCTGAAGATGGAGGAAGGGGCCACAGGGCATGGAATGCAAGTGGCTTCTAGAAGCTGGCAAAGGCAAGGGAACAGATTCTCCCCCAGAGTCTCCAGAAGGAACATGCCCCTGTCTACACCTGAAGCTCAGCACACTCAAACCCACTGTGGAATTCTAACCTCCAGAACTGCACAATAATAAATTTGTGTTGTTATAAGCCACCAAGTTTGGGGTAATGTGTTACAGCAGCAATAGAAACTAATACAAGGCCTGGCTCCTGGCATCGAGAGGGTGTGGCTGGAGAAGGGACTGAGGATTCCTCTGTTGAAATGGAGAATTTCATTTGTCTGTTCTCTATCCTTCACCATTAAAATGCCCATGCAGCACAGGCTAAATCTGAATTAGCAGCAGCCTCTGTTTAATTTCTCTAGAGAATAGTCATTTTATCCTCTCACTTGGGGTGTGGCTGACAACCTAACTGGAGTCTGCAGGGATCCAGTGTTCCAGTCACTCCACACCAGACTGCCCAGCTTTTCAGCCCGGTTCCTCACCCTGCCTTCTGCAAACCTCCAGTCTTCAGCCTTGTGCAGAATTCACACACTTTTCACCAGTCTCTCCTCTCATAAAGATGCTTGAGTTTCACCTTCCTCAGCTGTGCTAAGCCAGTGTAAACTCCTCCATTGATTTTTTTATTCTCAATATTTTTAAAGTGCTTATCTTCCAATATCTCCTCTCCATCCCATCTCATCTTTGTGGATTTGTGCCCTTTTTATTCCTTTACTGTCATTTCAGTGGTTTTCTCCGGTAGGGAGAGGAGATAAAAATAGGAGATCAATCCACCTTGTTGACTCAGGTGTCTTGTGGGGTTCCAACATGTTTGATGCAGTGGTGGGGGCAGGCATCCTGGCCCTCCATCCACATCCTTGCTTGGGTTCATAAGGGAACGGCTACCCTCTTAGGAATATTAGAGAGAAAGCTGCTGTCCTCTTCTATACCCCGACTTTCCTCCCTAGGGCACAGGGAGTGACCGACTGGTCAATGAGTCTCCTAGCGCAGGTTGCCCCAGAAACACACCCTGAACTAAGAGTCTGAGAGTCAGTAGTTTACTTGGGGAGCAAAGCCAGGACATTCTGTAAGAGGAGTGGCATGCGAGGTGAGGAAGGGGAGGCTGCCAGCATGGGGTGCTTCAAGATGTGGGTGACTACAGTGAATCAATCCCACCTGGATCTCTGGTTGCCTAGAGAACACAGTGCAGAGTGGTCCCATCTAAGGGGTGAAGGAGCTGGTGTACTGATTCTCCAATCCCTTCAGTCACTGGCTGATGGCTGCTTCCCCAAACAGCCTGCCCTGCTGCAAACACAGCATGGAAGGAAGACCAGGCACTTGCATTCCTTGTCCTCACAGGGTGCTCAGGAAGAATAAGTGCTAGAGGATATGGGTGGGGCTCCAACAGCACACGCTAATGTGAGATTCAAAAACTGGACCCTGTGCCTGCATTGTGCTGTCTCTTTCTGGCAGCACATCCTGCTTCCAGGGTGCGTGTTTTCTCCTCCCCTCCCTGTAATTAGCCCGGAGTGGGGAGACCCTGCCCCACGGGTAAGGCCTGCCTACAACCACATGGGGGCATTTAATTCAGTAAGGAGAAATGGGAAGCCCATTTGGGTTATCGGTCCAAGTTTTGTTTTCTGGTTCAGTGTTAGCCATGAGAAAGGGGTACTTCAATCCCTAGCTGACTTCTGGGTAGACTCCTTTACTGGTCAGAATCCGGAGAGGAGCGGGGCTGGAGAACCTGGCCCTCTGGCAGAACTTCAGTGTCTGGGCTTAGTGTTCAGTGAATCTGTCCCAGTGCCTCTATGAATATGACTAAAACTCATGTTCCATTCCCTTCTCAAGGATGCTCTAGGCTTCTGTTTCTGAGTCAGTCCATCCATCACCAAGAGGCTCTCGGGAAACTACTGAAATTCCAGGACTGTGCTCATCATCAGGGAATGAAAATGCCTTATTGTACCAATCTCCACTCAAAGGCCTACAACACCCTCCTCTGCTCCTTAGGAAAAAGTTCGAGATCCTGAGCGGGATTCACAGGAACCTGCCAATCTCTTCCGGAACCGCCAGGCTTCTGGCAGGGAACAAGAAGGGACACTCCAATGAAGTGGTCAAGGGACCACCTGCAAAGGCATGGGTGGGATGAAGGGAAACCAAGAAAGGATGAGGAAGTCCCCAGGGATGGCCACTGCACTGGTGGAAGATGCTACACTCCTTGGCCTGAATTTGTAACAGGAGAGAGGACTTCCCAAATCCCGAGATGCATGTGAATGACATACATTAATAACACACCTAGATACAGACATGAGTGTATATATGTGCATATGATACAGAGAAAACCCTTACAAATGTTCTGCCTCTCCAAAATGTTTTCTTTTTGGGCAATGGGAAGGAGAGATAAGCTGTATTTACTAAAATTTTTGCAAATAATTTATGTAGAAATGGCAGCTTACGGTACAGGCCGTGCAGAGAATACAGAAGAAAAGATTAATCACAGCAGGGGAAGAGGTAAGGAGGTGAGGCTTGGTGTAGCACGTCCTAAAGGAGGTGGGAGGTGTGAACTGCTGGCGACAGGCAGGGAGGTCAGGAGGGGTGTGAAACCCATGGGGTGGCCAGGGGGCACGCAAAGGCCCTCCTCAAACCGTACCTCTGGTTCACTAACACTTCCACTTTGGACTGCTGTTAAAGCTTCCTCGGATGCAGCTTCTTTGGCAATATTTCCCTGCAAATGATGACAGCAAGACATGAAAATTAATCAACACCTGCAGCGGTTTAGAGTCCAAGCTCTGGAGCAAGCTGCCGGGGTTCAGACCCCGGCTCTACAGCTTACCAGCCTTGTGGCATTGGGAACACTATGTAGCCTCAGTTTCCTCCTCTGTGAAAAGGGGATGAGAAGAGCATCTATTTCATAAGGGTATTATGAAGATAAAATAAAGACAGACAGACAGAGAAACAGAGGCTTAGCATAGTGCAGGCGCCTCCTGGTTCTCTAGAGATGTTAGTTATTACTCCATTATTCATATTCTTCTGTTTAACTTGAAAGGTGCACTAAGTTTTTTCTAAAAAAAAAAAAAAAAACTACTGTATTGAGGTATTATGATGGTGCAAAAGTAATTGTACCAAAAGTAATTGTATTAAAGTAATGGCAAAAACTGCAACTATTTGTGCACCAAAAGTAATTTGTGCCAACCTAACAGAATTGACATACAATAAGCTACATACAGTTGAAGTGTACTTTTTGAAAAGCTTTGATTTATGTGCACACCCATAAAAATATCACCACGATCAAGATAATGAACATGACACATCACCCCCCAAGCTTCCATGTTCCTACATGCCTCTCACTCCCACCCTTTCTACTCTGCCAACCACAGGCAAACATTGAAAAGATTTTTGTCATTATAGAGTAGTTTGTACTTTCTGTAACTTTATATTACTGAAATCAAATAGCATTTACTCCTGATCTGGCTTCTTTCACTCAGCATATTTACTTTGAAATTCATCCATGCTGTTACACGCATCAGTGTTTTAGTCCTCTTTGTCCCTGAGTAGTACCCATGGTGTGGATGCACCATACTGCCTCTACATCCTCACCAACACTTGGAATGCTTAATCTTTCTAGTTTTGGTCATTCTAATAGATGTGCAGTTGTATTTGATTGCGGTTTTAATTTGCATTTCTCTAATGACTAATGAGATTGAGTGTCATTTCATGTGATGTCTTCTTTTGGAAACTTCAAATCTTTTACCCATTCTTTTTTTTTTTTTTTTTTTTTTAATTTATTTATTATTATTATACTTTAAGTTGTAGGGTACATGTGCATAACATGCAGGTTTGTTACATATGTATACTTGTGCCATGTTGGTCTGCTGCACCCATCAACTCGTCATTTACATCAGGTATAACTCCCAATGCAATCCCTCCCCCCTCCCCCCTCCCCATGATAGGCCCCGGTGTGTGATGTTCCCCTTCCTGAGTCCAAGTGATCTCATTGTTCAGTTCCCACCTATGAGTGAGAACATGCGGTGTTTGGTTTTCTGTTCTTGTGATAGTTTGCTAAGAATGATGGTTTCCAGCTGCATCCATGTCCCTACAAAGGACGCAAACTCATCCTTTTTTATGGCTGCATAGTATTCCATGGTGTATATGTGCCACATTTTCTTAATCCAATCTGTCACTGATGGACATTTGGGTTGATTCCAAGTCTTTGCTATTGTGAATAGTGCTGCAATAAACATACGTGTGCATGTGTCTTTATAGCAGCATAATTTATAATCCTTTGGGTATATCCCCAGTAATGGGATGGCTGGGTCATATGGTACATCTAGTTCTAGATCCTTGAGGAATCGCCATACTGTTTTCCATAATGGTTGAACTAGTTTACAATCCCACCAACAGTGTAAAAGTGTTCCTATTTCTCCACATCCTCTCCAGCACCTGTTGTTTCCTGACTTTTTAATGATCGCCATTCTAACTGGTGTGAGATGGTATCTCATTGTGGTTTTGATTTGCATTTCTCTGATGGCCAGTGATGATGAGCATTTTTTCATATGTCCGTTGGCTGTATGAATGTCTTCTTTTGAGAAATGTCTGTTCATATCCTTTGCCCACTTTTTGATGGGGTTGTTTGTTTTTTTCTTGTAAATTTGTTTGAGTTCTTTGTAGGTTCTGGATATTAGCCCTTTGTCAGATGAGTAGATTGCAAAAATTTTCTCCCATTCTGTAGGTTGCCTGTTCACTCTGATGGTAGTTTCTTTTGCTGTGCAGAAGCTCTTTAGTTTAATTAGATCCCATTTGTCAATTTTAGCTTTTGCTGCCGTTGCTTTTGGTGTTTTAGACATGAAGTCTTTGCCCATGCCTATGTCCTGAATGGTACTACCTAGGTTTTCCTCTAGGATTTTTATGGTATTAGGTCTAACATTTAAGTCTCTAATCCATCTTGAATTAATTTTCGTATAAGGAGTAAGGAAAGGATCCAGTTTCAGCTTTCTACTTATGGCTAGCCAATTTTCCCAGCACCATTTATTAAATAGGGAATCCTTTCCCCATTTCTTGTTTCTCTCAGGTTTGTCAAAGATCAGATAGCTGTAGATGTGTGGTATTATTTCTGAGGACTCTGTTCTGTTCCATTGGTCTATATCTCTGTTTTGGTACCAGTACCATGCTGTTTTGGTTACTGTAGCCTTGTAGTATAGTTTGAAGTCAGGTAGCGTGATGCCTCCAGCTTTGTTCTTTTGACTTAGGATTGTCTTGGAGATGCGGGCTCTTTTTTGGTTCCATATGAACTTTAAAGCAGTTTTTTCCAATTCTGTGAAGAAACTCATTGGTAGCTGGATGGGGATGGCATTGAATCTATAAATTACCTTGGGCAGTATGGCCATTTTCACGATATTGATTCTTCCTATCCATGAGCATGGTATGTTCTTCCATTTGTTTGTGTCCTCTTTTATTTCACTGAGCAGTGGTTTGTAGTTCTCCTTGAAGAGGTCCTTTACATCCCTTGTAAGTTGGATTCCTAGGTATTTTATTCTCTTTGAAGCAATTGTGAATGGAAGTTCATTCATGATTTGGCTCTGTGTTTGTCTGTTATTGGTGTATAAGAATGCTTGTGATTTTTGCACATTAATTTTGTATCCTGAGACTTTGCTGAAGTTGCTTATCAGCTTAAGGAGATTTTGGGCTGAGACAATGGGGTTTTCTAGATATACAATCATGTCATCTGCAAAAAGGGACAATTTGACTTCTTCTTTTCCTAACTGAATACTCCTGATTTCTTTCTCTTGCCTAATTGCCCTAGCCAGAACTTCCAACACTATGTTGAATAGGAGTGGTGAGAGAGGGCATCCCTGTCTTGTGCCAGTTTTCAAAGGGAATTTTTCCAGTTTTTGCCCATTCAGTATGATATTGGCTGTGGGTTTGTCATAAATAGCTCTTATTATTTTGAGGTACGTTCCATCAATACCGAATTTATTGAGCGTTTTTAGCATGAAGGGCTGTTGAATTTTGTCAAAAGCCTTTTCTGCATCTATTGAGATAATCATGTGGTTCTTGTCTTTGGTTCTGTTTATATGCTGGATTATGTTTATTGATTTGCGAATGTTGAACCAGCCTTGCATCCCAGGGATGAAGCCCACTTGATCATGGTGGATAAGCTTTTTGATGTGTTGTTGAATCCGGTTTGCCAGTATTTTATTGAGGATTTTTGCATCGATGTTCATCAGGGATATTGGTCTAAAATTCTCTTTTTTTGTTGTGTCTCTGCCAGGCTTTGGTATCAGGATGATGTTGGCCTCATAAAATGAGTTAGGGAGGATTCCCTCTTTTTCTATTGATTGGAATAGTTTCAGAAGGAATGGTACCAACTCCTCCTTATACCTCTGGTAGAATTCAGCTGTGAATCCATCTGGTCCTGGACTTTTTTTGGTTGGTAGGCTATTAATTATTGCCTCAATTTCAGAGCCTACTATTGGTCTATTCAGGGATTCAACTTCTTCCTGGTTTAGTCTTGGAAGAGTGTAAGTGTCCAGGAAATTATCCATTTCTTCTAGGTTTTCCAGTTTATTTGCGTAGAGGTGTTTATAGTATTCTCTGATGGTAGTTTGTATTTCTGTGGGATCGGTGGTGATATCCCCTTTATCATTTTTAATTGCGTCGATTTGATTCTTCTCTCTTTTCTTCTTTATTAGTCTTGCTAGTGGTCTGTCAATTTTGTTGATCTTTTCAAAAAACCAACTCCTGGATTCATTGATTTTTTGGAGGGTTTTTTGTGTCTCTATCTCCTTCAGTTCTGCTCTGATCTTAGTTATTTCTTGCCTTCTGCTAGCTTTCAAATGTGTTTGCTCTTGCTTCTCTAGTTCTTTTAATTGCGATGTTAGAGTGTCAATTTTAGATCTTTCCTGCTTTCTCTTGTGGGCATTTAGTGCTATAAATTTCCCTCTACACACTGCTTTAAATGTGTCCCAGAGATTCTGGTATGTTGTATCTTTGTTCTCATTGGTTTCAAAGAACATCTTTATTTCTGCCTTCATTTCGTTATGTACCCAGTAGTCATTCAGGAGCAGGTTGTTCAGTTTCCATGTAGTTGAGCGGTTTTGATTGAGTTTCTTAGTCCTGAGTTCTAGTTTGATTGCACTGTGGTCTGAGAGACAGTTTGTTATAATTTCTGTTCTTGTACATTTGCTGAGGAGTGCTTTACTTCCAATTATATGGTCAATTTTGGAGTAAGTACGATGTGGTGCTGAGAAGAATGTATATTCTGTTGATTTGGGGTGGAGAGTTCTATAGATGTCTATTAGGTCTGCTTGCTGCAGAGATGAGTTCAATTCCTGGATATCCTTGTTAACTTTCTGTCTTGTTGATCTGTCTAATGTTGACAGTGGAGTGTTGAAGTCTCCCATTATTATTGTATGGGAGTCTAAGTCTCTTTGTAAGTCTCTAAGGACTTGCTTTATGAATCTGGGTGCTCCTGTATTGGGTGCATATATATTTAGGAGAGTTAGCTCTTCCTGTTGAATTGATCCCTTTACCATTATGTAATGGCCTTCTTTGTCTCTTTTGATCTTTGATGGTTTAAAGTCTGTTTTATCAGAGACTAGGATTGCAACCCCTGCTTTTTTTTGTCCTCCATTTGCTTGGTAAATCTTCCTCCATCCCTTTATTTTGAGCCTATGTATGTCTCTGCGTGTGAGATGGGTCTCCTGCATACAGCAGACTGATGGGTCTTGACTCTTTATCCAGTTTGCCAGTCTGTGTCTTTTCATTGGAGCATTTAGTCCATTTACATTTAAGGTTAAGATTGTTATGTGTGAACTTGATCCTGCCATTATGATATTAACTGGTTATTTTGCTCGTTAGTTGATGCAGTTTCTTCCTAGCCTCGATGGTCTTTACATTTTGGCATGTTTTTGCAATGGCTGGTACCGGTTGTTCCTTTCCATGTTGAGTGCTTCCTTCAGGGTCTCTTGTAAGGCAGGCCTAGTGGTGACAAAATCTCTAAGCATTTGCTTATCTGTAAAGGATTTTATTTCTCCTTCACTTATGAAACTTAGTTTGGCTGGATATGAAATTCTGGGTTTAAAATTCTTTTCTTTAGGAATGTTGAATATTGGCCCCCACTCTCTTCTGGCTTGTAGAGTTTCTGCCGAGAGATCTGCTGTGAGTCTGATGGGCTTCCCTTTGTGGGTAACCCGACCTTTCTCTCTGGCTGCCCTTAAGATTTTTTCCTTCATTTCAACTTTGGTGAATCTGGCAATTATGTGTCTTGGAGTTGCTCTTCTCGAGGAGTATCTTTGTGGCATTCTCTGTGTTTCCTGGATTTGAATGTTGGCCTGCCCTACTAGGTTGGGGAAGTTCTCCTGGATGATATCCTGAAGAGTGTTTTCCAACTTGGTTCCATTTTCCCCCTCACTTTCAGGCACCCCAATCAGACGTAGATTTGGTCTTTTTACATAATCCTATACTTCTTGCAGGCTTTGTTCATTTCTTTTTCTTCTTTTTTCTTTTGGTTTCTCTTCTCGCTTCATTTCATTCATTTGATCCTCAATCGCTGATACTCTTTCTTCCAGTTGATCGAGTCGGTTACTGAAGCTTGTGCATTTGTCACGTATTTCTCGTGTCATGGTTTTCATCTCTTTCATTTCGTTTATGACCTTCTCTGCATTAATTAGTCTAGCCGTCAATTCTTCCACTTTTTTTTCAAGATTTTTAGTTTCTTTGCGCTGGGTACGTAATTCCTCCTTTAGCTCTGAGAAATTTGATGGACTGAAGCCTTCTTCTCTCATCTCGTCAAAGTCATTCTCCGTCCAGCTTTGATCCGTTGCTGGCGATGAGCTGCGCTCCTTTGCCGGGGGCGATGTGCTCTTATTTTTTGAATTTCCAGCTTTTCTGCCCTGCTTTTTCCCCATCTTTGTGGTTTTATCTGCCTCTGGTCTTTGATGATGGTGATGTACTGATGGGGTTTTGGTGTAGGTGTCCTTCCTGTTTGATAGTTTTCCTTCTAACAGTCAGGACCCTCAGCTGTAGGTCTGTTGGAGATTGCTTGAGGTCCACTCCAGACCCTGTTTGCCTGGGTATCAGCAGCAGAGGCTGCAGAAGATAGACTATTTCTGAACAGCGAGTGTACCTGTCTGATTCTTGCTTTGGAAGCTTCCTCTCAGGGGTGTACTCCACCCTGTGAGGTGTGGGGTGTCAGACTGCCCCTAGTGGGGGATGTCTCCCAGTTAGGCTACTCAGGGGTCAGGGACCCACTTGAGCAGGCAGTCTGTCCGTTCTCAGATCTCAGCCTCCGTGTTGGGAGATCCACTGCTCTCTTCAAAGCTGTCAGACAGAGTCGTTTGCGTCTGCAGAGGTTTCTGCTGCTTTTTTGTTGTTGTTGTTGTTGTTGTGTAGCTGTGCCCTGTCCCCAGAGGTGGAGTCTACAGAGACAGGCAGGTTTCCTTGAGCTGCTGTGAGCTCCACCCAGTTGGAGCTTCCCAGCAGCTTTGTTTATCTACTTAAGCCTCAGCAATGGCGGGCTCCCCTCCCCCAGCCTCGCTGCTGCCTTGCCGGTAGATCACAGACTGCTGTGCTAGCAATGAGGGAGGCTCCGTGGGCGTGGGACCCTCCCGGCCAGGTGTGGGATATGATCTCCTGGTGTGCCTGTTTGCTTAAAGCGCAATATTGGGGTGGGAGTTACCCGATTTTCCAGGTGTTGTGTGTCTCAGTTCCCCTGGCTAGGAAAAGGGATTCCCTTCCCCCTTGGGCTTCCCAGGTGAGGCGATGCCTCGCCCTGCTTCAGCTCTCGCTGGTCAGGCTGCAGCAGCTGACCAGCACCGATCGTCGGGCACTCCCCAGTGAGATGAACCCAGTACCTCAGTTGAAAATGCAGAAATCACCGGTCTTCTGTGTCGCTGGCGCTGGGAGTTGGAGACTGGAGCTGTTTCTATTCGGCCATCTTGCTCCGCCCTCCCTTTTACCCATTCTTAATTAGTTTTTTTATTTTGTATTATCGTGTTTTGAGAGTTTTTAAAAACATGTTGTAGAAACAAGTCCTCTGTCAGATATGTAATTTGCAAATATTTTCTCCCAGTCTGTGGCTTGCCTTTTCATTCTCTTAACAGTATTTTTCAAAAAGAAAAGGTTTTAAATTTTGATGACACCTAATTGGTCAATTTGTTCTTTTATGTATTGTGCTTTTGATGTGGTTTCTAAGAAATCTTACTTAACCCAAAGTCACAAAGGTTTTCTCGTATGTTATATTTTCTCTAGAGGTTATATTGGTTTGAATTCTGCATTCAAGTCTATGATTCATTTGCAGCTAATTTTTGTGTATGGTATGAGGTATGGATTGAGTTTTTTAAAAGTTTGTATGTGGATATTCAATTGTTTCAGAAAGAAAAGACTATTCTTTCTCCACTACATTGCCATGTGCCTTTGTCAAAAATCAGTTGTCTATATACATTGAGTCTATTTCTGATTTTTTTTTATTCTATTCCATTAACCTACTGTTGACCTTAGCACCAATATTACACTATCTTCATTACAATAACCTTATAATAATTAGGCCAAGCATAATGGCTCACACATGTAATCCCAGTACTTTGGGAGACCAAGGTGGGCAGATCACTTGAGGCTGAAAGTTCAAGACCAACCTGGCCAACATAGCAAAACCCCATCTCTACTAAAAATACACAAAAAAAATCTAGGCGTGGTGGTTCACACCTGTAATCCCAGCTACTCGGAAGGCTAAGGCATGAGTATCACTTGAATCTGGGAGGCGGAGGTTGCAGTGAGCTGAGATCATGCCACTGCACTCCAGTCTGGTCAACGGAGAGGAAAAAAAAAGAATCTTATAACAATCTTGAGATCAATTAGTGTTATCCTATAGCTTCATTATTTTTCAAAGTTGCTCTGGCTGTTTTAGGTTATCTCCATTTTCACATAAATTTTGGAATCAATTAATTAAACTTTTATAAAAATTCCCGCTGAAAATGTGATTGGGATTTTGCTGAATTTGGGAAGAACTGATTTAAAGATTCAATATCCCACAAACATAGAATATCTCTCCACGTATTTAGGTCTTCTTTAATTTCTCTCAGAAATGTTTTGTAGTTTTCACCACAGAAGTCTTGAATATCTTTTGTCAGATTTAATATTTGTACTGTTTTAGATGGTATTTCAATCTGATTGTTCATTGCTATTATACAGAGATACAACTAAATTTTCCATATTAATTTTGTATATATTAGTTCTAGTAGCTGTTTTGTAGATTCCATCAGATTTTTTTCATAGGTAGCCATGTTGTCTGTGAGTAAAAGATAGTTTTAATTACTCCTTTTTAATCTGGATGCCTTTCATTTCTTTTCCTATCTTTCTGCACTGGTTCAAATCTCCAGTACAATTTTGATTAGAAGTGGTGAGAGCAGACATTCTTAACTTGTTCCTGACTTTAAGGGTAAAAGAATTAGTCCTTCACCATTATGTGTGATGTTTGCTGTAAGTTTTTCAAAAATAACCTTTATCAAATTGAAAGAGTGCTAAGAGTCTTTATGCGGAATTAATGTTAGATTTTCAAATGCCTTTTATACATTTATGAGACAAACATATGGGTTTTTTTTAGTTTGTTAAAATGGTGAATTACACCGATTTTCTTACGTTAAACCAAACTTGCATTCCTAGAATAAACCCTACTCAGTCATGATTATCCTTTTTGTATATTGACTAAGTTTACTAAATTTTAAATTTTTTTATTTCAATACTTTTGGGAGAACAGTTGGTGTTTGGTTGCATGGAAAAGTTCCTTAGTGATTTCTGAGATTTTGGTGCACTCATCATCCAAACAGTGTATACTGTACCCAATGTGTAGATAAAAGACTCTGTGTTGATGGGCATTTAGTCTGGTTCCGTATTTTTGCAATTGTGAATTGTGCTGTTATAAACATGCTTGTGCAAGTGTGTTTTTCATATAATGACTTCTTTTCCATTCTGTAGGCACCCAGTAGTGAGACTGCTAGATTAAATGGTAGTTCTACTTTTAATTCTTTAAGGAATCTCCATACTGTTTTCGATAGTGCTTGTACTAGTTTACATTCCCACCGGCAGTGAAAAACTTCCCTTTTTACCACATCCAAGCCAACATCTGTTGTTTTTTAATTTTTAGATGATAGCCATTCTAGTAGGAGTAAGGTGATATTCCATTGTGGTTTTGATTTGCATTTCCCTGATAATTAGTGGTGTTGAGCATCTTTTCATATGTTTGTTGGCTGTTTGTAAATCTTCTTTTGAGGATTCTCTATTTATGTCCTTTGCCTACTTTTTGATGGGATTATTTATTTTTTTCTTGCTGATTCATTTGAGTTCCTTGTAGATTCTGGATACCAGTTCTTTGTTGGATACAGAGTTTGCAAATAACTTTCTCCCACTCTGTGGGCTGTCTGTTTACTCTGCTGGTTGTTTCTTCCACTGTGCAGAAGCTTTTTAGTTTAATCAGGTCCCATTTATTTATCTTTGTTTTTGTTGCATTTGCTTTTGGGTTCTTAGTCTTTGCCTAAGCCAATGTCTAGTAGAGTTTTTTCCAATGTTATCTTTTAGAATTTTTATGGCTTCACCTCTTAGATTTAAGTCTTTGATCCAACCTGAGTTGATCTTTGTATAAGGTGAGAGATGAGGATCCAGCTTCATTCTTCTACATGTGGCTTGCCAGTTTTAACAAAATCTTTTTCCACTCCCAAATTATTTTCAATGCAAAGATCATTAAATATTTTGACTCAAATCCATGAATGGATGTAAGCAAGTTACAATATTACATAAAGCTGAAGATACAATGTTATCCTTGAAATACATAATTTTATAGCTAATTCACCACAGAAAACTTCATGAATTCTAAATATTATAACTAGAGCCTAGTCTAAAAAGCATAGAGTATCATGAAAAAGATGCATATTGTGTTTGTCTGAAATCTTTAGAAAAAGCCTATTTTCTTCCAGCAGCAGTGTTGGGAGTAGTTTCTTTATCCACTGGTAATGCCAAAAGTTGCTATTTCATGTCATTTCTATCTATTACTTTAAGACAACTATGCTGAATTAGGTTGTTTCATTCTAGTTTATTGAGAGGTCCTATTCTCACTCTTCAATGGATTTTACATATTTCTCATACTCTTCACTCATGAGTTCATCCAGTTGTAGGGTGTTACTCAGCATCATCTTGACATTGATGCCCACTGTTCCATACCATTTTCTGTTATTATTCATTCACGTCTATCTGTGAACTGACACACTGAGAACACAGTGGTTCCATATGCAGCATCCAGAGAGCACTTCCCTCAGTCACCACGGCTGCAGCCCATAAGCTCCACATTGTTCACAGTGTGTCACATTTGATGGGATGCTGAGGGCCACTGTGCTGCACTTCAGCTATCCAGGCCAGGAAGTGGGGCAAGGCTGGTCAATACTGTCATTAAAATCTTCTTTATCCTTACTGATTTTCTGTCTACTTATTCTATCAGTTACTGAGGGGAGCATATTGAAATCTCTAACTATAATTTGTACTGATTTATCTTTGCAGTACTACAACTTTTTGCTTCTTATGTTTTGAAGCACTGTTATTGGGCGCATAAGTATTTAAGATTGTTATATTCTCTTGGCCTTTGTAATCTCTTATAGTATTCTCTGTTTTGGAATCTACTTTGTCTGAAATTAGTAAAGCCATTCCAGCTAACTTTTGATTAGTGTTGGCATGGTGTATCCTTTTCCATTCTTTAAATTTAGTCTATTGTATCTTTATATTTAAATTGCATTTTTGTAGTCTACATACAACTGAATTTTGCATTTTATCCACCTATATCTGCTTTATATATATGCTCTTTAATTGGGACATTTAGAACATTTACATTTAATGTAATTATTGCATACATAAGTTTAAGTCTGTCATCTTGTTATCTGTCCCATCTAGTCTTTGCTCCCTTTTTCCTTTTTGTCTTCTTTTGGTCTAATTTTGTATTTTTATGATGATATTTAATCTCAACTGTAGGCTTATTAGATATAACTCCTTGAATCTGATTTGTAACATTAGTGGTACATCTTTAACTTATCACAGACCGTCATTAGGTGATATTATAGCACTTTAGGTTTAATATAAGAACCTTAAAATAGTATACTTCTCCCCTTCGGGTCTCCTCTCAAGGTCTTTGTGCTATTCTTGTCATACATTTTATTTTTACATATGTTATAAACCCCATACTATTTTTGTTTGTGAAGTCACTATCTTTTAAAAATATATAAATATTAAGGATAAAATCGTATACTTTTTTTCACTTTGTTACCATTTCCAGTGCTCTTCAACTCTTTGTGTAGAGACAAATTTCCATCTGATATGATTTTCCTTCTGCCTAAAGGGCTTTCTTTAACGTTTCTCATAATGTGGGTCTGCTGGTGATGCATCTTTCCACCTTTTCTGTGTAGGGCAAACTCTTTATTTCACATTTTATTTTGAATGAAAGATATTTGCTGGGTATAAAATTCTAGGGTGGAGTTTATTTTCTTTTATTTCTTTAAAGATGTGATCCTACTATCTTTCTGCTTGTATTATTTCCAATAAGAAATCTGCTGTTATTCATGTCTTTGTTCCTCTGTTCCTAACTTGACTTCCCCCAAACATACTCCTGGCTGCTTTTAAGATTTTCTCTTTATCACTGGTTTTCCACTGGCTTTGGTACAGTTTTCTTTATGTTCTTGTGTTTGCTGAGCTTTTTGTATCTGTGAGCATATTGTTTTCATCAAATTTATAATTTTTCAGTCATTATTTCTTCGAATATATTTTTTCTGTCCTAGCGTCTCTCTCTTCATGTGGACTTCTGTTACACATATATCAGGTCTTTGCAGTTGTCCCAAAACTCACTGATATGTATCTTTTTAAAAAATCCCATTTATATTTGTTTCAAGTTCACTAATCTTTCACTGCAATGCCTAACCTGGAGTTAATCTTTCCAGTGTATTTTTCATCTTATTTATTGTAGTTTTGAATCTCTAGAAGTTTGATTTGGAGCATTTTTATATCTTTTATGTCTTTCCTTAACCTTTGGAACATACAGTTATAATAACTGTTTCAATGTTTTTGTCCCTTAATTCTAACATGTTTTCATATGTGTGTAGGTTTCAACTGATTGATTTATCTCCACCTTTTGCATAATATACTACCAGTTTTTTGAGTGCTGGTAATTCTTTATTGGATTCCACACATTGTGAATTTTATCTTGGTGGGTGCTGAGGAATTTTGTATTCCTATAGATAGTCTTGTACTTTGTTCTAGGACTCAGTTAAGTTACTCTGATTTTTTCAGTTCTTGCTCTAAAGATTTGTTAGGCAGGACAGGGGCTGTGCCCTCTCTAGAACTAATTATTCTCCACAAGCCTCTTTTGTGCACTCTCTTGCAAGTTATAAGCTTTTCCAGTCTGACTGGTGAGAACAGGCACTATTCCTAACTTCGTACAGGCACGGGCACTATTAATCCTCATCCTTCTCAGAGGTTCTTTTCTCAGCCTGGCCTTAAGGAGTTTCCTCCCATGCCTGGTATGATCAACACTCAGCTGACTGCCTGACTGATCTGCTGACCAATGATGTCTCTCTCTGCGCACTCTGTCCTTTCTAGTACTCCATCCTTCAGACTTGAGTCGCTCTAGTCTGCATGGACTTAAAGACTTGGGAAGTCTTCTGGCTCCTCCTGCCCTGCGTTGTGTCGTAGAAGCTCTGTCAAGGCAGTCAGCTGGGGCAGCCACAGGATTCGCTTGGATTGTCTCCCATCTCCCAGGCATCGCTGGCCTTTGTTACAGTGATGAACAGTGTTTCCTATATTTTAGCTACATTTTGGTTATTTTAGGCAGGAGAATAAATCCAGTCTCTGTTACTGCACCTTAGCATAAAAAGAACGCTGCACTTAAACACACACACACACACACACACACACACACACACAAACTAATTCCATTCATCAGCTTCATTTCCATCAATCTAATCCATGCATATAATCTTCTTTAAAAGATTCAGGTCTCCCCTGAGTCCCCTCTTTGCTGGGAGGAGACTTTTCTGGGAGATGGGGCAGGTGTTTCTGTGTTTGCTGGGCCCAGTCAGGGAAGGAAGGAAAATGCTGTCCCATTTGAGTATGCAGATAGGGTGTCAGTCTCTTCAGAAAGGCTGTATTTCCCAGTGAGTTTAAATGAGCAGTTTTATCTGGCTCAGCCTTCTGAAGTCAGGGAGCAAGGTAGGGAAAGGCGGACATTCTGTTCTGACCTGCGTTTTGGAGCATACCAGTGAGGCTTTGATATGTCCGTTACAAACACAGAGGCCTCTGTTGCCCCCAGCTCATGGTGTGCTTACTGCTAGTGAGGCCTTTTCTGCATCAGGCATTAGAACTTCTCAGTAGTGATCCCAGCCCCAGAGATGCCCCTGATGTCACAAGTAGCCCCCAGGCCCATCCCCCTACCCTAGGCATGGAAGGATGGTCTCTCTCACCTGGATGTTTTCCATGGTATCCGGAAAGACAGGTTCCTGCGACTCCTCGACTATTTTTTGGGAACCCTGGCTGCTACTCCTGAGCTCAGCATCTTTGAGAGAAGGGATAGAATAATGACAGAAAATAGACGATAAATATCTGCAGAACCACAGGAAATTAGACAGCATGGTCACATGTTTTTAAGCTACAATAGATCTGAAGAATTTTATTCTAGAGAGCAGTACCTTGAGGTAGGAAGAGCAGGTTTCTGCAGCCCACCCGGATTTTGACACTGAGGAGGGATCCTGGGCTAGTTCCTCCCTCCCTCCACCTCTCTGTGCCCTTATCCACATGATGCTGCCCAGGGGAGTTGTGGAGATGGGAAGATGGGCAATGGACCTGGCCCAGGCCTGGGCGGCAGGAGGCCCTCAACCTCTGCCAGGCCCTGGGCAATGGGATCCTTTGATAGCAGCCCCTTTTGAAGTTTACAAACAATGGGTTATCAGCTTCCTCAATGGTGGGCTTTGAAATGATCTGCAGGCAGAAGGTGGAAAAGGCCACAGTGAGTTACATCAGTGTTAGCTGAATGCCAAGGTTTAGCACAAGGGCTGCTTTCTCTTTGTTTGGAAAGACTGTGAACTCATGTTCTGCCAGTGGTCACAATGCTCACTTTTTATTTTGTAATAGAAATTATTTTCAAGAAGAACTGGAGCTGAGCATTGGTGTTTCGGTAAGTTCTGGAAAGTCAATAATCAGGGTAGCTTAGGCTTCATGTATTTAACCTTTACTAAAAATTACAGAAGAAAAAAAAATTCCCATTTTGTCTAAAAAGGTCTTTCTTCCTCCTCCTCCCCTCCTTTCTTTCTCTTTTGAAATCTCTCCGTGCCTAAAGAGGGCGACCTGGGAGAAGACATCATTGGAGGATGTCCTCTCTTTTGTGCCTCACCTAGTGTCTGCCCTGCTGGGGGTTCTCAGCCATGACATCTGCTCTCAGCCTCTGAGCCTCAGCTCAGAGCAGCCCTAGGATGCCCTGCTCATAGCTGCCCCTCCCCAGAAGTGCTGCCATAGAAGCAGGAAGGACCCTGGGCCCGCTGAAGGCTCCAGAGACTGCTGCTGCCACCGCGAGTGTGGGCATGCTGCTCTGCCTTCTTGTTTTCAAGCATCACATCAGACACTGCAGGGCCAGAGCAGCCAGGATCCTCTCTGCTTCCTCCTCTCCCATGGTGTTCTTCTAGTGCCAGCTACGACAATGGCCCCTGCAGATGCCTCTCAACCCCAAATATCTGGGTCGCTAATGTGTTAGGCCTACTTCTGGCAAAGATATAGGTAAGTGAATGAAATTCTAAGAGAAAAATGAGATACCCAGGGAAGTGTAAATGGCATAGTTGGAGAGGTACATAATGTTGAAGGCACAATGAGACAGAGAGTCACATCCTAGCATGAAAAAGCAGCTCTTTTGGCATGAAGAGAAAATGTCCTGAGAAGAGAGGGTAAAGCACTTAGAATCCCTCTTCCGAAGAAAGATGCTTTGAGGGAAAACAAAAACTGTCGTATCTCTAGCTCCTGATCTGTCCTGCACCCTGCAGAATTTTCCAAATAAGACTATCTGGGGTTTCTAGCATTCTCATCATGACAAGAGCAGCATATTTTTTAGCTAATTAACTTTGTTGTTGAGATTAACACATATATGAAAAGTGTACAGCTCAGGGAATTTCTACCTATGTCTATTCCTGAACAACAACCACCTATAAAAATACAAAAAACTGGCTGGTCACAGTGGCTCACACCTGTAATCCCAGCACTTCAGGAGGCCAAGGCAGTTGGATTACCTGAGGTCAGGAGTTCAAGCCCAGCCTGACCAACATGATGAAACCCTGTCTCTACTAAAAACACAAAAAAGTAGCCAGGCATGGTGGTACACACCTGTAATCCCAGCTACTCGGGAGAGGCAGGAGAATCACTTGAACCTGGGAGGCGGAGGTTGCAGTGAGTCAAGATTGTGCTACTGCACTACAGCCTAGATGACAGAGTAAGACTCCAACTCAAAAAAAAAAAAAAAAAAAGGAAAAAAAAGAACATATAAAACATTTCTAGCACCCAGAAGTTTGCCTCATCTCCCCATCCAGTCAATACTCCTCTCGAAGTTACTCGCTCTTCCAACTTTTACTATCATTGATTACTTTTGCTCAGCAGCAAACTTGTGAATTAAAAAAACTTATTATCAGTAATTACCTATTTCAATGTATTAAAAATATATTTCTTTCCTATTTTAAGTTTGAAGAACTACAAAAAATGCAACTAAAAGTAGACATTCACTGTGCATGCTTCTTTTATAATTAGGAAAAGATTATTAAAAAGTTAAAAGTCTTAAAGACTGGATTAGATTTTCAGTAAACGAATAATCCTGGTGACTTAACTGCCAATCGTCTGATGTTCGTGAGACAGTTACCAACTACAAAGACTAATTGCTGTGACTAAACTGTTGTGAGGTGTTGCAGTTAATTATTAAGCAGCTGCCACGTTCATCCCTAGAGGTGACTGCATTTCAGAACTGGGCAAGGTGAAGCTGGATCTCTCTCCAGTGTCTCTGGGGTCTTACGAAGTTTAATGAGTGAATGTTCATAATGCCCCTTGAGATCCTCAGATGTGAGGTGCTATCCTGGGGAAAGCTGAGGCAGTGGTATTATGTAACACATGACTAAAAATACAACTGAAGCTGCAGATTTAATTGTTATTTTATGGTTTATACCATCTAAGTAATTTAGAAGTCATGAACTATTGGTTTACTCTAGTGGGAGTAAGGGCACAATTTGTCAGGACTTTCTTTCTAAGTGAGACTGCTTGTCTGAAGCAGGTTTACCATGAAGCTAATAAAGCTAGAGGTTCAGGCATCTTCCCAGCACAGGTCCCTCCAAGGCACAGCATCTAATGCTGCATTCATCATTTTGCATTACTATCCTTAAAAAGGGCCCCTGAATGGGTCAGACTTTAGGTCCCACAAGACTCTGGATCTACCCCGCTCCTTATCGAATAGGAATAATCCATACAGAGTATAAAATAATAATACATGTTGAGGGCTTCAGGAATAAATAATAATATAATTTTGTGCTTTTTACATTTATTTTAAATATCCATCAAAAATCTTAATTTTTGTGTGATGAAATAAATTGATTCTAAAAGAGCAAATATGGAGAAACAGTAAGCAAAAATTTAAGAAAGATGAACAAAAAGAGGGCCATATTCCCAAATGAATATTGAGACATTATAAAGACATAGTTATTAAAACAGAGAGTTACTGGGGCAAGAACAGAACAGAATGAAAGCCAGAAATAGACCTAGACAGTTATGAAATGTTGATATATGATGAAAGTGGCATTTCAAATTAGGGGGGAAAGAACAAACTGTATAACAAATAGTGTTGGAGGAGGTGAAGCAAAATTATCAAATAGAAGCTCCCACCGATCATCCTCCCCGCAGGAACACAAAATTTAACAATTACATACACAACAAAGCACCGTCATAAGAACCAAAAATCAGGGGAGCGATCGCAGTATCTGGTTTTTCACTTCATATAACTGAAAGAGGCACTGAAGAGGGCAGGAAAGGCAGTCTTGAATTGCCAACACTAACTTTTCCCCATTCCCCTGGCAGTAGCCATGTGCTGTGGAAAATCTGTACACTCGGGGAGAGAAAGTGCAGTGATTGTGGGACTTTGCAATGGAATGCAGTGCTGTCTACACCAGGCAGAACTCAGCTGGCACCCCGAGAGGGAGCATTTGCATCTGCCCTAGCCAGAGGGGAACCACCCATCCTGGTGGTTGGAACCTGAGTTCTGGCAAGCCTCGCCACCACAGGCAAAAGTGCTCTGGGGTCCTAAATAAACTTGAAAGGCTGTTTAGGCCACAAGGACTGAGCTACCAGACTTAGGGGACATGCAACCTAGTAAAACACCAGCTGGATGTGCTAAAAGGGTGTTTGCGTTACCCCACCCCTAATCCCAGGCACCGCAGCTCGCAGCTCCAAAAGAGACTCCAACTCCTTCCTTCCGCTTGAAAAGAGGAGAGGGGAGTGAAGAGGACTTTGTCTTGTAACTTGGATACCAGCTCAGCCACAGTAGGATAGGGCACCTGGCGGAGTCACAAGGTCCCTATTCCAGGCCCTGGCTCCTGGATGACATTTCTAGACACATCCTGGACTGGAAGGCAAGCTGCTGCCTTGACATGAAGGACCCAGTCCTAGTAGGATTCATCACGTGCTGACTAAAGAGCCCCTGCGCTCTGAATAATCAGCAGCAGTAGCCAGGTAGTACTCGCCATGGACCTTTGGTGAGACTAAGAGCTGTGCTGACTTCAGGTGTGACCAGCACATTCTCAGTTGTAGCGGCTACGAGAGACCACTTCTGCTTGAGGAAAGCAGAGGAAAGAGTAAAGGGGACTTTGTCTTGAGCTTGGGTGCCAGTTTGGCCACACTGGGGAGGAGCACCAAACAGGCTCTTAGGGTCCCTAATTCCAGGCTTTGGCTCTTGAATGGCATCTCTGGACCTACTATGGGCCAGTGGAAGAGCCCACTGCCCTGAAGGGTGAGTCCCAGGCCTGAAAGCATTCACTCAAGCTGACAGAAGAGCCCCTGGGCCTTAAGTGAACATCAGCAGTGCTCTGGTCATACCCCTGTGGCCTGCAGTGGTGGTGGGCATGGGGAGAGACTCCTTTGCATGGGAAAAGGGGAGGGAAGAGTGGAAAGTACTTTGCCTAGTGCTGTCAGAGTCAGCTCAGCTGCAGTAGAATAGAGCACCAGGTAGATTTCTAAGGTTTCCTACTCCTGACCCTGGCTCCCAGATAGCATCTCTGGACCTCCGTAGGGCCGGGGAACTTGTTGCCCTTCAGGGAAGGACACAGGCCTGGGTGGTTTCATCACCTGCTTATTGCAGAGCCCTAGGGCCTTGAAAGAATGTAGGCAGTGGCCAGGTAGCGGTTACAGTGGGCCTTGGGCAAGACCCAGTGCTGTGCTGGCTTAAGGTTTGACCCTGTGCAGTCACAGTGGTGGTGGCCACAAGGGTGGTTTGTGTCACCCCTCCCCCAGCTTCAGGTGGCTCAACACAGAGAGAGAGACTCCATTTGTTTGAGAGAAAGTAAAGGAAGAGAATAAGAATCTCTGCCTGTTAATCCAGAGTATTCTTCTGGATCTTATCTAAGACCACCAAGGTGGTACCTCTACAAGTCTGCAAGAACCAAAATGTTACTGGGCTCTGAGTATACCCATAATGCAGATACAGATGCAGTGACCAAAAACTTAGTTCACAATATCCAAGTTCCTTTGAACACCTCGAAAGCCTTCCCAAGAAGGAAAAGTACAAACAAGTCCAGATTGCAAAGACTATAATAAATATCTAACTCTTCAGTGCCCAGACACTGACAAACATCCACCTGCATTAAACCTATCCAGGAAAACATAACTTCGCCAAACTAACTAAATAAGGCACCAAGGACCAATCTCAGATGGAGAATTCAAAATAGCTGTTTTGAGGAAAACTCAAAGAAATTCTAGATAACACAGAGAAGGAATTCAAATCCTATCAAATAAATTTAACAAATAATTTGAAATAATTTAAAAAATAATGCAGAAATTCTGGAGGTGAAAAATGCAACTGACATAATGAAAAATGTATCAGAGTCTCTTAATTGCAGAATTGATCAAGCAAAAGAAAGAATTAGTGGGCCTGAAAAAAGGCTATTTGAAAATATACAATCAGAGGACACAAAAGAAAAAAGAATAAAAAAGAAGGAAGCACGCTTACAGGATCTAGAAAAATAGCCTCAAAGGGACAAATCTGAGTTATCACCCTTAAAGAAAAGGTGGAGAAAGAGAGAGGGATACAAGTTTATTCAAGGGGATAGTAACAGAGAACGTCCCAAACCTAGAGAAAGATATCAATATTCCAGTCTAAGAAGTATAAACACCAAGTAGATTTAACCCAAAGAAGACTACCTCAAGGCATTCAATAATCAAACTCCCAAAGGTCAAGGGTAAAAAAAGGGACCCTAAAAGCATCAAGAGAAAAAAAACAAATAATATACAAAGCAGCTCCAATACGTCTGGCAGCAGACTTTTCAGTGGATACCTTGCAGGCCAAGAAAGACTGGCATAACATATTTAAAGTGCTGAAGAAAAAAAAAACTCTTATCCTAGAATAGTATATCTGGCAAAAATATCCTTCAAACGTGAAAGAGTAATAAAGACTTTCCCAGACAAAAGATATTTCATCAATACCAGACCAGTCCTACAAGAAATGTTAAAGGAAGTTCTTCAATCTGAGAGAAAAGGACATTAATAAGCAATAAGAAACCATCTGGGGGGCGGAGCAAGATGGCCGAATAGGAACAGCTCCAGTCTCCAACTCCCAGCCATGGCGACTTACAGAGGCCGGTGATTTCTGCATTTTCAACTGAGGTACTGGGTTCATCTCACACTGGGGAGTGCGGACTGGTCGGTGCTGGTCAGCTGCTGGGCGACCAGCGAGCTGAAGCTGAGGCGAGAGCATCGCCTCACCTGGGAAGCGCCAAGGGGAAAGAGTCCTTTTCCTGGCCAGGAGACTGAGACACACAACACCTGGAAAATCGGGTAACTCCCACCCCAATATTGCGCTTTTAAGCAAACAGGCACACCAGGAGATCATATCCCACACCTGAGGAGGGTCCCACGCCCGCAGGAGCCTCCCTCATTGCTGCCTTACAGCAGTCTGTGATCTACCCGACAGAAGGCAGCTTGGCGAGGGCTGGGAGGAGCCCATATTGCTGGGAAGCAAGTAGATAAACAAAGCTGCTGGGAAGCTCAACTGGGTGGAGCTCACAGCAGCTCAGGAAACCTGCCTGTCTCTGTAGACTCCACCTGCAGGGGACAGGGCACAGCTACACAACAACAAGCAACAACAACAAAAGCAGCAGGAAACCTCTGCAGACGCAAACGACTCTGTCTGACAGCTTTGAAGAGAGCAGTGGATCTCCCAACACGGAGGCTGAGATCACGAGGGAACGGACCCAGACTGCCTGCTCAAGTGGGTCCTGACCCCTGAGTAGCTAACTTGGAGACATCCCCACTAGGGGGCAGTCTGACACCCACACCTCTGGGGTGAATTGCACCCCCTGAGGAAGCTTCCAAAGCAGAATCAGACAGGTACACTCGCTGTTCCAGAAGCCAGTCTATCTTCTGCAGCCTCTGCTGCTGATACAGGCAAACAGGGTCTGGAGTGGACCTCAAGCAATCTCCAACAGACCTACAGCTGAGGGTCTGACTGTTAGAAGGAAAACTATCAAACAGGAAGGACACCTACACAAAACCCCATCAGTACATCACCATCATCAAAGACCAAGGAGGCAGATAAACCAGATGGGGAAAAAGCAGGGCAGAAAAAGCTGGAAATTCAAAATAAGAGCACATCTCCCCGGCAAAGGGCGCAGCTCGCCGCCAACAACGGATCAAGCTGGGCCGGAGAATGACTTTGTGAGATGAGAGAAAGAAGGAGCTTCAGTCCATCAAATTTCTCAGAGCTAAGGAGAATTATGTACCAAGCAAAACCGTCTTGAAAAAAAGTGGAAATTAATGACTCGGTAATTAATGCAAAGGTCATAAGCAAATAGAAAGAGATGAAAAGCATGACCACAATGCATGACTCGTCACAAGCTTCAGTAACCGACTTCGATCAACTGGAAGAAATTATCAGCGATTGAAAGGATCAATAGATAAATAAACGAAATATGGGATTATCTCCGTTAAATCTGGTCAGATTACCCTAAAGGTAAAGGCATCGGTCAGTTGGAAAGAAGCTTACTCTTCAAGGATATCATCAGGAGAACTTCCCAACCTGCCTAGTAGGGCAGGCCAACATTCAAATCCAGAAACACAGAGAATGCCACAAGATACTCCTCGAGAAGAGCAACTCAAGACACATAATTGCCAGATTCACCAAAAGTTGAAATGAAGGAAAAATCTTGGAAAGGGCAGCCAGAGGAAAGGTCGGGTTACCCACAAAGGAAGCCCATCAGACTCACAACAGATCTCTCGGCAGAAACTCTACAAGCCAGAGAGAGTGGGGGCCAATGTTAGCATTCTAAAGAAAGAATTTTTAAACCCAGAATTTCATATCCAGCCAAACTAAGTTTCATAGGTGATGAAGGAGAAATAAAATCCTTTACAAAGATAAGCAAATGCTTAGAATTTTTTTGTCACCACCAGGCCACTGCCTTACAAGAGACCCTGGAAGGCACTCCAGCAGCCAGGAAGAAAGAGGGAACCAAGCCAGGTACCAGCCATTGCAGCAATGCACCAAAAGTCATAAAGAGACCATCCAGGGGCTAAGGGAAGAAACTGCATCAACTAGTACTTGAGCAAAATAACCAGTTAATATCATAATAGGGATCAGGTTCACACATAGCAATCTTAACCTTAAATGTAAAATGGACTAAATGCTCCAATGAAAAGACACAGACTGGCAAACTGGATAAAGGAGTCAAGACCCATCAGTCTGCTGTATTCAGGAGACCCATCTCACACGCAGAGACATACATAGGCTCAAAATAAAGGTGGAGGAAGATTGCAAGCAAATGAACAAAAAGCAGGGAGTTTACCAGTCTGGTCTCTGATAAAACAGACTTTTAAACCATCCAAAGATCCAAGAGAGAGAGACAAAGAAGGCCATTACACCAATGGTAGGGATCAATTCAGCAGGAAGAGCTAGCTTATCCTAAATATATATGCAGCTGGGAGCACCCAGATTCATAAAACAGTCTCCATCATAATGGTGTCAAGATAATGAGCATCTATAGAACTCTCCACCCCAAATCAGCTTAGAATATACATTCTTCTCAGCACCCACATCGTACTTGCTCCAAAATTGACCATATAATTTAGGAAGTAAAGCGCCACCAACAAATGTATAAGACAGAAATGACTGTCTCTCAGACCACAGTGCAATCAAACTAGAACTCAGGACTAGAAACTCAATCAAAACCGCTCAACTACATGGAAACTGAACAACCTGCTCCTGAATGACTGGTACATAACAGAAATGAAGGCAGAAATAAAGATGTTCTTTGAAACCAATGAGAACAAAGATACAACATACCAGAATCTCTGGGACACATTTAAAGCAGTGTGTGGGGAAGTTATAGCACTAAATGCCCACAAGAAGCGGGAAAGATCCTGCAAAATTGACCTCTAACATCGCCAATTAAAAGAACTAAGAAGAAGCAAGAGCAAACACATTTGAAAGCTAGCAGAAGGCAAGGAGAAATGCTTAAGATCAGGCAAGAACTGAAGGAGATAGAGACACAAAAAAACCCTCAAAAATCAATGAATCCAGGGTTGGTTTTACAGAAAAGATCAACAAAATTGACAGACCAAAGAAGAAAAGAGAATAATCCGTCGGCCTTAATTAAAATGATAAAGGGATATCACCACCATTTACACAAATACAAACTACCATCAGAATACTATAAACACCTCTACGCAAATAAACTGGAAAACCTAGAAGAAATGGATAATTTCCTGGACACTTACACTCTTCCAAGACTAAACCAGGAAGAAGTTGAATCCCTGAATAGACCAATAGTAGGCTCTGAAATTGAGGCAATAATTAATAGCCTACCAAACAAAAAGTCAGGACCAGATGGATTCTGGCTGAATTCTACCAGAGGGTATAAGGAGGAGTTGGTACCATTCCTTCTGAAACTATTCCAATCAATAGAAAAAGAGTCCTCCTAGCACTCATTTTATGAGATAACATCATCCTGATACCAAAGCCTAACAGAGACACAACAAAAAGAGAATTTACTAGACCAATATCCCTGATGAACATCGTGCAAAAATCCTCAATAAAATACTGGCAAACGGATTCAACAACATCAAAAGCTTATCCACCATGATCAAAGTGGGCTTCATCCCTGGGATGCAAAACAGTTCAACATTAGCAAATCAATAAAACATAAATCCAAGCATGCTCCAAGCAGAGACCAAAGACAGAACCATGATTATCTCAATAGATGCAGAAAAGGCTTTGACAAAATTCAACAGCCTTCATGCTAAAAGCAACTCAATAAATTCAGTGATGGAACGTACCTCAAAATAATAAGAGCTATTTATGAGAATGACCCACAGCCAATATCATACTGAATGGGCAAAACTGGAAAAATTCCCTTTGAGAGCTGGCACAAGACAGGGATACCTCTCTCACCATATTCCAACATAGTGTTGGAAGTTCTAGCTACAGGGCAATTGAGCCCAAGAAATCAGGAGTATTCAGTTAGGAAAAAGAAAAGTCAAAATTGTCCCCTGTTTGCAGATGACATGATTGTATATTTAGAAAACCCCATTGTCTCAGCCCAAAATCTCCTTAAGCTGATAAGCAACTTCAGCAAAGTCTCAGGATACAAAATTAATGCAAAATACAAGCATTCTTATACCAATAACAGACAAACCTGAGCCAAATCATGAATGAACTTCCATTCTGGGTAAGCTAAAGAGAATCAAATACCCTAGGAATCCAACTTACAAAGTTCTTAAGGACCTCTTCAGGAGAGACACAAACCACTGCTCCAGTGAAATAAAAGAGGACACAAACAAATGGAAGAACATACCATGCTCATGGATAGGAAGAATCAATAATGTGAAAATGGCCATCCTGCCCAAGGTAATTTATAGATTCAATGCCATCCCATCCAGCTACCAATGAGTTTCTTCTAGAATTGGAAAAAAAACTGCTTTAAAAGTTCATATGGAGACAAAAGGCCCGCATCTCCAAGACAATCCTAAGTCAAAAGAACAAAGCTGGGAGGCATCACGCTACCCAGGCTTCAAACTATACTACAAGGCTACAGTAACCAAAACAGCACATGGTACTGGTACCAAAACAGAGATATAGACCAATGGAACAGAACAGAGTCCTCAAATAATACCACACATCTACAGCTATCCTGATCTTTGACAAACCTAGAGAAACAAGAAATGGGGAAAAAGGATTCCCTATTTAATAAATAGTGCTGGAAAAATTGGCTAGCCATGAGGTAGAAAGCTGAAACTGGATCCCTTTCCTTGCACTCCTTATACGAAAGTGAATTCAAGATGGATTAGAGACTTAAATGTTAGACCCTGTACCATAAAATCCTAGAGAGGAAAACCTAGGTAGTACCATTCAGGACATAAGAGCATGGCAAAGACTTCATGTCTAAAAACACCAAAAAGCAACAGCAGCAAAAGCTAAAATTGACAAATGGGATCTGAATTAAACTAAAAGAGCTTCTGCACAGCAAAGAAAACTACCATCAGTGAGGAGCAGGCAGCCTACAGAATGGGAGAAAATTTTTTGCAATCTACTCATCTGACAAAGGAGCTATATCAGAACCTACAAGAACTCAAACAAATTTACAAAGAAAAAAACAAACAACCCCATCAAAAGTGGGCAAAGGATATATGAAAACGAAGACATTTCTCAAAGAAGACATTCATACAGCCAACAGACATATGAAAAATGCTCATCATCACTGGCCATCAGAGAAATGCAAATCAAAACCACAATGAGATACCATCACACCAGTTAGAAGATGGCAGTCATTAAAAAGTCCAGAGAGCAACAGGTGCTGGAGAGGATGTGGAGAAATGGAACACTTTACACTGTTGGTGGGATTGTAAACTAGTTCCAGCCATTATGGAAAACGTGGCGTTTCACTCAAGGGATCTCTAGAACTAGATGTACCATATGACCCAGCCATCCCATTACTGGGGATATACCCAAAGTTATAATTATGCTGAGAACACATGCACACGTATGTTTATTGCGGCACTATTCTAATAAGCAAAGACTTGGAATCAACCCAAATGTCCATCAAGTGACAGATTGGATTAAGAAAATGTGGCACATATACACACCATGAATACTATGCAGCCATAAAAAAGGATGAGTTTCGTCCTTTGGCAGGGACATAAGATGCAGCTGGAAACTCATCATTCCTTATGAAACTATCCACAGAACAAAACCAAACACGCGTGTTCTTTACTCATAGGTGGGAACTGGTGCAATGAGATCACTTGGACTCAGGAAGGGGCAGCATCACACACCGGGGCCTATCATGGGGAGGGAGGGGGAGGATTGCATTGGGAGTTATACCTGATGTAAATGACGAGTTGATGGGTGCAACAGACCAACATGGCACAGAGTATACATATGTAACAAACCTGCGTTATGCACATGTACCCTACAACTTAAAAGTATAATAATAATAAATAGAATTAAAAAACCATCTGAAGGTACAAAACTCATTGGTAATAGCAAATACACAGAGAAGCACAGACTATTACAACACTGTAATTACATTATGCAAACTACTCATATATTAAGTAGAAAGATGAAAAGATGATCATAAATAATAACTACAATGTTTCAAGACATAGTACAATAGGATATAAATAGAAACAACAAGAAAGCCAGGAGACAAAGTGTAGAGTTTTTTAGTTTTATTTTTGCTTGTTAGTTGCTGTTTGTTTATGCAATCACTGTTAAGTTGTCATCAGTTTAAAATAATGGGTTATATTATTTTCAAGCCTCATGGTACCCTCAAATCTAAAAACATACAATGGATACACAAAAAAAAGAAAAAGAAAAAGTTAACATTGAGCACAGACAATTCTTTCAAGGAGTTTTTTCTGAAGAGTGAATAAGTCCTTATTTCTTGACATGTTTTTATGCCTTGGTTGGCCTCATTCCCTTTTGTCTTCATAATTGTGTAAGTTTCCTGTTGCTGCTGTAAAAAATTACCACTCACTTAGTGGCTTAAAACAACAGTAATTTATTATCTCACAATTCTAGAGATAAGAAGTTGGAAATCAGTATCCCTGGGCTGAAATCAAGGTGTCAGCAGGCCTATGCTCACTCCAGAGGCTCTAGGGGAGAACCCGTTCCTTGTTTCTTCCAGTTTCTGTTGACTTTGGCATTCCTTGACTCGTTATGCCATTCCAATGTGATTCCATAATCACACTGCCTTTTCCTTTTCTGTCTTTATTATCTCCCTCTGTCTCTCCCTAATCACAGGACGCCTGTGATAGCATTTAAGGCCCCATAAATAATCCAGGATAAACTCCTCATCTCAAGATCCTTAATCGCAACTACAGAGACCTTTCAAAAAAAAAAAAAAAAAGGTAACATTTACAGGTTCCAGAGATTATACAAGGGTGTCTTTAGTGAGGCCATTCTTCTCTCTACTTTAATAGGCACCTGTGGCTGACTGAATGCAGGGTATTTATCCAAATGCTTACTAGGAAGGTCAAACTCTCTACCTGTCCAAATCAGAAATGTTATCATCTCAGCATCTTCATCAAATAATCCATTCACTCTTATTAATCTCATCTCACAAAATGGCTCCACCATCTACCCAGTTTCTGAAATCACCCTTGATAATCCCCTTTTCCACAACCTCCTTTCCCTATATCCAATAAAATATCAAGTTCCATTAACTCTCTAAAATATCTCCCAGGTCTATTCCACAGTTACTGTTCTGGTTCAATCCCTCCTCATCTCCTTCCTGGACACCACAGTGGCCTTTGCAAAGTCTTCCTGCGAACTAGAAACTGACCATGTAATGCTTTCTAATTAAATATTTCCAATGGTTCATCATCACATATTACCGATGTAATAGAATAGAATCTAAACTCTCTTGCAAGGCATGCAAGGCCTTGATTGCCTGGCCTCAGTTCTCCTGTCCTGCTTTGTCTCCCGCCACTCCCTCACTTGATGCTCCAGCAACACTGAAGTGTACTTTCCCGCAATAAGCCATGGTCTTGAATATCTCCTTATTCTACACTCTTTGATATCACTGCTAGGAAAATCTTTCTGCTTATTCACCTAGAAAGCTCCAATTTGCTTTGAAGTTTTACTCAAAAGCTTTGAGGTCTACAAAGTCTATGTAGAGGCTATGAAGTCTATGTGGATGCTCTCAAGATGATTTAGGTGTAATTCTGCTCTGGTCCCACCACAATCTTCTATCCTTCAAGACAATTATGTTATTGTAAAGTTGTCTTGCATGTTTATCTTGTCATCAGCTGGTACTGGACTCACTATATACTAGACTATGTTCCTAAAGTCTAGCATATGGGATGCACTCAGTATTTGTTTAATGACTGAATGAACAGCAAGAGGTTGATAATAAAGTCCACAATGATACAAAGAAAGATATTAGGCAGGTTGCAAGAAAGAAGGACAAAGGGCTTTTCTCACATTTTTCTTTTTTTTTTTTTTTTTTTGAGACGGAGTCTCGCTCTGTCGCCCAGGCTGGAGTGCAGTGGCTGGATCTCAGCTCACTGCAAGCTCCGCCTCCTGGGTTCACGCCATTCTCCTGCCTCAGCCTCCCAAGTAGCTGGGACTACAGGCGCCCCCCACCTCGCCCGGCTAATTTTTTGTATTTTTTAGTGGAGACGGGGTTTCACCGTGTTAGCCATCATGGTCTTGATCTCCTGACCTCGTGATCCGCCCGTCTCGGCCTCCCAAAGTGCTGGGATTACAGGCTTGAGCCACCGCGCCCGGCCCTCTCACATTTTTCAATGAAACTCCTCCTACTTGGGATGTGGCGTACACTCCAGGCCATCCAGTACAATACACTTGAGCTTAATATACAGACAATTCCCAAATCACTGTCTTGAGATGAGACTTGAGATGAGGTCTTAGCCTCCTCCAGGAAAAGATACCATTTCCCCATTCTCATTGTATCACAAATCAGGGGACCAATCTTACATTGAAGTTTGTCTCTCCTTAAGAAGGCCATGACAAAAGTCTTCAGCATTCTTCTTTTTGTGTGTGAACATGGATTGCAATGATGACTCTGATTCTTTATATTCCCTGTTTTTAGGCCCTTTGCCCCATGTAGTCCCCTCTCACTCTGATTCTGGGTTTAATCATGTAACCTGCTTGGACAAGTGACAGATGTTAGTTCAAAGCCTAAGCCTTCTGAGGTCTTGTATGTTCCCATTTGCTCTCTTGTGCCTCTCCATGAGAACCTGCACAAGATAGCCTCCTAAAGGATGAGAGAGATATGGAACACAGCCAAGGCCTGACTAGATCAGCTGTCAGCCAAAATACTCTAAGACATGTGAGTAGACTCAGCCAAGATCAGCAGAGCTGCCTAGCTGACACCAAATGCATGAACAATACATGCTAATTGTGGTATGCCACTGTAGTTTTGTAGTTGTTTGTTAGTAGCATTACTGTGGCAATGGATTATTGATGCAGTTGCAAGAAGTAATAGAATCACCAAAATCCTGAAGCTGATTCTTTGAAAATACCAATTAAATTAACATATCACTGGTGATATTAAGAAAGAATAAAACACCAATAAATGGTACCATAAATGAAACACAGGAATATAGAGGACATGTAGAAAGTAAGATGGTAGATAAAAACCCATAAGAACATTAAATGTAAATGGACTAAATACTTTAATTAAAAGACAGTAATTATGACACTAGATTAAAAACAAAGCCAACCAAACTCAATGCTGTTTATGGGCAACACATCTAAAATATAAGAAAATAGAAAGGGTAAAAATAGAGAGACAGAAAAAAATATGGCATGTAAGTGAAAATCAAAGAAAGCTGATGTGGCCATATTAAAATCAGAAAAAGTAGACTTCAAGACAAAAACATCACTAAAGAAGGAAACTTCATAATTGATAAAAATTTCAAGGAAGATATAATAATTTAAAAATTATGCATTAAATAACATAGACTCCAAATATATAATGAAAAAAATGACAGACAGCCTATGAATAGGAGACAGTAAATCTATAATCAAAGCAGGAGATTTTAACACACCTCTCATGAATTGCTCAAAAAAGTGATAATATCAATAAGGATAAAATATTTGACAACATTATTAGCAAACATGATTGATTTATACAGAACACTGAACCTAAAAATTATGGGATCCACACTATTTTCATGGACTCAAGGAATCTTTACAAAAATGGACCATATGCCTAACAAAGTTGGAAGAATTAAAAACACACACAGTAGGTTCTCTGACTACAATGCAATTAAACTAAAGCCTAGTAAAAAACAAAACAAAACAAAAAACAAGGATATCCTGGACGGATAAAGAAAATGTGGCACATATATACAATGTACTATTATTATTCAGCTTTTAAAAGGAAGGAAAATCTGCAATATTTTATATATTTATATATTGCAAAAATCTGCAATATATAACAATATGGATGAAAGTTGAGGACACTATCTTATGTGAAACGAGCCAGGCATGGAACAAATAATACATAATTCCACTTTTATAAGTTATCTAAAATAGTGAAATTAATAGAAGCAGAGAGTAGAATGGTAGTTGCCAGGAGACTGAGGAGAGAGGAAAATGGGGAGTTGCTATTAAATAGGTATAAACTTTCATTAACACAAGATGAGTTAGTTCTAGAGAACTGCTGTACAACATCTACCTATAGTTAACAATTTTGCATTGAACACTTAAAAATTTGTTGAAAGAGTACCACAATTAAAAATGAAAAAAACAGAACATTTCCATGTGTTTGTTAATAAATAACATTTTAAATAACTCAAGTCAAAGAATATATAAAATGAAATTTCAAACATATGGATAATACATATATTAGTTACATAACAAAACTTGTGGGTTGCAGCTAAGACCAAGAATAGAAGGATATTTATAGTTTAAATACTTATATTAGTACAGAAGAAAAGCTGAAAAATCAATGAGTTAAAGAGTCCATTTAAAATATAAAAAAACAAAAATCAAATAAGCCCAGGAATACAAAAAGGGAATTAATAAAGGAAAGAACAGAAATAAACTTGGTTACAAACTATAGAGAAGGATCAAACAAGCCAAAAGTTGATTTTTTGAAAAGACTAATAAAATTGACAGTAAGACTGTTTAAGAAGAGAAAATGAACACAAATACTCATATCATGAAAACTGAAAAAGGCAACATTACTACTTTGAACATTAAAAGCAGAATAAGGGAAAAATGAAAATGGCTTCAACTTTATCCTAATGCATTTGAAAATGTAAAGAAAATGTATATATTCATATAAAAATTATGAACTACCAAATATAACAAATAGTTATATAACAATTTAAATTATAAACTGCAATTAAAAACCTTCCCACAAAAACTTCAGGTTCCAAAATGGCAGTGTAGAAGCAGGCTGGCTTCACTCCTCCTCCTCACCCACAGAAAACCAAAAACAAATACACAGGACCCAGATTATCACCAGCAACATCCCAGAACTCAAAAATGAGAAAGAGACAGTTCCCAGAGCCACAGAGAAGTGGAAAAACTGAGTAGATGGTAAGAGAATCAGACTTCTATATCTATGACACACTTTCCCCCAATCTGCCCAGCTACAAGTATGTGGAAAATTTCCCTCAACTCACAGTTTTCTACACAGCAAACAGTGATATTGAGGTGGACAATCAGCTTCCCTGCCATCTTGAGTTCCCTGGCAGGAGAACTGTTCCTGCCTCAACTCATGGAAGGCATCACGAGTACATGAAGAAAGAAATATCCATCCCTAAGGACAGCCAGAAACAAAGTGGGGAAGTAGGACTATCATCCTCAGCCATGGAAATTCTGCTCTGTAACTCAAAGGAGACTCCAAATTAGCATGGCAGATCAGCAGCACCAAACTGTAGATTTATTCCATGGTCCCCTGGGCATGAACCCCTAGCTAGCCTTCCCACACTACTGGGATATCCCTTTGGGACCTCCTCCATTCAGGATGGGTGGCACTCTGACCGCTTACTAGAATTGATGCAAACCTGGGCTTAAAGTGCCATCTAGTGCCAAAAAGGAAGCAGCTACCTAGCGGGGGGGGGGGGGGGGGAACAAAATCAACAGGTAAATTACAAAGAATCTGTAAGCAAATATCTCAATAAAAAACAAGCCAGAGGGAGAATGGAACAAATAACTTCAATTGTCCTTCAATTAAACTGTCCTTCATTGCAGGACATAAACACACACCACAAGAAACATCAGGAAACATGGAACTATGGTCCTCTCAAATTGACAAAGCAAGGAGCCAGTGACTGACCCTAATAAGATGGCAGTATGTGAGCTCTATGACCAAGAATTCAAAATAGCAGTTTTAAGGAAACTCAGTGATCTTTTTTTTTTTTTCTTTCTGAGACAGAGTCTCGCCCTGTGGCCCAGGCTGGAGTACATTGGCGTGATCTCAGCTCACTGCAACCTCTGCCTCCCAGGTTCAAGCAATTCTCCTGCCTCAGCCTCCTGAGTAGCTGGGATTAGAGGCACGCACCACCACGCCCAGCTAATTTTTTGTATCTTTAGTAGGGATGAGGTTTCACCATGTTGGCCAGGTTGGTCTCAAACTCCTGACCTCGTGATCCACCTGCCTCGGCCTCCCAAAGTGCTGGGATTACAGGCATGAGCCAACACACCCGGCCACTCAGTGATCTTTAAGATAACACAAAAAAGCAATTCATAAATTTATCAGATAAATTTAACAAAGTAATTGAAATAACAATTTAAAAAATCAAGCAGCTATCTTGGAACTGACAAACACATTTGCTACTGAAAATGTAGCAAAGAAACTGAAAAAATCACTGGAAGCCCTCAAGAGCAGAATGGATCAAGCAGAGGAAAGAATCAGTGAGCTCAAAGACAGGCTATTTGAAAATACATAATCAGAGGACAAAAAAGAAAAAAGAATGAAAACTAACAAAAAACAGGTCTAAGAATTACTAGTGTTCAAGACGTTGAGCAAGAATAGGGGTAGAAAGCTTACTAAAAAAAAAACAAAACAAACAAAAAAACTTTCCAAACTTGAGAAATAGATAAATATCCAGGTACAGGAAGATGAGAGAGCATCAAATAGATTTGACTCAAATAAGACTCCCCCAAGGCATATAATAAACTGATCAAAAGTCAAGAACAAAGAGAGGATCCTAAAAGCAGCAAGGGAAAAGACGCAAGTACAGAGCTCCAACTCATCTGGCAACAGACTTCTTAACAGAAACCATACAGGGTAGGTGGGAGTGAGATGACATTTTCAAAATTGCTGAAATTAAAAAACTTTCTTTGGAGAATACTGTATCCAGCAAACTTGCCCTTTAAATATGAAGGAAAGATAAAAGTCTTCCCCAGATAAACAAAACTTGAGAGAATTTACCACAAACAGACCCATCTTACAAGAAATGTGGAAAGAGTTCTTCAATCTGAAAGAAAATGAAACCAATGATTTGTGCAAAAAGAAAACAACATCTGAAGGTATAAAACACACTGGTAAAATTAAGTACATGGACAAACCCAAAATACTCTAATACTGTACTTAGGGAGTGCAATCTATTCATAACTCTAGTATGACATCCAAAAGAAAAATCTGTCAAAAACAATAATAGTTATATCAACTTGTTAAGAGATAGACAATATAAAAATATGTAAATTGAGACAACCGAAAGTCAAAATCTTGGGGGATGGAGTCAAAGTATAAAGCTTTTTTCCAGATTTTTCTTTGATTTTATTTTTTGTGATTGAAGGTAAGCTGTCATCTTTTAAAAATAATGTGTTATTTCTATAAGGTGTTTTTCATAGGCCTCATGACAACTATAACGCAAAAACCTATCATAGATACACTAAAAATAAAAAGCAGAAGAGTAAGCAATAGTTTGGATCATCATGGTGGATGGGAGGCAGGACTAGATTGCAGCTTCAACTCGGATGGATAAAGCAGCGTGCAGAGGCTTGCGCTGTGAATTTTAGCTCCAGATCAACAGCAAAAACAAACCAGCAATCCTGAGAGGACCCACAGACCCTCTGAAGGAAGCAGACTTCTCCTGCAGGACCTGGGAGACAGCCCAAATACTGTGAGTGGCCCAACTGCGAAAGTGGGAAAGGGAGATCCTCCTCTCCCAAACACACACCCCCATTGAAGAAAATGAAGGTCTGTTTGCAAGAGAAGTTTCCAACCCTGCTGGAAGCTGAGTCAATGTAGAAAGCTGAGTGAAATGCAGGGGTAGAGGAAGCAGTGGGAAAGGCCCTGGGAACTCGCTGGGTCCCCAGGCAGGCCATTCCTGCCTGGCACCACAGGGATCCATCAGGAGGGCAGCCAGAGGAGCAGGGAAAAACACCACAAGAAGAAGGAAATCTCCAGCTGACGTCTGTAACAATTTGAACTGGTGGTGAGAAGGCTTCTGGCCAGAACTCGGGCAGAGGGCGTGAATCCAGTGTGCAGACTCCACAGATGGGGGAAGAACCAAGCCCTTTTCTTTCTCAGCTGGGAGGTGGGCAGCCTGGGGCAAGTTCTCAAGCCCAGCTCGCCCACCACATGGAAACAGACTATTGGGGGGCACAATGGGAATGAGACTGGCCCTTTGGTTTGCATGGGAGCTAGGTGAGGCCTGTGATTGCCAGCTTTCCCTAACTTCCCTGACAACCTGCATGACTCACCAGAGGCAGCCATAATCCTCCTAGGTTTATGTGCAACATAACTCCACTTACCTGGGAACCTCACCCCCATCCCCCACAGCAGCCACAGCAAGACCCGCCCAAGGACAGTCTGAGCTCAGACACGCCTAGCCATGCCCCCTACCTGATGGTCCTTCCCTACCCACCCTGGTAGCTGAAGAAAAAGAGCATATAATTTGGGGAGTTCTAGGGCCCCACCCACCACTGGTTTCTCTCCATACTATCACAGCTGATGCTCTCTGGAAAGCACCACCTCCTGACAGGAGGCCAACCAGAACAAAAATAGAGCATTGAACCACCAAAGCTAAAAACTCTCACAGAGTTCATTTCAACCACACCCCCTCCCACCCCCAACTGCCACCTCCACCGGAACAGGTGCTGGTATCCACTGCTGAAAGACCCACAGATGGTTCACATCGTAGGACTCTATCCAGACAACCCCCAGTACCAGCCCAGAGCCGGGCAGACTTACTGGGTGGCTAGACCCAGAAGAGACATAACAATCACTGCAGTTCAGCTCACAGGAAGCCACATCCATAGGAAAAGGGGGAGAGTACTACATCAAAGGAACACCCTGTGGGACAAGAGAATCTGAACAACAGCCTTCAGCCCTAGACCTTCCCTCTGACAGAGCCTACCCAAATAAGAAGGAACCAGAAAACCAACTCTGGTAATATGACAAAAACAAGGCTCTTTAGCAACCCCCAAAAAATCACACTAGTTCACCAGCAATGGATCCAAACCAGGAATAAATCCCTGATTTACCTGAAACAGATTTCAGGAGGTTAGTTATTAAGCCAATCAGGGAGGCACCAGAGAAAGGTGAAGCCCAATGCAAGGAAATCCAAAAAAACGATACAAGAAGTGAAGGGAGAAATATTCAAGGAAATAGATAACATAAATAAAAAACAACAAAACACTCAGGGAAGGCTGGACACACTTACAGAAATGCAAAATGCTCTGGTAAGTCTCAGCAATATAATTGGACAGTAGAAGAAAGAAATTCAGAGTTCAAAGACAAGATCTTTGAATTAACTCAATCCAACAAAAACAAAGAAAAAAGAATAATAAAATATGAACAAAGCCTCCAAGAAGTCTAGGATTATGTTAAATGACCAAACCCAAGAATAATCAGTATTCCTGAGGAAGAAGAGAAATCTAAAATTTGGAAAACATATTTGGCGAAAAAATCAAGGAAAACTTCCCCAGCCTTGCTAGAGACCTGGACATCCAAATATAAGAAGCACCAAGAACACCTGGGAAATTCATCACAAAAAGATCATCACCTAGGCAAACTGTCATCAGGTTATCCGAAGTTAAGATGAAGGAAAGAATCTTAAGAGCTGTGAGACAAAAGTACCAGATAGCCTATATAGGAAAACCTATCAGACTAACAGCAGATTTCTCAGCAGAAACCCTATAAGCTAGAAGGGATCGGGGCCCTATCTTCAGCCTCCTTAAACAAAACAATTATCAGCCAAGGATTTCGTATCCAGAGAAACTAAGCATCAGATATGAAGGAAAGATACAGTCTTTTTCAAACAAATGCTGAGAGAATTCGCCACTACCAAGTCTTCACTATAAGATCTGCTAAAAGGAGCTCTGATTCTTAAAACAAATACTGGAAACACATCAAAACAGAACCTCTTTAAAGCATAAATCACACAGGACCTATAAAACAAGAATACATGTTAAAAAGCAAAAACAAACACAAGGAACACAGGCAACAAATAGCCTGACGAATGCAAAGGTAACTCACATCTCAATAGTAACATTAAATGTAAATGGTCTAAATGTTCCACTTAAGATACAGAACTGGAGAATTGGTAAGAACTCACCAAGCATCTGCTGCCTTCAGGAGACTCACCTAACACATAAGGACTCGCAGTAAAGGGGTGGAAAAAGGCATTTCATGCAAATGGACACCAAAAGCAAGCAGGGGTAGCTATTCTTCTATCAGACAAAACAAACTTTAAAGCAACAGCAGTTAAAAGAGACAAAGAGGTGCATTATATAATGGTAAAAGGCCTTGTTCAGCAGGAAAATATCACAATCCTAAACATATATGCATTTACCACTGGAGATCCCAAATTTACTAATTACTAATAGACCTAAGAAATGAGACAGACAGCAACACAATAGCAGTGGGGGACTTCAATACTCCACTGATAGCACTAGACAGGTCATCAAGACAGAAAGTCAACAAAGAAGCAATAGATTTAACTTATATCTTAGAACAAATGAGCTTAACAGATATATACAGAATATTTCATCCAACAACTACAGAAAACACATTCTATTCAACAGCACATGGAACTTTCTCCAAGATAGACCATCTGATAGGCCATAAAGAGCTTCAACAAATTTAAGAAAATTAAAATTACATCAAGCACTCTCTCAGACCACAGTGGGATAAAACTTTAAATTAATTCCAAAAGTAACCTTCAAAACTATGCAAATATATGGAAATTAAATAAACTGCTCCTGAATGAGCATTGCATCAAAAACGAAATCAAGACGGAAATAAAAAAATTCTTTGAACTGAATGACAATAATGATACAACCTATCAAAACCTCTGGGATACAGCAAAGGTGGTGCTAAGAGGAAAGTTCACACCCTTAAACACCTACATCAAAAAGACTGAAAGAGCACAAACTGACATTCTAAGGTCACACCTCAAGGAACTAGAGAAAGAAGAAGAAACCAAACCCAAACCCAGCAGAAGAAAGGAAATAACCAAGACAAGAGCAGAACTAAATTAAATTGAAAAAAAAAAAAAAGATAAATGAAACAATAAGATGGTTCTTTGAAAAGATAAATAAAATTGATAGACTATTAGCAAGATTAACCAAGAAAAGAAGAGAAAATATCCAAATAACCTCATTAAGAAAGGAAACAGGAGATATTACAACTGACACCAATGAAATACAAAAGATCACTCAAGGCTACTATGAACACCTTTATACACATAAACCAGAAAACCTAGAAGAGATGGATAAATTCCTGGAAAAACAAAACCCTCCTAGCTTAAATCAGGAAGAATTAGATATCCTAAGTAGACCAATAATAAGCAGCGAGATTGAAATGGTAGTTTAAAAATTATCAACAAAAAACAGTCCAGGACCAGATGGATTCACAGCAGAATTCTGCCAGACATTCAAAGAAGAATTGGTATCAATCTTTCTGACACTATTCCACAAGATAGAGAAAGAAAGAACCCTCCCTAATTCATTCTATGAAGCCAGCATCCCCCTAATACCAAAACCAGGAAAGGACATAACCAAAAAAGAAAACTACAGACCGATATCCTTGATGAACATAGATGCTAAAATCCTTAACAAAAAAACTAGCTAACCAAATCCAACAACATATCAAAAAGATAATCCACCATGATCAAGTGGGTTTCATACCAGGGATACAGGGATAGTTTATCATACGCAAGTCAATAAATGTGATACATCACATAAACAGAATTAAAAACAAAAATCATATGATCATCTCAATAGATGCAGAAAAAGCATTTGAAAAAATCCAGCATCCCTTTATGATTAAAACTCTCAGCAAAATCGGCATACAAGGAACATACCTCAATGTAATAAAAGCCATCTATGACAAACCCACAGCCAACATAATATTGAATGGGAAAAAGTTGAAAGCATTCCCTCTGAGAACTGGAACAAGACAAGGATGCCCACTCTCACCACTCCTCTTCAACATAGTACTGGAAGTCCTAGCCAGAGCAATCAGACAAAAGAAAGAAATAAAGGGTATCCAAATCAGTAAAGAGGAAGTCAAACTGTCACTGTTTACTGATGATATGATTGTTTACCTTGAAAACCCTAAAGATTCCCCCAAAAGCTCCTAAAACGGATAAAAGAATTCAGCTAACTTTCTGGATACAAGATTAATGTACAAAATCAGTAGCTCTCATATACACCAACAGCAATTAAGTGGAGAATCAAATTAAGAACTCAACCTCTTTTATAATAGCGTGCAAAAAAAAAAACAAAAACAAAAAACAACAACAACAACTTAGGAATATACCTAACCAAGAAGGCAAAAGGCCTCTACAAGGAAAACTACAAAATGCTGCTGAAAGAAATCACAGATGAAACAAACAAATGGAAACACATCCCATGCTCAGGATGGGTAGAATCAATATTGTGAAAATGACCATACTGCCAAAAGCAATCTACAAATTCAATGCAATCCCCATCAAAATACCACCATAATTCTGCACAGAATTAGAAAATACAATTCTAAAATTCATATGGAACCAAAAAAGAGTCCGCATAGCCAAAGCAAGACTAAGCAAAAAGAACAAGTCTGGAGGCATCACACCACCTGATTTCAAACTATACTATAAGGCCATAGTCACCAAAACAGCATGATACTGGTATAGAAATAGGCACACAGACCAATGAAACAGCATAGAGAACCCAGAAATAAACCCAAATACTTACAGCTAACTGATCTTTGACAAAGCAAAAACATAAAGTGGGGAAAGGACACCCTTATCAACAAATGGTGCTTGGATAATTGGCTAGCCACATGTAGGAGAATGAAACTGGATCCTCATCTCTCACCTTGTAAAAACCAACTCTTAAATCTAAGACCTGAAAGTATAAAAATTCTAGAAGATAACACTGGAAAAATCCTTCTAGACATTGTCTTAGGTAAGGATTTCATCACCAAGAACCCAAAAACAAATGCAATAAAAACAAAGATAAATAGTTGGGACTTAATTAAACTAAAGAGCTTTTGCATGGCAAAAGGAACAGTTAGCAGAATAAACAGACAACCCACAGAGAGGGAGCAAATATTTACAATCTGTACATCTGACAAAGGACTAATATCCAGAATCTACAACAAACTCTAACAAATTAGTAAGAAAAAAAACAAACAATCCCATCAAAAAGTGAGCTAAGGACATGAACAGATAATTATCAAAAGAAGATACACAATTGGCCAACAAACATATGAAAAAATGCTCAACATCACTAATGATCAGGGAAATGCAAATCAAAACCACAATACCACCTTACTCTTGCAACAATGGCCATAACAAAAATTAAAAAAAAAAAAAAAAACCAGTAGATGTTGGCATGGATGCAGTGATCAGGTAACACTTCTACAATGCTGGTGGGAATGTAAACTAGTACAACCACTATGGAAAACGGTGTGGAGGTTTCCTAAAGAATTAAAAGTAGAACTACCGTTTGATCCAGCAATCCCACTACTGGGGATCTACCCAGAGGAAAAAATAGTCATTATACAAAAAAGATACTTGGACATACACATTTATAGCAGCACAATTCGCAATTGCAAAATTGTGGAATCAACCCAAATTGCCATCAATCAACGAGTGGAAAAAGAAACTGCGATATACATATACACACAATACAATGGAATACTACTCAGCCATAAAGATGAATGAATTAACAGCATATCCAGCAACGTGGATGAGATGAGAGACTATTATTCTAAGTGAAGTAACTCGGGAATGGAAAACCAAATGTCATATGTTCTCACTGATACGTGGGAGCTAAGCTATGAGGACACGAAGGCATAAGAATGACACAGGCTGGGTGTGATAGCTCATGCCTGTAATCCCAGCACTTTGGGAGGCCGAGGTGGGTGAATCACGAAGTCAGGAGTTCGAGACCAGCCTGGCTAATATGGTGAAACCCCATCTCTGCTAAAAAATACAAAAATTAGCTGGGTGTAGTGGTGCATGCCTATAGTCCCAGCTGCTCGAGAAGCTGAGGCAGGAGAATCCCTTGAACCAGGGAGGCGGAGGTTGCAGTGAGCCAAGATCATGCCACTGCACTGCAGCATGGGTGACAGAGTGAGACTCCGTCTCAAAAAAAAAAAAATGACACAATGGACTTTGGGGACTTGGGGGGAAAGGTGGGAGGGGAATGAGGGATAAAAGACTACAAATAGGGTACAATGTATACTGCTTGGGTGATGGGTGCAACAAAATCTCACAAATCACCACTAAAGAACTTACTCATGTAACCAAATACCACCTGTACCCGAATAACTTATGGAAAATTTAAAAAAAAAAGAAGCAATGAATTCAAACATGCTATCAGAGAAAATCACTTAGCCACAAAGGACAATAGTAAGAAAGGAAGAAAGGAAAAGAGGAGTTACAAAACAACAAGAAAATAAGCAACAAAATGGCAGCTGAAAGTCTATACTTATCAGCTAGGTGCAGGGGCTCACATCTGTAATCCCAGCATTTTGGGAGGCTGAGGTGGGTAGATCACTTGAGGCCAGGAGTTCAAGACCAGTCTGGCCAATATGGTGAAACACCATCTCTACTACAATACAAAAATTAGCTGGGCATAGTGGCATGTGCCTGTAATCCCAGCTACTCGGGAGGCTGAGGCATGAGAATCACTTGAACCTGGCAGATAGAGGTCGCAGTGAGCCAAGATTGAACCCTGCACTCCAGCCTGAGTGACAGAGCAAGACCCTGTCTCAAAAGAATATTTAAAAATTTAAAAAACTAAAAACAAAATCCTTACTTATCATTAATAACAATGAATTTAAATGAAGTCAATTCTCTAATTAAAAGACATAGAGTGTTGAGCATGGTGGCTCACACCTATAATCACAGCACTTTGGGAGGCTGAGTCGGGCAGATTGCTTGAGCTCAGGAGCTCGAGACCAGCCTGGGCAAAGTGGCAAAACCCCATATATACTGAAAAACAAAAAACAAAAAAACCAACAACAATTAGCCAGTTGCAGAGGCATGTGCCTGTAGTCCCAGCTACTCAGGAGGCCGAGGGGGGAGGATTGCTTAAGCCTGAAAGGTCAAGCTACAGTGAGCCAAGATGGTGCCACCACACTCCAGCTTGGGTGACAGAAGGAGATCCCGTCTCAAAAAAAAAAAAAGAAAAAAAAAAAAGAAATGTAAAAATAAAAGACGTAGAGCAAGCAAATAGATAAAGAAGCAAGACCTAACTATATGCTGCCTACAAGAAACCTATTTCACCTATTAAGACACACATAAACTGAAAATGGAAATGGAAAAATATATTTCATGCAACTGAAAACCAAAAAAGAGCAGTAGTAGCTATACTAATATCAGATGAAATCGACTACAAAGACTTCTAAAAAAGACAAAGAAGATCACTATATACTGATAAAGGAGGCAATCCAGCAACAGGATATAATAATTATAAATATCTATGAACTCAACACTAGAGTGTTCAAGTATACAAAGGAAATATTAATAGAGCTGAAGGGAGAGATAGACTGCAACATAATAGTAGTAAGGGACTTCGACACTCCACTCTCAGTAGCAGACAGATTATCTAGACAGAAAATCAACAAAGAAACAGTAGATTTAAACTACACACAAGACCAAATAGACCTAACTGACATTTACAGAACATTTCAACCAGCTGCTGCAGAATACACATTGTTTTCATCAGCACATGAAACATTCTCCAGAATTGATTCTCCAGAATCTTAGGCCACAAAAGAAGCCTCAACAAATTCAAAAAAGTAGAAATCATATCAAGTATTTCTTCTGACCACAATGGAATAAAAGTAGAAATCAATAAAAAGAGAAACCTCAAAAAATACACAAACACATAGAAATTAAACAATCGTTTTCAATGAGTAAATGAAGAAATTCAGAAGGAAATTTAACAATTTCTTGAAACAAAAATGGAAATACAACATACAAAAATATATGAGATATGGCAAAAGCAGTACTAAGAGGAAAGTTCATAGCAATAAAAGCCTATATCAGAAAAGTAGGAAGACTTCAAATAAACAACTTAACAATGTACCTCAAGAAACTAGGAAAGCAAGAGCAAACAAAACACAAAATTAGTGGAAGAAATGAAATAAAGATCGGAGTAAAAAATCTCATTACTGAGTATTTAACCAAAGGAATAGATACTGTTCTATCATAAAGACACATGCACAGTATATTCACTGAAGCACTATTCACAACAGCAAAGACATAAACTCAACTTCAATGCCCATCAATGGTAGACTGGATAAAGACAATGAGATACATATACACCATGGAATACTATGCAGCTTTTGCAAGAACACGAATGGAGCTGGAGGCTGTTATCCTTACCAAACTAACATAGGAACAGAAAACCAAATACTGCATGTTCTCACTCATAAGTGGGAGTTAAATGATGTGAACACATGGACACATACAGGGGAACAACAGACAGTGGGGCCTACTGGAGGGTGGAGGGTAAAAGGAGGGAAAGGATCAGGAAAAATAACTCATGGGTACTGGCTTAATACCTGGGTGATGAAATAATCTGTCCAACAAACCCCCATGACATGAGTTTACCTATGTAACAAACCTACACATGTACCCTTGAACTTAAAAGTTTAAAAAAATCATTTCTTCATAGCCAAAACAAAGATCAGAGTAGAAATAAATGAAATTGAGACCAAAAAACATAGAAGATAGACAAAACGAAAAATTGGTTTTTGAAAGGTACAAAAATAGACAAATCTTTAGCTAGACTAAGAGAAAAGACTCAAAATCAGAAACATAAAAGGAAATATAGCAACTAAGACCACAAAAATACAAAGAATCATCAGAGACTATTATGAACAATTGCACACCAACAAATTGGAAAATCTAGAGAAAACTGATAAATTCCTGGACCATACAACCTACTAAGATTGAACAACAAAGAAAACTTCAACAAACCAATAATGAATAACAAAATTGAAGCCATAATAAAAAGTCTACAATCAAAGAAAAGCCCAGGACCTGATGGTTACACTACGAATTCTACCAAACATTTAAAGAACGAATACTAATTTTACTGTAACTCTTCAAAAAAATTGAAGAGGAGGGAATACTTCTAAACTCATTCTATGAGGACAGCATTACCATAATACCAAAACCAGATAAGGACAGAACGAAAAAAAAAACTACAGGCCAATACCACTGAAGAACATAGACACAAACATTTCAACAAAACACTAGCAAACCAAATTCAATAACACATTAAAGATATCACTCACCAGTCGGGCACAATGTTACATACCTATAGTACCAGCTACTGGGAGACTGAGGCAGGGGGATCACTTGAACTCAAGAATTCAAGACCAACCTGGCAAACACTGCAAAACTCTGTCTCAAAAAAAAAAAAAAAAAAAATCATTTCCCATGATCAAATGGGATTCATTTCAGGGATGCAAGGATGGTTCAATGTACACAAATCAAGAAATGTGATACATCACATTAACAAAACCAAGAACAAAAACTATGTGATCATTTCAAGACATGCTGAAAAAACGTGCAATAAAAGTCAGCATCCCTTTATGATAAAAATCTTCAACAAAATGAGTACAGAAGGAACATACCTCAAAACACTGGGTGCAGTGGTTCACACCTGCAATCCTAGCTCTTTGGGAAGCCAAGGCAGGCAGATCACCTGAGTTCAAGACCAGCCTGGCCAACATGGTGAAACCCCATCTCTACTAAAAATACAAAAATCAGCCAGGCGTGGTGGCAGGTGCCTGTAATGGCAGCTACTTGGGAGACCGAAGCAGGAAAATTGCTTGAATCTGAGAGGTGGAGGTTTTAGTGAACCGAGACCATGCCATTGCACTCTAGTCTGGGCAACAAGAGCAAAACTCTGTTTCAAAAAAGAAAGAAAGACAAAGAAAGAAAGAAATAAGGAAGGAAGGAAGGAAGGAAGGAAGGAAGGAAGGAAGGAAGGAAAAAAGGAAAGAAAGGAAAGGAGGGAGGGAGGGAGGGAGACAGAACATACCCCAAAATAATGAAGACCATATATGACAAACCCACAGCTAACATCATACTAAATGAAAAAAAGTTGCAAGACCTTCCTCTGAGATCTAGAACAAGACAAGGATGCACACTTTCATTACTTGTATTCAACATAATACTAGGAATTCTGGACAGAAGAATTAAGCAAGAGAAAGAAAGGGCATCCAAATTGAAAAGGAAGATGTCAAATTTGTTTTCATCACAGACGTGTTCTTATACTTAGAAAAACCTAAAGACTCCATCAAAAATCTGTTAGAACTAATAAATAAATAAACAATAAATAAATTCAGTAAAGTTGCAGGATACAAAACTAAAATACAAAAATCAGTAGTATTTTATCACCAATAGCAAACAATCTGAAAAAGAGATCAAGAAAGCAATCCCATTTACAATAGCTACAAATAATATAAAATACCTAGGAATCAATTTCACCAAAGAAGTAAAAGACCTATATAAGGAAAACTAAAAAACACTGATGAAAAAAATTGAAGAGGACATACACATACAAAAACGGAAAGATAACCCATGGTCATGGATTAGAAGAATATCATTAAAATGACAATAATACCCAAAGCAATTTATAGATTCAATGAAAGGTTTACTAATGACATTCTTCATAGAAACAGAAAAAACAATGCTAAAATTTATACAAAATCACAAAGACCCTGAATACCCAAAGCAATCATGAGCAAAAAAACAAAGCTAGAGGCATCACACGACCTGATTTTAAAACGTACTACAAAGCGATAGTAACCAAATGAGCATGGTACTGGCATAAAAAGCAGACACATAAGACCAATGGAACAGAACAGAGAACTCAGCCATAAATTCATGCATTTACAGCCTATTTATTTATTTATTTATTTATTTTTAACTTATTTATTTATTTTTTGAGATGGAGTCTCACTCTGTTGCCCAGGCTGGAGTACAGTGGCAAAATCTCAACTCACTGCGATATCCACCCTCTGGTTTCAAGTGATTCTCCTGCTTCAGCCTCCTGAGTAGCTGGTATTACAGGTACATGCTGCCATGCCTGGCTAATTTTGCATTTTTAGTAGAACCATGTTGGCCAGGCTGGTCTTAAACTCCTGACCTCAAGTGATCTACCCACCTCGGCCCCCAAAAGTGCTGGAATTACAGGTGTGAGCCACCGTGCCCGGCCTACAGCTGATTTATTTTTGATGAAGGCATCAATAACATAAAGTGGGGAAAGGAAAGTCTGGTCAATAAATGGTACTGGGAAAACTGGATGCAAAAGTCCTCAGCAAAATACTAGCAAGCCAAATTCAACAACACATTAAAAATATTATTCACCAGCTGGGCACAGTGTTACATAACTATATATCACTTCAGCCCAGGAGTATAAAAAAATGTGAAAACAAACAAACAAACAAATACCAAATGTTTTCACTCACATGTGGGAACTAAAAAAGTGGATCTCATGAAGACAGAGAACAGAATGCTGGTTACTAGAGGTCAGGAAGAGTAAGGGGGTTGGGGAGAGAAAAAGAAGTTGATTGATGGGTACAAACATACAGTTTAATAGAAGAGGTAGGACCCAGTGTTTGATAGATCAGTAGGCTGACTGTAGTTTACAACCATGTAGAAGAATGAAACTAGATCCCTACCTCTCACCATACACAAAAATAAAATAAAAATGGATTAAAATCCTAAATCTAAGACCTGACATAATGAAACTACTAGAACAAAACATTGGGGAAACACTCCAGGACATTGGTCTGGACGAGGATTTTTTTGTGTAAGACCTCAAAAGCACAGGCAACCAAAGCAAAAAGAGACAAACGGCATTACATCGAGTTAAAAAGTTTCTGCACAGCAAAGGAAACAATCAACAAAGTGAAAAGACAATCCACAGGATGGGAGAAATTATTTGCTAACTACCCATCTGTCAAGGGTTTAAGAACTAGAATATAAGGAGCTCAAATAATTCAACAGCAAAAAAAAATCTCATTAAAAATGGGCAAAAGGGCCGGGCGCGGTGGCTCAAGCCTGTAATCCCAGCACTTTGGGAGGCCGAGACGGGCGGATCACGAGGTCAGGAGATCGAGACCATCCTGGCTAACACGGTGAAACCCTGTCTCTACTAAAAATACAAGAAAATTAGCCGGGCGAGGTGGGGGGCGCCTGTAGTCCCAGCTACTCAGGAGGCTGAGGCAGGAGAATGGCGTGAACCCGGGGGGGCGGAGCTTGCAGTGAGCCGAGATCGCGCCACTGCACTCCAGCCTGGGGCACAGAGCAAAGACTCCGTCTCAAAAAAAAAAAAAAAAAAAAAAAAAAAAAAATGGGCAAAAGATCTGAATAGACATTTCACAAAAGAAGACATATGAATGGAAAACAGGTACATGAAAAAATGCTCAACATCACTAATCATCACAGAGATGCAAATACCCAAAACCACAATGAGATAACATCTCATCCCAGTTAAAATGATGCTTATCAAAAAGGTATCAAATGCTGGTGAGAATGTAGAGAAGGGAAACCCAAACATATACATATGTTTATAGGAATGTAAATTAGTACAATCACTATAGAAAACTATATGGAGGTTCCTCAAAAAACTAAAAAACTACAACTACCATACGATCCAGCAATCCCACTGCTAGGTATATATTCAAAAGAAATGAAATCAGTACATTGAAGTGCTACCTGAATGGATAAAGAAAATGTGGTATATATACACAATAGAATAATGTTCAGCCATTAAAAAGTAAAATCCCGTCATTTGCAACAACATGGATAGAACTGGACGCCCCCATTATGTTAAGTGAAATAAATCAAGCATAGAAAGACAAATATCACATATTCTCACTCATGTATGGGAGCTAAAAAAATGGATCTATGAAGGTGGAGAGTAGATTGGTGGTTACCAGAGACCAAGAAGAACAGTGGAGTGGGGTGGGGAGGAGGAGAAAATTTGTATTGGGTACAAACATATAATTTAATAGAAGAAATAAGACCTAGTATTTGATAGCTCAATAGAGTGCCTATAGTTTATCATAATCTATTATATATTTCAAAATAGCTAGAAAAGAATAATTTCAATGTTTCCAGCATAAAGAAGAGACAAATATTTAAGGTGATGAATATCCCAGTTATACTGATTTGATCTTTAGAAATTTTATGAATATATTAGCACATGCACTTTAAAAGTATTTCTCTTCTATTCTTTGGAAGTAATAAACTAACTTTTAAAATAAACTCAGTAATAAGCTTGAAATGAATAGAAGAGAGAATACTCCTCAACTTGTTTTATGAGACCAGCATAACTTCATTTCCAAAGTCTGGCAAGGAAGGACACTTCAAGAAGTGAAAGTTACAGGCCAATCTCACTCATGAACATAGGTGCAAAAATTCTAAACAAAACACTAGCAAACAAAATCCAGCACTGCATAAAAAGAATTGTATATCAAGACTAAATTGAAATTAACAAAATAGTTAACATAAAAAGTCAATCAATGTAATTCATAGAGAAGAATCATATGATCATTTCAGGAAACACAGAAAAAAAAATTTATAAAATTCAATTCAAACAAACAAATCGTTCCTAATAAAACTCTTAGCACACCAGAAATACAGACACTTTCTTGACATGATAATGAGTATTCACAAAGTCATCCTTAATGATGAAATACTGAAAACTTTTCAGTTAATTCTGAGATCAACAAAAGGATGCCTGTTAATGCCAATTCTATTTAAGGTATTAGTCAGTAAATAAACAAATTTAAATGATAAAGATCGGAAGGTAAAGAACAAAAATTTACATTATATAGAGAAATACAAAAGAATATACAGATAAATCTTAGAATTAGTAAGTCTGTGTAGAAAGGTTGCCAGACATAAGGTCAATCAATTTACGAAAGCCCATTCCACTACAACATAACAGCCATGAACAATTTGAAAAATGATTTTTAAAAGATATTTACAATAGTGTAAAAATGCCAAATATCTAGGAATAAATCTAACAACAGATATGCAAAGCCTTTCTATAAAATCTATAAAACATTATAGGAAGAAACTAAGACACTTATTTATCCTTCAATAAATAAATTGTAGGCTATACCACATTCAGAGATTAGAAGGCTTAATATATTGTAAAAATGTCAGTTTCCCCACCAGCAAACTGATCTATAAATTTGAAGCAATCCCATTCAAGATCCCCAAAATGATTATTTTAAAATTTTATTTTATTTTAGAGACAGAGTCTCACTCTGTCACCCAAGTTGGAGTGCAGTGGTACGATCTTGGCTCACTGTAACCTCCACCTCCCAGGGTTAGGTGATCCTCCCACCTCAGTAGCTGGGACCACAGGCACATGCCTGGCTAATTTTTTGTTCTTTTTGTAGAGATAGGATTTCACCATATTGCCCAGGGGGGTCTCGAACTCCTCGGCTCAAGCAATCTGCCTGCCTTGGCCTCCCAGAGTGCTGGAATAACAGGCGTGAGCCACAGCACCCAGCCTATTTGGCCTATTTATTTTTTTGAGCTCTCATGTTTATGTGGAAAATTAGACAACTAAGAATAAAAAGGATAATCTTAAAAAACAAGGTGGAAAGACTTACTCTGCCAGTATCAAGATTTATCATAAGTCTATGGTAATTAAGACAGTGTATTGTTGACAAAAAGAACAGAGAATCCCAAAATAGATGTACACATATATGGACATTTAATTTGTGACAAAGGAGGTACTGCAATTGGGGGAAAGAATGACCCTTTCAATAAATGGTACTTAGTCAATTGGATATTCATATTTTTAAAAATAAAATGTGATTTCTATATCACACCATATATGAAAATCAATTATGTGTGGGTGGTAGACCTAAATGTAAAAGGCAAAACAACATGGGGCAGGCGACTTGAGTAAAGTTGTCTAGGATCCATTCTTCACTGTCCTATGTCAAAACTGTCTATGCCCAAGACTTGGAGGACATTGCTTAGAACACTTCACTATAAAATTTCTTGTGGTACAGTGTGGGCCTAGGAACGGAAATATTATATCAGATTAACAAAGCTAAATATATTAGATGGAGCAAAGATACTTATTTTGTATTGATGAAAGATATCCACAATTACAACCTAATTGTCATGAACCTGCATGTACCAAAGAGCACACTATCTAAATACATAAAGCAAAAGTTTTACAAATGCAGTGATAAGTGGAGAAGATAAGACCCCAGTGAACTGGGAAATTTTGCTTTCTCAGAATAAGACAGACCATGTAAGCAATAATGAAGTTATGGAAGATTTGAATATCATAGTAAGCCATCTTTAACCACATTATACAAAAGTTTGAGCCTTATAAACAGAGAATGCACATTCTCTTCGAAACTTCATGGACATGTATGAAACTGATCCTATACAAGGCTGTAATAAAAGACCTTAATTTAAAACAAAAGTAGAAATTACACAGGTCATATTTTCTGACCACAATGCAAAAATTTAGAAATTAAAGACAAGAGGACAAGCACACACAATAATCACACCCAATGGAAATCAAACCACTTCCCTAAAAAATTTCAGATAAAAGAGAAGATTAAAATCACAACAACAGACATTCATAAAATAACTACAATGAGAATAAAAATGTTAATATCAATATCACTTGGTAATAGTTTATGGGATAAAGACAAGGCAACACTGAGTGGAAGATGCATGGTTTTAAATGTGAAGTGATGAACAGCCCACCAAAATGGTTGAAGATTATTTTAAACTGAAAACATTCCAACAATCAGCAGCCACAGAAAGAAACATTAAACTTAAGCAGAGCCTCCTGAAAATACGGCTTCCATTGACCCCCTCGCCCCCACAAAGGCGTTTACAGTTTGAGAGAAGAATGACGACCCTTTTATCCTGGAAGTTCAAGTTCAGCTGCTATAAATTTCTGACTTTCCAGAAAGCCCCTGGAAAATCTCAAAGGATTTGTTCTTTCACCTTATAAAAAGAGAGATATCAAAAATTAATTAGGATAGGGAGTGATGGAAAATGTGAAAAAATAAAATAAAATAAAATTAGGTATGTTGAAATGCACGAAAAGCATTGTCAAATAAAAAGAGGTACTTAACTTTCCCAAGGTTATATTTTTACATATATTTTATGTAAATGTTATGAATATAAATATTTCAGGAAGTATATGAAGTTCCTAGAAATTTGTCAATGCCCTCACTGTCTATGATGTGTGCTGGTATTGCTTTGCCTGATACTAGACAACAACAGCATAATATTATAGTCATAATTCCAGTTTTTATTTTAAAAGTTCTATGCCACAGAAACAACCAAATTTCCTCATCAATTTTGCTATTTTTATAATGAACTCTCATCAGATCATTAGTCATACCATTTAAGTCTTTTCTTATCCTGGATAGTTTTTGTTTTATTCTGAAGTTTTTCTAGAAGCTATAATAAGGTAGAAAACTTGTTTTCAACAAAAGGAAACCCAGGGAAAAGGAATATGCCAAGTACCCTAGGGTGCAGGCTTCTGAAGGTATTGCATAAATAACTTTGAGATTATACCATTGAACTGAGTAGGGAATTCCAAAACTCTAGTGGAGAAGCTGAGGGATTCCTAAAACTACTACCCTAGATCAAGCAGAACAAGAATTAATTACACTGGACTAAATGAACTGATGAATAAACGTTATGGCTTTGTTTAAAATTTTCTCCTGGATTTAAGGAACCCCTCCCTCTTTTCTTATAAGCTACCTATAACTTACAACAATTTTATATTAGGCTTTTGTAAACAGAAATGAAATATTTTATTTTTCTCCCTGCCTGAACCCTCCGGAATTCCAAAACTCTTACTGAGTATCCCCATTTACATGGCAATATAGTTGTTTACGTAATTTCAATGAGAATCTGTCCTCCTTGTAACAAGACATAGCTGGTTATGACCAGGGATCTGATTGGAATGTCGTATTTGTCCTATTTGAGAATGATGGCTTTAAGGAAATAAGGTTGACTTTATGGAGCCTGTGCTTACAAAGCCCTCTTGGAAAAAGCAGCCTGGTGCCAGCCTTCAGGGTTCCCAGCCTTTTAGGTGAGTTAGTAAGGCTACTTCCTGGCAGGCCCAGGAATCTTAGAATATTTGGGGGACCTTAAGAAAAGGAATCCACCCAAATCTATAAGCATTACAGGTGAAATCCGGTAGCAAGTTCGTGGCCTGACTTCCTAGTCCCAGCAGGCTTTTAAGAGTCCAATCTGAGATTCTGAATCTCAGTTCAGCAAGCAAATTTTAATGTGGTCTGTTATCATTTTTGAAGTATTCATATAAATTCATATAAATAATCAAATTTAATGAGACTGGACTTATTTTACAAACAAAATAATATTAATTTTATTATCTTTGATCAAAATCAGGGTGATTATAAATTCTATATTTCAAGGGAAAACTATAATCTACTCGTGTGAGTTATCAGATTGTAATTCTGTTCATTATCTCTGAGCCATTCCTACTTTTTGTAAACTGGATTCTGCTATCTTACACATGTTGCCAGTAATTAATGTTTCCAAATATTCTCCCATTCTCCTGACTTGGCATCACAGTAAAATCTGACTGCCCGGAACCTTGAGACTCTAGGTTGTCTTGTTTTGCCCCCTTCCCTCCAAGGTCTTAAGAAGCCCTGTGAGCTGAAGCTAGATGGCTTGACATGAACTTCAAAATAGTCATCATCACAATAGGTAAGTGTGAGTACGGGCCTCGTGCTTGGAGCTGCTGCTGTGTGGGCCACTCAGGAAGCTCACTGTAACACTCATATCCTCTATGCTGCGTTCCAGGAAACAGCCATGACTGTGGTTGTGGTGATTTGCTATCTATGCCATCACCAACAACTTTCAAACTGCAAACTGGGAAATCCGTCAGTTTGCCAATGCCATGCTCACTCCCCCGTCTAAAAAGGCTTCAAACCTAATGTTTAAAAGTCTTTTTGACTGGATGCCGTTTTGTCTCAGAAACTGGGTTGATAGTCACTCCAGATATTAAGCTTGGTTTTAATTTTTGTTTCTGCATTCTAATCTATGTTGCTGTCTCCTTTTGCAGATCTCTTTCCTTGGAACTTGTAGCCCTAGTCTTCTCTCCACAGCAATCAACTCTGCTCCTTGTTTGTGAATGTTTTTGAGAAGTTTCAAATGGGGGAAATGAAGAGCTTAACAACCACCAAAGCTGTTTATACATAATATTATATGTTATTTTATACATAATACTTTTTTTCTCCTGTTAATCTGTTAGTCAATTTGCAGGTCCCCTACCACTTGGACCTAAGTTGGTATAGCAAAAATTTTTCTTCCCAAGAAATGCTTTTATTTTAAAACAAGGAGGCCGAGGCAGGTGGATCACCTGAGGTCAGGAGTTCCAGACCAACCTAGCCAACATAGCGAAACCCTGTCTCTACTAAAAATACAAAAAATTAGCCAGGCATAGTGGTGTATGCCTGTAATCCCAGCTACTAGGGAGGCTGAGGCAGGAGAATCACTTGAACCTGGGAGGTGGAGGTTGCAGTGAGCCGAGATTGCGCCATTGCACTCCAGCCTGGGCAACAAGAGTGAGACTCCGCCTCAAAAAAAAAAAAGAATGAACCAGGCAATTAGAATAGGAAGCACAAAACACATTCAAAGAAATCAGGAGAAAAGAGGTTGCAAAATAAAAGCAGATATGAATAAATTCAAAAAGAAACCCATAGACTTGACAGATTAAGAGCTAACTCTTTGAAAAGACCAAACAGGAAAACCTAATTAAAAGAAAAGACAGAGAAAAAGCAAAGACGACTTTAAGAAGAAAGAGATATAATCACAGCTACAGGAGAGAATAAATTGTAGGTAAAGCTTTAGACCGAGCACTTGGGAGCTGGGTCCATGCGGTTTGTGAGCATCCTAGTTAGAGGGGGAAGGGACTCTGCCTCCCTGAAGTCTCTTTTGGCTACAAAGTTAAGTCAGGAGCCATATACCTGAAATGGACCACAGCACAGCAATTACCAGAGGCTGACACCAGCTCAAGCATAGAAGGACTGACTTATGGAGCAACCAAGAGCATCATTTACCCAAGGAGACCTCAACAGCCACAAGTACCTGCAGTGGGATGCTGGGTGGAGCAAAGATGAAACGCCAAGCAAGGAGTAAAACAGGATCAGTTGATTCCAAGTAAAAATCAGGGTACAGCTAATACAGAGGTCAGGAAGAAAGACATTATGACAGATTTCTGCACAGACGGGGATAAGTCAAAATAATTTTAATTTTTACCTAAAAGAGTCATTTTAGTCAAGTGATCAAAGTGACACACATCATCATCAGTAACAGGGCAGACTGAAAATGTATCACACCAGATAGGATGGACTGAGAGCCCAGAGTTCCACATGCATGACATGACTCTCGCCATGAATAAACATCAAACAAACAAAAATAAATTACGTTCTACAAAATTATGGGCTAAGTCATGAAAGGCAGAGAAAGACTGAGGAACTGTTCCATATTGAAAGATAATATGACAAGTAACTGCAGTTTGTTATCCTGGACTGGATTCTTTTGCCCCGAAGGACATCCTTGGGACAAATGAAGAAATGTAACTGGGGTCTTTGGATTGTGGATTAAATTGTAGTATCATATTTGTGTTAATTTCCTGATATCAGTGGATGTTTGAGGTTGTAAAGAAGAATGTCCCTCTTTATAGCAAATACATACAAAAGTATTCCAAGGTGATCCAGCTTCATGTTGGCAACTTACGTTGACATGGATTAGGAAGAAAAAAATGTATCTGCAACTTTTCTGTAGATTTAATATTGTTTCCACATTTTAAAAAATATAGGGAGGAAATAAAAGCATTGCTTTATTGCCACTTCTGTGACTCCATCTCTTCTGTCATTTTAGTTTATTGCCTCCCTGTACTCTTCATAACATGTGTTTTATCAGGTAACTTTACTCATATTGCAATTCATTTTGCATTGATTTTTTTTTCACCTAAGATTATATCTGAACCATTTCCCCTCACTATTTGTAACCTTCTTTTTAAAGGTTTCTGCATATCTGTCTAAGGGATATTCACAAGTTTAGCCATCTCCTTGTGGGAGACTTGGGGTTTTTACATTTGTTTATTTGGATACTTTTTGTTTGTTCATTTTTAGTATTACGATTAAGCTTAGTGAAATTCTTGCATATAGATCTTTTTGTAGTATTAGTATTATATCCTCAAATTTCTATAGTTGAAGTCAAAGAACATGAACATTTAATGGATTCTCTGATAACCATGAGTAAATTGTACTCCAGAATATTATATCAGTCAACCTTCAGATCATCAGAAAATCTGAGTGCTCATTACAGTGCTTCTTGCCCAGAACTAAGTGTTTTAATTACAACGCATATTTAGAATTTAGTAGGCAAAATGGGGGAGAAAAAGATCTTGGGTTTTAATGTGCATTTCAGTTTTAGGAAAGTTTAATATTTTCCCACATTTATTATGAATATTTTTACAGTTACTTTTGTGATTTGCTTTTCTCTTTATTTCAGAATATTTAATGTAGATTTAAATCAGTACTCAATAAAAAAGACAGGCTGGGTGTGGTTGCTCATCCCTGAAATTCCAGCACTTTGGGAGGCCAAGGCAGGAGGACTGCTTAAAGCCAGGAGTTCAAGACCAGCCTGGCAACAAAGTGAAACCCTGTCTTCACAAAAAATTTAAAAATTAGCAAGGTATGGTGGCACATACCTATAGTCCCAGCTACTCAGGAAGCTGAGGTAGGAGAATCACTTGAGCCCAGGAAGAGTTCAAGGCTGCAGTGAGCCATACTTGCACCACTATACCCCATCCTGGGCAACAGAATGAGACCCTGTCTCTGAAAAAAAAATTAAGTATGTTTCCACAGAGTTGGATACATATATCTACACACACACATATATTATACATATATACCTATATTTATCTCCACTACTGTATGCTAATTTTTCATCTTCATATACTAAATTAAGCTTTTCTAGAACAATCTTATTTCCAAAATTGATTCAAAGGAAATAGAAAACCTGAATCTATCAACTACCTTGAGGAGAAATGGAAAAGTTGTCAAAGATGCTTCCAAGGCGCCTCTACCAGGTCTTCTACTGAGTGAGCCTACCTGTCTCTGGAGGTCTGAAAATATCAAAAGCCCAAGCAAAATGCACTGGAGAGAAGGCCTCTGACCCAGTAGGCAAATAACTGGCTTCACATTGGGCTTCAGAATTAATAAATTTTCCTTTGTTTGTTGCCATGTGCAAAAACTGTGCTTTTTAGTAACTGCTTCCTTAGCCGCTTGGCTCAGATTAAATGTGGTCCATGATATTTTAAGAATCACCAAAAACTCTTTGTAAACAGAACTCACAGTGACCTCGGTGCAGTGGGTGTGACCCACTGATGGCCAATTTAATCAAGGGGGAATTCAGAGTATTCGCGGCAAGCAATTGATTTTCAAGAGAAAAGTCAGCAGGATCAAACACCCAGTTGGGATGAAAATCCCTTGAATCACCCCTATCACCGTGTTTTCTAGCAACTAACTCCTGACTCCATATAGCGTAATAGCCAAATTACTATAATTATCCTGCAACACAAGTGGCATATCAACATTATTTTAAACACGGATTTTTTTGCATAATCTTTCATTATTATCTTTCAGCCTTCCATTTGAAAATGGAAAACAACAACAAACTGTGATCTACCCCAACAGGGAAAAGGTCACCAGAGAGAAAAAATAAAAGGGTTATTTACATGTGAATGTACTGAGATGTGTTTTACAGTCAAATACACTCTTGAACTTCATTAAATGCCTTCTCCCCTGCTTCATAAATACGGGCAAAAGAGACATCCCCTACTGAGAAAATAATCCCAGCACATAATGATCATAACGAATATAAATAAAGGCACTTTTCTTCCGAAGACCTCCAGGCCCCATATAAAAATGCGCTTGTACTTCCACCATTGTGAAATGAATCTGACTGTTGGAGAGCAAGGCTGTGATATCACAGGTCCGCTCCCAGGGCTGAAGAGGAAAGGAGGAATGCAGATCTCAGTCATGTTGCTGTCTGCAAAATAACAGATTCTTAAGTGATTGCCATCCTTTGTTGCTGTGGCTGTTTTTGAAGACATTAGAAAAGGCTTAGAAATCAGCCTTGGAATTAAGACGGAGAATTGACAACAGGTTTTATGAAATAACCAAAAGGCTCACCAAGATGGCTTTGGGGTCATGTCCTTGACAACAAGTTCTGGGTTTCAGGTCTGGATTATAGTCTTCCTGGTATCCTACCAGTCCAGGGGCTCTGCCCTGAGAGCCCTGAAAGAGTCTAAACTCTCAACCTTGTAGATGCCTGGGTATAGGTCTGGTATGATTTATTTGTTTTATCAACATCTCTTGCAAAGTTTTAGAATTAACAAAGTAGATTCTAGAAAATCAAATATATATATAATATATATTTATATGTTTTTACATATAAATATATAAGTGTATAGATATTTATTTATATATACACACACACATACACACACACACACTCACACACTCACACTAAAGACATTCAGTGACTTAAAAAAATAAAATTCATCACGCCTGTAATCGCAGCACTTTGGGAGGCCAAGGTGGGCGGATCACGAGGTCAGGAGATTGAGACCATCCTGGCTAACACAGTGAAATCCCGTCTCTACTAAAAAAAAAAACAAAAAAAATTAGCCGGGCATGGTGGCGGGCGCCTGCAGTCCCAGCTACTCGGGAGGCTGAGGCAGGAGAATGGCTTGAATCCAGGAGGCGGAGCTTGCAGTGAGCCGAGATCGCACCACTGCACTCCAGCGTGGGCGACAGAGCAAGACTCCGTCTCAAAACAATAAAAATAAATTTAAAAAATTCAAATTTTAACAAGTATAAGTTAGTATATTAGGGCTTTGTATGAACATTAAGTAAAGCCGACTTTGCTGCCACTGTCTGCATTACTGTCAGAGCCTTGACTAAAGGCATCAAAGAACCACACCACAGGATCTAGGGGAAGGAAAGTAAGGGGGAGGAGGGAGAACTGAGATGCTCAAACCCCAGATCACAATGAGAAAATGGCAAATTTGGTGGCAATTGCCACCAAGTGAGTAATTGCTGTGTGGCCACTGAGTGAGAGCTGTAATAGGCCCCAGAACTCACCCTAGCCTCCTGAGAAGTGGAGGTGACCAGGGCACGGAAGGCTGTAAGAGCAGAGCTCCTCTCCTAGGGGGATCTGAAACCCACGCCAGGAGCAATGAGAAGCCTATTTGGTGGGAAAGAGGGACTTTCCTCAGGCACAGAGTGTTAGGTGGGTGCAGTTTACATCCAGCCAGGGGAAGAACATGGGCTTATGAAAGGATGTAGACGTCCAAACATCCCCCACCCTGAACACATACCGCCCCGCTATTAGGGACCAAAGGAAGGCAGTACGATACCACAGAGCCTCTCCCGGGCTGTAGTGTGCCCCCTCCCACCCCCGAAACTTGTATGCTGAAGTCTTAACCCCTAGTACCTCAGAATGGGAATGTATTTGCAGACAGAGTCTTTAAAGAGGTAACTGAGTTAAAGCAAGGTCACTAAGGTGAGCCCTAATGCAATGTGACTAGTGTCCTTATAAAAAGAAAAAACAAAAACACTGGTGGGTACAGAGGGAAGACCCTGTGAAGACACGGGGAGAAGACGGCCGTCTACATGTCAAGGAGGGAGGCCTCAGAAGAAACTGACCCCTCCAACATCTTGACTTCTGGCCTCACAAATGTGAGAAAATCAATTTCTGTTTTTTAAGCCACCCAGTCTGTGACACTTTGTTATGGCAGCCCTGGCAGACTAAGTCCTGGTGGGTCACTGGTTAACTACAGAATTAACTGACTGTTAAAAACAAAGTTCCGAGATCTATAATGCAAAGATGGCGGCAGAAATCCTGACACGCTCTGTAGATACGTGCTCCAGTCCTATTTGGAGTCCATGTTAAAAGAAGAATAAAGTAAAATAGAAGGGAATCCAGGAATATAAAATGGAACCTTCGGAAGAGAGGCGAAAAGACCTGGGATGATTTAATACACAATCAATAAGACTTAACGTAGCCATTGTTTTTTAGCTCCAACACAGGGAGAGTGGTTCCAGGTGTTTCCTAACCCAAGAGATGAGGGAATCTGAGGTAAGAAGCAAATGTGAGTTCAATAAAACAAGACATAAAATTGAAACAAGACATATAAAGACATTTCCTGATAGCAGGAGTAATTTAAAAAAAAATGTTAAAGGCAATATGGCGATGTTTTACATGGAGACATTACAAAAATTATATTTTGAAGGGCCTTTTATATGTATAATGAGCAACAGTTTTCCTGGATGACTTGGTTACAAGAGGCTAAACTAGTTATTCTTTTAAATCCCACAGCTCTATTATGTAAAGTTAAATCTCTCCCTGCCAAGGAGCACATCAAGTTCTGCAGAGACTTTGTAAGGTGGGCCCTGGGTATATAATGGGATTTACCTTGCAGGAGTCTTTTAAAACAGAGATTCACGCTGCCCAGATCTCACCAGCCTACATGAGGAACAAAAGTTTTGTTTTTTGCTTTTTATTTTTTTATTTTAACTATTAAATGTGGTGATGCCAGTACAGCTGTGGAAATGCAGTCTGTGCCCTATTTTGCCTTATGCATCATCAAGAAAATTGCCAGCTCAAGCTTGATTCCAAAATCTTTATTGGGTGATGCAGCTAACAAAAGACACAGCTTGATTTGCAAACGCCAGGCAGGGCCAGTGCTGCGGCCAACTGGAAAAAATATTGTTTTGAACCATTTTATTGTCACTGAAGGAAAATATTCATAAACTGCCAGGCATATGGAACATCTCAAAGTGTATTCAATAAGTTTTTTTTAGCATTTAAGGGGATCTTACATCTCATTCAGTATAATCTTCCACACAAGCAGAAAGCCCTTTGTAAGTGTGTATGACTGTTTCTTTATGAATTCTTCTAATATTCTGGGAACTTGCTACTTCCACAGTAGGTCCTCCATTGAATTAAAAAAAAAAAAATACACTTCTACTACTTTTTCCTTATGCTTGGACAAAATTTGCATCCTTAGAACTTATTCCCATTGGTCCCAGTTTACTCCCAACGTTTAGTACATAAAAACCAAAGTTTACAAGTATGTAATAGGTTATATATGCAAAATGGGTAGCTATGAGAACATATACAAATTATTCAGGTAAAACACAAATTGATTGTACACAGTTAAACATTTTAGATTCAGGGAAACTTTTTTTTTAAGGTAGAACCTAGCATTTTATTTAGATCTTCATTAAACCGTTGTAATTGAGAACAGACATACGTAATAAACCTCCAAAAATAGATCCTGAAAAGCACTTTCTGCTCAGGGCAAGCAGTCATGGAATAAGCACATAAACAAGCTGGCTTCTCTGCACCACACCAGCCAAGTCAGCTTTCTCCATGGTCAGCCGCACCAGCTCTGCCCTCCTTTCTGTTAACACCAGCCAGACCTCCAGGGAAACTTTTGATAAGGCTGAGATGATGAAGGACAGTAAGCTAATTACCATGTGTATTAGGAGCTAGAGAAAGGAGGGCCTCTGGATTCATTTAAGAATGTTGAGTCTTGACATTATTCTGCTTGAAAGGGTTGAGGTTGGTGTGAAATTACAAGTTTTCACAGCTGGATGGGAAAGATCAGATCTTGAGAGAAAAGCTTGAGAATAAGCAGTTTACTTTGGAGGTGGTTCCAGGATGCACCAGTAGGAGAGTGAGGAAAAGGGACAGGGAAGGAAAGACAACTAATAAAGTGTATGTTATCCATGGACACACAAAGGGGAACAACACACACTGGGGCCTTTTGAGAGTGGAGGGTTGGAGGAGGGAGAGGATCCGGAAAAATAACTAATGGGTACTAGGCTTAATACCTGGATGATGCCATAATCTGTACAACAAACCCACATGACACAAGTTTACCTATGTAATGAACCTTCGCATGTACCCCTGAACTTAAAAGTTAAAAAACAACACATGTGTTATCACTCAGATTACTATTATGGACAACTGAAACTTAATCCCTTGGGGGAACTCTGAGAAACCAGCCAATACTCAAGTCTCTGAGTCCTCCCACCTGAGGAGTGAGGGAGCTGGGGTATTTATACTCTCACCCAAGTCAGTTGTGTATAAATAAATGCTTTCACAGCTGGTAGGAAAAGGCCTAACTAGTAGTGTCTTGGTCTCACTTCCCTCAGAAGCAAACCTTGAGTTAAAGACTCAATTACAACCATTTATTTGGGAGTCAATGGAGAAAGCACCAGCAGGGAAGCTGGGATGTGAGACAAGGAAGCAGTCTGTTACTTGAGTGATAATTTCCTGATACTTCCAGCCTGACCCCTGCACAGGTCAGACTGGCCTTTCACAGTTTTTAAAAAGCCTGCAGACACAGAGGTGAAGATTCCAGCAGACAGGAATTGTTTGGAGCACACACATACAAAATAAAAGTATGAGGGATATGGGCAGGTCACTGATCATTCACTGAAGTGATCATTCATTAAATAACTTATTACAGTGAAAAAACTGGCCGGGCATGGTGGCTCAGGCCTGTAATCCCAGCACTTTGGGATGCTGAGGTGGGCAGATCATCTGAGGTCCGGAGTTCAAGACCAGCCTGGTCAATATGGTGAAACCCCATCTCTACTAAAAATACAAAAAATTTAGCTGGGTGTGGTGGCATACACATATAATCTCAGCTACTGGGGAGGCTGAGGCAGGAGAATTGCTTGAACCCAGGAGGCACAGGTTGCAATGAGCTGAGATTGCACCACTGTACTCCAACCTGGGTGACAGAGGGGGACTTCATCTCAAAATAATAATAGTAATAATAATAATAAAAAAATAAAGTGAAAAAACTGATCATGTATCTTGTGTAGCAGAGCCGTCATTGGAGTTTTCTGTCAAAACCATCCAAGATAAAAAGTTACCTTGCCAAGACTATCATCTTGCACAAAAGCAGAGAGAGGCTGGGTCTGCCTTCTGGGTCAGCCACTGATGAGCTTTAAAAGCTTGGATGAGCTTGAGCAGGTATAAAATAGAGAGAACCTCACCTTCCCTAGCTCTCCTACACCAAGTTACAAGGATAAAATGAGATAATATAAATAAAAATCCTTTGAAATGGAAAAAGCACTAAACAAAATACAAGATATGAGGCATGGTGATGTGTGCTCATTTGAAACAAGAATTTTAGTTCATATTTTAGAGAAATTATATTTCCTTTAACTTGAGACTTTCATCAGGCAAGAAAAGTAACAGATCACAGTACATTTAGAATTTTCTCTGGAGCCTCATTCTTTGTTGTTGTTGATAGGAAGATGGCAGCAAAATGTGTTGATGACTTTTTTCTTAGATATAATGAGCTGTTGATGATTTGTGACTCAATCCCTGGAAGTTATCTGGAAGTCTACAATGCCAGCTCCCTGGTGAAAATTTCATAAAGAACCATCTTTGTGTCAATGAACATAAAGCTGACTTTCAAAAATAAACAAGGCACAGAAGATAAGTTTTCCTATTTCTTTTACTTACCACCTGTCCTAGATTGACTGATTTTAGGTAAAAATATTAAAGGAGGTAGACAGAAGTAGGACTTCTTTTAGTGCCCATATCTCTGTGGGCTCTTGCTAGAGCTATACTAGCTTATGTGTGTTTTTAAGTCCAGGGTTCAGTTTAAATTTTGAATTTCATTGCTCCATGAAGTTTCTCAGTAATTTTCCATTCATTCTATGTAGGAAACATTAGTAGCATCAGAGCCACTCAGGAACACTCTGGAAGGGACTACATCTTTTCAACTTGTTCTTCATTACAATAGCCACAGGGGAAAAAATATTTTTAAATGTTCAGGACTTACTTTCTGTTTGGCGCTGAGCTAAGCACAACACATAGATTCTAACATTTAATCATCCCCTCAGTTCTTTGGGTTAGATACTATTTTTATCTCCATTTTATATATGAGAATATTCAGCCATAAAAAGGCAATTTAGGACCAGGTGTGGTGGCTCACACCTGTAATCCCAGCACTCTGGGAGGCCGAGGCAGGTGAATTACCTGAGGTCAGGACTTCAAGACCAGCCTAGTCAACATGGCAAAACACTGTCTCTACTAAAAATACAAAAATTAGCTGGGTGTGGTGGCAGTCGCCTGTAATCCCAGCTACTCTGGAGGCTGAGACAGGAGAATCATTTGAACCCAGGAGGCGGAGGTTGCAGTGAGCCAAGATCACACCATTGTACTCCAGCCTGGGTGACAAGAGTTAAACTCCACCTCAGGAAAAAAAAAAAAAAAAAAAAAAAAAGGCCATTTAGTGCTGCTTTCAAAGAAGAATTTAAGCATTGGAAAATGACAATGACAACTTATGGTCCCGGACTGTCTCACACTGATAAGTTCCTTCAGAACTCTCCCATGGTAGAGCTCTTCTCTGAGAAGCATGGCAAGCAAGGCTTCACTGTTAAACAATAAGGACCCCAAATCTCTTTTGGGAAGGGTGTTGTTTTCATCAGAACAAAAGGGAAACTCCTCTACCTGTGGCTTTGCAAGTTCTCTGTGATAAGTGTGTGTGTTCAGATGAGGTCTAGACGCTGTGCACTGGGTTTATGCATTCAGGAGAAAAGCTTAGCCAAGTCACTGCCTTCTGTTGTCTAGGCTGACAAGTCCTTTGCCACCAGCCAAGTGCTCCTTTTCCCATTTCTGAACAATCTTGTTATAATCTTTCAGACAGGAAAAAGCATAGCAATTTGAACTACCCTGATTTTACCCTAGGAAGATTCAAGTTGGTGGAAGGCCGACACAAAGGAAAAAAAAAAATTGCTAACGGTGATGATCAACATTTATTGAGTGCTAAGTTGACTGTGCAAAGCACCCTACTCGGCTTATCTCAGTGAAACTTCACAACCCACCCCACCCCTGCCGCCGTGTGGGAGGTATTACTATTATGCTCATTTTACAAATGAAGAAATCCAGCTTTAGAGAAGTGAATTGATGTACCCACGGTAACTTGCCTGCCTGCATCTGTTTTCTGTAAGAACTCAAATATGTAATCGCAAAGATACCCATGGATACAGTAAGACCTCACTAAATTAAAACATCAAAGTTTGAGATTACCTAATTGAATGTGGTGAAAATCTTGATACAGACAATATTTTAAAATTGATGATATCATTTCATATAGCTAGAATTAACCTAAGCAAGTTAAAAATGACTACTTGCAACAGACCTATACTACATAATGATTTGTCAAAGACAAAAACACAGAAGCACTGAAAGTTGGGATTAAAACTTCAAAGCATATAAAACTTCCTGAGTTCTTGATTTGAAAAATTCACTTGTTATGTTTGGTTCTGTGTGTGTGTGTGTGTGTGTGTGTGTGTAAAACCTGAAACACTAGTAATTATTTCACTATAACTTACATCTACTCTAGCAATGAACATTCAAGAAGTGAGCATCCTCAATATGGGAGCCCTAAAGCCCCAAGTCCAGTATGTCTAACTCCACCCCTGCACTATGACTATCTGTGCTTGTAGATATTTGCAAAAGAATGTAACCAACTATGGAACTACTCCTTAAGGGGAACTGGGGAAGGAAATATAAAGTACCCTATCTAGTTCCATCACTTAGCAAAGAGCGCAATGTGTATAAAGCATAGATTTAATTTTCCAGTGTGTCCCTATGATATCCACTGTACCTTGACTTCTTCGGACACTTAGCTCTTGTGGTGCTTCCAGAACATCATCAGGATGGGGGAAACAGAGTCCGTGGAAAGGGCCCAAGTCAAAGCACTCATGTAGCAGTTGCATGTTCACTCTTGAGCACACACTCATGAACCCAACAGCTGTGCCTGCCACCTGAAATATCCAAAACACCTTATTATTCTTTTTTTTTTGAGACAGAGTCTTGCTCTGTCACCCAGGCTGGAGTGCAGTGGTGTATCTCGGCTCACCACAACCTCCGCCTCCTGGGTTCAAGCGATTCTCCTGCCCTAGCCTCCTGTGTAGCCATGTTGGCCAGGATGGTCTCGAAGTCCTGACCTCAAGTGATCTGCCCACCTCGGCCTCCCAAAGTGCTGGGATTACAGGCATGAGCCACCACACCCAGTCCAAAACACTTCATTACTTTATCAGAGGTCAAATGATTCTCATCAGGAAACCTCCAGAGCCCTCAGTATGTGGTCGGCTGGTGGTCTGGCAGGCACCCTGAGATTTAAGGGAGGAATGAGTCTCTTCCTTAAGTACATAAAACATGCTCAAAAATGTCCCAGTAAGTGACCACTGAGGACACACCTAGTGGTGCATAAGTAACAGGGAAATTGCCAGAGTTCTTGACCATTCAACCATTGGGATACTTGCCCTCTGCTCAGACCATGCCCCTGCCTGCTCCATATCCTCTGCCATTTGGTGTCATGTGTTTGTACCCCAACATAAGCCTGGTGCTTCTGTCTACTTTCCTCCCCTCTGCCATGCACATTTCTCAGGAATACAGGTCATTGTTCCAGTGCTCATGTGATCAGCCCCCAGTACAGAGAAAGTCCATGGACCCTAGCTCCTTATCAGGTAGAAACTCTTCAATTTGTCTTGAACTCACTTATTTATTAACTGGATAGTCTGATGGGGAGGAGATATGGGGAAGGAAGTTTGGTGGAAAATGTTCGAGTGAAGTAAACTTGAGTCAGGCTGGGCTGGTTCATCAAGTGGGTCTCATCTGCAAACGTCTAACTTCCCATCACCCCGAAATGCTGGTTCTGAAGCTCTTGCAGTTGTCCCCGTGATTTTCGGTCTTTGATGAGTAATACATAGGTGAGAAGATGAGTAACTAGCTGATCTGAACCCTGGTTGGGTACCAGGTATCTGATTGGTACCAAAACATTAGAAATTAACAACAGACTTTAATTCTATCATATTCCACATTGAGAGACGGCTGTGACTGAAACTCCTTATTATATCCCTTAAGTAATTCTGTATTTCATTGTTTTCTGCAAGGAAACTGTTTAAAATTTTAAAAGAGAGAGAAAATACATAGTCCTTTGAATTTCACATAAAATAATTATTAAGTAGATTTTAAGTAAATTCTGGTTGACTGATTAGACTCTGATAGCTGTTATTAGAAACCCACATTTACTGGGTCCTATCTCTCAAGTGTTCAGACTTTTAGATAACCATTGCATTCAGAAAGTAGCAGAACTCAATAATCACAGGCATTCTCCATTTCCAAGAATGCAGCATCTTTCCATAAATGCCCAGTCAGAGAAAATGGTTAATGCTTTAACCTCCTAAAACAGAGAATCAGGCTACAATAATACTCAGTTTTTAAAATGACACCAAAAAAAATTAGGTATTAAACTACTATTTGTTCTCCAACATGTCTCCCAGTTAAAAATCATTTGCTCTCAAATGTGTTTGCAAAATAAAAGTGAGACTTCCTCTATTTTCTCCTCAAAACTGAAATACAAGGGGTATTTTTAAAAATTACTTTTTTCACGTATATTCCTTTCTTTACAGTCCCCCTAAAATGATACTGCTGAAAAAGCCTGGATTTACACAGCTGTTTTATAAAGCCATTGACACTTTAATAAAAGTCCAAAATAAACATTTTAATTTTTTTCCCAAATAACAAGTGATTGTTTGTCTTGTTTGCACTCGTGAACAAAGGCTGCATAGCCGCAGTTGTCTGGCTTCTCTGTAATTTCAGGCCCAAGACTCAGCAGACGCTGATTAACCAATCCATCTACCATATGTGCAGAAAGAGACGGCCAGCCTCACTCTCGGCAGGGAAAATTGGCATCCATCTTGGTTCACATGGAGATGTCCTTCTAATCCACAGCCGCGCTGGCGCAACAAAACTTCGATGGCCTGAAATACCTTTTGCTGGCTTCACAGCGAGCTGCATGTGCATGATAAGAATGTATTATTTATAAGACCGCTGTTAGTAATGAGCTATTACACTAATGGCTCATTGTGTTTGGAATTTGATTTCAAATGGCATGGATCACACATTCTGATGAAAATGAGAAAAACATGTTTTGCCATTAGGAACAAAGATTTAACGTTCTCCAATTCTACAACCTGTTATATTCCCATCATTCATCCAGGGTTGTAACAATTTACAAAAGTTCACAATTACAGACTACAACAGAGCAAGGACATATTGTGGAAGTGTCTGCTTTTTCCTTTGAGTTTCTTTCAAATAACCGATTTGAGACTGTTCTTAAATATGAATCTGCAGGAGTATCCAAATGCATTCTTGTGTAGGCACTGAAAAAAATAAATGGATTTAATGGACTTTTTTAACTTGTACAACAGAAAAGCATTGATTGCTGGCTGTTATCTATCTTCCTGGTGACAGAAGTACTTTCCACCACAAGTGTCTTCAATTATCTTATACTGGAGAACAAAACTGAAGGTTTTGTTTTTCTTGCTTGTCCTGTAAAGATCTACATCATGATACATAAGGTTTAGATTGCTAGAAAACTATATGTACTGTGGCCTTGTCTTCCCAAACAGGTCCATATTCCACCATGAGGGTTTTGCCCTCATTGTGACCACTGCTGGCTCTGATTCTCTCCTCCTGATGCCAAGCGCATGGCTGACCTGGCAGGCTCTCCCTGCCTGCAGGTCAGTGGTGCCTACTCGGACCACTGCTGCCCACACCATGGATGATGCCAAAGCAGACGCTCTGCCCATCTGTCACTAGGAGCCGCCGTTGGCCTCCAACTACCCTTCCCTAAAACCTCAGCTTGGAGTAAACACCAGATGTCAAGGTAAGCCAGGGTACAGTTATGACAAGGAACTTGTATGAAGTGATGGCCCCAAACTCCTCCAAACTAGCTATCAAGCCAAAGAAAGTCCTTGTAACTAAAAACCCTTTCAGTCATAAGGGTTTCCCACAGGGCACAGCCTTGCCCTCAGGCATGCTGCATGCATGGCCTGGAACTGCCATGGCTGTTCAGAAAGACAAAAACTTGATGGACTTCTTTCTGTTTCCTCTGGTTGGCAGTGGTTGCCTTAAAGTAACATGTGCCTGTAAATGCCTAATCAGCATTCCAGGGGGGGAGGGGGGAAGCCCAGATCTGTAGCATTTGCTGATTTCTGAGGTATAAGCACTCTCATCATGGCCGATGGGGGGAAAGCCCAGATTTGTAGCTTCTGCCGATTTCTGAGGTGTAAGCATTCAAATCATGGCCAATGTCAGGTGAACAGTGTGATCTCACTAAACATGTAGTTGGGAGGGAATGCACAGTAGCTAGCCATTATTTCTTACATCCACTGTATAGAGACCACAGACATTTTTTTTTAAAACCCTCAAGAGCATGGAGAATAGCAAAAAAAAAATTGAAGGTGATGAATTTCAAGTATTTATTAACTTTGTTTTAATATAATTTATTACATTGTATGTTTCTATAATTTAATTTTTAATAATAGCTGTATTTAACAAGCAGTTTGCAGAGTTCCTGAAGATTTACAATCAGCCCTTGAGAGCCAGAGCAAGCTGGCTCCAGCACACCATTGCCTAAAAGGCCCCTAGGGAGGCAGGAAAAAGGGTAGCAACAGCATTGATCTTGAACCCCAAAAGGCTTCAGACATCAGACATGGCTCACTTCAGATTAGAGGTCCCCTCCCAGATCCCAGCTCACAGTCTTGTTTCTGCCCTTCCATTTGAAGATCGAGGTCTGTGGTCTCCCCTCCACAGAACACAAAGCCTCTGATGCTTGAGGCAGCACAGCCTCTGGAAGGAGATGGGGCTGGATGCCCTCTACCTCTTTCAAGACACCAAAGAATCCTTGCAGGGTTGGAACCTCAGTTTTCAGCCTACGGCTTTGCTCTGATGTTTACACACACTGAAAGTGTGAAACATATGGCAAGAGAGAGAAAGAACGTGGAGGAAGAGGTCACTGCGGCTTCTCTACAAAGCACTGACTCAAGTGATTCAGACTAAAACTAGTACCTCGAAACCAAATAATTAAAAGCCTTCCAAAAGCAAAGACCCTGATTAAACCTGATGAGTAAAGTCTGGTCATGAAAATCCTTACTGGGGTCTGTATGAATCATTTCACTTCTCAGGAGTTTCTGTCTAGTTGTGTAAAGATAAGCTTTCCAAATGGTGCTGCTAGGCCCAAATGCTGCCAGCCCTCCCTTCTGTGGCTAGCCTGGTAGCCTGGGGCTAATGGCTCAACGAGAATACGTGAAAGCAGGTTGTTGAGAAACCATGCCAAAACCTAAATATGAGAAAATAAAATAAACATTTAAAAACTAAAATAAAAATAAATAAAAATTCTTTCAATGTAGTACTTCAGAATCTAATTTCCAGGGCCAATTGTCAGCTTCAGAAACTAATACCCACATGTTTATAAAGTCATGTCATTCTCACCAGGTGTGTTTTACCCTCATGTAGATGAGTGTTTCACCACCTGGACTGCACATTGGAATCATCTGGGGAGATTTTTAAAAATCCAGATTGAGGCCAGGCATGGTGGCTCATGCCTGCAACCCCAGCACTTTGGGAGGCCGAGGCAGGAGGACTGCAGTTTAAGACAAGCCTAGGCAACATAGTGAGACCCTGTGTCTAAAATTAAAAATAAATATATGGATTATGTCTCACCCCCAAAAGATTCATTTAATTGGCCCGAGGGTACCCCTGCAACAGGATTTTTAAAAATGGATATAATTGATATAATTCGACTACCATAAAAACAGCCCTTTAAGAAATACACAATTCAGGCCTAGTGCACTGGCTCACACCTGTAATTCCAACACTTTTGGAGGCCAAGGTGGGCAGATGACTTGAGGCTAAGAGTTTGAGACCAGCCTGGTCAACATGGCAAAACCCCATCTCTACTAAAAATACAAAAATTAGCCAGTGTGGTGGCAGGCACCTGTAATCTCAGCTACTTGGGAGGCTGAGGCAGCAGAATCACTTGAACCCAGGAGGTGGAGGTTGCAGTCAGCCAAGATCACACCACTGCACTCCAACCTGGGCAACAGAGCAAGACTCTATCTCAAAAACAAAAAAACAAAAAAAAACAAAAAAAACACACACAATTCAGTGGTTTTTAATATATTCACAAAATTGTACACCCATCACCACTATCTAATCCCAGAACATTTTCATTCCCCGACCAACCAATGCCTATGCCCAATATTAGTCACTTCTCCTTCCCCTTTCCCTCCAGACACTAATCTACCCTCTGTCTCTACAGAAGTGTCTATTCTAGGCTTTCATCTAAATGCCATCATACAATACGTGGTCTTTATGACCGACTTCTTTTCCTTAGCATCGTTTTCAAGGTTCCGACATGCTGTAGCATGTATCCGTGCTTCATTCTTCTGTTTCCTAGTACTATTCCCTCGTATGGATATGCCACAACTTGTTTACCTAGTCATCAGTAGACAGACATTTGGCCTATCTCTACTTTTTGGCTATTATGAATAATGCTGCTATGAACATTTGCATACAAGTCTTTGTGTGGACACGTGTTTTCAATTCTGTGTATGGAATTTCTGGGTCAAATGGTAACTCTTACGTTTAACTTTTGGAGAAAATGTCAGACTTTTTTCCAAAATGGCCATGGCATTTTATATTCCTACCAGCTATGAATGAGGGTTCCAGTTTCTCCACATCCTTGCCAACATCTGCTATTGTCCTGCTTTTTGATTATAACCCTCCTAGTGGAGGTAAAGTGGTATCTTACTGTGATTTTGATTTGCCTTTCCTTAATGACTAATGATGTTGAATGTCTTTTCACATGCTTATTGGCCAATTGTATCTTTTATTTATTCATTTTTTTGAAAAGTGTCTATTCAAATCATTTGCCCACATTTTATGTGGATTATTTTTCTACTGTTGTGAGAGTTCTTTGTATATATTCTGGATCCAAGTCATTGGCATGGTATGGATAGTTAAAAGCCTCCCAAGTGATTTGCATATGTGCCAAGTTTGAGAACCACTGATGTAGAACAAAGCCTCAAACTGCTCATGTCATCCAAATAAGAGAACTTTTCATTCCAAGTTTCAAGAAAAGTAATATAGTAATATTCTTTAAACAGCTCTTATAGTTTTAACAAATAATGAGTAATGAGTAGATGAAGAATCATGAATTAGAGGGTGTGGGCTGTCTTTTGGGCCCAATAGGCTGGGCCTTCTGATTTGTTTAGAAAAGCTGGGAATCAACCCAAATGTCCATCAGTGACAGACTGGATTAAGAAAATGTGGCACATGTACACCATGGAATACTATGCAGCCATAAAAAAGGATGAGTTTGTGTCCTTTGTAGGGACATGGATGCAGCTGGAAACCATCATTCTTAACAAATTATCACAAGAACAGAAAACCAAATACCGCATGTTCTCACTCATAGGTGGGAACTGAACAATGAGATCACTTGGACTCGGGAAGGGGAACATCACACACCGGGGCCTATCATGGGGAGGGGGGAGAGGGGAGGGATTGCATTGGGAGTTATACCTGATGTAAATGACGAGTTGATGGGTGCTGACGAGTTGATGGCTGCAGCACACCAACATGGCACAAGTATACATATGTAACAAACCTGCACGTTATGCACATGTACCCTAGAACTCAAAGTATAATAATAATAAAAAAAAAAGAAAAGCTGGAAATTCCAATTGTTATATAGACTTTCATAATTTTTACATTAGCTGCTAATTCAAAAATATTTAATCATATATAACTTGAATCAAATAATGAGAAAACATTGCACAAATTCAAAATGAGACATTCTACAAAATGTCTGACCTGTACTCTTCAAAACTGTAATTCTCATGGAAGATAAAGAGTCATTGGAGAATTGTTCTAGATTTAAAAAGGCTGAAGAAACAGAGCACCTGAATTCAATGAATGGCCTGGAATTACCTCTGCCATAAAGGACATTACTGGGACTGTCAGAAAAATCTGAATAAAGTCTGTAGATTAGATAAAAGAATTGCAGGAACTAGTTGGGTGTGGTGGCTCACGCCTGTAATCCCAGCACTTTGGGAGGCCAAGGCAGGCGGATCACCTGAGGTCAGGAGTTCACCTCAGGTCAGCCTGGCCAACATGGTGAAACCCCATCTCTACTAAAAATATAAAAGTTAGCTGGGCGTGGTGGCACACACTTGTAATCCCAGCTGCTCAGGAGGCTAAAGCAGGACAATCGCTTGAACCCGAGGGGCGGAGGTTGCAGTAAGCCGAGATCATGACAGTGCACTCCAGTCTGGGTGACAGAGCAAGGCTCCATCTCAAAAAATAAAAAAAATAAAAGAATTACAGGAATCATAATTACTTGGCTTTGATCATTGTATTGCAGTTATCTAAAAGAGTGTCCTTGCTTTTAGGAAATATACATTGAAATACTTAGAGGTAAAGGGGCATCATGTATGCAACTTACTCTCAAATGGTTCAGAATATACATGAGAGAGAGAGAAAGCCAGCGAGAGAGAAAGAGGTGGGTGGGGAATTAGAAAGGATGAACAAGAGAACAAAACAAATGGGGTTGGATGTTAACATTTGGGGAATCTGGGTAGTTATAAACTTTCTTTAAGTGTGAAACTATGTCAAAACAAAACGTTAAAAAAAAATACCTCTCCAACTCAAACAAAATCCATCTGCCAGCAGAACGCTGGTTTGTGACTTCTGAAGTGTGAGATTTGGGGATTCTCAGAAATCCCCCTATGCACCCCTGGGGGGTCTTTTCCATTCCCTCTCACTCTAGGAACAAGGCAAGAATCTACAGCACCCTGGGCATCTGGAAGGACCTCGCAAAAGACAGCCTAAAGTCAGTAACCCAGGGGAGGAAGTTGGCCTGGTGCACCACCTGGAAGGGCAGTGGGAGGGCCGGGGTGGCCAGGGAGACAATGGCAGCTCCAGGGGTGCCCAGCAACACAAGAGCAACACCACTCACATCCCTCCTTCCTCTCACTAAGTGTGTCCCCACATGGATCAGTCACTAACCTCACACACAACAGCATGATTCTCTTCATCTTGGGCCTCTATTAGTTCGGCCAGGAAGTATTCACCGTAAGTTTCCTTCAGAATTGTGTCATAGCGCATAAATATTGGCATGAGATCGTCATGGTCTTCCACCCTGTTTAATAGAAAGGCTGAAGTTCAGTGTTCGTTCACTCATTTTTGTCCTTCAACGGGGCACCAACTAGGTGCCAGACCCTGTTCTAAGTGCTGGGGCTACAGCAACACTCATGATATCAACTTCCCTTCTTCTTCTTCTTCTTCTTTTTTTTTTTTTGAGAGGGAGTCTAACTCTGCTGCCAGGCTGGAGTGCAGTGGCGCAATCTTGGCTCACTGCAACCTCCGCCTCCCGGGTTCAAGCGATTCTCCTGCCTCAGCCTCCTGAGTAGCTGGGACTACAGGCGCGCACCACCACACCCAGCTAATTTTTGTATTTTTAGTAGAGATAGGGTTTCACCATGTTGGCCAGGATGGTCTCTATCTCCTGACCTCGTGATCTGCCCGCCTCAGCCTCCCAAAGTGCTGGGATTACAGGCGTGAGCCACCGTGCCCAGCCTGAACTTACCTTCTAATAGGAGAAACAGACAATAAAGATGTAACCAATTTAGACAATTCTAAACATTTCAAATAATGATACATGCTTTGGGATAGAGAGTGAGAGGGTCAAGTGGTCAGGGAGGACCTCTGTGAGGAGGGTCATCTGAGCTGAGAGCAGAATGAAGAGAAAGGGAGGAAGCTATGTTGAAACCTAGAAGTGGAACATTGCAGGCAGAGGGAACACAGTTGGCATGTGTGGGTGTGGGATGCAGGGAAGCACTTTTCATGGGCCAAGGGACAAGAGACTAGGGGCAGCACTTCCCAAAGATGTTCTAAGAAACACCACTATGATATTGTCCCGAGCATCCTCCCAGCCCAAATAATTCCAGTGCCTAAAACAATAACCCGTATAAGTCTCTTTCTGTTTCATAGTTATATATTAAAGACTCTGAGAAGCACTACAGTAAAGAATATTTAACCTTGTTTATGCATTTTTCAAACACTGGCCCATGGAATCCTTTATTCCTGAGATGTCTCTGCACTTGCCATGGAGGGGAAGGCTGGTGAGGTGATGGAGCACTGCTCGCCCTCCTGGGGACATCCACTCCGCTTCCATCCTCAGGACCCTTTACAGAGACCTTGACAACTAGTTGGGGATGGGGGGTGGCGGCGGGTGGGGACAAGAACCAGATTTATTGCAACTTGGGGAGGCTGGCTCCTGTGTTCCATCTTGCCGCAGGATTTAACACTCCTTTCTTCTTTTTAGCACATTCTTGGGTAAATTTAGTGCTATTTTTTACCTGTCTGGGATGTTCTTATACTTTTTTTTTTCTGATACTCTTCCTGTAAAAATGTTTCAGCTTTGTGTTATTTTCTTCTAGTATATCTGCTTTGGCTACTAATGTCTATTTCCTTCCCCCCGAGCTTTACCATGCTACCATCTTCATCATCCCATTTTATCTTCTAGTATGTTCTTTGACATTAATAGGAGCTCCATCCACTCAGTGATCAGTATATATATATAAAGCTCAGGGCTTTATCCGGATGATTTCTGCTACTGTGTTTCTCATAGCGATCCCAGGAGGGTGGCACTGCCATTTTCACTTTGCAGAGGGAGGAGAGCAAGGCCCATGGGGATGAGGAAATGCTTTGCCTGAGATGACAGAAATAGTTGGCAGCAGAGCCGTGATATGAGCTCTGGTCTAGTGACTTAAGCGCTGCCTTCACACTCCGCTAAGCTGACAATGCACTTCAGAAATACTCCTTTATTTTGACTCTTCTTTTGAAAATTTGCAGCAGGAAGCAAAAGAGTTGAGAGGGGGGAGTCCTCGGCTAGGGGTCAGAGGTTATCATCCAGCCAGCCCTGCCACCACTCCTCCTGCCCCTGTAGGAACGAATCCCCTGATCCTGCCACAGGTGTACTCCCTAAGCCTAAATTCTTTAAACTGGATGACCCCATGCATTCTGGATGAAAATCTTCACCCTGCTCCCAGGATGAAATCTTTGCCTCTGCGGACACAAGTATAATGGTTGAAATGATGCTGGTTTTTCATTAAAAACAGTAAGTATCTTGATGGAACAACTACACAGTTGAAAAACCAGGTCTCTGGTCTTTAAAACTTCAGAGATAAGGAGGGAGCCAGCCAACAAGACCATGGTACAAGGAGGAAAACACACACACAGAAGATGAGAATTCAGGATGGAAGGGACCATCACCATGACTCCTCAGGTTGAATCTTCTCGTTAACCTCTTGATACGGTTTGGCTGTGTCCCCACCCAAATCTCATCCTGAATTGTAGTTCCCATAATCCCCACATGTCATAGGAAGGACCTGGTGGGAGGTAACTGAATCATGGGGGCAGTTCCCCCCATGCTATTCTCGTGATAGTGAGAAGGTTCTCACGATATATGATGGTTTTAGAAGGGGTCTCCCCTTTCACTCGGCTCTCATTCTTCTTTCCTGCTGCCTTGTGAAGAAAGACACGTTTGCTTCCCCTTCCACCATGATTGTAAGTTTCCTGAGGCCTCCCCAGCGCTGTGGAACTGTGAGTCAATTAAACCTCTTTTCTTTATAAATAGCCCAGTCTCAGGTATGTCCTTACAGCAGTGGGAGAATCGATTAATACACCTCTTGTCAAAACTCTCTGGAAGGAGAGACAGCAAAGGGTCATTATCCAGGCAACCAGATCCTTTGTTTTCTTAAACTGTCAACCTGGCCCTGATGTCATCACCACCAAACAGTCTTATTCCATCAAGAAAGGGCATCAGCAGGAATTTCTAGTGATGAGGCTAAATCAGGGAGCCAGAAACAAATGTCAACCGTTTTTTGAATGGGTATGACTGTACTACTGATGCTGCAGTCATTTTTCAAGCTATTTCAGCCCTGCAATAATTTACCAAAGGAAGGCCTTGACCACTTGTCCGTCTATTTCTGCACGTGATCACTGAGCATTATCAGTGGTCACCTACGGCCCAGGGGACTGAGGGACCACCATAAATGCATTAAGTCTTATGGCGCTCTTGAAAATATTAGAAATAAAATGATACAGCATAGTGGTCACAGCCTGAGCAGGGGAGCCAGGTTGCCTGTATCTGGATCCTGCTTCTGCCCACCTGTGACCTTGTGTACTTTACCTCTCTATGTTACTGTGTGTGCATCTGTCATAAAAATAGTAAATGTTTAAAAAGATCATGTGCAATGTTATAGTTATTATCATTATTACGTAGGTAGGAGAAACCAAAAAGAACTGCAGAACTTCTACAGTCAGTGGGTGGAATGAGAGAGTTTCTTACTACAGAAGCTTGAATCACTGCACTCACTTCCCATTGACTACTGTAAGGAGAAACTCTGTCATTCCACCCACCATCACTAATCTTCTTAAAACCCTGCTTTCTTCATCTTACTTTAAAACTTTTCCATGCAGCCATAAGAAATAATGAAATCATGTCTTTTGCAGCAACATAGTTGCAGCTGAAGGTCATTACCCTAAGCGAATTAACTCAGGAGCAAAAAAAACAAATGCTGCATGTTCTCACTCATAAGTAGGAGCTAAACAGTGGGCACTCATGGACATAAAGATGGTAACAATAGACACTGGGGACTTCAAGGGAGGGGAGAGAATGGGTTGAAAAACTGTTGAGTACTATGCTCAGTACCTGGGTGATGGGATCAATTGTACCCCAAACCTCAGCATCATGCAACATACCCAGGTAACAAACCTACACATGTACCCACTAAATCTAAAATAAAAGTTGAAATTAGTTTTGAAAAACTTCACTTTTGCAAGCTCCCCACTGTTTCTGGGATGGGCACAAAATTCTTTGCCTCCATCTTTCCACCCTAGTCACCAATAATGATACGAGTTGATTCACTTATTGTCTCTAGAAGGAGACTTCACCATCTTCCCTCCTTCCCACCTCTATTCCCAGCCAGTGCTCTGACCCCCTTGCCCACAACCAATTCCAGCATCCCCAAAGCTCATCTTCACCCTACACCCTCCAGTGACACTTCTCTCCCAACCTCCTTTCCCAGGAACCCAATGGTGGGATCATCACTGGATATATATTGTCCAGTTCTGGTGCTAATTCTTATAGCCAAGGTGTAGCATCTTCCCAACCAGGGAAAATGTTCTTTAGGGAAACAGAAGGAATTCTGTAGCAGTTCTGTAGCATGTAGCCCAACAGCAATAGCCAACGTGAACCGGGCCCATACCTTGTGCTGAGAACTTGTCAAGGGTCCCATTTACAGTGATAGCAGTGAAGGGCAGAATTTTTATGCCCAAGGGGCAGCATCTAGGCAGTCTGAACCTATGGTCCTATGCTGGTGGCATCATAGCCCCTCTGCTTAGCCTTCTGACTCTACTGACTAAGAAACTGGCAAAGTCACTTCAATGCTAAGCCTTGGTTTTCTCATGTACAAAAAACAGGTAGGGACAAGAATAGCTGCAAGATCCAAATGACGCATTAAAGCCTGCTCTCTGGGGCACAGTAAGTCCTTAGCAAGTGTTTGTTCTCTACATGAGCCCTCAGAACCTTGGCAGAAAAAGCCTAGAACATTCTGCTGCCTTCCAGGAACAACTCACTTCCCCACTTAACCTGCCAAAAGGGTGTTGCTAATAAGAGGTGGTGGCTTTTCTCTGTAAGAAGAGTCCTTGATGATATTGGCTAAAAATAATCTGTAAAAAATTCTAGGAGACAGTAGTCAACAAATCCATTTTCAAACATTTTGCCAAAAATAAAAGGTTGCATCAATATTTATTAACAGACATTTTAAATAATGGAAAAATAATTCAATAACCTAATCATTTTAAGTGAATGAAGACAGCAATCACCATAGGCTTTTATTTATACGATGGACACAAAAATATTACTCTACAGCTATAAACATCAGGAATAAAGGTTCCGGGAGACCCAGAGCCCTAGGCCTGCTCATGAAACCGAGCAACTCATTAACAAAGTTATCCACAATCATACCTCAACACGAATTCTTCTGGGAAAAACAGAAAAACATCCAAATCTCGGAGTTCTGAAGAGGCTCTCTTAAGCCCTTCCCCAAAATGGATAAAGAGGAACTTGTTCTGCTAAATGCATTCCTTGGGGTAATTGATAATTTATGATCTTGCATCAGCCCGAGTGCTAATGATAAAGTATGACATCAGCCTCACATAGTCTCAAATGGCATATGACAAAGTCCAGCCCCACAGAAACAAAACACCCCAGCTATGGAAAACAACTCATGTAGTCAAATGTTGCAACGTGAGTGTTCTGAGGCAACAAGCGCTGCCTGTCAAAGTCAGGATGCAAGAAGAGCCACTGTGAATTTGGCGCGGCAGCGCCACGTGCCCTGGCATTGACATGCTGCACAGTGTTCCAGTGGTGATGACGATGCGGAGTTTATAGATCAACACAGAGTGCAATGGAAATAGTACAGTTCTCTGAGTGAAAAGCAAAGTTACTTTATATCTTCCATTCAGAATGTGGCTTGGAGGGGGCAGCAATGTGCTTGTTAATGTCATTAATTATACAATATTTTATTTTAACTTCTCTGGAGGAAATAAACGGTCCACCTCATAAAGACTTATCAATCTCTCAGACACCCAGATTTCCATCAGACTCTGAAAACTGTGCCATGTGAAATGGAGTTGAACCCACACCTTAAGAAAATCGACCACCTCTCCAGGACACCCTACTTGAGAAATGGGTGTCTTCTAAGTCCACAGCTAGTAATGAGCCGGTAGCTCTCACTGGCTTCCTGGGAGCTGGGGAGAAGTGAGGACAAACTCCCTCAGCACTTCCACCAGTCGGTTAGCTGGGCTTGCTAGGAGCACCGCGACGTCCAAGCCATGCAGAGCTCTCCCCTGCAGCCTGATGGGTCTCTGGGTGACACGCAGATCCTGAAATTGCTTCATTGCCTCCACGGTCTGGCTGCTGCACTACATGATTACGGCTCCAGAGGAAAACTTGCAGGCCCGCTTCCCTCGAGTCTGAGAGGTGTGTATCACTTCCCTGCAAGCACAGAAGCCCCTGCGAATGCACAGACGGAAAGCTCACACTTAAGGACTGGAGTGACAGCAGCAGCAGCAGGCCACCTCTTCTCGATGCACCTTTGCATCCAGAATCCTGGCACAGCCTCCTCGTTCCTGTCTGATGATAGTCTCCATATCCAGACAGGATTTGCATTTCACTAGCTGGACTTTAAAAGGTACAGTTGTAAAAGGAATTCTGCTGTCACTTCAAACACCATCGATATATTTCTTCAAACCTGTGTGTGTGTGTATTTTAAGAAACCAGCGAAGAAAGAAAAAATGTCATAGAAAATCTAGTGGTAGTGCCAGAGAATGCAGTGTGTTCTAGTTACGCCAACTTTTTACCATGCACACTGTCTCAGTGTGGGGTAGGAGAACCTAAGATCAGCACCAACTAGATTGTTCTTTGGCTTCAGGTATGCAAAACCAAGCACCTTTTTTCTTTCCAAGATCTCTTGTGACCTCTAGTGGTCTTCTTTAAGAAAATCAAATCTATCATTTCTAAACTCCATACAGTATATTCCATTGTAGAACTTCAAAATGGGTTTTGGAGTCATTCAGCTTCTAGTCCTTGGAAAATGTCATGATTTAAAAAATTATGAAGGGTTTTAAGCTCAAATTTGTCACGTGCTTTTCAAAGCACATCTGATCTAAACGTCCATCCTGGGATAGTATGGCTCCAGCTGGATCGTCAACCAAGGTCTACTTACTGGGTCACTTACCAATCTTACTCATGAAGATTGTTGGGGAAAATCTGTCATTGCTCTACCCCTTCTTTTGGAATGCTTTAGGATATTCACAACAAACATCAGAATGTTTATTCATATGAAATTGCTCAGAAGTCAAGTTTAAGTGGATTTCTAAAAAGCATGACATGAGACTATCAAATGCTTCATGAAAATGATTGCCTTAAGAGTTAAAACTTTGTAATTACAAACCACCAATCTTAAATCTTAAAGAATGATTTTTTCATCTATTTTATTTTCTAATTTCAATAGTTTTGGGAATACGGGTGGTTTTTAGTTACATGGATGAGTTCCTTAATAGTGAATTCTGAGATTTTAGTGCATCCATCACCTGAGCAGCGTACACTGTACCCAATAGGTTGGATTTTATTCCTCACCCCCTCCCAACCTCCCCCTTCCCAGTCCCCACAGTCCACTATGTCACTCTGTATGCCTTTGTGTCCTCATAGCTTAGCTCCCACTTACAAGTGAGAACATACGGTATTTGGTTTTGCATTCCTGAGTTACTTCACTTAGAATAATGGCCTTCAGCTTCATCCAAGGTGCTATAAAAGACACTATTTTGTTCATTTTTATGGCTGAGTAGTATTCCATGGGGTATAAACATCATATTTTATTTATTCACTCATTGGTTGATAGGCACTTAGGTTGGTTCCATATCCTTGCAATTGTAAATTGTGCTGCTATAAACATGTGTGTGCATGTATCTTTTTCATATAATGACTTATTTTCCTTTGAGTAGATTCCCAGTAGTGGGATTCCTGTATCAAGCGGTAGCTCTACTTATAGCTCTTTAAGGAATCTCCACACTGTTTTCCATAGTGATTGTACTAATTTACATTCCCACCAGCAGTGTAAAAGTGTTCCTTTTCACCACATCCATGCCAGAATCTGTTGTTTTTTGACTTTTAAATTGTGGCCATTCTTGCAGGAGTAAGCCAGTATCTCATTATGGTTTAATTTGCATTTCCCTGATGATTAGTGATTTTTCATCTATTTTAAAAAGCAACAAGGTTGAGCCAATTTAATCAACCATTGTTATCAACAAAGAAGAAATACTCCACTAAGGAAACTTCAGTTATTTCACAACATTGTTTGAAAGCACATAATCCTTTCCTTGGCCAAGTCTCCTCCCAGCCCCAGGAGGACTTGAAAAAGACAGGTTTTCCCCCAGAAAAAGAGCATGCCAATAGTTTCTAAATCTAAACATCTCAAATCCACCATGGATGATTAATGAAGCCCACCGTAGATTTTAAAGGTGTGTCCAGAAGTAGCTATGCTTTATTTCAGATAGTATGAAAAGTACAAAACAGTAACTTCATTAATTACTGTCTAAGTAGACAGGCAGATTACAGCATAATTTTCCACATGCATAAATCAAAGAAACAGGACAGGGGATTACAGCATTAATTCATTGGTTTTGAATGTGTCACTAGCCAAATGGCCAAAGGATAATTACATCCCCAAACCCTTCACTGGTTCAGTGTCTTAAGAATTGTGGGCCGGGCGCGGTGGCTCATGCCTGTAATCCCAGCACTTTGGGAGGCCGAGACGGGCGGATCACGAGGTCAGGAGATCGAGACCATCCTGGCCAACACGGTGAAACCCCGTCTCTACTAAAATACAAAAAAAACCAGCTGGGCGTGGTGGTGGACGCCTGTAATCCCAGCTACTCAGGAGGCTGAGGCAGGAGAATGGCATGAACCCGGGAGGCGGAGCTTGCAGTGAGCGGAGATCTTGCCACTGCACTCCAGCCTGGGCGACAGAGTGAGACTCCATCTCAGAAAAAAAAAAGAATTGTGTTCTTCACCATTAACTATCAGTGCAAGTAACTACCGTTGCAATGGATGTCAAAAAACATGTGAGGGAAATTAAGAGACAGGAAGTAGCCTAAGAGCCACACAGCCATGCCCGTCTGACTTCTGTAAAGTCTCCATTTTTCTAGCATTCTTAAGGAGGGAGGTAGTCCACACAACTGCATTCTCCAGATACATGAAATCCTGTGCCTGCAAGTATCAAAACTCGAATTTGAACATGTGGATCGAGGGCTTTCTAAAATGTGCCGCACCTCTCTACCTTCTGCAGGCAAAGGCACCAACTGCCATACTGTCATACAATTCACTTCCACATGAATTCACTACTGTCCACTTATCTTCTTACAAACATCCCTTCCTCACTGCAAAGTATCCACTGTCACCTCTTTGCTATCATTCCTCCTGTGCTTTGCTTCTTTCAGATTTTCTGTGGGCACACCATCAGGGGCCGTATGTGCAAGACCTCAGGTTAAGGTATCCAGGTTTATTTCAAGTTTTGTGAGCCTTGTCCACTGAAGGTTATAGTCCATAGCACTCAAGTTTTCAAGAGAAGAAAGGAAGAGAAGGAGGAAGCGAGGAAGGAAAGGAGGGAGAAAGGGAGACCAAACCACAACCATCTGTTACCAAATGCTTACTGGGAGCCAGGCACTGGGCTGAGCACATCCCACACCTTTTCTCCTGCACCCTGCATCCTGAGTGATAAGCGGGGTATTAGGGAGTAAATTAACAGACAATACCTTACTAAAAAGTGAAAGGAATAGGGAATTTTTGGATGGGCTGTTTCTATACATGTCATTTTCAGTGTTGGATTTATATACAAGTTTTCTATTACAATAATGCCTTGCTGAATAACTAAGTTGAAAGTACTTAAGCCCTACATACCTCCAGAAAATGATAATTCCCAAGATACAAGTCGAGTATCCTGACTAAAACTTAAGAAAACACTTTCAGAAATTCGCCTCTGTCAGTTGTAACTAACTCATATCTATCCCCTGCCTAATCCTTTGAAATTGTCTAGAATTGCCTACTTTGTAGGAACATGTTTAATCATCCAGTAGGATGTTAGCTTAACTGGAAATTACTTTAAATTCAAGTATTTTATTCATTTAAAATGGAACCTATAAAAGGCACTCAAACTCTCACACATTTAGACAAACGCAATTTAAAGCAACAAAATACTATTTTGACCTAACAGATGGGGAAACTCTTTTTTTTCTTCTTCTTCTTCTTCTTTTTTTTAGACAGTCTCGTTCTGTCGCCAGGCAGAGAAAAAGGAGAAAAAGAGCAAATCAGGCTGTGGGTTGGGGAGAGGCCAATGTCTGGGCAGGCGGGCCCCCTCCCTCTCACCCAAAGTTCTTCTGATTTTTCTTTAATAGATATAGAAGCATCCAAGTTATCTATTTTTTCTTAAATGAGTTTTGGTAATTTGTGTTTTTCAAGGAATTGGCCCATTTTTATCTAAATTGTTGGATTTATTGACATTGAGTTATTTGTAGTGTCCCTGTATTAATCTTTTAATCCCTGTAGGATCTGTAGTGATATCACCTCTTTCATTCCTGATACTGGCAATTTGTCTTTTTTCTTGGTCAGTTTGGCTGGAAGTATCAGTTTTACTCATCCTATCTGTGCCTTTTTAAATTGCCAAATCTAATGGCTTCACTTTTACTCAAATAATTTCATTGCCCTGCATCTTTCGCCACTTTATGAGTCTGAATTTCTTCTATATTCCTCTCCCTCTCTTCTAGTTTTCTTTCTTATTATTCATAGCTTGTTTTCATTTTTCAAAGTTCTGCCCTGGTTGGTACTATGCTTTTTCACGGTACAATCTCCCCCTCAGCAAGACATCTCCTTCATTTTCATGATCTCCCCACTTATCGACAAACTGACAACTCACAAATGTATATCTCAAACCTGGCTTTTCCCTCTATTTCGATTTCCAACCTTCTCCTGTCCATTTAAATCTATTATTTCTACTTTCAGTTAATAAAATCACCATTTCCCCTAAACCTGAATTACCATTAACTCCTCATCCCTCAACTCCCCCATCCAACTGTAACCAAGTGCTACTCTCTAACATGTCTCTCTGTATCTATGCACCTGACCTGATCCTTTCCCCACCATGTAAACCAAAAATAAAATTCTAAGCCCCTCAAACCAATTGAATGGACTCCTCCTCTCAGCCAAGGGTATTCCAACATAAACCTGAAATACCAGTTCAGCCCATGATGGGAATGGGTGGTCAGTCATGCCTCATTATACTTTCCCTTTGGCATTAACGCACAGCTGACCAGGATTAACATGAAAACAGAGACCTTAAGAATGACAGAACAGACTCTTTGTAGGAATAAGATACCAACATGACAGCAGGGCAGGCCCTGAAATCAACTGAAGTATTTTACCCCAAAATATATTTCTTTGACATATTTTGAAATGGCCCTGTAAAGCTGTCTCTTCTGAGAAAATTCTGCATTCTGTGGGGAATCCCCTTCCCTTTCCAGGCATTTTTTTCCTGATCCAAGAGAGAATTAACTAAGAGTCAGGCATATTTTTAAGTTCGATAAAAAATATTTACAATCTATTCTCTCTGAAGCCTGCTACCTGGAGGCCTCATCTGCACAATAAGAACCTTGGTCTCCATAACCCCTGTCTTAACCCAGACACTCCCTCATATTGATTCCAGGTCTTTAGATAAACCCTTTCAACCAACTGCCAATCAGAAAATCTTTGAATCTGCCTATGACCTGGAAGGCCCTTCCCTGCTTTGAGTTGTCCTGTCTTTCCAGACTGAACCAATGCACATCTTACGTTTATTGATTTGTGTCTTATATCTCCCCAAAATGTATAAAACCAAGCTGTAGCCCAACCACTTCAGGCATAAGTTCTCAGGACCTCGTGCGGCTGTTGCAAAGTTCCCTGGTCACTCGTATTTGGCTCAGAATAAATCTCTTCAAACATTTTACCGAGTTTGACTCTTTTTGTCAACAACCTGGATCTCTGTGACCTGTCGCTGCTAGAATTCCAGCCTGTGTCATGATCTCCATGATCTTGGTTTCTATCTCTATCTGATTCCTATCTCTATGGATGCTTTTCACCCATTTTGTACATCATAAAAGTGTAATCAGCAGTACTGTATACACTTTTTGTTTCTAAGTCTGCCTTCACTCGGCATAAACCTTCTGAGATTGATTCACGCTACTATATGTAAATGGTTCATTCCATTGAATTGCTGAGTAGCATCCACTGTATAGATGTACCACAGTTTGTAAGAGTAAACAACATTTACTGATGGATGGACAATTAGAGGGTTTTTTTTGGGCGGGGGGAGCGGTTGTAATGAAGCTGTCTTCATCTCTCTCTGTGCACCCCGCTTCTCAGCTACCAACGTGACAGTTAACTGAAGTGAGTCTCTCCCCACCACTTAACTCTAAGGCCCTTTGTCATAGTAATATTTAATATTTCCTGGGCCCTTACATGTGGCAGGAAGTGTGCTATGTGCTTGACATTCATTAGCTCACAATCATCACAATCTTGTGCTGTAGACAATAGGCTTACACCCACTGACAGAGGGAACTTACACCCCCGCAGAGTTCACTTTCCTTTTGTAAGTTAACCCACCTGGTGAGCAGGAGAGCCAAAATCAGAATCCACATCTATCTGATGCCAGCATTGCAAACTCTTAACAACAATGCCATACTACTGCTACATGCCTGGTAAATGATAGGCTCTTACTTTTGTAAAGTTTTTAAAACTTTTAAAATACTTTTCTAAAGAAAGTCAGCATTCCTCAAACACAGCAATGGCTGATCCTAAAAGATACAATTTATTCTTCACTGATAAGCCAAGCAACCACCCCTGTGAGATGATTTCATAATGCACTCTTATTTCTAATAGCCACTTTACATCGCTCATGGTTGTGTGAGTCAGAACTCTGGCAGGGCTCAGCTGGGCATCCTCACTTGGGTCTTTCATGTGGCTCCAATCAGAGGTCAGCTGTGCTGTAGATATATGGGGCTCTCCTGGGCTGGGTGTCCACAATGGCTCGCTCACACAGTGGGCAGGGGAAGCTAATTGTCAGCAGGAGCCCAGCTGGGGCTGTCAACCACCCCTCCCCTGTGAATATGTGGCTTCTCCAGACTTCTTACATACGGCTGGCTTCCTCCAGAGCAAGCATCCTGAGAGTGCCAGGCGGAAGCTTTCCAGCCTCACAAGTCCCAGAGCACCCCTTTGGCCATGGTCTACTGGTCAAAGTAGTCACAACCCACCCAGCTCCAGGAAGAGAGGATGGAACCCCCAAGGCTTGAAGACAGGAGTGCCAAGGTCACATCAAAGAAGAGCCTGCAGGGTGGAAGGTGGTATGGCAGCCATCTTTGGAAAACACTGCCACAGCCATCTCCCTAAAACTGCTGAACTTGGGGCACCTGATGGTAGAGACCTTCAACTTGGAAAACCCCTCTGGGGTCAACAGCATCCTCACTCACTGAATGTCAGAAAATAGTTGGGATTTACCAGGAAAACTGAACAGGCAGGTTCATTTTCAAGCTTGTTTCATTTGGAAGTTATCTTACTGGTGTGGGACCTAGGATTGTATGTTTTCAGAAACCCCTCAGGAGTCAATGCATAACGTTATAGCCACATAGAACGAAATGAGTATCATCAGATAGTCCTGCAAATAATGTCATTAAGGGGAACTATAAATATATCCAAATGAAGTAATGTTTATGCGTATTGTAAAAAAATTTTATCTGAGCTATGGTCACTTAGCATTGGTAGTTGAAAGAGTCTTGGGAAGATGACTGTCCCAGTGAAGCAAGCTTAGGTCACACAAGGCATGACTCCAACCGTACCTGGCTTTGCGAACGTGCAGCTGAGGATAGTGGCTGTGCCTGTGACATATATGCACTGCAAAGTCTTCCTCATACGTCAGACATGGAATGTTCCCCACTTGGTCAAAAACAGTTATGAGAGTTGAGCCTAAATCACAGAGATAAAGAAACATGTCCTTATCAAGAAATAAATTTGGGATGTCAGAACAAAATGTAGTTTCCATTCTAAATTGTGCTTTAATTGTTCTAATCAAATATGCATATGATACATTGAGGGCCTGGAGACCATTCTTATTTCTCATTCCCCAAAGCACCATTCTGGGAGTGAATTTTCAATGTTTGCTACTGGGGACCAGAGGTGGTTGGGTGGGCCTTACCTAGGCTCATGTAGGACGGCACGATGAGAAATATGAAGTGCAGCTCTGGCACTGCCTTATACACGGTTCTGGTGAGGAAAGAGAGGGTGGGTTGGTGTTAATAACAAAGCAGTCCCATTAGCTGGCACTTTATGAAGACAAACGCTGTCGCTAAAAAGGTGAGGTGCTCCTAAATCCACATGGGCTCCTTTGCTCCCCACCTGCAATGGCAAGAACAGCCTCAAGGCAATTTCTTTTTCTTCTCTATTTTTCCTTGGGTTCTAAAGGGCCCCTTTTCGATCTGTCCCACGGAGGCAGAGAGAATAAAGGGTGCCATGTTCATATGGCACACCAGATTTCTGCTAATATTAACCTTTGACCTGGCATCTGGACGGTCTGGTGTGACATTACAAAGTGACTTGAAAGCTGCGGTCACCACCCCCAAATGTCTGTGCAGGCTGTCAGAGGCTGTCAGAGACACATCGCCATGACTCGGTAGCCCTGCTGGTCATTTTCCATGCATCCTATTATTCAGGATGCTTTGAAGTCTGTCATGTTAATAAACATTTCTAAGGATAAGATGAAGAAAAGCAGTTTTTAGAAATGTCCAAGCTTGTGACACTTAACTCTTCTCCTACTCCTCTCACCCCAAATCCATTTCTTTAAATTACTGTACTACCAGTTTGCCTCAAATGATATCAGCGTGCAGAATGGACAATAGATTCAAAGAATTATCTTCTTTCAGAAATATTATTGCTATTCAAAGTAAATATTTTAATATAGCCACAAATTACAACCAAATTAAACACCCCAAAGAATTTCATGTCTTTTAAAAACTATTTCAAAACTATCCACATAGTCTCTTTCATGTTCACCACTGCACCGCCCCATCCACTCACCGAAGAATCTCTTTGCAACAGCCAACAGAATACTCATCCACGGCCACAAAGAGGTGCATGAACAACGTATTCAGGGGCTGCAGAAGAAAAGAGAACACAGATTAAAGGCTGAGTCAGCATTCGGGCTAGGTCAGAGCAGGGCTGGAGGAGGGTTTCGGGGCATCCACAGACACAGAACAGCCTGGCATTCAGGGTTGATATTTTATGTCTTAAGTGATGCAACACCCAGGCGGCATTGGAGCTGTGTCACTGAGTCCGTTTGCCGCCTTCTGTCCTCCTCGCTCAGAATTATTCAAGGAAACAGGGATCGTAAATGAGTCCAGAGCGCCCGCCCTTCCTCCTGCCCTCACGAATGAGCTGTGGGCAGGGAAGAGCCTGCAGGGGAGTGAAATCGATTATTAACTCAGTAGTCTTGTCCTCAGGGGTGTCTATGCCAAGTGAAAGACAATCACCCTTTTCCCGGCGCTCTTGAGTCAGCAGCTGCTGCTCTATTCATGTGACAGGCGGGAGAGATTCTCTTATGAATTTGAAAAATGGAAGGCAGATGTCACGTTCAGAATCCATTGGCTTGTTTTGTTCAACATTCCCAGAGTCAGAATCAAATATTACTCTTGGGATCCAGAAAACCTGGGAGCTGAAAACTCACAGTAGCAAGATTCTAACATGACTTTCCAGTTAAATCTTCCAAGTTTTAAAAGAGCTTTGTCTCCTCCTTCTGCAGATTTTTAACGTGGCCTAAACAATGAGTAAGTGGTTCAAACATCCACACATTGGTCCACTCAACTCGGTACCTCTGTGCGTATGAACAAATCTTCAAATTCTGGAAATAGTGCAGACGTGGACTGGCTGACTGGTGAGGGTAGTGCTAGCACCTATATCAGGACAGCACGGGTGCTGCCTAGGTTTCTTGTTTTTTGAATAACTTTCTAGACAGCTTTGTGGGACCAATGGCACTTCTGTGTGCCTTGCCCCCATTTCTGTTGGATGGTGTGTGACTCAGAAGCACTCGGAAAGAACTATATGGTGCCTAAAAGCGCAAGAGGAGAACCATGTTTTGATTCATGAGCTAGAAAACTCCCAAAAGGCAAACAATACAAATCCCAAAAGTCCAGATAACGATGACGACAACATGATTTTAAGCACTTGCTGTGTATTCACTCATTTAATCCCACAATAATCTCACTCAACATCTGCCTTACATTCTGAATAGGACTAGCCTCAGGAGCACATGGCTTATGATTTGCTTGATTTGTCTCCCAAATTCTCTCTTCCATCATAAATATGGCAATGCAAGATTTATTCTTTAGCTTTAGGATAAAAATCATTACTTCAGCTGCAAATACCCCTGGGATAGGTATTACATTAAACCTTAAGGCTCTATATACTGGTGACATCCAGCAGAAAAGTAATGCAAGCCACAAATGTCATTTCAAATTTTCTAGTAGACACATTAAAAAAGAATAAAGACAAACAGGTGAATTAATGTTTAATATTTAATCTAATATTTAACCTAATATATTCAAAATAGTATCATTTTAACAAGTAATCACTATAAAAATCATTAATGAGATATTATACACTCTTTGTTTTCTACTAAGTATTTGAAATCTGGCATATTTTATACTTATGGAACACCTCAATTCAGACTAGCTACATTTCAAGTGTTCATTAGTTACATAAAGCTGGTGGCAACCACATTGGACAGCCCAGCTCTACGCTGTCATAGAAGATAGTTTGAAAAGAAACAAAAGGGACATGTGTTTATGAGTAAGAGTGTTAATTTATAATTTTCAGAAAGGTAAAATCATAACCCTAATGCAAATATAAAATAAACAGCTATCAGAGGTTTATTCAACTTCAACTCATCAATTAATGAGGCAACCAGTGAGATGATAAAAATGATTCTTTGCACTTGAAGAGCTGGATACTTCAGCTGATTTACTAGGAAAAGGAAAGAATAAGATTGCTGGATTAGATACCAAATAACCATAATAAACCATAAACTTGGAGGCTGCCTCTTTCCAGACAGGAATTCTTTACATCCTAATGGACAAAAATCTACAGGCTAATCGCCATTCCTACAGCATTGTAAAACAGGCTAGTCAACCAAAGGTGCAAGCATTGGACTGAAATAATCTTTTTGGTCTATTTCCAAGTTTGGGATAATTTTTCTGACAACAGTCCTTGGGTATACAGGGTGGCAGGGTAGGAGAGAGCACAAAAGATGAGGGGAAGGCACCATCTAGTGAAATAAATGCTGAATAATTTGCTTAGGGGTGTGTGTATGTGTGCACATTTACACACGTGTACGGGGGGTGAATTCACCCACACACTAATTTGGCATTCCCTTTTCTTCTGACATGAGGGCTCTGGGGACATGCTGCAGAATTCCACCATAAGGCAAGGGTGCTGCCCAGAGTTGCATCCTCTGGCACTCCACAAAAACTGGGGCCTGTCTCTAGCCTGGCTCTGGCAGGTTGCATGTAGGGAAAGCTCAGATTTGGCACCAGGTACCCAGGCCAGACTCCTGGGAACCACTAACCTAGCTTCTGTTGGCCGACAAGTTGTCATGTGCCGGCAGCTAGAAGACATTAAATAAGCCAAGGTTCACGAGGGCATTTTGAAAATTATAGAATGTGACAGAAGTCTGAGGCTCTGCTGTCATGATTACAAGGGCAAGCGTGTAGATGGCAGGTGCTCTCCTAACATATCAACGACCTTGGACACTGACGCCTGGAGAACAACGCGAGACCTGGAAGCACACGTTTGACACTTCCACTAATTCTTCCCCTGCCCTCATTAGTGGAGCATGATCCAGGCCTTGCCAGCGGCTAGCCAACTTGGCAACTCCCTGCCCTTTCCTATCCCTTCTGGCACTACTCTCAGCCCTTTTCCTCCCCACCAGCTACCTTCACTTTTAAGTGTCATGATATCATACACTGTTCAGTGCAAAACTTGGAAAGACATAATTACAAACACAGGACTCCCCCTCAAGATTCAGGGTGTTCTAATAAGCACTGTATGCGATTTCTTACTGTGCATGGGATGTCACTGTCGAGCTCCCGGAACACTGACACCCAGTTGTCCTGCTTGGCAACATTCCAATTGGGGTAGTCCAGGAAGGTGGCCTGGGCCATGATCTCCTCCTTGTCATTGCAGAGGGTAACAGCAAGGTTTGCCTTTTCTCTGTAGAAATGATTAAAAATGCAAACATGAGTAAGATTACAAAAAGTGAGGTGAGGACATATCATTTTTTCCCCTCTGGCTACTGGAGCTCAGCAGCCATTGCATGAGGGCTGATAATCTTTGGAAAAGGTGGGAATGATATTGCAGCCACTTTGGGGTACATCGTTCAGGACAAGTGGTGCTGTTAACTAAACTTGTATTCAAAATGACATTTCATGAGAAAGGTATTACATTTATGATATTGAGTATCTACTATCTTTCCCTGAGAGATTGGCTAGGAAGATATTTGACTACACAGTTTTCCCTATCCTCTCCATGTTGCCAATACCACTGTGTTTGACCTAAACATCTGCGGTTAGGGTGGCCAAGTGTCCCTCTTTGCCCAGGACTGGGAGTGCCCAAGATATAAGACTTTCATGGCTTAAAAACATGAAAGTCCTGGGCAAACTCGGATGAATGGGTCACCTATACACAGTGGTAAAGCTAACAGTTTAGCTCCATCTCAGTTACCATTCTCAAGCAGTTCCTCCAAACTGTGAGTCCATGTCCCTGGGCTTACTGATTCATTCATATGGAATCTGGGAATCTGGATTATCGTCTGACCCAGCTGCAGAAATGGGGACTCTCAGGAGTCTTGCTTAAGCTAAAGTAACCCGGTGAGTTAATAAAGCGAAGAGAGGAGAAGCAGGCCTTCCAGTGTTATTCTGGTGGTTGTCTCAGAGGGACTATCTTGACAATCCCTCCCAACTGCTACCCTGTCTTGTGGCCCATCAACGCAGCAAGACTTAAAGGCACTTAAAGGCAGCCTATAGTTTACCACCCCAAGAACCATTTGTGCATAAATTTAAATATATTTTTTACTTTCTTAGTGAAATAAAATATACTGGCATCTTAAGTTGGAGGAAAAAATAGTTAAACAGTCACTCAAAATACAAAGAAGGCAGCAGTTACCCACGTTCCTTCTTGAGGAGAACAGGAAGAAGCAAGCATGTAACTGGAGGAAGAGGCGAAGAGGAGACGACAGGAAGACAGAAAGTGACATGGGCTTTCCAGCTATGTTTTTATCACAGAAGGAATACATTGTCAGTGCAGAAAGAATGAGAAAATCTAAGCAAGAAGAGAAAAAAATAATTTGGAAAATCAGTTTTAATCCCACCTTCCATAGATAACCAACTACTGTCAATACTTTGGTTTCTGTCTCTCCAGACTTATCTTTTCATGAGGGTAACTATATGTTGAAATGTACATCGTGTGTTTTTAAAACTGGAATCTGGCCAGGCACGGTGGCTCACACCTGTAATCCCAGCATTTTGGGAGGCCAAGGTGGGCAGATAACTTGAGGCCAGGAGTTCAAGACAGCCTGGCCAACATGGTGAAAACCCATCTCAACTAAAAATACAAAAATTAGCTGGGTATCGTGGTACACGCCTGTAATCCCAGCTACTCGGGAAGCTGAGGCAGAGAATCGCTTGAACCCAGCAGGCAGAGGCTGCAGTGAGCCGAGATCGCACCACTGCACTCCAGCTTGGACGACAGAGCGAGACTCCATCTCAAAAATAATAATAATAAATAATAAAAAAATAAAAATGGAATCCCACAACCTATACTATTTGTAGCCTGCTTTATCTCACTTGACAGTGGACCCTTTTACTAGAGCAGTTCACCAAAGAGCAGTCTCTCACACACATGCACTTCCTGTACTTTTTCTTTAAATCAATTTACTTTGGGCTTAAAGTTTTAATAGGAAATATACATCGCTACCATAAATGGAAAACCAGTATCTCTTACTATAAATAGAAGGTAAAGGCCGGGCGCGGTGGCTCAAGCCTGTAATCCCAGCACTTCTGAAGGCCGAGGCAGGTAGATCACAAGGTCAAGAGATCGAGACCACTCTGGCCAACACAGTGAAACCCCACCTCTACTAAAAATACAAACATTAGCTGGGAGTGATGGCACATGCCTGTAGTCCTAGCTACTCGGGAGGCTGAGGCAGGAGAATGGCTTGAACCCAGGAGGTGGAGGTTGCAGCCAGCCAAGATCACGCCACTGCACTGCAGTCTGGCGACAGAGCAAGAGTCTGTCTCAAAAAAAAAAAAAAAAAAAAAAAAGAAGAAGAAGAAGAAGAAGGGAACTATAAAAATAAAGATGTAACATTTAAAACAAAATTTTTTCCTGCATGTAGCAAGTGAAATCCCCCTGGGTACCACCAGATGTACCGACCTCTTTGGGAAACATTGTGCTGGGGATATCAATCTCAGTGCCTGCAGCCACTGTACCTTCTCAGAGGAAGACACAGCAGCCACATATGATCACACTCCTCAGCCACAGGGGAATGAAACAGGGCTGCTCCTGGTCCAGGGGCCCCATACAAGCACTGGCTATCAAGGAAAGGAGGCAGTAGACTGTCCCAGGTTCCTAGAATACAGTATCCACACAGGGCTCTTTAGCACGGGCATGCAGCCCCAAAACTTCTCACTGAACCCTTCACTTCCATCTACCTCTATCATCTCCCTCCAGCTCTTGGTCTTTTGGGCTCCTCTGCCCCAGACTGCCAGAGTCATGACCTATGGTCTCAAGCTGAGAGTGCTCCCTCTAAACCAGATGAGAAAATGCACCAGACACCGTACACGTCAGCTCTGACGATAGTGGCGATGGTAGGGAGGAAGAAGTGGGCAAGAATCTGGGACAGCGCAGCCACCATCCCCTCAGGGAAGCAAAAAACAATGTGCTCCTGGAATCCAATTCTAACGAAATGCATTTATCCATGGGAACCTCAGGATGGCAGTTAGGTCCTATAGTACAATTAGCACAATACTATATACCACATAGACATTAAAGATTCAATATGCTTCTGTGGGTTGGCCTGGGAAGCCAGTCATGAATTACTTTGTTTCAATGGGAAAATGCACTACAGTTTACAAATAGCTGACTGTAAAAAGTAACTTTTGTAGCATTATCTTTTTATGTATATAATTTTTACTTCTTATTACCCCTTAGCCACTAGGTCCTCCACAGCACAGATAAAAATCACCATGGGAACAAAGGGAAAGAAGAGGATATATATACACACACACACACACACACACACACACACACACACACACACACCCACCCCATATATATATTTTTGACAGAGTCTTGCTCTGTCACCCAGGCTGGAGTGCAGTGGCACGATCTCGGCTCACCACAACCTCCCTCTCCGGGGTTCAAGCGATTCTCCCACCTCAGCCTCCCGAGTAGCTGCAACTACAGGTGCCTGCCACCACGTCCAGCTAATTTTTGTATTTTTAGTAGAGACAAGGTTTCACCATGTTGGCCAGGATGGTCTCAATCTCTCTCTCTCTCTCTTTTTTTTTTTTCTAATTATTGTTTCTCTGTGGTCTCGCTCTGTGGTCTCAATCTCTTGACTTCATGATCCATCTGCCTCAGCCTCCCAAAGTGCTGGGATTACAGGCATGAGCCACCGCACCCGGCTGAGAAGGCATACTTTCAAATGTTGGATTTTAAACTCTTCTTTGTAATAAGCCAAATCCAAACTGAAGGAGCCCTATTAATACACACACACACACACACACACAGGTATTTCATACAAAATGGAAATCAGAGCTCTTTTCATTGGAGCGATGCCTCATTTATTCAACTGCTTAGGAAATTTTCCCAGTATAGCCAAAACTTACTTTCTTTTTTTACAGTCAGATGTTATACAATTTTTTAATAATATTTTAACGTGGTACAATTTACATGCAGTGAAATGATTTTGTGGGTATAATTTAACTAATTTTAGAAAATAAATATACCTTTGAATCACATCCACCCCCTTCACACATAAATTAATGTTTACATCATCACGAAAAGTTTCCTAATTTATCACCCAGTAAACAACCCATTAAAATAATGTGGACTGGTTACTGTCAAAGCATATTAGTTTTCCTACTCTGGAACTTTATTTTTATTTTATTTTTTTATTTATTATACTTTAAGTTCTGGGATACAAGTACAGAACATACAGGTTTGTTACATAGGTATACACGTGCCATGTTGGTTTGTTGCACCCATCAACCCGTCACCTACATTAGATATTTCTCCTAATGTCATCCCTCCCCTAACCCCCACTCTGACAGGCCCCAGTGTGTGATGTTCCCCTCCCTGTGTTCTCATTGTTTAACTCCCATTTATGAGTGAGAACATGTGGTGTTTGGCGTTTTGTTCTTGTGATAGTTTGCTGAGAATGGTGATTTCCAGGTTCATCCATGTCCCTGCAAAGGACATGAACTTATCTTTCTTTATGGCTGCATAGTATTCCATGGTGTATATGTGCCACATTTTCTTTATCCAGTCTATTATTAAAGGATATTTGGGTTGGTTCCAAGTCTTTGCTATTGTGAATGGTGCTGTAATAAATATACGTGTGCATGTGTCTTTATAGTAGAATGACTTATAATCCTTTGGGTATATACCCAGTAATGGGATGGCTGGGTCAAATGGTGTTTCTCGTTCTAGATCCTTGAGGAATTGCCACACAGTCTTCCACAATGATTGAACTAATTTACACTCCCACCAACAGTGTAAAAGCATTCCTATTTCTCCACATCCTCTCCAGCATCTGTTGTTTCCTGACTTTTTAATGATTGCCATTCTAACTGACGTGAGATGGTTATCTCATTGTGGTTTTGATTTGCATTTCCCTAATGACCAGTGATGATGAGCATTTTTTCATGTCTGTTGGCTGCATAAATGTCTTCTTTTGAGAAGTGTCTGTTCACAACCTTTGCCCATTTTTTGATGGGGTTGTTTTTTTCTGGTAAATTTGTTTAAGTTCCTTGTACAAAACTTATTTCTTTATAGTTGATGGAAATCTTAGTGAAACAGCACTCACCTTTTCTGCTTGATTTTTTTTTTTTTTTTTTTTTTTTGAGACGGAGTCTTGCTCTGTCGCCCAGGCTGGAGTGCAGTGGTGCGATCTTGGCTCACTGCAAGCTCCACCTCCTGGGTTCACGTCATTCTCCTGCCTCAGACTCGCCAGCAGCTGGGACTACAGGCGCCCGCCACCATGCCCGGCTAATTTTTTGTATTTTTAGTAGAGATGGGGTTTCACCGTGTTAGCCAGGATGGTCTTGATCTCCTGACCTCGTGATCCCCCTGCCTTGGCCTCCCAAAGTGCTGGGATTAGAGGTGTGAGTCACCGCGCCCAGCCTTAGGTGAGATCAGTTTTATTTGTTCCTGTACTTCTATAACTGAACGGGCAGTCAATAAAACAAAACCAAACACACAGACCACAAAAGAACCACCTTTTTTTTTTTTTTTTTTTTTTTTAAATGTCTATAAAATAAGTCATTAAGCCTTGTAGCTGACTTGGCCAAGGGACAGGAGTTGCCTAATATAAAAAAATGAAACACCGTGTGGGCTTAGTAGCAGCTGTTTTGGAAGCTTCAGGACATCAGTGAAAATTTAAATTTGCTTTTACTTCTGAAAATACACTGGCTTCTAAGATAGGTTGCAACCCTTTCAGTTATAAAGATCCCATTTTAACTTTTTTTTTTTTTAATGTTTGGGGTCTAAGCAAGGGGAAGGCTGGAGTTACTGAAATAGGAAAAGTGTGGGAAGAGTGGATTGAAGGCAGGTGAAGACCCACACTACATTCAAGTGCCTACTAGGTATCCAAGGGTTGGCATTCACCAGGAAGCTGGATAAATGAATCTGGAATCCAGAAGGTTCTGTCATCGATGTCAGACTTTTTCCCATTTATATCATAAATTCACCCAGAATTAATTTTTAAAAGTTTTCTACTACATGAGGTTGGTTATTATTTTCTTTTCCATGTGAACAACAAACTCTCCCAGCACCATTTATTGAGTGGCACATCCGTTCCCCACAAAGCCATCATCAAATTTTTATATAGGTATGGGTCTGTTTCTGGGATCTCTATCCTGGTCCATCTGTCTTTTGTCAATTCCCTGCAAATTACCACACTGCTCTGATTACTATACCTACAATGAATCTTTAGTTGGCAAGCCTCTCCACCTTATTTTTCTTCCTTCAGATTATCCTGAACCTTTGCTTTCCCATACAGATTTAGACTCATTAAGCTTGACAAATAATCTTGTTAGGATTTTGATGGGGGTGGAGGGAAACTGACTTTGTGATTTGAATCTTCCTGTCCAAAATGTAGTCTACCTCTTGAAATACCATAGTCCCCCCACTTCTCCATGGTTTCATGGCCCACAGTTTCATAGTTAATTGCAGTCAACGGCAGTTAGAAAATACTGAATGGAAAATTCCAGAAATAAACAATCTATAAATTTATAATTGCATGCCATTCTGAGTAGCAAGATGAAATTACATGCCATTCCACCCCGTCCTGCCCAGGAATTGTCCAGCAGACCCACACTGTAGATGCTGCTGCCCGTGAGTCACCTAGTATTAGATCTGATAACTGCACTCTGTTACCAGATCGACTGTCACTGCATCACAGTACTTTGGTTCAAAGTGCAAGAGTAGTGATGCTGGTAATTCAGATATACTGAAGAGAAGCCATAAAAGGCTTCCTTTACATGAAAAGGTGAAAATTCTCAACTTAATGAGGAAAAAATAAATTGTATGCTGAGGTTGCTAAGATCTAGGGTAAGAAGAAATCTTTAATCCGTGAAATTTTGAAAATGGAAAAAAAAATTCATGCTAGTTGTCCTGTCGCACCTCAAACTACAAAAGTTACGGTCACAGTGCATAACAAATGCTTAGTTAAGATGGAAAAGCCATTACATTTGTGGGTAGAAGGCATGAACAAAAATGTGTTCTGACTAGTAACAATTGGATGTGGTACTATCCTCAGTTTCAGGCATCCACTAGGGGTCTTGGAATATATTTCTCTCAGATAAGGGAGAGGGGCGGCTACTGAATTTAGGCTTTCCTTAATGTCTTTGAATAGTTGACAATTTACCCCATAATGAGCTTGGTGTTATTTTGTCAGTTTTATACTAGGTACTTTATATTCTTTGGCATGGGCATAAATAGAAAAATGTTTTCTGTTCATTGTTAGTATATAAAAATGCAATGGGTTTTTGTTCAATGACTTTATAGCCAGGAATTTTAAACTTCTGTATTCATTCTAACTCATATTACTTCCAATTTTCTAAGTAGAGAACATATCACCTGCAAAAAATGACAATTTGTTTCTTCCTTTCAAATCCTAGTACATTTTATTGCTTTTGCTCTCCCTTACTGCAATAGCTAGAATCTCATGACAACAGGCACCCTCATTTATTATACAGGGATTGTTTTAATCTTTTACCATTACATATGGTGTTTGTTAAAGGTTTTTACACATATGAGAATCATCTTATATTCTTATTTTGTTAAGAATTATTACTAAGAATATTGCATTTTATCAAATGATTTTGTCTTTATTGAGAAGATTACATTTTCTCCTTTGTTAATTTGATGAATTAGACTAATCCATTTTCTAATATTAAACCAATCTTGAATACCATGATCAATTAATCATAATCATATCTTTTTAGTTCATTATTAGATTCCTTTCCTATTTTTTTTTAGAATTTTTACATCCATGTTCATGAGCAAGGCATGAATGTTAATTTCATTTCTCTTTCTATGTGAGATTGGCCATTAACTTTCCTTTCTTGTACTGTCTTTGTCTTATTTTGATATTAACATTATGCTAGCCTCATAAAGTAAGCTAAAAAGTATTCTCTTTCTGCTTCCAAGAACTTGTATTTATTTGGGACATACCCAATCCCTGAATGTTTGGTAGGACTGCTTGTAAAGGCAGTTGTGCCTACCATTTTATTGGTGGGAGGATTTAAAATTAACAATTCAATTTAATGGGTTTCTATCATTTCTTTTCTTTCTTTCTTTTTTTTTTTTTTTGAGACGGAGTCTTGCTGTAGGCTGGAGTGCAGTGGCACGATCTCCGCTCACTGCAAGCTCCGCCCCCCGGGTTCACACCATTCTCCTGCCTCAGCCTCTTGAGTAGCTGGGACTACAGGTGCCTGCCACCACGCCCAGCTAATTTTTTTTTTTTTGTATTTTTAGTAGAGACGGGGTTTCACCGTGTTAGCCAGGATGGTCTCAATCTCCTGACCTCGTGATCCGCCCGTCTCAGCCTCCCAAAGTGGTGGGATTACAGGCGTGAGCCACCGCGCCCAGCCTCTATCATTTCTTAAGTTGATTTTAAGAAACTTTTCTGGGACCCCATATTTTCAAATTTATTGGCATGTAGTTTTTTTTTTTTTATACAGGTCCCCAATCCCTTTAAATTCATAAAGCCCTAAAAACTGGAAGCAGCAAAATTGGACTTGAAGTGACATGAGGTTACTCTACAGTCTTGATTCCATATATAAAATATTCTTACATTTTTACCACAGATATCCTAACGTATGTAATCATGGGAAATCTCTCCAGCCCTCATGGGTGGAATTCAATAATATTTCATCAATGGATGAAACTAATTTTTAAAATTCTGCATTCTGAAACACAACTAGTCACATGGGATTTAGTTAAAGGATTGTGAATCTATAATACCCTTTTATTACCTGCTTAACCTCAGCAACATCTGTAGTTATTATGTCCTTTTCACATTACTTTGAAAGTTTTCCTTTTTTTCCTGATTAATCATGTCAGAAGTTTTTTCTTTCTTTAGGCTTTTTAAAGAACGAACTTTTGGCTTTGTTTATCCTCTACCAGATGCTTGCTTTCCGTTTCATTAATATGCTCTCTTGTCCTTTATTTCCTGTTTTCTTGAGCTGATTCGACTGTTCTTGTTCTAACTTGGAGGTAAACTCTGAACTTTATTTCAGGTCTTTCTTCTCTTCTAAGTATTTAAGATTGTTAAGTTCCCTCTAAGACCTGCTATTTTGTTCATCTATTTCTGCATAACAGGTTATCCCAAATTTAGTGGCTACCCTGTTTTATTTGCTCATGATTCTATGGGTGAGAAATTCAGACAGGGTACAGCAGGGGTATCTTTTGGGGTAAGAACCTCCAAGATGGTTTTTTTCCCTCATGTGTCTTGTGCTTCAGTGAGGGTGGCCCAAAGGGGCTGGGGTGCGCCGGGAAGGGTGACATGGGGCCTTCCTTCTTGCTAGAGGCTGGGCTCCTCAATTCTCCTCCATGCAGACACATGCTTCTCTCTTATGATGTGGCCTCTCTGGGTGGTATGTCCAGTAGAGTAGACAGAGTTTTTACATGGTACTGCAAGGTTCGAAGAGCACAAAACTGAAAGCTTCCAGCAAGGGCTCGAACTAGGGTGAGGCCAGAGGGACCCAGGGTTCAAAAATGGAAGGAGCTGTTCACTCTCAGGTTCATGCAGGGGCCCTAGCTGGGAGTGAGTACCCAGGATGTCCCGCGTGCCTCCCCTGGGTCAGCCCTGCTGCCAGGCCATCTTAACACTTGGGCCTGGGACCAGGACAGCCCCACTTTCATCACATTCTATCGGGGGAGTCACAGGCTCAGCAAAGATGGAAAACGTGGAGACTACAGCAGGGAGAACGACACAAAAAGGCACAGGGAACACAGGGAGGCGAGAGAGTCTCCAGTGCTCTACCAGTTCTACTGACTTTCACTTTATCTATTTTAGAACTGTGTCATTAGAAGCATGTAAGTTTAAAGCTGTCTTAGGTCTCTCAAGAACAGTTTTATCATTATATAGTGACCCTCTTTATCTGTAGAGAGCTTTTCGTCCTGAACTATATGCTGTCTGCTGTTGATATAGCAATACTAGTCCTTGTTTTGGATGAGATTTGGGGTGGGCATATCTTTTTTTCCTGATACTTTGACTTCAAATATTTCTGTGACTTTATACATTAGTTATATCTCATAAATAGAATATCAGTTTTGTTTTGTGTTCAGCCAATCTGCCTCTGTTCCAGTTATCAACTGATGTGTAATAAACTACCCTAAACCTTAGTGGCTTTAAGTAACAATTATTATCTCTCACGGTTCTGTGGGCTGCCTGGATTGAACTAAGCAGTTTTTGCGTGGTATCTCAGGCTATCAAATGGCAGCAATGGCTAAAGCCATCTGAAGACTCAGTGTCTAAGACAGCTTACTTGCATGGTTGGCAGCTGGTGGCAGTTGCCAGCGGGGAGCTCAGCAGAGGCTGTCAAATGAAGCACCCACAGGGAGCCATGTGACTGGAGCTTTCATCAGTGCGGCATCGGGTTCTGAGAAGGAGCACTTCCGGAGACCCACTGGAAGTTGCAAGACTTCTTATGTCTTAGACTTGAAGTCAAATAGGGTCTCACTTCTGCTGCTTTCCATTGGTTGCATAGGGCGAGCCATGATTCTCTGTGAGAACAGACTACACAACTGCCTAAGTGACAGGATGTGTGGCTCATGGGAGCTGGGGGAGCCTGTTTGCATACCACTTACCACGCCCTCCATCTTGAATAAAACCTGAAGAATTCTTTCATTCTAATCATGTTCCTCCCAATTTATATGCTGTTTTTGTCCTGAATCTTAGTTTTAACATATGGTTTATACCTCACAAATCAGTCGTTATCAATATTATTGTTTTATGCCAGTCATACTTTTTCTTAGATTTACCTACATATTTGCCATATTTTTGTTGACATTCCTTCTTATGTTTTGAGCTTTCCAGCTGAAGTATCCTCTGTTCTTCCAAGAGCATATTCTGAGGAATTTCCTCCATTCAGAGTCTATTGGTAAATGAGTTAGGTTTTTGTTTGCCAGAAAATGCATTTATTTTCTCCCAGGTCCCGCTAGGAATTGTTTCACTGGGTGAAACGGTGTCACAATTCTAAATTGATGTTATTTTTCTCTCCATTACTGAAGATATTCTACTATCTTCTGACTACTATTGTCGCTCCTAAGAAATCTATTAGTCTAATCTTTAGTTCTTTGCAGGTAACTTGGCTTTTTTTTTTCCTCTGTTATTTTTCAGATCTTTTTAGTTGTAATGTTTTGCTGTTTCATTATGATGTGTTCAATTGTGGATTTCTGTGTATTTATCCCCTTTGGGATTCACTGAGTTTTCCAGATGTAAGAAGTGGTGCTTTCCAACAATTCTGAAAAACTCTCAGCCATTCTCTCTTCAAATATTCACCCTCTGGCTTCCTATTATCTCCTAAAAGTCTAACTAGACTAGGACTCATGCTTCATTCATATTTTTTCTCTCTCTTTGTGTTGAACTCTAGGTAATTTACTGGTATTGATCCTCCAGCTCGTTACTTCTGTCTTCAACTGTGTCTATGAATGATGTTTAATTCATCTACAGAGCTTTTAATTTCAATTACATTTTAATTTCTAGATGGTTTTTTTCACTTTTGTTTAAACATGATTATTCATTTTTATAATTTTTTACTTTTTTTTTTTTTAAGACAGAGTCTCACTGTGTTGCCCAGGCTGGAGTGCAGTGGTATAATCTCAGCTCACTGAAACCTCGGCCTCCCAAGTTCAAGAGATTCTCCTGCCTCAGCCTCCTGAGTAGCTGGGACTACAGGTATGCACCACCACTCCTGGCTAATTTTTTGTATTTTTGGTAGAGATGGGGTTTCGCCATATAGGCCAGGTTGGTCTCAAACTCCTGACCTCGGGTGATCCGCCCATCTCAGCAACCCAGATTTTTTTAGTCTTTAATCTTTTTTTTTTTTTTTTTTTTTTTGAGACAGAGTCTTGCTCTGTCACCCATGCTGGAGTGCAGTGGTGTGATCTCGGCTCACTGCAACCTCTGCCTCCCGTGTTCAAGTGATTCTCCTGTCTCAGCCTCCCGAGTAGTGGGACTACAGGCATGTGCCACCACACTCAGCTAATTTTTGTATTTTTAGTAGAGATGGGGTTTCACCTGTTGCCCAGGATGGTCTCGATCTCTTGACCTCATGATCTGCCTGCCTTGGCCTCCCAAAGTGCTGGGATTACAGGCATAAGCCACCATGTCTGGCCTTCTTCAATCATCTTTTTAAAATTACCTTTTTATTTTAGACACAGTAAACATAGTTATTTTACATTCATTGTTTAATTTCATATCTGAAGTCTTCGGGAGTTGACTCTCTTATATAATTTCTCTTGTTGGTTCTAATGGTACATGTTTCCTTGTGTATTTATGATTTTTGACTGTGAGTTCATACTCTTTGCAACTTTATCTGGGGTTATTATTTGGAGTCTGAGCTGAAGCTGCATCCCTTCACACTTGATTTGCGTTTATGTCAGTGTCCTGGACACACTACTAGCCTGTGACCATTTTTAATTAAATTCTTTCCTTCAAGTTTTTTTTTGGACCACACAAATAATTAACATGGATCTCAAATCAGTGTGTGCTTATGAGTTCTCAGAAGAGACTTTATCCCCCTCTATTCCATGCTGAGGCTGAGTGAGCCCTCACTGTCCATTTGTATTTAGTGGGTTATATCTTCTTCATCCCTACAATGAACATCCCAATTTTATACAAAGGGGTCACATGCTCTGCCTCCTTAGGCGGAGGGAGTAGTTACCTTCCGTTCTTTGCAAAGCTATCAAAACAGAAATATGAAGTTGCTATTAATAGAATGTGGCAAAAATCCTCAAGGACAAAGCTAGCATTGGTTCCTATTTACCTAAGGAAGTTTCCGATTTCAATTTGATAATGTTCCCTACACAGTCCTTAGCTTTTGTGTGTATCAACATTTTAGTTGTTTCCATCCAATGGACATCTTTAAGGTACTTAGTCCACCATAACGCCAAAAAATAAAATCATTTCATTGGTATATCTATTTTTTAAGCATTTTATAACTACTGTCCTACTGCCCTCTAGTAAAATTGTGCCAATTTATAATTACATTCATCAGGGGGGTAATTAGAAACTACAAACTTTAATGTCTTAGGCTGGCCTTAGCTTAAACATTTCAACTGTATTTGATATGAAGCTTTATGAAATTCAAAATATTAGGATATTTAATATTTTCAATAAAAATAATGAGGAACAGGGTTGGGCGCGGTAGCTCACGCCTGTAATCCAAAGACCTTGGGAGGCCAAGGCAGGCAGATCACTTGAGGCCAGGAGTTCAAAACCAGCCTGGCCAACATTATGAAACCTAGTCTCTACTAAAAAAAAAAAAAAAAAAAAAATAGCTTGGCATGGTGGCATGCACCTGTAGTCCCTGCTACTCTGGAGGCTGAGGCAGGAGAATCTCTTGAACCCAGGAGGCGGAGATTGCAGTGAGCCAAGATTGCACCACTGCACCCCAGATCTGGGCAACAGAGCAAGACTCTGTCTCAAAAAATAAATTAATTAATTAAATAATGAGGAAAAGATTCAAGGATATTTATATTCTGGCACCCACAGAAGGTCTATAAACAAACAAAACAGAGAGAAAAAAGATCTTTTAAGGAACAAATCTATACATATTTTAAAGTTCAGAAGAACATTCTAACAGCAGTGGCTGTGAACAAATCCAGGTTTCCAATAGTACTGCTTGACCCTGGGCCAGCCTCCCATTCTCATCTGTGAGATGGACATGATACTGCCCACCTCAGAGAAGTGTCAGAACAATTAAATAACATAATGTTGGCAAAGCACAGAGCCTGACACAAACTAATTTCTCAAAATCTGGCAGTTAATATGATTAACTTGTTCTAAGTGACTCCACTAGTGAGTGAGGCAGCTGAGATTTGAACCAAATTTGTTTGAATCCAAAGCCCATGAGAAACCTTTTTGATTTGCATGTTGTTATAGGAAATGGGGATTTGTTGTTCCCAGAGATTTCTTGCTACGTGTTTTTTCACTGGGCAGTGAGCTACCCATTTTCTCACAATAAGCCCCATAAAGACAAAAAGGTAGGATCCTTTTCTGGCATGTCATAAAATTGATGAACCATCTTTTTTTTTTTTTTTTAATTGAGACAGGGGCCCACTCTGTCATCCAGGCTGGAGTGCAGTGGCGTGTCTTGGCTCACTGCAGCCTCTGCCTCCTGTGTTCAAGTAACTCTCATACCTCAGCCTCCCGAGCAGCTGGGATTACAGGCATGTGCCACCACACCCAATTATTGTATTTTTAATAAAGAAGAGGTTTCGCCATGTTGGCCAGGCTGGTCTTGAACTCCTGGCCTCAGGTGATTCGCCTGCCTTGGCCTCTCAAAATGCTGGGATTACAGGTATGGGCCATTGCGCCCAACCAAAATTGTGAACATTCTTGAACTTAGTTATGTACTTACAGAAGATAGATGATATTTAGCTTCCCAAACAGCTTGCAGGTAAATTTTCTAATAAGGCTTTTGATACAATAAATATCCTGTGATTCTGTTCTTCGGCAATGAACGACTTCTACCTTTCCTCTTGGAGATGTGAGTACTGACATTTTTTATCCTGTCCCCAAAAGAGAGAAAAAAGTCCACTATTAATCTGATATGACAAGCCAGTTTGGTTATAACATGCACAAAATTGGACATTAATTCAATTTCCATATGGTCAGAATGAACATGGTGTGAGAATGCTGGTGTGACACGTTTTCCCCTGGGTGTAGTCTGTGACACTGTCACTGCAAACCAGCTGACGTTCCTCCATAGGAGAATGAAGTTTCTGAGAACGGGCCTGTTTAGAAGTTTCTGCAATTATATTCTTTGTTTCCAACAAAGCTGCTAAAAAAATTCTAACAATAGAATTGGAAAAACATTGAAAGGAATTATTTACGGATTCAGGGTCCGCTTATATTTAATCGGCCACGATGGCATGTGGTAAAGAGTTACTGGGGAAATATTGACAGCTGCTGCCTATGTTCTTAGTTCTCCAAACTGGAGCCCTGAAGGTCAGCAGTCTTGAGAGATATTTTGAGACCAAAAACATTCCGTAGTTAAGAGTAGGAAATGCTCGCAATAGGCTTCCTGAAGGGCCACCAGGCCCATTAACATCTTTGAGAGGTTCCATAATAAAGCAACTTGTTTTCTTTGTATAACCCAGCCTTTCCCACACTCTTTTGGAACAGAATCTCTAATGACAGCAACAGTGGAGAATCTACTGTTCCAGACGGACACTTTGGGAAATGCTGTTGACAAAAACAGTAGGTCACGAAATGATTTCAATTTCTCTCTCATTGTCTCAATTTCTGTAAGTCTCTCTTTCTTCTCTCTTTCCCTCCCTTCTTTCCTTCGGAGGGAAAACCATTTTATTATATACTAGCCAGTGAGCTCAAAACACGGAAAACAATGAAGGAGAAATTAATAATGTCTAGACTCCTATCAAAGCTAGCCATAAATATTGTCATTCCTTGTTTTGTTTTCAAATTGAAAGCAAAATTGGAATGAGACATCTTGTTTGTGAAACATATAAACTAATGCTACAAGTATATAAAAATTCTGAACAAAATAAGAAAGTATAATTAATTACATAACTGAATTTGGTAACAAGAAAAGAAGAAAGAAAGCGAGCAAGGGAAATTCTCCAACCAGGTGGCAATGATGTGAGCAGTACCTCAGGAAGTGATCAGATCTGACACAGGTTTCAGGGGTAGAATGGACCTCACTCCAAACAGAGAATTAAAAAATTAAACCATGCATCTACCTGGAACTTTGGAAGGGCCGCTCGGTAAGCAAGGGGGCTAGAAAAATTAAACTCACCAGCCCAAGAAAGTGACAAGCTTTCTCTACGCGAAGCTCTACGTAGAAAACAAAACAAAAATACTGCTGAGAAGTCCAAATTCTAGACTAAAGTGGGTATGGCATTCTAGTCCACATAATCTGTGTATTGTGGAAGTCACCAAGAACTTTAGATGATAGACTCTGAAACAGACTATAAACTAAGTATGTTTATAATAAAAAAATATAGAAAGAGAAAAGTCATGAAAAGAGAACAGGTCATTATTTTAAAAAGAACAGAACCTTAAAAAATGAAATATGTGGTTATTGAAATTTAAACTAAGAGGATGGATTAAAAACAGAGAAGAATAAAGAAAATAAACTGGAAGATACTTATGAATAAATTATCTAGAAAGAAGCATACAGAAATAGAAAATACAGAATTCAGTCAAGATATACGTAAGACAGAATGAAAAACATCTGTCTCATGGGAATTCCAAAAAGAATAAATGAAACATTTGAAAATAATTGCTAATTATTTTTAGTATTGATGAAAGGCATGAACCTTCAGTTCAGAGAAGAAAATACAAAGAAACTCCAAATATATAGTAGTAAAACTACAAAACCCTAAAAACAGAAAACTTTAAAGGAAACTGACAAAAGACAGACTGTCTATGAAAAAATAATTAGACTGACAGAATATTTCTCATCAGCAACATTAGACGCCAGTAGCATAGGGGTTAGCAAACTTCTGTAAAAGGCCAGAGAATAAATACATTAAGCTTTATGAGCCACATGTTGTCTACACAACTATTCAACTCTGCCATTGTAGCACAGTAACAACCAGAGACAACATCAGCACAAATGAGCATGAATGTATTCCTGTAATTTTTTTCAAATGTTTAAAATGTAAACTACATATAAAGTTTAATGTAAAATACGTGTGTGTGTGTGTGTGTGTGCGCATCCCTAGCTCACTCACAGTCCATACAAAATAGTCAATGGGCTGAATTTAGTCTATGGGCCATAATTTTCTAACTGCTAGAATAGTGTTTTAAAAATATAAAGCGAAAAATAACCATTAACCTAGACTGATAAACCAAGCTAAACAATCCCTTGAAAATGAAGATAAAATAAAGACAATTTCATGCAAAGACTGAAAGAAATTCAAAGAATCTTGTAGAAAGAACTAGGAGATGGTATATTCTTTGAAGAATAAAGTTAAAATCAGAAAGAAGTGGGATGAAAGATTAAATGCTGGGAAATAAAGTAAACACGAATGTGTATCTACAAAAGCATTGATGGCAAAAAGTAAGAAGGATAATACATTTTTCCTTAAAAAAAAAAAAGAGAGATGAACTGAATTGCCAGACAACAAAAATGAGAGATAAAAGGATGGTGATCAGAAGCAAAGTATTCTAACATGCTTGTACGTTTGAGCAAAGGCAACAGATGATTAAATCAATGATTCATTTGGCAAATCAATTGTTTACAGTTACACATTTAAGGAAAATCACTTCAAAGAAACATCTTTTTAATATATTTTATTTTGTTAGGTGGCTTTACGAAAGTGATATAAAATCTTCTCTATTTAAATTTTGAAAAGTGAGATCAAATATCTAAATAATATGGTTAATAAAAAGTTATGGCAAAAATACTGATGTTGGTTATAACTGCAGTTCTAGAAATCTGCATAAATCTTTTTTTGAAAGCAATAGCTGCATTGGTAGACGTGATATTACTACATACACAATATATATTTTCCCCAAAAACCAAAAGAGCCTTGCAACTATGAAAATTATTCTAACAAATGTGCTGCCAAGTCGTGTCATTGTACATTTGTCCAAACTCATAGAATGTACAGCACCAGGAGTGAACCCCAACATGAACTACGAACTTTGAGTGATAATGATGTGTCAATGTAGGTTCATGATTGTAACAAATGTACCGCTCTGGTGGAGGATATTTTTGAGAGTTGGAGGCTGTTAAAGTGGGGAAGAGGTATAATAATTGATAGCAGGAAGCTGTTGAGGGGGGGAATCTCTGTGCCTTCCACTTAATTTTGTTGTGAACCTAAAACTTCTCTAAAAATTTGTCTATTAAAAAAATTCTTTTAACTTTTGCTTAATTTTTCCGTTTTTGAGGGCAGGTTAAGTATTATAATAGCTACATTTACTGAGCATTTGTCTTTAATCCTAGTGAAACAGATGTTATTACCCTTGTTTTATAGTTGAGGACACTGAGGCTAAGAAAATTTGAGTAATTAAGGCACACACAGAATTTAAACATATTTCTTGTCACAAGACTGAGTTGTTTTCTAGTTACTCTATTTTTTACTTTCATTTTGTCCTAATATCTGGCTTCTAAGTACCTTCTGTTATTTTTAATTCCAAGCCTTAGAGTTAATTATTTGGGCACAACTGTCCAGATACCAGAAACGAGGGGGCGTGGACCCAGAGACTACAAGACCTAGAATGCAATGCAGAGCCAGACAGCCTAAAAGGGCGGCAGCTCGCCCCTTCGCATACTGGGAATGGTAGTTTCCTCGCTCTCCCTTCGTCCCCCGCCCCTCGAGCATCCAGATTGGAGCTTCGACCCTACTCCCTTGCAGGGCGCCACGGCTAGACAGAGCCTCTCTTCCTTGCCTGGTCATCCCAGTTCTGGAGGCTGACCTGGGGATACGCCCTTGACGCCCTGAACCGCAGTCCTCGCGTCGCTGCTAGTCAGGCCGGCGCTACCCACCTCACGCGCAGCTCCAGGACGCCGCACTCCGCGCGCTGTTGTAAGGAGGACGCGCAGCCTGGTCCCCATGGAAACGGTGCCACGTCCGTCACGGCGCATGCGAGAGGTCAAAGGTCAGCCTGGCGAGTTCCGCTTCCGATTCCGGGATCCTGTTTGTTGTCGGAAAGTTTTGTGGTTTCGGTGAGCTCTCAGACCGCGGATTTCTAGCTTTCGTGCGGGGGACAGGTGCCCCGAGGTCCGCTGCTGCAGACATGGCGGCCTCCACCGCGGCCGGGAAACAGCGGATTCCCAAAGTGGCCAAGGTAGGCGATCGCGAGGGGCCTTGTGGGAGGTGGCCCAGGAGAGGGGCATCCCTCAGCCCTGGGGGTGCCCCGGGCGGGAGACAGTGTTCCCGCCGGGGAGAAGGCTCACCCTGAGAGATGGAGAGGAAGGGTCAGCTGGTGGTGGGGCGCGGGCTCTTGTCATCGCGGAGCACGATGGGGTGGTTTTGCTGGGAGGAGGAGTGGAGTGGTTCAGTGAAGATTTACTGACCCAGGCACTGCACTGGGCGCTGGGAAGCTACGCTCGGACGCTGGCCAGAAGCAGTACTCAAAACACGAGTGTGTGTATGAAGATGATCTTGCCAGATGTTACTGAGAGGCAAAGTAGAATATGCCATGGGCGTGAATAAGGGGGTCGTATGAAGGGTTCCTGAAAGTAAATTTTGCTGAGGAAATGACCTTTAAGCTGAGACTTGAAGACTGAATAGGAGTTAGCCCAGCTGACAGCGGAGGGTGAGAGTAGACGGCAGGAGTAGTATAGTATCATAAGTTAATTAAACAGTAGATTTACTATCTGGTATTTCCCTCGATAGCTGATACTTACGAAGTGCTTAATATGTGTCAGAATTTGTCTGAAGCCTTTACAGATATCCTCCCTCCAGTCTTTCTTGAGCCCAGATGACTCTCTTGAACTGGACCTTTACATAACTATTTGTCTGACTCGCAAAAGTAATGCATGTAGAGCAAGTAACACTGTGTCTGGCACTTAGTGCTTATTAAATATGAGCTATCACTATTATCATTACTCCACACGTGGCATTAAATAACAATTTTTATAATTCAGCTACGTACACTTTTATTGGGCATCACCGGTCCAATGGAAATACAGTGCATGGCACATATGAAATTTTAAATTTTCTCCTATCTACATTAAAAAGTAAAAGCAAAGCAAAAAAAGTGACATTAATTTTGATAATATATATTTTATTTGAACTAATGTATCCAAAATATTATAATTTCAACATGTAATTGGTATAAAAACTGTGAGATAGTTTGTTCTTTTTTTCATACTTCATCTTCAAAACCAGTGTGTATTTTACATTTACAGTCCACCTCAATTTGTGCTCACCACATGTGACTCATAGCTACTGTGTTGGACAGCACAGCTCTAAGCTACGTTAGACTGTAAACTTCTAAGACCTCAAGAAACTTACAGCCTAATGATGGGAACTTATTGAATAGTGCCTTTGACTTGAGGTTCCGTGAAAAACCATACCCACTTTTCCACCAGGGGCATTAAATAAGTTGAAGAATTCTGCAAATGCAGGTGATAATGCTATTAATAAGATGTGCTACTCATCTTGATAAACCCTCTGGTCAGAATTTTACCTACACCGCCTCAAAGTTTATTATTATACTCATCTAAAAGGGAAAACTTGGTATTATTTTTGCCACCTTTTTCTCTTGAGACTTTTACCTGTGGCTTTGTAGTAGATACCATGAATAAGAGAGAAAGCATAGTATTTTTTTTTCTTTTTAGTCTCATGGAGGAATGGGAACATGTCATACAAAGAGAGCATCTTGTGATAATACTAATGAAGTTCATATCCTAAAAAATGTATGTTTGTTTCTTAAACCTCGTGTGAAGAGCATCTACTAAAAATAGAAATGTCTTGTTCTTAAAAGGTGAAAAACAAAGCCCCGGCCGAGGTACAGATAACTGCTGAACAACTCTTAAGAGAGGCTAAAGAAAGAGAACTTGAGCTTCTTCCACCTCCACCTCAACAGAAGATCACAGATGAAGAAGAATTAAATGATTATAAACTAAGGAAAAGGAAGGTCAGTCAGTGTGGTATCTTTCAGTCCACTAATTGTTAAGAGTGTATCAGTCAGAGTTTGAAAAGCTGGTTGGATTCTGTAGGGCAAGATGAGGTTAGTGTTCCTAGACACATGAATAATGTCCTTCTGGTTACCAGATAACAGCATTTTTCTGAACTATATAAAATATGCCTTGAGTTGTCTGGTTAAAGTATAAAACAACTGAATCTGCATAATTTTTGGTACTGAATCAAAAATGGGTGGAAGTTTAGCAGGTGAAACAACAGACAACTGGAAGAGAGTATGCTTAGTAAGGCTGGACTGTGTACTTCTGTCTATACCACCTTCTGTGTTAAGAAATGAGATCTGGCCGGGCACTGTGGCTCATGCCTGTAATCCCAGCACTTTGGGAGGCCAAGGTGGGCTGATCACCTGAGGTCAGGAGTTTGAGACCAGCCTGACCAAAATGGTGAAACCTCATCTTTACTAAAAATACAAAAATTAGCCAGGCGTGGTGGCAAGTGCCTGTAATCCTAGCTATTCAGGAGGCTGACATGAGAATCGTAGGAACTCAGGACGCAGAGTCTGCAGTGAGCCGAGATCATGCCACTGCACTCCGACCTGGGCGACAGAGCGAGATTTTGTCTCAAAAAAAAAGAAAAGAAAGGAAAAGGAATTGAGATCTGCAAAAGGACTATGAGAAGACTTTGGGATCTGATTTGACCTCTTCACTCTAGAATGTGGGACTGTTTTAAAGCATGAATTCTGTTATATATGAAATTCTACCAGAGGACTTACGGGTAATAGTCAAAATATTTTTTATTAGGGACAAGCATAGACTCTTTTAAAGTATCAGTTAGTTGATTGTAATCTTCTGTAGTGGATTTCTTATTCCTCAAGGATTCCAGGATGTAATTTCTCTTAAATATGAACAAAATGAATAACCAGTTTAGTACAAGACTTAAAATAGACCAAGGGTGCTGTCATTTTTAGTCATTTGCCCTTTGACTTGACCCTTTTTGCCTTCTTCCAGACTTTTGAAGATAACATAAGAAAAAACAGGACTGTAATTAGTAACTGGATAAAATACGCACAATGGGAAGAAAGCCTAAAGGAGATTCAGAGGTAAAATTGCTGAAAGTGTAGTTTTGTGTATAATGATTCATAGGTTAACAGATACCAAAAAGAAAAGAAGAAAAAGTTAAAGCACAGATAAAAGATTGTGCCTCGGGTAGAAATTGTCAACTATGGTTCCATGAAACCCTAGGGTTCCCTTGAGAGCCTCAAGAGCACTGGGGTAGAATAGTCCCGAAGGGAGGGGCGGGAGAGACTTTACAGATTGATCTTGTCAGCTGTAGCTAAAGTAGCACAATTTCATCTGCTTTCTATATTTTGAGATTTTTTTTTTTTAATTTTTAGCTGAAAACCAATGGCCAAAAAAATAAAAATTGCAGTCTGGCCCTTCCTGTTGTCTCGCTTTCTGCATTCTCCCCTCATACCTCCTTCCCCCGCTGCGCCTGTGTACGTGCCACTCCCTGAATATATCATGTCTCCTTATTGTGAGGCTTGGCTGTTCTCCTTGCCTGGAATGAGCACCCCCTCCACACCAACCTTAGTTTCCTGGAAAATTGGAACTTTCCTCAAGTTCTTGTTTCTAGAGTTACCTACTACTTAGCCTTTTCCACCAGACATTTTCATTTCTTCCTCTCTGCTTCCTGTGCAGATCTTGACTATAACATAAATCACATTGCATTATAATTGCATGCATGTCTTTCTATAAGACTTTGTAAGGTACTTGAGAGCATTGTATCTTTTCATCATCTTATGCCCAGAACCTGGCTCATGGTAGACACCTAATAAAACATCAGGGCATTACAGATAGTGTAAAATAACCGCTGCATGTGTTGTCTACACTACTTTTGATGCCCTGCAAATCTTGCTTCTTAAGGGCTCGATCCATATACGAGCGTGCTTTAGATGTAGACTATCGAAATATTACACTGTGGCTGAAATATGCAGAAATGGAGATGAAGAATCGCCAAGTCAACCATGCTCGAAATATCTGGGACCGGGCCATAACAACGCTGCCTCGAGTCAATCAGTTCTGGTAAGTTTCTGATAAAACAGCCTTTTGTAGACTAGAAAAGTTCCACATTTTCTGTATTTATTTTATTTACATGATGATAGTTTAATTTTACATCCTACTTTTTCTTTAAACATAAATGCTTTTTAATGTCCCATAGTCTGTTAAGTCATAATTGTGATGTTCTACAGCTATGTAATCAAAACTAAAATTTTGGTTGCAATCTTTGTTCATAAGCTTCTTGTTGAACTAGGCAACTTTTAATAAAAAATCTTTTTTTCCAATGGTTCACGCTTTTTCAGATTTATATTTCAATAACAAAACATGTTCGATTTAACCTTTAAGAAAGATAAAATCTTAAATCTTCTTCCCATTCAACAATGGGAGAACTAAACCACAGCAGATATTTTCGGGTGATTTTGTTAAAGGTACAAGTACACATACATGGAGGAAATGTTGGGAAACATTGCCGGTGCCCGGCAGGTGTTTGAGCGCTGGATGGAGTGGCAGCCTGAGGAGCAAGCCTGGCACTCCTACATCAACTTTGAACTGAGATACAAAGAGGTGGATCGGGCCCGCACCATTTATGAGCGATATATCCTTTGGACGAGAACTGTGTGGTGCCATGATTGTCCTGGGTGCTGCTGCTCCTGTAGAGGTGTCTCATGGTCAGGACACACAGTCATTGACATCAGACTAGAAGTCAAGAATGCCAGTTTATCAGCTTCCCTATGTTTTGTAGGGAAAGAGATTGGTCAGAATGAAAATTTGTGATCTGGATAATTAGTCTTTTCTAGTGAGAGTTTGGGTTTATTTTATTGTAGTGCTGAAAACTAATGTTTCCTCGTGGAAAATGATATTCCTGGGGGATTGTTTCCAGGACATCAAGGAGATGCCAAAATCGGTGATGCTTAAGTCCCTGATATAAAATGATGTAGTATCTGCATGTAACGTATGCATAGCCCCCCATATAATTGAAATAATCTCTAGATTACTTATACCTAATGTAATGTGAATGTTATGTAAATAATTGTTACTCTGTGTATTTTAAGGTATAATAACCAAAAAAACTACATGTTCAGTATAGAAGCACTTTTTTCTCATGAATACTTTATCTCGGGTTGGTTGAATCTACAGATATGGAACCCATGGCTGGAGGACTAACTGTACTAAGGTTCTGGCTGCCCTTGCCAGTCCTGTTTTTCTAAGGTTTGTGTTGGTCATTACTACCGTTACTGGAGTTCATCAAAGGTTTACTCTTTATTGGCTGTGTGGCTCCAGTGAGTCATTTAACTCCTTTGAGTCTTCGTGTCCTCTTCTTAAAAACAAGAATAAAAACACCTTTGTTGGGCTGTTGTGAAGATTAAATGATACACATGAAAGCACTTTTAGAAACTGAAGTACAGTCATTCCTCATTATTCACAGATTCCATATTAGCAAAATCACATATTTGCTAAAATTTATTTGTAACCCCAAAAATCAGTAATTGTGGCACTTTCACAGTCATTTGTGGACATGCACACAGCATGAAGTCCAGCAAGGCGAGGCTCTGCCTTCTGGTCTTAACCTCGTATAACCATGCCCAGAGCTTGGAGACAGGAAGGGCCAGTGCCATGTAGTGCAAGGAGCTCCGGCCCTGGGGCCAGTTGGGGAGTTTGAATCTGTCAGTGGGGCAGCCTCAGTCCAATCGCTTAACATTTCTGAATCACTTTTCTTACAAAATAATGAAGATAGAATCTGCTAGGATGAGTTCTTTTTAGGATTTAAGATGATCATGAATGTGAGATTGTATATATACATGTTTCCCCTAGGCACAGTGGTTCAATACTCAATAATTAAGTGTTTGCAGTGACTACATAGAACATAACTACCACAAATAATGAGAATCAACTTTACAATGCAGTATTAAGATCTTTTTATTTTTTTACTCTTCTCTCTTTAGGTGACAGTGTTAAGATCTTAATTATGTCTAGTAATTTTAATATTATTAGTTTGACAAAAGCTTTTATAGTACTTGCTATGTGCCAGGCATTATTCTAAGTACTTTACAAATATTGTGGTGTAATCCTCATAACAACCTTGCAGTGTAGGAACTTCTCCATCCTTCAGATGAGGGAGCTGAGGCATGAGAGATTAAGTAGCTTGACTAGGTTCTCACAGGTGCTGATGGGAATAGAATGTGAACCTAGTAGAGCAGCTTCAGAACTGATGCTCTTAACTTCTTTGCCATATTTGAATGTATTATTACTTTGGAAATTAATGATTTATTCAAGGAAGATAGATTGAAATGGCAATTCAAAACTTTCTGCTTTGACTCTAGTTAACAGTTTGCTTTTTATAACATTTTTTCTTAATTATTAGTTCAAGTATTAATATTTTAATATAATTGGTGCCATTTATTGAACAGACCATTATTGACTACTTACAGTGCTATGTTCTTTTGGCCAGAAACAGTGCTAAGGGCTTTACATACATTTTCTCATTTAAAGCTGGCAGTAATCCAGTGAGGCTGGCATTATATTTCCCTGTTTACAAATGAAATAGCTGAGACTTTGACAAGTTTGGTGACTTATCCGAGATCACATGGTTGGTAACCTGGGTTGAGATTTTTCTTTACTTCCAAACTCAAGTTTGTACCCACCACTAAAATCTTAACTAAGCACTGGAGGAAAATAGAGATGAATAAGCATGGCCCTGCTCTCACGGAAGCCACTGTTTAGTTCTACGCTTTTGTGTGTTTTATTCCCCTAAAATTGTAGTTTGAATTGGTGGGGTTTCAGGCTTTGGTATGGTTTTGGTGTTTACTTACCATTTTTTTAAGCCATGCTGTTTTGCCTGGTATTTCCTTAATCCCCTTGCACTTGTCCTTGTGCACCCTGATGTTAAGAACTGGATCAAGTATGCCCGCTTTGAAGAAAAACATGCTTATTTTGCCCACGCACGGAAGGTGTATGAGAGAGCTGTGGAATTCTTTGGAGATGAACATATGGATGAGCACCTGTATGTCGCCTTTGCCAAGTTTGAAGAAAATCAGAAAGAGGTAAGTATACTTAACTTCATTGTACTGTGAAACAGCTTAGCAAAGATTACATTTTGTGCATGGTGAGTTCATTTCCATTTTTTCTTACTGACATATCCCTGGAGATGTTTTCAAAATGCAAAAAACACAACTTCTCGCAGAGAACAGCGTATATATGTGACTAAGCTACAGATGGGAGCTGATTATAGATTGTATTATACCTGTCTTAATTTTATTGTGCTTTGTTTGAAAATTAAGTCTTTTAGTCTGAATGCCCGTAAACTGAGAGCTAGTCTTTTAGCATCCTAAGTAAAGGACTTAACAGATAATAAATGTGGGAAACAAAAAGCATAAAGCCCCAGAACAGAAAACAAAATTTAGAATGGAAATAGACATTGCCCTACAAATAAGATATTTCTTTTTTTCCCTTGTTCCTATGAAAATAGCTCAAATATTGAGAGGCTGAGGCAGGAGGATCACTGGAGGCCAGGAGTTTGAGACCAGCCTGGGCAACATAGTGAGACCCTGTCTCTAAAAAAAAAAAAAATTGAGTGGGCATAGTGGCGCACGCCTACAGTCCCAGCTACTTGGGAAACTGAGGCAGGAGTGTCACCTGAGCCTAGGGGTTTGAGACTACAGTGAGCTATGGTTGTGCCATTGCACTCTAGCCTGGGTGACAGAGCAAGACCCCATTTCTTTAAAAAAAAAAAAAAAAAAGGCAGTTCAAATAATACAGAATTGAGATCCATCCAAATACAGGTTTGAGCATTCCCAGTCTGAAAATCTGAAACTCAAAATGTGAAACTTGTTGAGTGCTGACATGACACTCAAAGGAAATGTTCATTGGAACGTTTCAGACTTTGGGTTTTTGGATTAGGGATGCTGAACCAGTAAGTATAATGCAAATATTCCAAAACTGGGAAAACATCCCAAATCCAAAACATGTCCAGTACCAAATATTTCAGACAAGAGATACTCAGTCTATACAAGGTCTTGCACAGACCATGCTAGGGAGTTCACATTCTGTTCGGGCCAGCAGGAAGCATTAAAAGGTTTTAAGCGGACAGTGATTGGATATGATTTATATTTTAAAGAGAGCCTCTGGCTAATTCATGGAGAATATATGGGGGTGGATGGCAAAAGTGGAACCAGGGGAGACTAGTGAGGAGACTTTTGAAGTGGTCCAGGTAAACAGTGGAGCTTGATGGCTGGGGGCTGGGGACGAGCGAAGGGCTGTGTGGAAGAGATTGAAATGGCAGGGCATGTTGCAAGAGTGAATATGGAGAATGAGGGAAAAAGAGGAATTGAGGATCACCTGAAGGCTTTGGCGTGAGCAAGTATGTGACTGTAGGTTAGGCCTTGCCTACTAAGATTGGGAAGATGGGGAGAGTCCCAGGTTGAGTGGGGAAGAAACAAGCTCAGTTTTGGACCTGTTTGAGATGTGCAGTAGACATCCAATTGGCAGTGTTAGTTAGGTAGACAGTATTAAATGTGGAGCTCAAAGCAGGGTACTGGTCTATCCTGACAGAGATACCTTCAACAAAATGGAGAAAAGCATCTTACTCAGGACATTATGAGGCCTCAAATTCTAACTTATAAGTAATATTTTGGTACATTTACTCTCCTACTTGTGACTGTCATGAGAATATTGTGTTATAGAAGGTAATCATCCTGTCTGCATTTAGTTTGAAAGGGTACGAGTGATTTACAAGTATGCCCTGGACAGAATTTCAAAACAAGATGCCCAAGAACTCTTTAAAAATTATACCATCTTTGAGAAGAAGTTTGGTGATAGGCGGGGTATTGAAGATATCATCGTGAGCAAACGGAGATTCCAGTACGAAGAAGAAGTAAAGGTGAGCGCTGGTGTGGATGGTCAACTCTGCAGATAACCCAAGATGTGCTCATCAATACTAGCAACACTAAGATGAATCATAGCAAGTTAGCACTACCAGTGATTAATCTCTTGATGATGTGCCTGTGATCAACTGGCAGCTATTTCAGACAAGTAGGAGTAAACAAGGCTGATAGAAAAGGCAAGCAAACAACACTTGGATTTGGTCTGCCACTTACATATTGTAAGTTATTTTGTTGATTGCTGACTGTGTGTAGAACTGGAGCAAAAGAAATGTGGACTCCATTCGAGCTCATTGTTGGAAGAAGGTGGAAGAGTCAGAGATTGGTCCAAAAACCTGTTTTGCACATCACCTTTGAGCTTAACTGCCTGAACAAAAGATGTATGCTAGACAGGGTTCCACTGGCATCTCTTTTTCTGTAATGTACTATTTTGATTTCAATTCAAAGAGAATAGCATTTTCCTTCAGTATTCTGCTATGTATTTAAAAATACTCTTGCTTAAAAATTAGCCGGGCGTGGTGGTGGGTGCCTGTAGTCCCAGCTACATGGGCGGCTGAGGCAGGAGAACGGCATGAACCCGGGAGGCGGAGCTTGCAGTGAGCCAAGATTGCGCCACTGCATTCCAGCCTGGGCGACAGAGCCAGACTCCATCTCAAAAATAAAAATAAAAATAAATAAAAAATACTCTTACTTAGTCAAGTTAATTAAGATACCTCCAAGCAAAGGACTAAATCTGTTATTAAATGTGGTGGTAGGTTAGCAAGATATGTGAAAGATGAATTACTGTTAATTGGAAAGGCAAGTTTAACAATTGTGAGCATGATATAATTCTATTGTTGTTACAGACATAATGATACATAGTCACATATTTAAGCAAATGCATTGGTAAGAATAGTCATCTAATTATTGACTATCATGAGAGTGATGACTATAGATGAAGGGGTCCTTGCTGTGGGACACCTGGCCAGTAATCTAACCTCTGTATTCCTGTGTCTTTTCTATTTATGCAGTCTCAGGGATGGTGTTTTTAAAATGAGAGAACATGTAAAATTTAGAAGAAAAGGTGCTAAAATGTAGAGAGTCGGCCTGATGCCTTTTTTCAGCTTGCTTAACCTGGCAAGTGCAGCTCTTGGTTTTGTTTTTTATTTATTAAACTGGTTGTCTTTCTAGGCGAATCCACACAATTACGATGCATGGTTTGATTACTTGCGCTTGGTAGAAAGTGATGCAGAAGCTGAAGCCGTGAGAGAAGTCTATGAAAGGGCCATTGCCAATGTCCCACCCATTCAGGAGAAGAGGCACTGGAAGCGCTACATTTATCTTTGGATCAACTATGCACTCTATGAAGAATTGGAGGCAAAGGTGAAAAAACAGAATTATGTGTCAGCTGTTAATGGTTTCCTCTCCTCTGTATTCACAGCTCACCTATTGTGGATATTTATAATTCTTGAAACAAGGAAATTTAGTTTTAAATTTTTATGGGCTTCTGTTCAAGCCATACAGTTATATGTTCACTCTGCAACATTTTAAACTCTCTGTGCTTGTTATGGCCACACGTGAGGGGCTTTTCTTATTTTGGTTTGATTTTTACTTGAGGCACAACAAGATATCACTTGGAACTTGAAAGAGAACGGTGAACCAGCCCTTAGTTTAATTAAATATAGTTTCCTGGATTTGCTCATTAATAGGGGTAATTATGGCTAGATTATGCATTTTTGCTTTTAGGAAAAATCAAGTGGCATTTTCAGAAATCATTTGTATTAACCTTCTGGGTTTGATCTGAGACTACGAAATGTCTTTGTTTCTTTCTGCCATCAGGCAAAAAGGCTTTCTACAAAGAAGGGCTTAGAGTTTCGTGTCTTGTTGGTGATTCTTAAACTGAAGTTTCATGGCCGTTCATACTTTAGATCATAAATCAGGGTTTGCAAGTAACAACTTGTGAAACATACTCAGTTTTGGGCATGTACATTTTTACTAGTATCAGTAAAATTAGTAACTAGTAAAAGGAGTGTTAGCAGCAGACTTCAGTATTTTGTGAAAATTTCTTATCCTAATACAGGATCCTGAGAGGACAAGACAGGTGTATCAAGCCTCTTTGGAACTAATTCCTCACAAAAAGGTATGTTTGCTCTAAAGTGTTCCATTTCCAACAGGTCAGAATCCTCTTCTGTTACTTGTGAAGTAATTCAGTGAAATAATATTGATTGATAAAATACTTCCCTGACCCACCATGGACAACATAAATAAAACTGAGATACGCGCCTTGCCTCTGAAAACAGCTCACAGTCTAGGTCGGAGGACTGCCTGCATTGACAAACAAAAGAAATTCAGAGAAGGCTCGGTAATTTGAATAGTCTGAGTGGAGGGAGAAAGATTTCCATGCAGAGAGCACACAACATGTGTCGGGGACACAGAGGCAGATTTGTAGGTAACAGTGAGTGTGTGCATGCCCAGATCAGTGTGCCCCTTGTGTAGATGGTTGAGATGTTACCTCTGCCTTGTTTCCCAGCACGAGAAACAAAACGTGTTTCCTTCTGTAGAAGTGCTGACAGAGTTACTTTTCAGAATAGAGGTAGGACATTCTGCCCACATACAAGCATGCCTACAAAACAAAGTCTGTTCTGAGTAGGGGCTACCATGCCGTGCAGTACAGTACGGTATTTGGATCATGATTCTGAGGAGAGGCTACCATGCCAGGCAGTACAGTACAGTATCTGGATCATGGGATGTGGGTTTCTAGCTGTTGTGAAATGAATGTGGTCTTTTTTGCTTGTAAATAAGCAGAGTACATTCCTCTTACTCTGAAGTTTTAGAGAAATAGAATTACCAATGGCCTTGGTTAATTTAAATTTACTTTAATTCAATTTAATTTGGATGAGGCTTTTAAGCTAGATATTTTTGTGCTTTTGTTTTCTAGTTCACATTTGCCAAAATGTGGATACTGTATGCACAGTTTGAAATACGACAGAAGAATCTGTCATTAGCCAGAAGAGCATTGGTAAGTAAAGAAAGGATCAAGATGTCTGATTAAGTTCTATGAGAAAGAAATTAAAGTCTTGGTGCTTGGAAGTTATACAATTCCTACTTTAAAAAGTGACAGAAGTATTATACCCTTATAGCCTGGGACATGTTAGAAAACATGCATCCTCTGTAAAAACACTGACTAATAATGCGTAAATTATTCTTATCACCTGGGGCAAATTACATTTTGTTTCAATATTGGAAACTTCTCTCGCTACCAGTTACTAGATCTTTCCACAGACTAGAATTGGTAATCTGATCCTGTGCAAGCTTTTTGGTGTATTAAATGCACTTTTAATTGTTCTACTTTTTTTTTTCCTTTTTTTTTTTCTTTTCCTGTTTGTTGGTTTTTTTGTTTTTTGTTTTTTGTTTTTGAGACAGGGTCTCGCTCTGTTCCGCAAGCTGGAATGCAGTGGCACAATCTTGGCTCACTGCAAACTCTGCCTCCTGGGCTGAAATAATCCTCCCACGTTGGCCTCTCAGAATACTGCAATTACAGGCATGAGCCACCATGCCTTGTCCTTTTTATTTATAGGAGGTGTTATGCATCTGACATCCATATTCCCTAGGAGATCCTGAGAAACTTTCAAATCTTATTTTATTTAGTTGCCCAAACAATTCTGGAACACTGCCTCTTGCTGAATGAATTAGAGGAGTTTCCTTCAGCCTTTTGTCAAGAACCAGTAAACATTGTGATACCACAGAGGGAAAGAACGGTAGGCCACGTTGACTTTGCAAGATTCTTCCTCAGCAGAGGACAGCCTCTAGGGCAGTGCAATAACTGCACAAATTGAATCCACTACAGTATCACAGTGGTCTGGTTATTTTATTTTCCAGGGAACTTCCATAGGCAAATGTCCAAAAAACAAATTATTTAAAGTTTACATAGAGTTGGAGCTACAGCTTCGAGAATTTGACAGATGCCGGAAGCTTTATGAAAAGTTCCTGGAATTCGGACCTGAAAATTGTACCTCGTGGATTAAATTTGCTGAATTAGAGACAATCCTTGGTGATATTGACAGAGCACGGGCAATCTATGAATTAGCCATCAGTCAGCCACGTTTAGACATGCCAGAGGTGAGCATCTCAAGTCAAATACCATTTTAAGATACTTGTTTAGTCTTACTTTAGATGACCATCTAAATGTGGGTGTATTTTAGAGTATAAAGATGATCTAGCTAACTTAGTCTCTTCTGCTCAGATTAGGCTTGTATGTGGAAAGGTGACTGTCGGGGACAGGGGAAGTACCCCTCCTGTTAGATACCAGAACACAGTAGACATCCAGGATGATGCCCAGGATGAATTGGGATATCGTGGGCGTGGGTGGGTGATGCCCCTCTCCAACAGGGAAACCTAAAGGGGCTGGGGAAGACGCCAGGCAAAGCAGCAGCCAGCAGGCTGGCCCACCTGGAGAACAAGGGGGATGGAGGTGGGAACACATATCCCTGTATTCTCTAAACCAGGATGTCCTTGCAACTACTGTTGTCACTGTCCTGAAAGTCGTCGCCTGCCTTCAGTAGTTAAGCTTGACCCACAAGGTAGCACCAAACCACAGCTAGGACCGATTTGAATCTCACAGGAGCCGTAGAACTCACCCAGTTGTTTTGTTAATCTCATGCACTGACATGACCCCGCATTTAATGGTTTGGCCCCCTGACTGCGTTAAGGCGGAGCTTTGGGTATCACTGAGTTTGTCAGTTGTCCTCAGCTCCTCCACCAGACTGCCAGGTCTCAGGTGTCCAGGCCACGGTTTATTCATCCTTATGCCCTGCCAGGCTGCACCGAGCCAGTGCTCACCTGTTCAGTGAATGCTTGTTGCATTGAACTCTCATAATAACAAAGAGTGTACAGTAGAGGTAAGAACATACATACTGGCTAACCTGGGCCTATTTTCTCTCCGGAAGCTCAACTGCGTGTGGCTGGAATATGAAAGAGTACCTGGGAGATGCTTGGCAAGTTTCTCAGCTCTTGATAAGTCAACCATTTGAAAAACTTCCAAAGAGAATCTCTAAGACTGAATCTAAGGCCCTTTTTCCGTAATCTGAAATTCTAGCCAAGTTTTGGCCAGCTTATAGATACCAATGTTACTTGTCTTATCCACATGTGTTCTTTAGTTGTTCTGTAAAACTCCTATGTTCCTAGATGTAGGTTAGAGTGATACTTAAGCTGTGCTTTGGCTGGGGGCATGCTGCTTTGCAAATGTCAGGACTGACCAATTTACTTGTCTTTCTTAGGTGCTTTGGAAATCATATATTGATTTTGAAATTGAGCAGGAAGAAACGGAAAGAACACGAAACCTTTACCGACGGTTGCTTCAAAGGACGCAGCATGTCAAGGTATCCTTTTGCTTTGTAGATGATCTTTCATTTTGCTTGAATCGGCAGTCCTGAAGAAAATACTCTATTTCTGTATTTTAAGTGTGTGGGGTTTTTTTGTTTTTTGTTTTGTTTTGTTTTGTTTTAAATGACTTCCTTGCTTCTTAAGAGAAACATGAGTCTCAGAGGACTTTCGAATGTTACGTTTATACCAGGTCATTGTTTATGTTGCATGTGAATAGCTTGGGTATCACAAGATTGAGAAAAAGTTAAATTTTTTTTTTTTTTTTTTGAGACAGTCTCACTCTGTCGCTAGGCTGGAAGGCAGTGGCGCAATCTTGGCTTACTGCAACCTCCTCCTCCCGGGTTCAAGCAATTCTCCTGCCTCAGCCTCCTGAGTAGCTGGGAGTAGAGGTGTGCGCCATCACGCCCAAGCTAATTTTTCTATTTTTAGTAGAGATGGGGTCACCTGTTGGCCAGGATGGTCTCAATCTCTTGACCTTGTGATCTGCCCGCCTCAGCCTCCCAAAGTGCTGGAATTACAGGCGTGAGCCACTGCGCCCAGCCAAGTTAAACTCTTTTCAAGAGTTTAAAACTATGTCAGACATTTAACTGTAGAATGTAGAATGACATATTTTCAGTGTTTGTATTGAAGCATATATTCATTGTTTTAATCTGTGAAACACTAGTAATGAACACATCTTTCCAATGTCATTAACTGGGAATTCGCTTTATTATTACTACATTAGTGTCTTCTGAGTGACATGGTTAATTTGGTTCAATAATAACTTTTTTTAAAGGTATGGATCAGCTTTGCTCAGTTTGAGTTGTCTTCAGGAAAAGAAGGAAGTTTGGCTAAATGCAGACAAATTTATGAAGAAGCTAACAAAACCATGCGAAACTGTGAAGAAAAGGAAGAGAGACTTATGCTGCTGGAATCTTGGCGAAGTTTTGAAGAGGAATTTGGAACAGCTTCAGATAAGGAGAGAGTAGACAAACTCATGCCAGAGAAAGTCAAGAAGAGAAGAAAGGTCCAGACGGACGATGGGGTAAGATCTCTGCCCTGGGACTGTTCATCTCACGTCACATGAGTAGAAACACGTCTGACTTTGAAATGTAGACTTTTAAGTGGCATATGTACAATCTTAGAATGGAAGCAGACCACCTGGAGTAGGAGATGGTTGCAATCTGGCTGTTATGGAAACACGGGGTAGAGCATATGGTCCAGTCAGAGGTGGAGAATGAGAAGGGGTTGGCAAAGGTGTTTTGGTGACGATTGAGTCTGGAAACTTCATGAAGTGTGATATTTTTAGAGCATTAAATAGGAAGTCAGCGTGGAGGAAGACAGAAGCGAACTTTCAGATAGCAGCCTATCCAGAGAAGGCTTGTAGGCGATAAGAAGGAGTTTGGTGGGAGTCAGTGAAGGCTGTTTTGCATAAACTGACGTGACCAGATTGCTGGCATCTCATACTGGTAGGCTCAAGGGGCTTAGACTGGAGAAAGAAGACCCATCAGGAAGCAGTTTTTATAAGCTGAGCAAGACATGGAAGCTGGAACTAGAACAGGGCCACAGGGCCTGTTAGAACAGTATTTGGAAAGTGAAATCAGTGACTGATAGGAGGTAAGGATGGGAGGCTAGGGAGTTGGAATAATAATGCACAGATATATGACTTTTGCTACTGGATGAATATTATGTAAAAATCGTTAAACATTTTCTTAAACCTAAGACTGCACAATGTAGTTGGAGACACTGAACATCTTGGTTGGCTGCAGAAGAGCTATGCTTAGATTTTTAGAATTTTTTTTCTACCACTTTAGTTCTCACTGAGCTACAGTTGCTGTTTACTCATTCCCAGTCTTTCAGACCCAGCCCTTGTTCTTTCTGTAGTAGACTTTGATGTTGTTTTGTAAAATGGAGGTAATCCTTCGGATTTCCAGTAAAAAACCTTCATTCTGATATGTGAGTGTATCACCCACGTTTGCTTATCTTTTCATTGTTTTATTTCTGTAGTCTGATGCAGGCTGGGAAGAATACTTTGATTACATCTTTCCAGAAGATGCTGCCAACCAGCCTAACCTCAAACTCCTGGCCATGGCCAAACTGTGGAAGAAACAGCAGCAGGAAAAAGAGGATGCTGAGCACCATCCAGATGAGGACGTCGATGAGAGTGAATCCTGATCTTTTTTTCATATTGACAAATGTTTTGTTATTTTTATAAATTAATTGTTTGGAACTCTTGTGACTCCTGGAAGTTCTTACATATTTCACCAGTAAGAAACTGATTGGTATCTTTGATAGCTACTTTTTAAGTTATTTTTTAAATGCTCTTGGGTTAGCTAGGGGTGGGGATTGCAAGTAAAGGACTTTTTTAACTGCTGGATTTCTTTTTCCAACTGAGTCCAAACTTTTCTAGCGTCTGTCCACATCATGCATTAGAAAATGTAATTAAGGTAATATTCTACAGTAACTTTTCATGTCATAACCATAAAGATAGTTTATGCATTCATCTGAAATGTGTAACTTTTTCGTGTCTTCAGAGTGACAGACTTGAGTTCATTTCCCAGCTCTGCCACTCGTGATTATATAACTTAATTTTCATTTTCCTCATTCACAAAATGGGCCAATACTTTGACAACTCATTTTGAAGATTACATTATAAAAGGAATATACCTGGTGGGTGCATAGTAAGTGCTCAGTAAAGTGTTTGTTCTAAGCCACTTTTAAAAATAGTTTCATTCCTTGTAGAATTAAATGTGAGTGGATTAATTTACCTTACCTTATTACTAGTGGCCAGTTACATTAAGTGCTTTTTAGAACATTATTTGGAAAAAAATTTGCAGTGATTCTATTTCTGAACAAGGTTCAGAAAACATTGTTCACCAAGAGGAATTTAGTCTAATTTCAGTTAGGCACTCATCAGTTCTCCAGAGTGAGTTTGTAATAGCTTGTTCAAAGAATAATGGCTTGTTTACATGTGTGCTATGAAAAATGATGTCCCATGTTCACACAAATTTGGGAAAATCTGGACTAAGACTTAAGTCTCGCTAATCAAATCTCTTTACAGTTAGACTTCTGTACATTATGTATCTCCGGTAGCAATGTTGCTATATTATTTCCCAAACTTAGTGGACAATGGAGTAATTTCTACCTAGAGTACCAGTAAACATCTCCCAGTGTGCTATAGTAGAAAATGTCGGCCGGGCGCGGTGGCTCACGCCTGTAATCCCAGCACTTTGGGAGGCCAAGACGGGCGGATCTCAAGGTCAGGAGATCGAGACCATCCTGGCTAACATGGTGAAACGCCGTCTCTACTAAAAATACAAAAAACTAGCCGGGCGAGGTGGTGGGCGCCTGTAGTCCCAGCTACTTGGGAGGCTGAGGCAGGAGAATGGCGAGAACCCAGGAGGCGGAGCTTGCAGTGAGCCGAGATCGGGCCACCGCACTCCAGCCTGGGCGACTGAGCAAGACTCCGTCTCAAAAAAAAAAAAAAAGAAAATGTCTACTCCTCACTGCTGACATGTTAAACTCACTCTTGGTTTAGAGCACATGTAGAAACACCTAAGGTAGCCCTATGCTAAATAATGAAGAGTAGCACAAGAATGAATATATTTGCTGATATGTTGCTCACATTCTCAAGCAAAAATTTGACTACATTAACCGATCTGAGAGTTTTCCTTTAACCTGGACTGTTTCTCAAGCATATTTTTTCTTTGTTCACTGCCCAAGGACTAGAACTATATTTTTAAGGTTATTTTCCCCTAAAAGGACCTTTAGTAAGCAAACTGATGATTAAATGTGCACATGTCTCATTCACCCAAGGAATAAAGCTACTTCGTAATGTTACTAAATTTTATCTTGAAAATAACATACAGTGTTTAAGGATGGAAGAAAATAGGACTGTTGAGATAAAAGGCAAATCTGTTTTCATCCTGACTGCTTTAGTCACTGGACCAGCATCAGCTGCTGCGGTGTCAGATCACATCTCAAGTAGAGGTCTGCCTAGTGAGTGAGCAGAACATCATCTTAATGAGGCCTTTGGCTCATCCAGTCAGGGAGTGAGATGAAAACAGGTCAGAATGCAAGTGACTTAATCACAGTCTTCTTAGAATTACCTGTTTATGTTGCATGTATGCATAAGAAAAAAATTCTGTCATGTTCCCAAGGTAGAATTGTAATAAGCATGTGCCAGTGTGAAAGCTGGAAGGGAAAAAGCTATTCTCTAACAGGAGAACATATTCACTTCTCTCCCACCCTCAACTCCACCAAAATAAATCCTTTCAATAGTAAAAGTTTAATAATTTCTTGTGGGTTTTTCTTAAGTCTTTCACTAACTGGATATTTTCACATATTACAGAGGATGACACTACACATAAAATACATGGTTGGCCTATGCTATAGTTATATGACCTTTCTTTACGAATTATGTTCTTTTTCCTCTCTAAAAAAAAAAAAATAACCTCAACAGTTTTTGTTTTTTTGGTTTTTTAGAAAGGCAGCATTTAAGTAAAGCATTGTGAAGAGGAGAAAAGATCTAGGACTAACAGTGTAACAGTATGAACGCAGGTGACTGGGAAGAATTTACTACACGATAAGAAGGGAGCTTCTTAAGTATGCTGGGCAGTGATTGCTTCAGGTGTGCATTTTTAAAATATTATGTATGGAAGTCACAATTTAATGAAAAAAACATATCCTGAATGATGACCTTTCACAATCCTGATTTGTTTTTTCTTTTTTTTTTGAGGCAGGGTCTCACTCTGTTGCCTGAGCTGGAATGCAGTGGGACAATCTCAGCTCACTGCAACCTCCATCTCCAGGGTTCAAACAATTCTTGTGCTTCAGCTTCTGCATAGCTGGGACGCTCAGCTAATTTTTGTATTTTTTAGTATAGATGGTATTTTTAGTATAAATTTTGGCCAGGCTGGTCTCGAACTCCTGACCTCAAGCAATCAGCCCACCTTGGCCTCCCAAAGTACTGGGATTACAATCTGATTTAGTTTTACAAATGACTAACAAACTTCAGAAAACATTCATAGGGTCAACAATGTATTTTATTATACATCTTAGATTTATACATTTCATATATGCTTTTAAAGCTTCAATTAACAGTTCAATACAAAATTTAAAAACAAATATATGCAGCAGTGGTTCTCAGGCACAGAATTTAGGAGGAGACTGAAGCAAATCTTTTCCCTAGCATACATACAGTGAGTATTATGAACCATGAGAGTGGGATGTTTCCTTCTGACCTAGCTGCCTTTTTGATTGAATTTTGTTAGTGAACAGCTTTAATAGGTATGACATTGCTAACTGGAAACAATGAGATTTTAAATAAATTGATAACCTGTATTTTCTTGAAGTCTTTAAGACCTAAAATGATTACTTTTCTCCTAATAGAGCTCCAGAATCATCCAATGAAAATAATATTTTCCATAAAGTATCTAGAGTATCTGCCTAAGAACCACTGCCCAGGGTTATTCAATGTCTTCAGGCCTCACAGGATGAGGTAATGGTATGATGGATTTCTTCTCAGTGTCCCTGGAAAGTGCTTTCCTCATATCTGTAAAGAAGCAAAGTTTAATATAAACACTCAAACAACATATTCTATCAAATGTAAAGTGTATAGATAAAGTTCCCATAAGAGGTTTTATCCCCTACCCCTACTGCCACCAGATTCTAAGCAAAATGTATTTATAAATAAGTCGCCCAACTGCCAAGTATACCAGATGCTGACCAAACCTCACCCAGGATTCAGTTCACAATACACGTTCTTTCTTGTTATTAAAATAATATGTATGTAACATAGTAAAACAGTAATGTACAGAAAGTAACCATTGGTTAGTTAATAGGTAAGTTAATTATTACTAATAAGTTCATAAAGGTAGGTTGAGGGAGATTTAATATTAAAGTCAAATATGATTCTTCTACATTTATTAAAATAATCAAAGACTACAATCTGTAGAATGAATGTAACTGTTTCGACGACTTCTTGAGGATACTGCCATGGAAGGGAGCTTACCATAAGCGTCCTCATCAGGCTCCCCGTTGCTGGCCGAATAGTACTCTATGACCGTCCTATATACACTGTAGCCCAACTGCTTGTACATGTTAACTGCAACTTGGTTAGATACTCTTACAAAGAGATCGACAAAAAATCCACCCTTTCTTTAAAAAAAAAAAAAAAAGGAAAATGTTAGAATGTGAGACACCCTAGAAAGTAATAGATACATATTTTTTTAAAACATGTATTTTTACCTTGCTCTGACTACTACTCAGAATGGTAGTAATAGGACTTTGTAGCTGATTACATGGTAATAGAAATTTGTATTACTTAGGATTTATGACAATTACTTTGCAGTATAAGATGACTGTATGCATACTAGCATTCCAAAAGCTGCAACACGTTTTCTTAAAAGATAAACTCAAGGCATTTGTTCCACAAATTCACCACTTATTACAGTTTCTCCTGTTGATGAAGTTTACATACATGGAATCATATTCTTTTGTCTTTTGCTTCTCTCAGTCAACTAACATTGTAAAAGCTTCAAGAGTGGCTGGGCTTGTGCACCACAAGTCATTCACAGTCCTGTTGATACACATTTCTGGCTTTCACTGTTACAAACGATGCTCCTATGAATACTTCTGTTGAGTGTCTCATGTAAGGTCTATAGCTAAGAGTCTCACTGTTGTGTCACAGGGCACATCTTCATTAGTTAATGCCAAACTGTTTTCCCAACTGGCTTGTACCAACTCACTCTCGCACAGAAGTGAGTAAGCCTCCATTCCACAGCAGCAAGGCTTGGTGCATCAGATGTTTTTATTTTTGCCAATCTTACAGTGTAACTATATCTCAGATTTTAGTTTGTATTTGCAATTACTAACGATGTTGAATATATTTCTGTTGGTTGGCCATTTAGATTTCTCCTTCTGTACAGTACTTAAATCTTTCACACAGTTTTTCCCCCGCTACAGTTCTCTATGTATTGTGAATATTCAGTACTGTGTAATGTCTTTGCAAATATCTTTTTCCAGTTTGTGGTTTGTCTTGTCATTATTTTTATGGTATCTTTTGATAAAAAAAAGTTACTTCACTTCAGTGAAGCTGAATATATGATGGCCTTTTTAAAAAGCCCTACACTAAGGCCACAGAGACACTCTGCCATATTCAATTCAAAAGACTTCTTAGCTTTACTTTCACATCTAGGTTTTTAATAAATCTGGAGTTGATTTGTGTATGGAATAGTGGTAATCTGGGAAATTTTTTTTTCCCATAGGGACATCCAATTGTCCAACCACCTTTACTGAAAAGTCTATCTTCATACTACTGATGTGCAATGCCTCCTTTGCGGTATGTTAAAGTCCATATATTCTCGGGTCTGTTTCTCAAATTCTGTAGCACTGGTCTAGATAACTACAGCACTAAGATACAGTCTCACTCTTTACAATCTGATACCTGGAGGGGGCACATCACCCATTTTGCTGCTATTCAGGAATATCTTGTCTCTTTTTTGCTCTTTCTATTCCTCTATATGTTTCAGAGTCAGCTTAACAAGTACTATAAAAAATACTTGGGATTTTGACTGCAGTTACATTGGAACTGTGGTCAATTACCTGTTTTACTGTATCCTCTAATCCAGTGATAGTTTATCACTCCACTTATCAGGGCTACTTTAATATCTCTCAAAAAAGTTTTTAAAATGTCAGAGGTCTTGCATAGCACTTGCTAGATTCTTAAGTATTTAATATTTTTTCATGCTATGGCACCTTTTCTAAATTTTACTGTTTGTAAATATATAAATACCATTGATTTTTTATACTGACTTTATATCCAACAACCTTGCCTACCTTTAATTCTAAACATTTATTTCTAGATTCTTGTGGATTTTATATTTGTATAATATCTGTGCAAAATAAGTTTTGTTTCCTCTCATATGTAAATACAATTGCTTTTTATACTGACTTTATATCCAACAACTTTGCCTACCTTTTATTAATTCTAAATATAGATTCTTATGGATTTTATATTTGTATAATCGTATCTGTGCAAAATAAGTTTTATTTCCTCTCAATCCTCCTGTTTATTTTTTCCTGCTTTCCTGCACTGTCTATAATTTCTAGTAAATTACTGAAGAGGGACTAACTTGTCCCTGATTTCAAAAGGAAAGCATTCAATGTATCACTACTAAATATATTTACTACAGATTTCTTGTAGATATTTTTCAGGTTAAGGAAGTTCCCCCTTTCTATTTCCTAGTTTGCTAACAGTTTTTATCAGGAAAGAATATTGGATTTTATCAAGTTTGCTGCACTTTCTAAAATAACCAGTGTTCTCCTTTAGTGTAAAGTTGAAACCACCTTGTTTCTGATGTGTCATCCTATTTATGTAGTGCCAAATCCATTTTGCTAATTATTTTTCCGGGATTTTGCATCTGAGTGAGATCTTCCTCAAATTTTCCTTTTCCATATTTTGTCAAGTATTGTTATCAGAGTTATCCTCGCCTTAAAAAATAAGTTGAGGAATGTTCCCTTTTTTAGCTTGTGCAAAATAGTTTCTGTAAAAGTGACCTTTCAGTTGTTATTTCTTAAATGTTTGGTAAAATTGGCCAGAGAAGCCACAGCTTTCTTCGTGAAAAGATTTTGGGCTACTGATTGAAATTCTTTAGGGCAGGGGTTGGCTCACAACCTATTTTGCTACTGCCTTCAAGCTAAGAATGGTTTTTGCAATGGTTGTTAAAAAACAAACAAACAAAAAACTATGTAACCAAGACTTTAGGTGGCCTGTAATGCCTGAATATTTACTATCTGACCCAGAAGAAAATTGCTGATTCTTGTTCTATAGGCTTGACAAATTTCTATCTCATTGTTCTATCAGAAAAAAAGCATGTCTCAATCTCACATTATAATAATTATTTGTCTATTTCTCCTTGTAGTTTTGTCAATTTGTGCATTTTTACTTTGAAATGATGTCACTGGGTATATACCATTTTAAACTGCTATTTTTTTTTTTTTGAGATGGAGTCTTGCTTGTTGCACAGGCTAGAGTGTGATGGCATGATCTTGGCTCACGGTAACCTTTGCCTCCCAGGTTCAAGCAATTTTCTGGCCTCAGCCTCCCAAGTAGCTGGGATTACAGTCACGTGCCACCAAGCCTGGCTAATTTTTGTATTTTTAGTCGAGACAGGATTTCACCATGTTGGCCAGACTGGTCTGGAACTCCTGACTTCAAGTGATCACCTGTCTTGGCCTCCCAAAGTGCTGGGATTACAGTCATGAGCCACCACTCCCAGTCTCGTTACTTCCTTGATTAAATATTTTATCAATATGCAGTGACCCTTTTTTACACTGGTAATAATTATTCAACTATAATTTAACTACTATTAATAAATATTCTAACTTTCTTCTGGTTAGAATTTGCAAGGTAATTTAAAAATTTACTTTCAATCTTTCTGTATTAAAAATATTTTAATAAATTTTATACATATTTCCTGTAAACAATACAGACGGCCTTTGTCTTTTAAATAGAGTCATCATAGCCGGCAGGACGTGGTGGTGGGTGCCTGTAATCCCAGCTACTCGGAGGGTGAGGCAGGAAAATTGTTTGAGCCTGGGAGGCGGAGGTTGCAGTGAGCCGACATCATGCCACTGCACTCCAGCCTGAGCAACAGAGCGAGACCCCGTCTCAAAAAATAATAATAAATAAAGTTCTAAGGCCATTAACATTTACTGTTGTAATTACTGACAGTATTTGGATTCTTGGCTACCATTTTATTTCATGCATTTTGTTTTGCCGGTTTAGTTTCCTTTTTCTCTTCTTTGGGGTTGATTTCTATCATTCAATTTTTCTTCTCCTCTACTTGTTTGGTTTCTATTTTTAATGTATACATTGTATACACTATGTATACATGTATATAAGCATATAATGTATACAAGCATGTGTATATATATTATGTATGTATATATGTATACAAACCCCTAAAAATAAAGATTACTTAAATCTTAGCAACTAGTCTCAAATAACGAAGGTTTAGAAACTGGAAGGGAAGAGAGCATAGTGGTTTTCTACTCAGAGAGAGAATCTATCATATAAATACCTTAAATTATATGTGGAAGGTCATAGCTAGTTACAACCCACTTTCTTTTTTTTTATTATACTTTAAGTTCTGGGATACATGTGCAGAATGTGCAGGTTTGTTACATAGGTATACACATGCCATGGGGGTTTGCTGCACCCATCAACTCGTCATCTACATCATTAGGTATTTACCCTAATTCTATCCCTCCATTAGACCCCCACCCCCGAGAGGCCTTGGTGTGTGATGTTCCCCTCCCTGTGTCCATGTGTTCTCATTGAACAACCCACTTTCTAACTCCCTGTTCACTATACAATAATGCCAAATACTTTTTTTTCAACATAATGCCATTAATAAATGTGTATAAACTATACTCATGCTAAAAATTTTCTTCCCTTCTTTGTTTGGTCTAGGGAGAACTTGAAAAAAATCTTAAAGATTAGCACTCTTCTTTTTCAGCTAACACAACTTCTTCTCTTCTCTGAATGAGTTTGAGCTCCTTTTGCCTCTAATTTGGCTTGAAGCCTTTGTCAGGCCACAGTTACTTCTTTAAAACTTGCCTTTATTAAATCTATTAATTAAGTGGAAATTAAGCTCAAGAACCCTTCTCAGCAACTATTCTCTTTCCTACCACACTTTTAGGAAACTACAGTGGAGAAAGAAATGGCAGCTTGACAACAGGTCAAGCTTATACAAACCTATCTCTTCTAGAATGAAGATATGAGGAGGGGCTTTCTCTTCTATTTATTGTATTACACGACAATGAAGAGGTTTGATATATACAACACGTCTCTTAAAAAAAAAAAAAATGATGCCATGCTGGCAGTTCGCGAACTGTGCACTTAGGTGCCCTAAAGTGTCCCAAACTCATACAGCCACCAAAGGATATTTCGAATGTTCAGGAAAAACAGCAAAACCTTACACGTCAGATACTGGGAAACTAGTTTGAAGTAGTTCACAAGTTCGACATTAGATCATACTACATTCCTCTTAATGACATAATATTTCTATGAAGCTGAGTTTCTGGCAGTTGCTGTGATTAAAAAAAATATTAGGAGGCCGGGCGCAGTGGCTCACGCCTGTGCTTTGGGAGGCGAGGCGAGAGGAAGGAGGCGGATCACGAGTCCAGGAGATGAGACCATCGGCTAACACGGTGAAACCCGTCTCTACTAAAAATACAAAAAAAAAAACTAGCAGGCGAGGTGTGAGTAGCCTGTGAAGTCCCAGCTACAGGGAGGCTGAGGCAGGAGAATGGTGGGCCGGGGCCCGAGGAGCTTGCAGTATGAGTGAGCTGAGATCAGCCACTCCAGCCTGGGGCGACAAGCCCAGTTTCTGTCTCCAAAAAAAAAAAAAAAAAAAAAAAAAAATATTGGGAGGCCGGGCGCGGTGGGCTCCCGCCTGTAATCCCAACACTGGGAGGCAGAAGGTGGATCACCTGAAGAGTCCAGGAGTTCGAGACCAGCCTGACCCATGGAGAAACCTGCGTCTCTACTAAAAATACAAAATTAGCTGGAAGTGGTGGCATGCCTGTAATCCCAAGCTACTAGGGAGGAGCTGAGGCAGGAGAATTGCTTTAGCCTGGGAGGCAGAGGTTGTGGTGACCCGAGATCGTGCCATTGCACTCCAGCCTGGGCAACAAAGAACTCAGCATAAAAATATTAGGGCCAGGCAGTGGCTCATGCAATCCCAGCACTTTTGGGAGGCAGGACAGACGGGTCACGAGATCAGGAGTCCGAGGACCATGCTAATGTACAGTGAAACCCGTCTCACCTAAAGAATACAAAAAGTATGAGCGTGAAATTGGCAAAGCGCTTCATAGTCCCAGCTTCTCGGGAGGAGCTGAAGAGGGAGCAGGAGAATGGCATGAACCGGGTGAACACGGTGAGCAAGGTGGCACTGCACTCAGCCTGGGTGACAGAGCAAGACTCCATCTCAAAAAAAAAAAAAAAAGAAAAAGAAAATAATAGAACAGGAACAGGTGGTTGTGTCAAGTCATCTAACGTCCAACAGGTATACACATCTCATTAGTAGCTAGCCATAGTTATTTAAGATGAAATAAAAATATTTCTTTCATTTTTTTTTCTAAATGGCTATTAGTTGTTAGGCTATAAATACTTATTAAACAGTTAGAATATAACTGCTTAAAACTGAACTATTTTCTTTTGGCCAAGAAGCACTGTTAAAAATTTATTCAGATGCCAAGGCAATGTTAACAGATATTAGGAGTGTGTGCCACAGTGGCAGGAACACTAAGAGAAACCTCGAGAGCTAGCCTTTGGAACTGATTCCACCAATTCCTCGGCTTATAGGCCTACAGCGGGTCACTGCAATACTTTGCCTTAATTTCCTCAATGGCAAAATAGAAACAATTATCACTTTGACTATGTGACAGAATTGTTGTAAGGACTATTGGAGATGGAGGAACATGAAATTCCTGTAAACTGTAAAGCATGACAGTTATTCAGCCTGAAGGGGAAAAAAATGGTTAGGGGTCCACAAATCCCTAAGTGTATTTGAAAAACTGAATCTCACCTTTCTGAAATCTCCTCTAGTAACTCCATAAGTTTAGCAGCCAAACCAAGGCGTCGAAATTCGGGGGCAACAGACAGAGCTGTGACATGCCCGTGCCATTCTTCCCTGGCTACTGAGCCTTCTGCTTTACCCATAACTGCCAACAACAACAAAAATCACATTCAGTAACTAGACACTGATTTACACATAAATATACAATTACTGTTCGGTACATTTTTATTACAAAGGAAACTGATAACGAAGTTTTTAAGTACCACCTGAGGTCATCCAGCTAACAGTGCTTTTATTTGAAATTCACTTGTAAATGTAATACTATATGTAGTTCTAAAATCAGAATTATAACAAAAAAGAATGATATACTTAAAAACACAACTAATTTTGAAAAAAGAACCAGAGTATGTATTTTTTCAAATAGCTTTCATATGGGTGTGGATATATGTGGGTACATGTGGATATACATATATAGTTCAGAACTAAAGGTTTTGTTAGTAATGCTAACTCAATGAGGATGCTATGATGCCTGCATTATATACTAAATAAACCATATAGAATTTTAACAAAAGTATAGAAAGAAAGATTTTTTTTTAGAGATGGAGTCTCGCTGTGTCACCCAGGCTGGAGTGCAGTGGCATGATCTCAGCTCACTGCAAGCTCTGCCTCCGGGGTTCAAGTGATTCTCCTGCCTCAGCCTCCTGAGTAGCTGAGATTACAGGCGTGTGACACCACGCCCAGCTAATTTTTTGTATTTTTAGTAGAGGCGAGCTTTCACCATTTGGTCAGGCCGATCTCGAACTCCTGACCTCAAAGGATCCGCCTACCTCAGCCTTCCAAAGTGCTGGGATTACAGGCGTGAGAGCCACTGCACCTGGCCTTAGAATGAATTTTTTTTTTTTTTTTTATTAGAATGAAAGATTTAAGAAGACTAAGACCATGTCTGTCTAGTTCACTGCCGTTATCGCCTGGGCCTAGCACAATGCCCAAAACAGAGAAGAGATCAGTAAGTTGTTGAATTGTTGAAGAGGAAATAAAATTACAAGCATCATGATTATATTCCGATTCTGCAGTCTAAAGCAATTGGTTGAAATCTGTATTAAAATATTTACCTACTCCACAAAATATTAGTGGTATTATACTTACTATAACCCATTAATTCTCCACCAGGTGCCTCTGCAACTATGAAATACTCTGGCCAGTGGGCGAGGTACTGTAGGTAGAAAGGAATCCCATACTAGAGTCCTGTTAAGGAGTGTGAAAAGTAATGGACAGTAAAAAGTTCTTCATTAAGGGATATTGTAAAAAAAGTTTCCTTTACAAAGTATACTGTTACTTTATCCCCAGCTCTATATGAGTCCTATAATCATACATACCATTACATGGAACATTTAGGTTATCATGGATTTTTAACAAAATTGCCTGGACATAACAGCCTCAAGTGTGGAATGGTGATAGCACTGTCTAATAGAAAGCAGAGAATCAGGACCCCAAAGTTCTACAGTCTACTTCCCTACTGACCATACCATATCTAAGTCTCTCCATTTATCACCTGATACTATTTGTTAGCGGTTTGCCTCCTCTTAGTCTATGAATGTCATGTTCCCTCTATCCCTGGTGCCTGGTACACAGTAGATGCTCAATACATTCATGCTTGCATAATTGCACTGAAAAATTAATGGCTAGTTCCTACTTTGACTTCAGCTATGAGACTGTGAAAATCACTTTACAACCTAAGTCCTTCCAGACCCAACTTAATTACCCAGTTTTTCCTCTCCACTGATTCAAATCCTGCATTTCTAGTAATGCAGATAAAAGCTGACTTAAGGAATCAACTATGTTAACAGTAAATGCCTGAATAATTTGCTCATGACTTAACTCTTCAACCTTGGGATGTCCTTACTGACATGTAATCATTCCTACATTTCTCTTCTTTTTACTCTGTATTTTAATGCATGAGAGTATATTTCTTGTTAGTATAAACTTTCTGATGCAATTTATCAGAGGACACCATCAATCATACCTAAATATATTTTTTAAGTTCCTTGAAAACCTGTTCCTTGTGAAATTCTTCAAAATCTCCTGTGAAGGACCATCATTATTTTGAATACCCTTCAAATACAACCCTTAACATGGCAGGCCAGCCAGTCTTCCTGCCAGCCAGCCTCTGACATACACCACAACCATCTCTCCTGTGGCTAACGGAGGAGTCCCAGACACCCCACCCTCCCATCGACCTCCAGGACCCAACAGGTTACTTTCAAATATAGGCTCACCTGGATTATGGGACTTTCATTGTACATTTTAAATGTCACTGGAAGCACACCATATAAACCGATTTGCATCGTAAAATTCTTCCAAATTTTTGTCATTCAAAATTCTTCAAAAATCTTTTAAGTGGTGATATCATTAGTCATAATTTTAAAAGTCCAGATGAACACTGTGGAGATTTTTTGCTTTTCCCATTCAGTTTTGTTTCTGATATGTAGTACTGTTGCTGCCTGTACCTGTAAGTAATTTTTACTGCTGTATACTATTTCTCTATGTGAAGAGACACCTTAAATAGCCTGTATCCTGACAATGGACACCTGGGTCATTTCCAGTTTCCCCAAAAAATGTCTGAAATCCTTCTTCAGTACAGCTTAATTTACTTCACCATCTCCTGATTGTTGTGTGTGAATCTTACTCCAAATGCTTAGTAACTCTCCTGCAATAAATAATTTTTGTAATGCTATAACTCAGGGGTTAGCAAACTTTTTCTGTAAAAGGCCAAATAGTAAACATCCTAGGCTTTGTGGGCCATACAGTCCCTGCTGGAACTACTCAAACTGCAAAAGCCACAGAAAAAAAATATAAATTAATGAGCATGGTGTCCCAATAACATTTTATTTACAAAACAGGCAGTGGGCCAGATTTGGCCTATGGGCCTTTTGTCAACCACTGACAAACTGCCTCTATTTCTTCTTATTTTTGGCTTTCAGGAAATGGAATTACTATTTCCAAAGTGCCTTCCGGAAAGATAATAGCAACTTACATTGTCACTAGCAATTTATGAGAATGTTCCTCTCACCTCACCATCATCAGCACTGAGGTGTATCATTTTTTTAAATCTTAGCTGATACCTAAAATATGGCATCTCATTTTGGTTTTAGTTTACATGTCTTTTGACCAATGAGACTGAACTCCTAATACCTTCATTAAGCTCCTATATGCCCTCTTTTGATAAATTACCGGTTAGCAGAACCCTCCTACCCACCTACAGTAGACATGGAGCATAACCCACAATCCAAACTTTGTGTTGTAAGCCACTAGAGATGTTGGGTTATCTGTTACAACAGCATAACCAGAGTACCCTATCTTCACATCTTTGCCCCATTTTTCCTTTAGGACAATAATAGACACTGCTCATTGTTACCTCAAATCCTTTATTCACTTTAGTAACAAGTCCCAATTTATAAAGCGGGGCACATTTCTGGACTCTAGATAGGATTCGGTAGACAGGTGGAACATGAAACAGGTGCTGGTCAATGAGACAGAGCAGGGCTGTGCGGCATTTCCCAAAGGTACTCTTTTTTTTTTTTTTTTTGAGACGGAGTCTCGCTCTGTAGCCCAGGCTGGAGTACAGTGGCGTGATCTCTGGTCACTGCAACCTCCGCCTCCCGGGTCCTGGTTCAAGCAATTCTCCTGCCTCAGCCTCCTGAGTAGGTGGGATTACGGAGTGCGCCACCATGCCTGGCTAATTCTTATATTTTTATTAGAGACAGACAGGGTTTCACCATGTTGGCCAGGCTGGTCTTGCACTCCTGACCTCGTGATCTGCCTGCCTTGGCCTCCCAAAGTGCTGGGATTCCAGGCTCAAAGGTACTCTTAAAAGGGAAGAACACCCTCACCTCCCCCTCTGTTGATTCTGCTGCCGGAAACATGGCTGTGATGCTGTTTGCTCTGGCAGCATCTGGAACAAGATTACGGCCACTCTGTAGAGTGCTTAACCTGCAGAGAGCCTGGCTGCTGGTGTCTTCATGGAAGCGTCACCTGCCTGGGACTGCTTATCTCCAGACTTTGTTCACACTAGAGAGATGAAGCCGCCTTGCTGAAGTCACTGTGCTTTCTGGTGAATACAGCCATGCTGACTCCTGAGGGGCGAGGTTGGCAGGGGAGCTATGATGTTACAAATTTCTACGATATTAACAGTTTGTCAGCAGATCTAAGACAACTCTTGTTCTCAGTGTCATTTTTAAAAATTGCTTTCAGTGTTGCTTATGATGTTTCCTGACCTACAAGTTTTTAAATTTTTCAGTACTCCTCTGTGTTTTCCTTTCATTTCTCTATTTTCTTTATTCTCAGTAAATCTTCATTCAACTTTTTTTTTTTTGTAAAAAAGGATACAGTTTCTGTAAGCGGATCCAAGTTACTGAAAGAAACAAGAGAAATGTCAATAGTAAGCAGCGTTTACAATAACCAGTTGAAATAAGCCTGCTAAAGCTAACAATAATAATGCCACAAGGAAAACAAACCATGTTTCATCAACAATTTTAAGGCCAACTTTAGGGCTGAGGAAGATGATTTAATCTACCTAATAGCCATAATAAGCTGTCACAGCAACTATTAGGGTGTTTATACATTTTTTCATTTAACTGCTACTTGCTTCTTTAAAATTAAAGTTAATAAATCTCCATCTCGCATTTTCTAAGTGGCAACAAATTGCTAATGGAACTGGGGATCAACTAGGGATGTAGCTCGCAGAGACGGAAGGTCAAACTCGCCCACTGCAGCATCTAACCCCATGGATCCTCCCTGCCTGTGTCTGGGTCTTCCCTGACAATTGCTCCTTTATCCCACCCTGTAAATGCGGTCACTCCCACCACTCGGTTTTTGCTCCCCACTCCTATTCTATACTCCCACCTCCCTGTCCCCACCATCCCCATTCCTATGTGTTCAATCACGTGTTCTTGGTGGATGCCTCCCAACCTGGCTCTGCTGCTGTGGGCGCTTCAACCAGCACATCCCAGCACACCATTCCCGAATCTGCATTCTGAAAACCCACCTCCTCCGTCCCCTCACTTCCCTATTCAATCAGTGGAGCCATTATTTTGTCAGGCTCAAAACCAGCTACTTTTCAGTTGTTCTCCTCCAATTTCTAGTCAAATTCTCCTTTGAGACCCACAGCGATGCTAGTCATATCATATTCTGTAGTATAGCAGTTCCTAAACTTTTTGGTTTCAGAACTCCTTAACACTAAAAAGTTACTGAGGACCCCAAAGAACTTTTGTTTATATGGGTAATATCTACTGATATTTACAAATTTTTAATATTCACTCAAAAATAACAAATCAATTACACGTTAACACAAATAACTTTACCAAAAAATCACTATACTTCCGAAAACAAAAAACAAAATCCAGTGACAACAATGGCATTGTTTTAACAATTCTGCAACGTCTTGCTTAAAAGACAACCGGATTCTCAAGCATTTGTTATGCTCGCTGCTGAAAGATCACACCTTGGGAAGCTCCACTGTGTACTTGTGAGGGAATGACAGTGGAAAAGGCAAAAAACCTTCTTAATACATCATGGAGATAGCTCTGACCTCACAGAATATCTGAAACAATCTTGGGGACCCCCAAACCCTGGCCCACACCTTGAGAATCACTGCTCTAATACAGTGCAGGGAGTCACTCCCACACTTCTCAACAACTGCTTTATGTCCTCTTGTCTGCCCACCCGCACCCCCACCTCCAGCCCCACCATCTCAGGGGCTTCCTATTCCATCACGAGGAAACGATAACAGGAAGAAGAAGGCTTCACCAAAGTCCCCCCACTGAACCCACGCACACAGGCATCTGCACCCATATGCTACTTGCTTTCCTGTTACCAGGCACGGAGTGCTGGCGAGAGACCCCCTCAGTACTCGGGACCCTCCTCCTGCAATTCTTTCCCTCCTTCATCTGTATCTTCAATTTCTCTTTCCTGGAAGAAACATATAAATATGATGTGCACTGAGCCATCAGCTGCTCTTGAACAGCTTCCCACTGCTGGGACAGCCTGAAACGCTGTCTTCACTCAGCTTCTGAGACCATGGGGTTTTCCTCTCACCTCACTGAGCCACGTGGTCTCCTTTACTTGAACACTTGATGCCCTACGGCGCCATCTTACAGCCTCTTTTTTCTACATTTGTGTTGACCCCCACATTTCCATCTTTAGCCCAGACCTAATCTTGAGACGCCCATGCCCAGATGCCTTCCTGGCCCCTCCACCTGGGTTTCTTGGTGCCCTTGGCAGAGAAGCTCAGGTCTTATGATGGCCTCTCCAAGTCCTGCCCTTCTGACTCTCTGCTATCATCCCCTTACCCTCCCATGCTCACTCTGTTCCAGCCACATGGCCTGCCTCCTATTTGAAACAGGGGTGTCTTCACTTACTGTTCCCTCTATTTGGAAGCTCCCCTGCCCCCCAGTATTCATGTAACTCATTCCTAACTTCCCCAGGTCTTTCTTCAAGGGCACTCTCCCTGAACCCCCACACTAAAGCTGAATCCCCACTCGCTTCTAGCTTTCCTTCCCTGCTTCTATTTTCCTGTGTAACTGAACACTAAGCTCCACATGACTCCCCGCACTGTGTTAGAGCAGTGATTCCCAAGGTGTGGGTCAGGATTTGAGGGGGTCCCTAAAATTGTTTCAGGTTTTCCATGAAGTCAGCGCTACTTTATGATACATTAAGGTGTTTAGAGGGGAAAATGTACATTCTATAAAGACATCTTTTTGGTTATGTCTTGCTCATTGCTGTGTCTCTAGAACTGGCACACAGTAGGCACTCAAATATTTTTCCAAGAATAAAATATGTGTTAAATTAATTGCAGTGTTGTACATCCACGGATTCTTTCGATTCCGACTGCAACATCTAATATGAGTCATTCTCAGAGTTTTCTACCAAAATGCCCTAATCAAAGAGGCAAGTAAATAGAAAAAATGGGGAACCAGGTGTGGTGGCTCACACCTGTAATTCCAGCACTTTGGGAGGATAAGGTGGGAGAATCACTTGAGCCTGGGAGTTCCAGACCAGCCTGGGCAATAAAACAAGACCCTGTCTCTACAAAAAATTTTTAAAAATTAGTGGGGTGTGGCAGCACATGCCTGTAGTCCCAACTACTCGGGAGGCTGAGGCAGGAGGATTGCCTGGGCCTGGGAGCTTGAGACTAAAGCGACCTATGATTGTGCCACTGCACTCCCATCTGGGTGACACAGCGAGACCCTGTCTCAAAAAATAAAAGAAAATGGGGAATAAATGGAGCTCCCCTACTGGCACATTCTGAAGAGGCCACGTGATTCTCTGAAATCTAATATTTTCTTGTAAGTGTTCCTGTGTTATTTCTTTTCTATTTATTTCCATGTAAAACAGTTGTCCTTTCCTAGATCTTCAGGTAAAACTGATTCCCCATAAGGCCTAACTTTTCTTGAAGCTTCAAGGCATCCTGTCACCTCCCATGCTGCACCTCCCAAACTGAAGCCTCTGCCAAGTCATCATCTCTGGGCCACTGCTAAGGCCTCCTGAATGGCTTACCTGCCCAGTTTACCTGCTCTCATCACATGACAGCCCACAGAGCTCAGTGGTTAAGAATTTGAATCCATCACCTAGAATCCACAGTGAACATTTTGCTACACTGGCTTCATCATCTCTCTCTGCCCATCTATCAATCCTAGATTCATTTTGAAAAACAATAGGGCAGTATGTGAAAACTAAGAACCAAGTGGTTCCGATTCAAGTGTCAGGAGAATAGAAAGGACTATGGGATGAGATGGTTGGGAACATTTCAAAGAGGGGTGAGCCTCTCCAGAGGCTCCAGGTGGGTTAAGACCCATTCCAGAGCAGTGGATGGCAAACGGAATGTGCATTTCTAACATGGTCCCTGTGATCGGGGACCACATCTTTTAGAACCACTGCTCCAGAACCAATCTCCTTGGATGAAATTCCTTGCTTTACTCATCCCCACCTGGGCCAATTCACTTGTGCTTGCCATGCCTTGGTTTACTCATACACAAAATGGGGATGACAGCACCTCAAAGAATTGTGAGGATTAACTGGATTATTATGTGGGCACTCAGAACAGTGCAGGGAACAATGAGTTCAACACAAGTCACCGCAGCTATGAAGCTTAGACCAGACTGGCCCAACAGAAAATTCTTTTCACAGGATCAGGTCGAAACCCCTCCTGTTTCACCCATTTCTCCACGACTGCTCAGGGACAGAAAGCCACTAGATTCGCACTGACCCCAGTTGTCTAACCGCACTTCAAGTGTCCCCACTTTCATGCCCCGCTCCTTCTCTGGAACTTCCTTCTTCCTCACTTACCAATGTGTCACCCATCCTTCAAGGCTCACCCTCTCTTTGAAATGTTCCCAGCCATCTCATCCCATAGTGCTTTCTACCTTCCCGACACTGAATCAGAACCACTTGGTCCTTAGTTTTCACATACCGCCCTGTTGTTTTTTAAAGTGGATCTAGGACTCAAAGATAGGCAGGAGAGATCAGTGTAGCAAAATGTTAACTGCAGAATCCAGGAAAAGTGTCTATAAAAGCACAGGGTGAAATTCTTCCAACTTTTCTAAATGTGTGGGAATCTTCATAATAAAACATTTTCTTTAAAAAAAACAAAAAAAAGGTACCCGCAAATCAGAGGTCTGGCCTTAACTCGAATCCAAAGAGACTGCATCCAGGGCTCTGGGCACAGCGAGCCTCCCCTAAGATATGCCCTGACTCCTCACACAGGAAAGGTGTCTACTCCCGGGTGCGCAGCTACAGTAACTAAACTTGCAAACAGTAACCATGACTGAGACAGCATCCGCTGCCGGCAACACAGTGATCGGTGTTATTTCATTTAGATACAATTTAACCACGGCCACCAGGTGGGCTTCACCATGTACACATCCCAACAGCTGCTGACCAGCTTCCGATCCTCGCAAGCCCCCTCTGCGGCCGGGCCTTCGGCGGTGCCCACTGCCCAGAAGAGGCGCGGCCCGGCCACGAGCCAGCAAGCAGTGGGGCAGGGCGAGGAGCCCAGTTGGTGGGCTCGAGGCCGCGCCCCAGCTCGCCCCATCACCCCAGTGCCTCCTGACAGCGACCACGAGCGGCGGCCCCAGCGCTGCCCCAGAACCCGCGAGCTAGCAGGGTCCAGAGACAAAGTTTGAGCACCTTGGGCAAGGTCGCCAAGGCCGGCGTGCATCGACTCCAGGCCCGTCTGTCCCTGGACCCTGTGGCCCCAGGGAGGCGCCCACGTCGGCCGGCGGGGGTGGTTCTCGCGGGTCCCCGCCCGGGCTTGGGGTCCCGCCGGGAGGGTGCGGCTGGGGCCGGAGCTGGCGGGGCTGGAGGTGGTGGGGCCAGAGGTGGCAGGGCCCGACCACGAGCGGCTGGCCCTAGGCGCGTGTCACTCACATGTTGTTGAAGCGGAACAGGTCGTCGCAGGTGAAGGCCCGTAGCGTGGTCATCGCGCCGCCGCCGCTTCCGAAGCCAGTTCGCCAAGACCCAGCGCCCGCCCCGCCGCCGGAAGTCTCCCGGAGTGCGGCCGCCCCAGAACCGAGCCGGACGGGGTATTGCTTCCGGGCTACGAGTTGCTCGGCAACGACAGCAGCGAAGCAGCTTCCTCTGGCGGCCGGCGGCGAGAATTGCCAGGCCGCTCCTGTAAGGCCTCCGGGGCTCTGGCTGCCCAGAACTTCGGAACCCCTCCTGGAAAGCGGCTGCAGAAAGCAGGCGGCGACACCTGGGAAGGAAAGAAGCTGCTGGTGATGCGGAAACCCAAGCAGAAGAGCGGGGTTCACAGCCACCCGGTGCTGCAGAGTAAATGAGGAATGGGAGAATTCATGACCCAGAGTCGCTTGTCCCAGTGATGCGAGTCGCAGATATCATCTTAAAATGTCAATGCCACGTTTAAAACCAAAAAGAAGGCCGGGGGCGGTGGCTCACGCCTGTATTCCCAACACTGGGAGGCCGAGGCGGGCAGATCACTTGAGTTCAGTAGTTCGAGACCAACCTGGCCAAAATGGCGAGACCCGCTGTCTACTAAAAAAAAAAGAAAAGAAAAGAAAAAGAAAGAAAGAAAAATTAGCTGGGCGTGGTGGCACGCGCCTGTAATCCCAGCTACTTGGAGGCTGAGGCAGGAGAATCGCTTGAACCCAGGAGGCGGAGGTTGCAGTGAGCCGAGATCTCACCACTGCACTCCAGCCTGGGCAACAGAGCTAGACTCCGTCTCAAGAATAAATAATAAATAAATAAAAACAAAAAGAAATGTAAAATTGATTTTGATAGTACATTTTACCCATTTATTTTTCCTATTTAGGAAAAATATTTTTCCCTGACGCCACTTTATTATACCCGAAATATCATTTCAACATGTAACCAATCAATACTCAACATGTAATCAGTCAATAAAAAAATTAATGTGATATGTTACATTCTTTTTTGCAAAGACTTTGAAATCCGGTGTGTATACAATTGCAGTGCATTTCAATCTGAGAGAGTACCTGTCATCGGAAACGCTTGTTCTCTATTTAGATTTCATCAATGTATGGTTAAAAAGCAGATTTTCATATCCAAGTGGTTCCAAATATACTGTTTTCAAATCGCTGAATCAAACATCAGTTTTTAAATTTAAAGTAGTTAAAATTAAAAGTTAAAAATTTCTTTCTTCAGGCCAGACACAGTGGCTCACGCCTGTAATCCCGGTTACTTGGGAGGCTGAGGTAGGAGGATCATTTGAGCCCAGGAGGTAGAGGTTGCACTGAGCCATGATTGCACCACTGCACTCCAGTCTGGGTGACACAGCAAGACCCTGTCTCAACAAGATAAGATAAAAAGAGAGATAAAATACATAAAGCAAGCAGGAATGCTGAAATGTATTTACATGTAAGCATTAAACTGGTCAATATCCACAGAGCTGTAATCCACTGTCTCTGATGGACACTGTATAACACCATGCATTTGTATTTTATGGACAAAAATTTTCATTACTATCAATTTTCCTTAGCTTACAAATTGGTAAAATTTTGTATTGTCAAAGACAATAAAAAGCAGAGAAAACCTGGAAACGTGTACTAGACAGGACACCCAGTAATCTTTTTCTGGCCATTTCAAAATGTTTCATAATTTTTGTGTGTGTGACATGAGCTAATGTTGATTTGAATCTTGTTCCTTATGAAGTAGTGAAGGTTTTTGTAATATCTTTGGCTCTGATTCATTGGTATTATAAACATTAGAAGTTTATAGCTACTTTATGTTTGTATCTAGGTAATGGTGGAATAAACATGATTTTGATTTTTAGAAAAAAACACTGTGGATTTAACACAAAGGTAGTACTGAAACCCTGCAGAGACTGGATGCTGTGGGCCAGCAGTTTGCAGCACTGATACGACTTATTATTCTGATTTTGAGGCACAGATCAGAAATGTCCTATAGCTATGTGGCCATTCCAACACATGGGGACAGAGGAACGTGCAGGGAAGTACAGAGAATATCCTGGATATTCACCACCTGGTTCTCCCTTCTCTCCTGTTTGTCTACTTATTTTTAAACTGTTATCAGTTTCCATTGCTGATTGCCGCCTATGAATTAGCATCTCAAAGGGTGGCCAGTAAGTGCCCAGCAAATATCGATTAAACAGCTGAGTGAAAAAGTGGCATGCAGGTTACCCAGAAGATAATGTCATCCTTGGTAGTTTACAAAGAGGGTATTCACGTTATCAACAAAGGTATTTCACCTCTCTGTGCCTCAGTTTCTGTAAAAGGTGCATAATCATAGCACCTACCTCACTGAATTATTATGAAGATTACATGAGTTAATATTTGTAAAGCACTTATAACAGTGCTTGCCACATTTTAAGTGCCATATAAGAGTTTGGTAAGGAAAATAATGAAATTAAGTATTTTGCATTTTGAAGGATCAGAATCTGGAGATGTAGAGTTAGGAGAGGCACAGCCCTCAACCATAGACCTTAGCATAAATGGCTCTGGAGGGGCAGTGGCTGCCCACAGTCCCCGATGAGCAGCTTAGAGGAGATGGGTGAGGCTTTGGAAGCCACCTCCCTTTCCTCTTATTGTCTTGCTCCCACCAGAAAAGTCTACATGTTGACACACTTGTTTTATGGGTTTTAAAAATACCTTTCAGGGCTATTTACATTTTTAAAGACCTTTTAATAAAAATGATATATGCACATTATTAAGAAATCAAAGACTTGTGGAAATGTACAAAGAAGAAAACAACAAATCATTCAAAATTTTGCCACCTGGGAATAAACCATGTTAACTCACAGAGAATTTCAGTCATCTCTCTGTGTAGATTAAGGGGTGAGAAAGAGACTTTTACCTAAAAGGGATTCTAATTACATATGTTAATAGATTATGAAGTATAAGGTATTACTATACTTGACTTTTTTCTTTAATTTAACAGAAGAAAAACAAATCAAATGAAAATGAAAGAGTGCCAGGCGCTGTGAGTCACTCCTGTAATCTCAGCACTTTGGGAGGCCAAGGCAGGTGGTTCACCTGAGGCCAGGAGTTCGAGACCAGCCTGGCCAATATGGTGAACCCCATCTCTCCTAAAAATATAAAAACTAGCTGGGCATGGTGGTGGACACCTGTAATCTCAGCTACTCAGAAGACTGAGGCAGAAGAATCGCTTGAACCTAGGAGGCAGATGTTGCAGTTTACTGAGATCATACCACTGCACTCCAGCCTGGGCGACAGAGGGAGACTTCATGTCAATAAATAAATGAATAAATAAATAGGCCGGGCGCGGTGGCTCACACCTGTAATCCCAGTGCTTTGGGAGGCCAAGGCGGGCGGATCATGAGGTCAGGAGTTTGAGACCAGCCTGGCCAACATGGTGAAACCCCGTCTCTACTAAAAATACAAAAAAAATTTAGCCGGGCGTGGTAGCAGGCGCCTATAATCCCAGCTACTTGGGAGGCTGAGGCAGGAGAATTGCTTGAACCCGGGAGGCGGAGGTTGCAGTGAGCCGAGACCGTACCACTGCACTCCCAGCCTGGGTGACAGAGCATGACTCTGTCTCAAAAAATTAAAAAATAATGAAAGTAATAAATAAATAAATGTGAAAATAAAGAGATTGCTGAGCAGCACAAAATAAAAGCTCCTAAAAGTTTCCTGTAAAGTTTAAGATATGTATAGTATTATACATGTATTAAATATACTTTCAGTCTCCTAATGAGGATAATTAATGGTCAAAATCAGATTTTTTAATAGAAGTTTCAATTTAGGGCACTATTGACTCTTTTTTGTTCTTTTGTTTTTTGGTTTTTTGCTTTTTTGAGACAGGGTCTTGCTCTGTCTCCCAGGCTGGAGTGCTGGCAGGATCTCAGCTCAGTGGAACCTCTGCCTCCTGGGTTCAAGAGATTCTCCTGCCTCTGCCTCCCGAGTAGCTGGAACTACAGGTGTGCACCACCACACGAGGCCTTTGTTTTTTTGAGACGGAGTCTTGTCCTGTTGCCCAGGCTGGAGTGCAGTGGTGTGATCCCAGTTCACTGCAACCTCTGCCTCCTGGGTTCAAGTGATTCTCTGCCTTAGCCTCCCTAGTAGCTGGGATCACAGGTGCCTGCCACCACAGGCTACTTTTTTTGTATTTTTAGTGGAGACGGAGTTTCACCATCTTGGTCAAGCTGGTCTTGAACTCCTGACCTTGTGATCCACCAGCCTCAGCCTCTCAAAGTGCTGGGATTACAGGCGTGAGCCACCACGCCCGGCCTTTTGCGTGTGTGTATGTGAGAGAGGGTCTCTCTCTGTCACCCAAGCTATAGCGAAGTGGCATGATCTCAGCTCACTGCAACCTCCACCTCCCAAGTTCAAGCAATTTCATGCCTCAGCTCCTGAGTAGCTGGGACTACAGGCATGTGCCACCATTCTCTATACAGCCACATCACTTTTACAACTATATATCACCTAGTTGTTTGGTTTTAAGTCTATGATAGGGTGGATGTAATTGTCATTCCTGTTTCTTGTTACAGCTCTTCCCTTTCCATTCTTCATTCTGATGCATGTATGGGTTGGCTGAGTTTCTCTGTTGAGCTTTTGTTTGTTTGACTTTGCTGTGCTTTGTTTTTCCTCAGGCTCGTGGTGCTGGTGCTCTATTCACAGAGCGCCCTTGTCTCTTAGGACGCTCAAGTGGAATATTGGCTGGATATTCCTGGATCCCATGTTCTCTCCTCCAAGATTTTGTAAACATCATTACTCCATTGTTTTCTGGTGTTTAAAGTTTCTGGGGGAGAAGAATAAGGCCAGCATGAGTTTTTTCCCCCTTGTATCAGTGGCAATTTATGCTGGAGTCTAATTATAACACTTCTAGAAATATAATTATGATACTTTTAGAAAGAAAACATTTTTAACAGTGCATGTGTTTTAAATCTAGTGAATCTGACAATTTCAGCAGTTTAACACTGAAATGTACTAAAAACTTCAAAACGGAATCACTCATACAAAGCTGATGGGAATGCAAAATGGTGCAGCCCCTCTGGAGAACAGTTTGGTAGTTTCTTTACAAATTGAACATGCAAACATGCAACTACCACTTAACCCAGCAATTGCATTCCTGGGCATTTAACCCAGAGAAATGAAAACTTATGTTTTCATCAAAACATCTATATGAATATATAAGCCAGAATCAAAAAAGTCTATGTACCCTATGATTCCATTTACATGGACATTCTTTTTTTGTTGTTGTTGTTGAGACAGGGTATCACTTTGTCACCCAGGCTGGAGTGAAGTGGCATGATCTCGGCTCACTGCAACCTCCACCTCCCCGGTTCAAGCGATTCTCCTGCCTCAGCCTCCCAAGTAGCTGGGGCTATAGGCGTGCACCACCATGCCTAGCTAATTTTTGTATTTTTAGTAGAGATGGGGTTTTGACATATTGCCTAGGGTGGTCTCCAACTCCTGGCCACAGGTGATCCATCCACCTCAGTCTTCCAAAGTGCTGGGATTACAGGCATGAGTGAATGTGCCCAGTCATTTATATGACATTCTGAAAGGGCAGAATTATAGGAACAGAATAAAACAGACCAGTGTTTGCCCAGGCTGGGACTGATCATGGTGATGGCTACGTGACCAAATGAGTCTGTCAGAATATATCAAAAGTGTATTAAAATGAGTGAATTTTACTTTATCAAACTTATGCCTTAATAAACCTGACTTTAAAAAGAGGAATCACCCAGCACTTTGGGAGGCTGAGGTGGGAGGACTGCTTGAGGAGTTGGAGACCAGCCTGGGCAACAAAGCGAGATCCCATCCTTACAAAGAAGAAAGAAGAAAGAAGGAAGAAGAAGAAGAAGATGAGGAAGAAGAGGAGGAAGAAGAAGAGGAAGAGGAAGAAGAAAAAGAAGAAGGAGAAGGAGGAGAAGGAGGAGGAGGAGGAGGAGGAGAAGAAGAAAAGCCTGGCATGGTGGTGTGTACCTGTAGTCCCAGCTACTTAGGAGGGTAAGGCCAGGGGATCCCTTGAACCCAGGAGTTTGAGGCTACAGTGAGCCATGATTGCACCACTGCACTCCAGTACGGTTAAAAAAAAAAAAAAAAAGAAAAAGAAAGAAAGAGAGAGGAGGGGAGGGGAGAAGGAGAGAGAAGGGAAGCTGAGATTGCGCCACTGTACTCCAGCCCTGGCGACAGAGTGAGATTCCGTCTCAAAAAAAAAAAAAAAAAAAAAAAAGAAAGAAAGAAAGAAAAGAAAAAGGAAAAAGGAAAACAATAAGCAGCAGTATCAGCACCTTTTTAGAAGTATGGAGATAAATAATGATGGGAGGGGAGGGGAGGGGAGAAGAAGAAAGGAAAGAAAGAAAAGGAAGGAAGGAAAGGAAGGAAAGGAAGGAAGGAAGGAAGAAAGGAAAGAAGGAAGGAAGGAAGGATCAGCATAGTCTTTACATTTTTGTCACTGTCATTTTAAGAAGTATATTTGAAAAGCATGAACTACGTTAAACCCCACAGTTACTTGGGCTTCTAAGACATGCTGCTATTGACTTCTGTTTCAGTGCATTTGATTTGATTTTTAGCCGGCAGTAAAATACTGTTTCTATCCCGGCTGCACATTTTCCCCTACATTAAAGATGACTCATAGAATCCTTTATTTATCATTCTACACAGAGTAATTTCTTTTACTGCTTTGTTGGAAAAAACTACAAGCTTTTACCACATTTAATGGCAAACATTTTCCTGCTCATTGAAACAAAACACCATGTGCTCTCTGTAAATAGTACTGACCCAGATTCACATCCATCATTGCAAAATTCCACTTTGAAAACAAGCAAACAGCTTGATGGCTCATCTGTTGTTGCTCTGTTTCTTTTCTTTCAGATTATATGGAAAGCACAAAGTGCGCAGTAAATATATATTTTGATATATCCTAAGCAGCATACTTTACAATTAAACATCTTGGATGGTTGGATGCCTTCATATAAGAAATTTTTTGCCGGGCGCGGTGGCTCAAGCCTGTAATCCCAGCACTTTGGGAGGCCCAGACGGGCGGATCACGAGGTCAGGAGATCGAGACCATCCTGGCTAACATGGTGAAACCCCGTCTCTACTAAAAATACAAAAAACTAGCCGGGCGCGGTGGCGGGCGCCTGTAGTCCCAGCTGCTCGGGAGGCTGAGGCAGGAGAATGGCGTAAACCCGGGAGGCGGAGCTTGCAGTGAGCAGAGATCCGGCCACTGCACTCCAGCCTGAGCGACAGATCGAGACTCCGTCTCAAAAAAAAAAAAGAAAAAAAAAAGAAATTTTTAAAATAAAATAATAACTGGACAAGATACATGCATTGACTCTGAACTATCGATGTAATAATCTATTTTCAGTTTTGCTAACTAGGATGTATAAATTCATTCACTATTCAAATTTAAAACTATAGGTTTCTTTCTGTATTTATTATTTTATTACTTATTTATTTATTTCTTATTAAAACTACAGGTTTCAATTAAATAACGCAGGCTGTATTTATCTATCTTTTCCCTACCAATACCTCACTAAAATGAGAATTAAAGAAAATTTAAAAAGGAATTTTTTAAAGGGCATACATCCATAGGAACAAAAAGAATGGAAGAGGAGACAGTAGCCAGTGGGAACTGGCAACAAAATGTTGTATGCTTGAAAACTCAGCAGACAGGAGAAAGTTAGATGTTAACCAACTGCAGGCGGAAAAGCCAGCAGGAAGCAAGGCAATCGATTCCCCGTGCAGAGTCTGGGCGGGCTCAGGAATTAGCCAAGGCAGGTGTGAGTGACGGGAGAAAATGAGCGCCTCACTCCTGGAGAGACCCGGAAGCCATGTCCCTGAGCCGTCAGAGCACAGGCAGCGAAGAGTGAGGTTGAGATACTGCATCGGAAATGGGCGGAGGTGAAAGCTGGCAGACAGAAAGCTGAAACCCCACAGGCTCCTTGCCTGCTTAGCTCCCAGAACACTGGCACTAAAGTTTAACCCCACCTGGCACCCCCCAGTAGGATACTGGAGAATTTTCTTGTGGGGAAACCACCTGACCCAGAAGAAAAGCCCCACAGGTATTGACATATGGCCAGGTCGCTACATGGTCACCCTAAGGAGAGGACCACCATACAAGAGGGTTCAATCCTCACTTTCCATGATATGGAATCAATAATTAATGTCTTATATTGAAAAAGAGACCGGGCATGGTAGCTCACCCATAATCCCAGCTGGGAGGCCAGGGGGTGGGCAGACCTTCAAGGTCAGGAGTTCAAGACCAGCCTGACCAACATGGTGAAATCCGTCTCTACTAAAAAATACCAAAAACATAGCTGAGTGGCCTGTAGTCAGCAGCCCCTACTTTCGGGAGGCTGAGGCAGGAGAATGGTGTGAACCTGGGAGGTGGAGCTTGCAGTGAGCTGAGAGATCCGCCACACTTCCAGCCTAGGCGACAAGCGGAACTCCAGATCTCAAAAAAAAAAAAAAAAAAAAAAAAAAAAGAAAGAAGTAGCTCGGTGTGGTGGCTCAATGCTTGTAATTCAGCTAGCTACTGGGAGGCCTGAGGCAGGAGAATAAACTTGAACCTGGGAATTAGAGTTTGCAGTGAGCTGAGATCATGCCACTGCACTCCAGCCTGGTGGACAGAGTGAGACTCTGTCTCAAAAAAAAAAAAAAAAAAAAAAAAAAGAAAGAAAGAAGAAAAAAGAAAAAACAAAACCAATAAATCAGCATCTTTTTAGAAGTATTTAGATAAATAATGAAGACACAGCTGGAGACGTGGTTTGGGGGGGAGGTAACAGAAATGGGATTGGGAGGAGGCTCAGGGGCTGCTACCTTCCATTGCAAGTCTTCCAATATTTGGTTTTGAAAACTATGTATTGTGTGTATTTTTTTAAAATCCTCCTTCCCCTAAAAAACATAAGGCAAAATCATGTGAGTAAACCGGTGTCATCTGGAAAAACAAACGAGGGCTCAGGATTGTTCAGAAAGGTTACCTGGAGAAATGGAAGAGTTCTGCGAAATTCACCACACTTTACCTTTGAAATCGTCTGCTGGGGATTCCACAGGAGCTTTTTCCAGCGAAGTTTTAAATCATTCACTCCTTGCTCACCAAAGAGGTTTTATTAAACACATCTTTGTTTCTCGAAGTTGATGAGTAAAAGGGTCTTATGATTAGTAGATTAGTAGATTCTCGGGGAATGAAATGCCTTTAAAAGGAAGTTGGCTGTTCTTCTTCTTCTTTTTTTTTTTTTTTTTGAGATGGAGTTTCGCTCTTGTTGCCCAGTCTAGAGTGCAATGGCGCAATCTCAGCTCACCACAATCTTCGCCTCCCGGGTTCAAGCGATTCTCCTACCTCAGCCTCCCGAGTAGCTGGGATTATAGGCATGTGCCACCACGACTGGCTAATTTTGTATTTCGAGTAGAAGACGGGGTTTCTCCATGTTGGCCAGGCTGGTCTCAAACTCTTGACCTCAGGTGATCCGCCCACCTCAGCCTCCCAAAGTGCTGGGATTACAGCAGTGAGCTACTGTGGCCAGCTCAGCTGTTCTTTAAGAAAATAAAAAAGCTTATAAATTTCCCATGTCACATGCAGACAATGTGACTAATTAACTGTGCATGACTACATCCGTGCATGCACACACGTGCGTGTGCAAGCAGCTGGCCCAGAGATCCCCCCCTCCGCTGCGCCTGTGTGCCCTCACACAGGTGTTAGAGGTGAGAGAAGTCACTTTCCAGCAAAATCATTAAAGTTTGACTTCAGCAATCCCACCTGATTTTCAGAATATTTTCCCCATGCCCTTCAAGCCCCTTTTCCCTGTCAAAGCAAGAATATCATTGAATATACATAAGGAGGTGAAAACTTGGTTCCTGACATTTGTATGTGAAACCTTTTGTCCATAATGTGGTGATTTTAAACGAAGTTATGCCTTATTCTTAGCAAAACAATTACGAGCTATTTTCTTCTCCTTTCCTGCAGGGTTCTAAGAGCAGCACACCTCCTACATTTGTGTATTTGTATCAGCTGCACAAATGCCACTGCCCCAAATATACCTTGAACTAATGCTTCTCAAGCCAACTCTAATATGCACGTGAATGTTGTTAAAATACAGATTCTGATCCAGCAGGTCTGCCAGGGGTCTGAGATTCTCACAAACTCCCCAAAGATGTGATGCTTCATCCGTGGATTATGGTTTTCACAGCAAAATCCTAAACTATCTGTTTAATGAGAGTTTGCAATTTGTCAGGTCTCATATTTTCATGTGCTAGTAAAAAATAGAAGCTTTGTGATGTCCTAGCTGCTTCACTTACATATATTTTTCTGATTGGTTAATGAGTCTCTAGCATTTTATTGTTCTCTGCAGTTTTTCTTTCAATAGATAATAGATGCATAAGTCTATTCTGCATATGATTGTACATCAATAGGCTGCAGAGAAAAATGGGAGTGAGAAAGATAAAATGGGCGGAAACTGCAATCTGGTAAATAAATGCATTCTCTCTTAATTTGTAGAAGCGGCGAGAAGTCAGAAGCACGCACATCAGAAATAAAGAGAATTAATCATGTCAGCCTCTGTATTCTTCTTGGTAGAGCACCAAGTTTTAAAGAATAGTGCTTTTAAATAATATAAATGTACATATAAATTCTATGTAAATTAGTGAATATGATAAAGTAAAAGGGGAAAAAAGTGGAGGAAAGTTGTTTAAACAATCACTGACTATAATTATGCTTTTACTTAAATAATAATTCCTTTTTGGGAAATACTGTTTTAGACTCTTGTGTAGGCAGAGATGGTTCCTCTCAGGATTTCGCTCTGGCAATGACTGGGAAGCTAGCAACACGTCTCTGCAACCTGCCTTGCTCCCTTTGCCTTTCTTGGTGAAAGTCACCCCTGGCTATGGGCCCTGATGATGCTTTTGACCAGCAGGGAATACTGGGGAAAATGAGCTACTCCGAGCTCACACGCACACACCACCATCACTGCCATCACCACCATTAGCAGTAACAGCAATGAAGTTGGGCTGGGCGCGGTGGTTCACACCTACAATCCCAGCACTTTGGGAGGCCAAGGCGGGTGGATCACGACGTCAGGAGATCGAGACCATCCTGGCTAACACGGTGAAACACCATCTCTACTAAAAATATAAAAAATTAGCCCAGCGTGGTGGTGGGCGCCTGTAGTCCCAGCTGCTGAGGAGGCTGAGGCAGGAGAATGGCGTGAACCCTGGAGGCGGAGCTTGCAGTGAGCCGAGATCACACCACTGCATTCCAGCCTGGGTGACAGAGCAAGACTCTGTCTCAATAAATAAATAAATAAAATAAATAAAGTTAATAACTAGTTTTCACTTTATGTTTGATCTTCCTACATTGAGCAACCTGCCCCAGTACATTTTTCTTAAACCTTTGATACCCATTACTGCCTTTCTTCTGTTTCACGAGAAACTTGCCAGCAGATAATAGCATGAACGGGTAGGCAGAAATAAGCAGTAGGGGTGAAATGCCAAAGCAGTCAATTATCTAATGATCGTAATAAGTAACATTTAACCGTGCTTATGATGTGGTGCCTGGATGTTCTAAGCACTTTGCATGGATTAATTTATGTTTGCCTTACAGCAGCGACTGAAGAGGAAAGATGCTATTTTCATCCTTGGCTAGTAACACATACATATGTTTGATAGGATGCATGTGTCTGTTCCTTTGTAGATGTAACCTGTGAATGTGTTTTTATTTTATATGCACAGACAGTCTTTTTTTTTAACTTTTAAATCAACCCTGGTTGATATGCTAGAACCGCACTCTCCAATATGGCAGCCACCAGCCACATGTGGCTATTGATTATTTGAGACATGGCCAGTGTGAAATGAGATGTGCTGTAGGTGCAAAATGCACACATGACTTTGAAGACAATATAAAAAATAAAAGAATGTAAAATACCTCTTTAATATTTTTGATTAATTGTTGAAATATATTTGAGATATCATGAGCTACATAAAATTACTAAAATTGATTCTACCTATTTCTTTTTGCTTTTTAAAATTGTGCCCACTAGTAAATGTAAAATTACCTATGTGGCTTGCTTTATATTTCTAAGGGATAGCACCAGGCTAGAAGTACATGTTCCATGGTCCTCTGCCAGCCAAATCAGGTTGAGAATGCATGCTTGGTTAGGTGTCAGTGGCCTTGGTTAGGCAAGGTGTTACTTCTCCCAGGTGTGTTTTTATATTAAAATCCACATTTTGATCTAAACTAGTAGTTTTCACAGCAGAAGCACCTTGGAAGTTTAAAATAAATATGGCTGGCTGGGTTGCCTCTGCAGAGATTCTGATGGTCCGGGCAGCTGGGGCATTAGGAGTTTTAAAAGGCTCCAGGTGACTTCAAGCTGACAGCCAAAACTGAGAGCCACCTATTCAAATGGAACAGCCGACACTGAGTCTTGGTGACCGACAGTGTGGGCGGGTGATGTTTGCAGTGGGGCCAGGTTCACACTTTTTGAGTCTCTCGTTGGAACTACAGAAACAAACTGTGGAAAAGATCAGAGCCTGCTTTTTGGCAAGGAGCCTTGGAATAGAGTTAAGAGCACCCTCAAATCTATGGTATGAGGGAAAACCCAGCCCACAGAATCATGGTGGGGAAATGGGAAGAAAGGGAAGCAATGGAGCTAATTATGTGTAGTGATATTTTCCCCAGGAAACCGAAGACGGGTTACAAAGGTGAAGGCTGTCTAGGAGCTCCTCCCTGGTCACCCGTGGTCCTCAGGTTCCAAGCCCCTCTTCACAGGCCGCAGGATCTGACCAGCCCCATTCCCCAGCAGTGAGAAATGAGGGTTGGCTATAGTAGTTCTAATGTGTGCACTCAAAGGAAATACTCAGATTCATTAATGTAATGATATTCTAAGTGTCTTACATAGAGCTTCAGAATTCTGGCAAATTCGACTTTTAAATGGGAGAATTTGTATTAGACTCGAGATAAGAAACTCCTCCCCCACCCCCACCCCCAACTGCCTCACTCCAGTTGAAGCTTCTCCAGGGAGGTTTCTGAGGGGAGGCCTTGGTTACACTTTCTCAACTATTTGGGAAGCTGAGGGGGTAGATCCCTTGAGTTCAGGAGTTTGAGACTAGCCTGGGCAACATAGTGAGACCTCATCTCTGCAAAAAATAAACAAAAATTAGCTGGGCATGGTGGTGCACGCCTGTAGTCATAGCTAGTCAGGAGGCTGAGGTAGGAGGATTGCGCTTGAGCCCAGGAAGTTGAGGCTGCAGTGAGCCAAGATAGCACCACTGCATTTCATTTCAGCTTGAGTGACAGTCACACCTTGTCTCAAAAAAAAAAAAAAAAAAAGTTATATGCCCACACCTTTCGGAATAATTATTTTTTTAACTTCCCATACCTACGTTTCTTGCAAAGCTAGTATCCATGTGGGAAAGGTTTGTGCCAGCTGCCACCATTTTTGATGTTGGAGTAAAATCGATCTTTTTCTGATCAGAACCTGTTTCTTGACAAAAATGCCAGATGTTTTCCTCCTCCTTCCCTCTCTGCATTTTTTTCTTTTCTTTTCTTTTTTTTTTTTTTGAGACTGAGTTTTGCACTATTGCCCGGGCTAGAGTGCAGTGGCGTGATCTCGGCTGTCTGCAACCTCTGCCTCCTGGGTTCAAGGGATTCTCCTGCCTCAGCTTCCCGAGTAGCTGGGATTACAGGTGCCTGCCACCATGCCTGGCTAATTTTTGTATTTTTAGTAGAGACAGGGTTTCACCATGTTGGCCAGGCTAGTCTTGAACTCCTGACCTCAAGTGATTCACCCGCCTTGGCCTCCCAAAGTGCTGGGATTACAGGCGTGAGCCACCGTGCCCAGCCCCTCTCTGCCTTCTTTACTTCCTTTCCTTATCACCTATTTAGGATTTCGCAATGTTAGGTGATTTCTTTTCCATATTTCCAACTGAATTAGAGTTAACTAAATGACAAAAAGTACTTTTGGTCTCAAATTCATCATCATGAAAATGGGCCGAAAACATGAGGACACTTATAATTTTACTATCAGATACTGCCAGATGATTAAAACACCTGTATTCCACACACACTGTGCCCTTCTGAGTTCTTCTTGTGCTGTTTCTATTTCTCTCAGATTGCTGGCAAGTGACCAGGTGTGACTAGGTGTGACCAGGCATGACCAGGCGTTAAAGAAGTGCTCCCTCATTTCAAGTCTCTTAAAGATGAAGGTAACAGCTGCCCAATGAGGATGGAACCGCATTTGTGAATGGAAGCACTCATAGCTGGGTTTCCTGTACTTTGTATTTTCTTATAGATCTAAAGTTGTAACTTCCACATAATATGAACTACTTCAACAGTTTCTATTTCTATTCTATGTCCCTGGGGAGTGGGGGTGGTGCTAGAGTGAAAGGATTTGGCAGTGCGTGCAACATTAAAAAAAAAAAAAAAAAATCCCTTCCTTTGGCCGGCATTCAACTTTTATAACATGTTTTTATTTTTACTTTTTTTGGGGGAAAGACAGGGTTGCTCTGTCGTCCAGGCTGCAATGCAGTGGTGTGATCGTAGCTCAATGCAGCCTCCAATTCCTGGGCTCAAGCGATCCTCCCACCTCAGCTATAATGTATTTTTAAATTTGGAAATGCATTCTCCTCTTCCTCCACCCAGCGTTATATTTTTACTCTCCTCTTATTCCCTCCAACCTTCACCCAAGTCTGTTTCCTGGCAATTTGAGAAGTGAGAAATGCCTGCGTGGGGGAAAAAGTGGAGGCACATGTTGTGTTGTAATTTTAACAGGGAAGCATTGCCCAATGACAAAACCAGGGACTGTCTTGTGATGTCGCTTTCTGCCCACGCTACCTTTTCCTCTTCTGAGCTCGCTCTCATCCCGCAGAAGGCTGCAAGGCTGCCTCGCATGCAGAGGCTGTGACCTGCTTTAAATCAACAAAGCATGATGATCTTAGTTTGAAGAGTGGGGAGGACAACCATATGGATTGAGCTGTCAACTTTTAGTTCGTTGTAAATATCAAAAGCAGGCAGCCCATTCAGTCCTCATTCTGATCTTTACGGATCTCTCCCAGTGATGAGTTAGAAACCCTTTTAAACTCACGTTTTCTTTCCTTCAGCCAGGAAGGATTTATTGAGCACTTACTATTCATATATGCCAGGCACCGTTCCAAGCATAGGGAGTATAGCAGCGAGGAGACCAAGCCTCTGACTGTCAATTTTGAAACAGCACTGAACTTTCAACCAGGGCATTGCAGAGGCTGCGTGAGGACAGGGTGGGGCTGTCTGCAGGGCCCCAGCTAACTCCATGTTCAAATTACCTGTGATTTTCTCTAAGTCCGACCGAGCCAAGTACTGTACTAGATAACAATGGAAACACTTTCAGGGGGAGGATGATCTTTTCCTTCTGCTCCTTAACTTTTGACCCATATCAGGAGGAGCTTCTGAGAAATGTGAGCTTTTCTGCTTAGCCCCCCAATACATCGTCTAACCACAAACCCTGGCTCGTATTTCATCTGTCCATGACACTGTGTGGTGCATGAATATATTCTTACTCTAAAGAAAAAAAAAAAACCAAAGGATATTTCAAAAATTATTTTCACACATGATTATCATACAGTATTACAATGTATTATGTGCAAAATTCCATTTAAAAAATCATTTACAAAAGTACAACACAGTATGTGCTGAGGGTTCTAGTTCAACAAAAGCCAAGGCTAAAAAAGGTACAAGGTACAAAGCCAACCAAATTAGATGACTATGCATCTTTACACAGTACAATAACATGTTTTTGTAACTACCTGTGTTACATGGATACAAGACCCTCATAGTTTGTGCACCTGCAAGCTGGTTTTATTTAACGTAAGTTTAACTTCACTGCAGGTTCTGATAATGTAGATTTTTTTTGTGTGCATTTTCGAATTCTCCATTATACAGCATCTTATTTAACTCAACAAAAGCCACATTATACATTACTTGGTTTCTGGTCCCAATAATTTGATGCTGTTAGTTTTAATTTCGATGGAAAAGGGAGAAAAAGTGTTCTTCTTGATTTTTATTTTTCTCAAGGGGCTTTCAAAATTGTTTCTAAAAGCAAATCACGCATGGAATAGATTTTACCAAACCTCATTGCATATTTACAGTATTTTAAGCGTAGGTGGTTCCTTCTATCTCTTTTTCTACATCTTTCGAAGAGCCTGAACCAGCAGACTGCACTCCTCAGTCCTTTGTTAGAGTCCGTATTTCTCTCTCTACCTCTCGCTACATTCATTTCTCTCCTTATTCTCAGCATCATTTGTTTAAAAAACAAAACAGCAAAACACCACTAAACGTGAACAAGAGAACAGTACATCCGATTTCCAAAGGCATTCTGTGGCCAGTGTCAGGAATACGTTGCTTTAAGAAATCCAGCAGTCTCTCCCCACAAAGTTGCCAAAACATCCAGTTACAGAAGAGAGACTTTAAAAATGCAATACTCTCAAATCCAGCAAGAGATTTATTTTTGAATATTAAATGTTAAAATCACATGCATAATTATAGAATATTTTAAAGTTACAAAAATATTTTAAAAACCAATCCTGACAGTTTACCTGCAACTGCTATAAAAATTTCTATGAAATATATAAAAACATGAAGGCTCTTTGTAAAAAAAAAAAAAAAAAAAGGAAAAAGGAAGGCAGGACAGGATGAGGCCATCCACAGGAGTGAGAATCACCTGACGCACTGCATCGCAAACATCTGCTGTTGAATTCAAAAGAACTTGTATCTGAAGTGTTTCTTCTGCACATATACATACATGTAAGCCAACCTAGAACCTGACTGGGGGTAGGTAGCAAACAATCTCAGGACACTTCAACCATCAAATGCAATTCTCCATTGCCAAAAGGGAATCCTACTGTTTCACGAACCTCAGCTACCTTGCGTGGCTAAAGTTGCCCTTGGCTGAGTTGGCCTGTGGATGGCTTAGTCACTAAACGGAGGGGTCCCCGAGGAGGTGACTGCTTTTCAAGCTCAAGTACATAGAAGCCAGAAGGCAAGGCTTCCAGCTCCCCTTTGGATGCACCACTGGGAAGTCCTGCCTCTCTTCTAGGAGGTGGTGAGGTCATCTTCTCCGTTCTGGAAAATGACGCCGTAAGGATCGTTCTTGATGCGTTTGTAGACAAAGTGGAAGATGTGGGGCTGTGGTCGACTGTGCAGCTCTGCCTTGATTTTTTGAGGGTAAGTGTCCTCTGCCAGCTGCTGCCATGTCTCGTCAACGAAGAGAAAGAGGCTGTACTCCTCAGGGTCCCCCACCTTGAACTTCTCAGCGCAGATCTGACACACATCCTCGGTGGTGATATAAGGTCTCACAAGGAGCGTCTTTCCTGTGCAACCACTGTTGACCTCCTGAAATGCAACTCGGAGGTAATTCTGCAAGTGGAAGAGGAATGTTGAGACAGTCAGAAGAGAAAAACTAGATAGTGAGCATGATGGGGGACCGAGTGGGGCGCGGTGACTGTGAGCCACTTCCAGGCCCTGTCTTGTCATAATGCCCAATGTCAGGCCATGAGGCTTCGAATGACAAGGAAAGAGGCTGATCTGACTTTGGACAGTGGCGAGGATAACTACATGATTCATTGCAACTATAAGAAGCAGGAAGTCCAGGCAGCCCTGGTTCTGATCTGTCCATTTCCCTCATAAAGTCTGCTTAAGAAACCCCTGCTTAAGAGTGTGAACCACATCCAATGCTGGGTTTCTTCCCAGCTTGAAAAATAAACCAAATAGCACAAGAGTATGAAGGAAGTCAGCAGGAAGAGATTTAAAATATCTACACACAACAGCACGCACAGTGCTCACATTTTGTTTTTTTCTGTTCCTTTTAAGAGATGAGATCTCACTATGTTCCCCAGGCGGGACTCATACTGCTGGGCTCAAGTGATCCTCCTGCCTCAGCCTCCTGAGTAGCTAAGTCTACAGGTGCATGCCACTGTACCTGGCTTGTGCTCACTTTTGACACACTTTTTAAATAAATCCTAATCAAGGGCAATAATTTAGGTTGAATCACACACATACAAAAAACATGCTGACATTTGACTATTTTTATCTCCCCCAAATGGTGATTTCAGGTAGTTCAGTCTAATACAAGGCTCCTAGTGGCTCTGGGCACAATGTGGAAAAAGTCAGAAGGAAAAGAACGTTGATTTTGCCAACTTTTGCAGATGGAGGTGATCACACGCAAGGTGGTGCTGCAGGGAATTAAACAAAGACATTTGCAGGCTCAGGCGCTGCCATCATGCCAGGTACATACTATCATGAAATATGTAAACCTGTGGTCTTACAAGATACAAAGCCCAGACCAGGCATAAAGAATCTTAAACTCACATCAGGCTCTCCTAGATTTTGTGACCCCAGATAGCTTTGCTTCTGTTTCCTTAAGAGTGGCGTTATCAGATGAAATCTAGAATACCCAGTGAAATTTGAGTTTCATCTCGAAAACAAATACATTTTATTCTTCTAAATCTGACAACCCTGCTCGGCAGTGAAGGGAAGGAGGGCTCTCTGCCCAGGTGCCTGCATGGTCACCACGAGGGTTTCCTGGGATAATGGAAGGGGAAGCTCTCGGGAAGGACAGTGAGCACTGCACATGTCAGATATGTTTCATATCTGCTTCCAGTGGGGACTTTTGCTAGCCCAGTGACTTTGCAGGAGAGGTGAGCTAGTGGGAGGTGCCCAGGTTGACAATGACACTCTTTGAACCTTTTTTTTTTTTTTTTTAAGAGACAGGGTCTACATGATCCCTGTTTGACTAGTGCAGAAACTGAGGCACAGAGAGGCTAAGTAACTTGCCCAAAGCCACATAGCTAGGACATGGCAGAGGCAGCCCCACCACCTTGACCACTGAGACGTACTGCCTCTTCCCATGTGAGAAGACCTCTGTGCCTGCGACCTCTGATTCAGGGGTTTCCGATGGAGCTTTGGGTCTGAGGTTTTGCTTTGACCCCCGAGCCGAGTGCTGAGCATTTCCTTCTTTGGTTACACTCTGAGAAGGCATGCACCTCCAAAGTGAGCAGGGTCAATGAAGGCAGGAGGGGGCGGCTGCAGAAGAAGGCAGCTCCATGGTGTCTGCAGGTCTCCAGGTGAAGAGGTGAAGGAGGAAGTGTGTGTTGGCAGGTGGGCAAAGGAACAATGAACTTTTCTCACTTCCCCTGTTCTGCCTCAGGCAGCCCCTCCCTGGATGGCTGTATAATGGCACCCCAGGGGTCTGCAAACACTGAGTGGTACAGGGACCTTCTTAGTGCAACAGGGTGGGGAGAGTGCAGCACGTGTATTCTCATTCTTTAGGTTTATGTGCTTGAGAAGGAATTTCTGAGAATACTGAAATCTTGGAGAAGAACGAGCTGATCTTGGCTTTCAAAGATGGGCTTGCCTTGTTTTTATTTGTTTTTGAGAAAGGGTCTTATTCTGCTACCCAGGCTGGAGTGCAGTGGTGTGATCATGGCTCACTGTTGCCTCAAACTCCCGGGCTCGACAGATCCTCCCACCTTAGCCTCCTGAGTAGCTGGGACTGCAGGTGTGTACCACTACACTGACTAACTTGAAAATTTTTGTTGTTGTTGTTTTGTAGAGAAGGGGGTCTCACTTTGTTGCCAAGGCTGGTCTCCAACTCCTGGCCTCAAGCGATCTTCCTGCCTCAGCCTGTGAGGCACTGGGATTACAGGTGTGAGCCACCTCATCTGACCCTCTATTTTCAGAGCTCTTATAAAAGAAAAAAAAAAAAAAAAGGCCAGGCGCAGTGGCTCACGCCTGTAATCCCAGCACTTCGGGAAGCTGAGGCAAGTGAATCAGTTTGAGGCCAGGAGTTTGAGTCCAGCCTGGCCACCAGGGTGAAATCCGTCTCTACTACAAATACAAAATAAATTAGCCGGCTGTGGTGGTGAGCTCCTGTAGTCCCAGTTACTCTGGAGGCTGAGGCAGGAGAATCGTTTGAACCTGGGAGGTAGAGGTTGCAGTGAGCAGAGCTCGTGCCACCACTGCACTCCAGCCTGGGTGAGCGAGACTCCACCTAAAAAAAAAAAAAAAAAAAAGCAGGTGAATCTGGACATGTAGGCAAATCTGTCCTGCTTTCCAGATCCCTGCTTGGAAACTCATCATGAGGAACATAGAAACAAACCATAGGCAGATGTTATCATTTAATTTAAAACCTTCAAAATATTATTTGAAGACACTTGCCAACTCACTTGTTATTTCATAAACAATGAGCAAATCAGGAATTGTGTTAGCTAAGGATTTCTTTTTTTCTTTTTTTTTTTGAGACGGAGTCTTGCTCTGTCGCCCAGGCTGGAGTGCAGTGGCACGATCTCCACTCACTGCAAGCTCCGCCTCCCAGGTTCACGCCATTCTCCTGCCTCAGCTTCCTGAGTAGTTGGGACTACAGGTGCCTGCCATCACACTTGTCTAATTTTTTGTATTTTTAGTAGAGACGGGGTTTCACCGTGTTAGCCAGGGTGGTCTCAATCTCCCGACCTTGTGATCCGCCAGTCTCTGCATCCCAAAGTGCTGGGATTACAGGCGTGAGCCACCCACGCCTGGCCTCTTTTTTTCTTTTTTGAGATTAAGTCTCACTCTGTCGCCTAGGCTGGAGTGCAGTTATGCGATCTCGGCTCACTGCAACCTCCGCCTCCTGGGTTCAAGCAATTCTGCTGCCTCAGCCTCCCAAGTAGCTGGGATTACAGGTGCCTGCCACCACACCCAGCTAATTTTTATATTTTTAGTAGACACAGGGTTTCACCATGTTGGCCTGGCTGGTCTCGAACTCCTGACCTCAGGTGATCTGCCCGACTTGGCCTCCCAAAGTGCTGGGATTACAGGCGTGAGCCCTGATGCCTGGCCTTGGGTAAAGATTTCTATAGCCCTCACCCACCTCTCCATTCTAAGAAACAAGCTCATTGGGAATCCTACGTTCCCAAGCAGCAGCTCATGGTCAGGAAAAACCCTGGCCAGGGAACCTGAGCAGGACTCGCTCAGATGCTTGCCTGGTCACTCTGCGCTGTGGACGGCTGCCATAGCTGCTGCTGCTGCTGCTGAGATTCTGGGGTCTTCTGTTTTGGAGAGCAGGCGAGTGAAAAGGGAAGGAGACATCACTGTTCCTCTCCCTTTTCCCAAAGAGAAACTAGGCCAATTGCATCGCGTAACACAGCGGCTGTTTCCTGATGAAACAAAATCTCCAACGCCTGTGCCAAATGCTTCCTCCTCCTTTTTGACTTATCGTCTGCTTGTTTGGGCAGAAATCCTGCCTTCATTCAACTTGGTTTTCTTAAGGACAGCAAACCTTGGGCCAAATATCCCATGCATATATAAATGTAAAGAAAACAGAGCCATGTAACAAGGCCAGAGGGTGGTTTGAGATATCCCCTTCCTGCCAAATAATTCAACACAGTGGGGACCTCTGAGCTGGGATGTGCTGGGTGAGCCAGCTCTGCATTCCTGGAGGACGAAGGAAGCAAAGCGGGGGCCAGCTGCACACCTGGAAGTCGTCCACAGAGGGGATGGTCCGGTTGGTGGTTCTCCGTTTGTGCCACTGCCTCAGGGTGTCTCTGGTTTCTGAGCTGAGCAGTCGCGCTGCTTGTTCTTCTTGGAAATTCTTTATCAGAGAAAGTGCTCCGTATGCGCTTGTCAAGTAATAGCCTCCTGAAAAGAGCAGAAAGAGTGGGTCCTCTCAGTGCCAACCTCCGCTCACAGGTGATAACGGGATGCCAGCGTTAGAGGGCATGTTTTGCATTTTTAGTATTTCTTCAACATGCATTTCCTGTAGGATCACAGAGGCCCACATCCAAGAGCATGGCACTCACTCCTCCATCCATCCCTTCACACAGCCATCCCGCAGAGATTTATGGAGTGACCCAGGCCTGGGAGGGGCCGGGGGAACACAGACAAGCCAGGCTGACAAGGTTCCTGTTTCCACTGATGGGATTTCCATTCTAGTGCGTAAGACTGACCAAGCCTCTAAAGTGTTTTTGTTGTTGTTGTTGTTTTTGAGATGGAATCTCGCTTCGTCACCTAGGCTGGAGTGCAGTGGCACAATCTCAGCTCACTGCAACCTCCGCCTCCCAGGTTCAAGCAACCCTCCCACCTCAGCCTCCTGAATGGCTGGAATTAAAGGCAGGCGCCACCATGCTTGGCTAATTTTTGTATTTTTAGTAGAGATGGGGTTTCACTATTTTGGCCAGGCTGGTGTCGAACCCTGGCCTCAACTGATCCACCCATCCCGGCCTCTCAAAGTGCTGAGATTACATGAGCCACCATGCCTGGCCAAAATTATTAAAGTGCAATTGTGAAAAACGTTTGCTAGAAATGGTTGGGGTATTAAGGCCTGACAGGGTGGTTGGGGGAAAGTCAGGCTTGTGAGACAATCCAAGACCAGAATCCCCTCCATCACTCAGTCCAGACTCGTGGCAACACTTGCTTTTGGCTTTTTCTTTTAGTAGTTGATATTTTCTATCTCTGATAAACAAGAATTTGGTTTTTAAAAAAAGTAAAAAAAAAAAAAAAAAAGCAAAATGAATATTTTCTAAATTAAGTATACTATACACTTTGAAAGAACTGTTCGCAAAAATGTGGGTACTTCAAAAATAATTTCTCTCTCCTGGTTCCCTTTCTTCTTTGGGACTAACGTGACATCTGGCACGTAGGATAAAATAATTTACAGGAAAGGGATGCTCCTGTGATGGTGCATTTAGGAATGATCTCTTATGTTCCTGAGGAGTGTAAAAGGGCTGACGACCCTGTAAGATGCGTATGTATTCCTTCATAGTTTTTGTTGTAACATATGATTAGGTGCCTGGGGAGGAACTTACGGTCTCTGCGCTGAAGAGCCACTAGGGGTCGCCCTGAATGTTTACTAAAAATTCCCTAACTGGGCACAGCACATTTCACATGTAGAGACATTCTTTGTCAAAATACCCACTGAATCTCTACTGCGAGCCACAGCTACAGAGGAGAAAGTAGGTTTGTAAGAAATAGAATCTGAGTCCTCACTCTCCAAAAGTTTATGAATGTGTGTTTTTTTTGTTTGTTTGTTTGTTTAAAAAACAAAAAGACACTGGTAATTTACGCCTGCAGGGACCAGAAGTTGGTGTGGTGAAATGAGTTTTGTGCAGAAGTGTCACCTTTAGGGCCAAAGTATTTAACTGTTCATGTGAGACCCTGCGGAAGCCTCTCTCTGGTCAATAAGTGGCAATATGCAAGATGGCAACTGTCCCCTCCATGTGGATCAGGAGCCGCACGCCCTGCAAACTTGTGCTGGACATGAACTCGAGAAAGAAAGACACCCTTCTTGTTTTCAAGTTGCAGATAAAGACTTGAGGTTATTTTTTCCTACAGTATAATCTGGGTCACCCTGAGCCATGCGCTTTCCCTTGATCACATGTCAAGCTTTCTGTGTATAGAGCGATCTGAAAGGTTTTCCAGACCTTGCCACCTACAGTATAATCACCCTAGTTAAGAGTTTTGAATTGTTGATCTTTACCAAATATTTGCCCCACAAACAAATCAGCAGGTGACTGTGTGTGAAACTCAGTAATCCAGAATACAGATGCTACATGAAGAATTTCAGGAGAAATCAGCATGAATGTAAGTATTCGGGAAAGGCTGTATGGAGGGTCAGGATTTGAGCAAGGACTTGGAGAACTGTTACAATCTTTGTGGGGGTGGTGGGGGGCTCCTTTGGACTTCAAATTTTAGACTCCCTAGCTCTCATCTGTTCAGGACACTAAGGAGAAAACTCAAATGCTGGAAGCACAAAATTGACCACACTTTGAAACATGTGGATGCAATTAGAGAAGGTTTTAAATTTCAGCAAAACTATAACCCTACCACAAGAGCTGTGCAATTCTAAGGGATTCTATGACGCCTTTTTGGTAAATGAGAATACCTGCTTAAACAGCAGAAAACAGACGTGGCTGCTACCCCGCAAACCAAAGAGGACTTTGGGCAGGCACGGAAAAGTCCAATCTGTATTTTTGCCACTGCTCAGTAGCCTCTTCCTCCCAGGCTGCATAGCTTCAGTTCGATGCTACGTAGGCCTGGTCTGTGATCACAGCCAACCTGACTAGGCTGCCTGCTCTCCCAAGGAAAGCAGCCAAGAAGCCCCAGACACGGTTAAGTGGAAGCAGGCTCTATTTAAGTGCGAGCTCACCAGCCGCTTTGTGTCCTTACTAGTTGTGCCCTTGTCTTTCTTGTGGGATTCGTGGAGGAGATGACAGCCACCTGTCCATTGGTCATCAACACAGGGCCTTGCCCTGGGCCAATCTGGGAAAGGGGCAGGAAGTAGCTGTCTCTATCCTTGGGCCACAAGATATAAGCAAATGTTTGTCCTGAGTGCACATTGTCAGTAACAGAATCGACTTTCTAAGTGAAACCGGCATGTCTTTTTCCCCAAAGCCCTAAGAGCTCTACATACTTATTACTAGAATTAAACATGATTGAAGCTTGAAAAAGAACAACCCAACCCCAAACTGTATTAATAACAAACATTACAGTGGAAGGAAGGAAAGCATGCCATGTAGACTAACATGCTTCTCTTGGTCCCTGGGCAAAACCACATGTTTGGCCTTGTCCTGTCTAATCCCAGGGCAGAGCAGGCAAGAAAAGCTCCAGGGAGGGCCTCAGAGGCTCATCAGGGAGTGTCTGGTTCCATGGTTAGGAATATTAATGAGGGGACAGAAGAGGCTAAAGGGTGAAAGAATGAAAGAGGCCCATTCATACCTGCCTGGGATGGGGAACAGGAGGAGAGAGATTCATCCCCACATTCTGAGTCAGCACTACCCATGGCCACGTGGGAAGGGCATAATTGGGCTCCAGGGAGGGCGGTCTCTCCGACAGAAAAAGTAGGACTGAAGAGACTAAGGGGCACATTCTGGGGTGGTAAAAATGCACTTCATTCCCTCCAGGGAAAATGCTGGGATGACTCATTCCTTAGGGAATCCTGTCAGAGATGGACCTTTCCACTCAAGCCCAGACTGAAACTCATCGGAAAACAACAAAACAACAACAACAACAACAACAACAACAAAAACCCCATAACAATCCCCCCTAGGGCTTGTCTGGGTTTTTATCTGGATATATTAAAATGGATTAAGAGGATTCACAGTGCACAGGCCCTGATTTGTTCTCCTTTAAAAAGATAAGCTCACACAGAGTCCCAGTTACGTCTGCTTTTCAAGGCTGTGCACTAGTGTGCCAAACATCCTAATCATTTCCATGGTAAAATACCTAAGCTATGTGTAAGGAGAAGGAATTTCTGCTAAGACATGTTGGGGTTAGGCAGACATAAGAAGAAGGAACCCGACTGCCAAGGTAAATTGAGAGCAAACTGCACGGATTCCACACCCCTGTGTTTTTATTATAAAAATGAAAAGATACTTTAAAAAAAAAAAACTTTAAAAAAAAATACTGTTTTTACCTTAAAAGTGAAATTTTAAAAAATAAAAACAAAGCCAAGCTTTTACCCATTTCACTAATATAAGAGCAGGTTATTTTTCTGGCAATGGAAATATCCTCAACAAAAGTTTATAATTTTCTCTTGGAGTCAAAGAAACCATTTCTTCAAAAAAAAAAAAAAAAAAAATGGCATTTATTCTACTGAACGTAGTTTTTTTTATTGCCATTAAGCAATCTTAGTGAAGCATAGTTAAGATGGGGTTATATTTTTTCTTTGTGTTTTTCCTGGCTTTTCCAAATTTTCTACCATGAGTATGTATTACCTTTGCAATCAGAAAAAGCTTAGTACACTCTTTTAAATTAAAAAAAAATTCAGTTAACACTTAAGATGTCAAAAAAAGCACCCAAGTAACTGCTTAATGGGTGCAGAATCTTATTTTAGGGTGAGGAAAATAGTTTGATGCTAAATAAAGGTGGAGAATGCATGACATTGTGAATATACCAAATGCCACTGAATTATTCACTGTAAAATGATTAATGTTGTTACACGAATTTCATCTCAATTTTTAAAAAATGAAAAAAAAAATAGCACCCAGTTCCTTCAACTTTTCTCAAAAGCAGTTACCTTCTCCATGTAACAGCGATGGGTCTAGGAGCTCCATCATGTACTCGATTTCAGTGTCCAATTCAAGCATGTCACACTGGGCTATGACATAGGTCAGGACTGGCAAGAAGTCATCAGCGCCATACATCCTCCCTGAGAGTAGGAAGAAAGAACGAGATGGAATGTTTTACCAACTTTTCTTTCTTTCACATCCTACTTGCTGCTTTAATTAGACGGCAAGGAGTCATTCTGGGGGACTGTGCTATTTATAAACAGAGGTGGGTGTTTCTGGAATCCTATGTAGCCTGTGACCCTCCCAGCTGCTAATGTTAAGAGACCAGCCCTTACAGTTTCAGAATGAATGTCTATGAACCAATGAACACATTACAGATTTTCTCCCCACTTTTACAATTTGTATAAAATTATATGATAGAACAGAATGCTCGTTAAAATATTTTAATTTTCAGCAAACAATAAATAATATTGTAAAACACAAAATATTTACTTATGCTAATTCTTTGTGTCTTATTTCCTGTTTCTTGCTGTGCACATTATTCACAAACATAATGACAAGGCCAAACTCAAACCAGGAATAAGCCAACTTTGCTCTGTATTTAATGTGAGCACACAGTTAATTCGGTATATGTTGAATATACACATTGATCAATAGAAATATATGGCAAAAAGTGTTAGTCTTTACTTCTAGTTTTCTTTACATCAGTGGTTCTCAAATGGAGATGGTTTTGTCCTCCAGGGGATATCTGGCACTGTCTGAAGACATTTTTCATTGACATAACTGGAGGGTGGGGATGCAGATGACATCTGGGATGCTGCTAAGCTTCCTACAGGAAGCAGGACAGCCCCTGATTAGAAGATTAGAAGAATTATTCTGTCTACATCAAGTCTTTAGTGTGTGTGTTGAGAAACTGTGCTTCAGAAAAGCAAAATCCCGTGCAGATTATTATTTGGGGAATTTTTATAAATGACTGTGAACTATAGAAAATATGTTTCCTATATGTGAAATATGCTTGCGAACTTAGGAGGTGATGTTCACATGCTATCATTACCAGGCCCAGGAGCTCATATTTTAACATCTTCACTCAACAATTCCCAAAGTGCACACACATTCCTGTCTACTCAAGCAGTGGTTAATAGAGCCTGTGTTTTCTCTCTGCTGCTTCTTCATTAAGCAATTTCACTCAGAGGAAAAGTTCGTAATCGTCCTCGGAATTACAATAAGCTTACTGAAGACCTGGGACAATGCAAGGCTCCATCACTATCCATGATTCATGGTTACCCCTGCATCTACAGGAAGCAGCAAGGCTAAATCCGAGGGCTGGCTTTCCAAGTTTGTAACTCTTTGGTGAATTTCAATTATATTGATTCGGCTTGTAGCAAAGAAGGGCTAGCCAATGAAACGGCTCTAATGAGGCCTCATTATGACTGAATGCTCCGAGTTCCTTTCACATACTATCGGTCATTGACACAAACCCTCATTGGCCAAAATGTTGTAATGATACTCGCTGATATTTCCATTGCACTTGGGGCTATGTGTGAGCTGTCTCAGCTGATCCCCACCTTATGAAAGAAAGGGTGACATCCAGCTAAAGACGCAGAAAACTATAGCGTGCAAGATTGATTAAGGGGACCAAAGTCCCTCAGTTAATTTTCTTCTTCTTGGAGGGAAGATTTGAACTCAGACTCCAGAGACTGAATTTGTAACCATACTCTGAACTAAATCTTTACTTAAATCGGCCAGGTACAAAAATCTTGTTGCCCTCATCTGCTTACATTTTAATCCGTTGCATGCGGCTACTTTGCCAGATATCAGAGAATCACTTGTAGTTTTGTAAGGCACTTGGTGAAATCAAGAGACCAAAGGGAGGAGAAATTGGGAATCAGAAAGCCTGACAGGAGACAGGCCTGTCTCTGGCCCGGGAGGGAAGCGACATGGAGCCTGGGCTTCCAGCGGCCTCACCTGAGTTGTTCTCCATGACCGTGTAAATGAGCTTGCAGACCCGCAGCAGCAGCATGACCTTCTTTTCTGGTGAATACATCTTCTGCATGGTCATAAACTTGACTTTGATTTTCTCTACATCCACAAAATCAGGGGTCGGGGCGAAGACCCCCAGCTCCTGCGGATTCCTCTGCCGCACAAGCTGCAGGTTCTCCTTGAGTTGCTTCCATGAGCCGTCGGCCATGTGAAAGTCCTTCAGCATGGCCTCCACGTGCCCCTTGAGAGGCTTCAAGATGCACTTGTGCATGGCTTTTTCCAGCACCACATCTGCCAAAGAAAGTGTAGCTACTATGACCATTCTCTGAAGAAAGAAGAAATGCAACATCTGCTTTCTTATAATGGACGTCTGCAACTCTATGCATTCACTGCAGGCACACAAGTTGTACACCTTAACATCCAACCAACAGACAACACCAAGCAGCACCATGACTCACAGGTTAACATTTTTTTTCTGAAAAGCCGGGAAGACCTAATCTTCCCCAATGATGTATAACTTGCATATAACCAATACAATGAAATATACTTGTTTTAATTACTTTCATGCCCTATCCCTATAAGTACAGGCAAATATGCTAGAAGACATTCTTTTGACCTAGTCCTTCAACTGGTCATCCAGTTAACAGGAGAGCAAAGATGTTATCTTAAAGGAAGGATTTTCTAATAATGAGGGTTCAACATCTCTTAGAATACTTTCTGAGGAGGGCCTGGCGTGGTGGCTCACATCCGTAATCCCAGCAATTTGGGAGGCTGAGGCAGGCAGATCATTTGAGGTCAGGAGTTGGAGACCAGCCTGATCGACATGGTGAAACCCCATCTCTACTAAAAATACAAAAAAATTAGCTGGGCGTGGTGGTGCATGCCTATAGTCCCAGCTACTGGGGAGGTTGAGGCAGGAGAATTGTTTGAACCCAAGAGGAGGAGGAGCCAAGATTGTGCCACTGCACTCCAACCTGGGCGACAGAGTGATACTCCATCTAAAAAAAAAAAAAAAGATATTTTCTGAGGAAGCAGATCCACCTAAATATAATATGTGATCTTGGATCAGATTCTGGACTAAAAAATTCTTCATTTGCTGTAAAGGACATTAGTAGGGCATTGAATACAGCCTGCAGACTAGGTTATAGTGCTAACAAGGCATCAGTGTTAATTTTCTAGGTCTGATAATTACACTGTAGTTATTAAACAGGAATAGCCTTGTTTTTAGGAAATATGCATTGAAGTATTTAGGGATAAAGGGATACAATGTCTGCAACTTGAATGGTTCAGAAAAAATGAGAGAGAGAGTGTGTGCATGTATTTGTGTGCACGTATGTGTACGTGCGTATATGTGTGCCTGTATGTGTGTGTGTGAACAGAGAGAAAGAAGAATGAGGCAGATGTGGCAAAGTGCTAACATTTGGGAATCTGAGTGAAGGGTAGATATTTCTTTATGCTATTTTTGCAACTTTCCTGGAAGTCTGAGATGATTTCAAAATTAAAAGTTAAAAATGTGTGAAATGTGTTTCTGTTCTGAGTTAGGAAACACCTTTGGGTGTGGGAGGCGTTATTCTTCCCTCCTTCTTTGAATGGTTGCCCAGTGGAGTAGCTTTCTTGGCTAATACCAAAATGACCAGTACCATAAATCCAGAGATGTGGGCTGAAGACTATTTATATAACAATAACTCCTCTGCTTTGTCAATAGCAGCTTTTTGATCTCACATGTTTGCACATTCTCATCTAAACCCCCTGGGTTCTACTGCAGCATCTACACATAAAATCATGACTCCTTAATTTGATTCCATTTGGGAAGCCAATGGATCCACTTACATATGAGATTAGAAATAGTTAAGTTAGGCCGGGCATGGCGAATCATGCCTGTAATCCCAGCACTTCGGGAGGCTGGGGTGGGCAGATCACTTGAGGCCAGGGGTTCAAGACCAGCCTGGCCAACATAGCGAAACCCCATCTCTACCAAAAATACAAAAAATTAGCTTGGTGTGGTGGTGCACGCCTGTAATCCCAACTACTCCGGAGGCTGAGGCATGAGAATCTCTTGAACGCTGGAGGCAAAGGTTACAGTGAGCCTAGATCCTACCATTGCACTCCAGCTTGAGTGACAGAACGAGACTCTGTCTCAGAAGAAAAAAGAGAAAGAAAAAGAAATAGTTGAGTTGTCTCTCTGGCCTTTGGAATTCCTGACACTGGATCAGATCATATTGAGTTCAAATGATTACCCATTATTAGAATGGCCAGGGACAAATAGAAATCTAACCCAGAGGTAGAAACAATGAAAACAATCCCTCAAGGTTAAAACTGAGGCCAAAAGTTAACGCTGACCCCACAATCATCAGATTCCCCTGCCCAAGTTGTTTTTTTTTTTTTTCTCCTCCTCCATCTTATCCAGGAGATCTCCTTGTTTAAATACAAAGGTTTATGTAACTATAGAAATCAAGGTTGATGCCAAGGAGGTTATAAAGTAGGAACAAAAGCAGAACAACTTATTCACATCTGGCATTAAAACAAATTACTTGGTTTACATTGGTTGCTCAATAAGCTCGTGCAACTTTATAGCATCTTTGACTTTACCTTATATCATCTTTATGATAAAAAATTAATAACAGCAATTAATATTTAGTGCTCAGATGGGCCAGGCTCCATCTAAGTGCTTTACTTCACTATCATCCAATCCTTGCAACAATTTTATTATTTTTGCACAGTACTAATATTATGTCCATTTAACAGATAGAGAAACTGAGGCTCAGAGATGACTAATGGCTTGATAGAAGCCACACAACCATTTTAAATAACCATTTATACAACTTTTCAAAGTAAATAATCTTTTAATTGTAAAGTTCAAGTCACTTTATAAATACTTGCCAGTTTATTCCTCTCATCCAAACATTCTGAAAGCTATATTCATGGTTGTAAGTGACCACTACTTGGTTAAAATAGGGTCACCATGGGAGGACAAAGGCCATGTCAATCATTAATTAGAAATGTACATGAATGTCCATAGTAATGTAATTTATAATAGCCCCAAGTTGGAAATAACCCAAAGGCCCATTTGGACAGAAATGAATACACTGGATATATTCATTCAATGGAACACTACAATGAAATTCAGACAATTGAATGTATTTATTCAATGAAAAAGCTCACATTACTGCTCCAGAACAACATGGATGAATCTCACGGACACGATGCTGTGTGAAAGAACCCAGACACAAGAGTATCTCCTACAGCATTTCATTTCTATGAATTTTCAAAAGCAGGCGAAACTAACCTGTGGGACAGAAGTCACCATGGCAGTCCCCCCCTTGGGGAGGATCTGGGCTGGGACAGGACACCAGGGATTGGAGATGTTCTGTATCTGGATCTGGGTTGTGTCTACATGGGTGTGCATGTGTGTAAAATTCTGTTGAGCCGAGCACTTAAGATTTACACACTTTATGGATGTAAGTTAAACCTCAATAAATGTATATGAATCAGAGAAACAGAAAACAACTGAAGACCTGGATGAGATTTTCACCTTGAACCCCAAGGGCAACTTTTATCATCAGAGTGAGCCCGGTGACCTCTGGGCCAGAGTGTTAGTACACATCACCCCCAAAAGGCTCCCAGCTGCACCTGGGGAACGATGACAGCAGAAAGGTCGTTACTAGCAAGTTGGACAGGCTCCCTTGTGCAACTCATCCTTGCTGCCAGGCAGGGGTGCTGACCTTCGAGAGGAATTCCACCCTTAGGTATAAAAGGGGCTGTGGAAATCTCTTAGGAGGGTTGAAACCTAGGACCAACTGCCAAGGGGGTAGCCCATTGTCTGAAAATAAAATGAAAAAGTAATTGCTAGTGGTAGATTTTAGTACATTTTTCTTTAAGATCATAATTTAAAAATAAGGAAACTGGTCCCTGCATGTTTTTTCAGAGGTTTACCCCATTCCTCCTCCCCACCCTCCCCAAATCCTTAATAAACATAAAGAGTAGGGGACAAGAGCCTAAATGAAAAGAGGGACCCAAGACCCAACTGGCTCTCTCCAGTAGAGAAAGTAAGGTTCTGCTCATAAAGCAAGAAGGAAAAAGGATTTGAGGAACCCAAGAACAGACGATCTTTCATGTCATGAACCACCTCAGACAAAAGAGGAAAAAGCAAATTGGTCACATTTCTCATAAATCACTACCTCCATTGTTTTCTGTGATCTCTGTTTGCATTAATCGTTAATTCCTGGAAAACAAAAAAAATCTTTTAAACTCTCAGAACAATGACACTATTCTAGCCACTTTACTTGCACTGGATCTTCAAATCCTCAAACAAACCCCATCCAGGGAGGAATACTATGTTTTCATTTCACAGATGAGGAAACCGAAACCCACGGACATCTTTGTCAAGCAGCTCTCAAGAGCGGGAGCCAGGACTTGAACCCACAAAGTGTTTCCTGAGTTCTTGGAGTAATGTCAACTGTATTCATCCACAAGCACGCATGCAAAACAAACACCTGAAACCGTTACAGATGAATAAGGTGAGTATATGCTTTTTTTTTTTTTTTTTTTTTTTTTTTTTTTGAGACAGAGTCTCGCTCTGTCGCCCAGGCTGGAGTGCAGTGGCGCGATCTCGGCTCACTGCAAGCTCCGCCTCCCGGGTTCACGCCATTCTCCTGCCTCAGCCTCCCGAGTAGCTGGGACTACAGGCGCCCACAACCGCGCCCGGCTAATTTTTTGTATTTTTAGTAGAGACGGGGTTTCACCGTGGTCTCGATCTCCTGACCTTGTGATCCACCCGCCTCGGCCTCCCAAAGTGCTGGGATTACAGGCGTGAGCCACCGCGCCCGGCCCGAGTATATGCTTTTGAAGCTCATTACTGTCTTTTTGTTGTTGCTGTTGTTGAGATGGTGGGGGTCTCACTATGTTGCCCAGGTTGGTCTTGAACTCCTGGTCTCAAGGGATCCTCCCACATCAGCCTCCCAAAGCACTGGGATTACAGGCATGAGACACCATTCCTAACCTCACTCATTTCTTTTCTATTTTTCTAATAACAACCAAACAGTAAAAAATCGTTCAAACCACAACATATTGAATTTTAGAAACGAAATGTTTCTAAATGACCGAAACTGGAAACAAGTTCTCTGAAAATATTTATCAAGATCATATCAACTGGCCCCAAAATAATTCATAAGAGGAAAGTGGTAGAGACCATAGCAATTGCTGGCTTTTCCTTGACTAAATGTCACTTACTGTAATAATTTATAGGAAGTATTCAATGTGTTGGCCTCTAGACAAGAAGTGATTCATTCATATTACTTCTCCAAGAATTGATTCACTCCTCCATTAAGGATGAGAGACAGAAACCTTGACCCTGTCCTTCATGCTGACCACCTATAGCATGGATTCCAGAGGCTGGAGACAGACAAAGAAACATCACAACACCAGCAATGCAGTGGCTTTGTTTGTGCACTTTCTGCATTTCCGCTGCTGGCCAGAAGGCAGTGAGACTCTGAGAGGCAAAGCTGAAGACTGGAGAAATTGCTTGTGTTAGAAAGAGCCCTGGGAGCCATGAGGAGGCCAAGTCCCTTCCCCTCTCACTGCCACTGTCTGAACGGCCATCAGAATCCTTGTCCACGGAAGGCAAGACAGAGCCAGCAGTCTGAACCTAACTGAGTTGCTGATTGTTAAAACAATACAAAGTAAAAATCACTATTCTCCAGGGAATCTAACCACACCCAGAGTCTAAGCCACGTAATATAATCACATGCTTCATAATGATGTGTTTTGGTCAAAGATGAACCATATATGCCAGGGTGGTCCCGTAAGATTCGTATTTATTTATTTATTTATTTATTTATTTATTTATTTATTTATGTTTTGAGACAGAGTCTTGCTCTGTCACCCAGGCTGGAGTGCAGTGGCACAATTTTGGCTCACTGCAACCTCTGTCTCCCAGGTTTAAGTGATTCTCCTGCCTCAGCCTCCTGAGTAGCTGGGATTACAGGTATGCACTACCACACCCGGCTGACTTTTGTATTTTTAGTAGAGATAGGGTTTCACCATGGTGGCCAGGCTGGTCTTGAACTCCTGACCTCAGGTGATCCACCTGCCTCAGCCTCCCGAAGTGCTGGGATTACAGGCATGAGCCACCGCGCCTGGCCCCATAAGATTCTGATACCGTATTTTTACCGTTCCTTTCCTGTGTTTAGACATATTTCGATATGGAGATACTTAGCATTGTGTCACAGTTGTCTACACTATTCAGTATAGTCACAAACTGTCCAGATTTCTAGCCTAGGAGCAGTAGACTGCACCATACAGTCTAGGTGTGTAGTAGACTATGCCACCTAGCTTTGTGTAAGTACTCTATGATGTTCCCACAACAACAATATTCTCTAACAGTGCACTTCTCAGATGTATCCCTATCATTAAACAACACATGATTGCATTAAAAATGTACAGGTGTGTGATGTCCCCCGCTCTGTGTCCAAGTGTTCTCACTGTTCAATTCCCACCTATGAGTGAGAACATGGGGGTTTGGTTTTCTGTCCTTGTGATAGTGTGCTCAGAACGATGGTTTCCAGCTTCATCAGGGCCTGCCGTTGGGTGGGGGGATGGGGAAGGGATAGCATTAGGAGAAATACCTAATGCAAATGACGAGTTAATGGGTGCAGCAAACCAACACGGCACATGTATACATATGTAAAAAACCTGCACGTTGTGCACATGTACCCTAGAACTTAAAGTACAATCATAATTTAAAAATTGTACAGGTTACAACCTAAAGTTACTTGACAAAGATATAACATGAGGTTAGGGTGGGAGGGAGGTGAGGGTTGAAAAATTACCTATTGGGTTACAATGTTCATTATTCAGGTGATGGGTATACCAGAAGCCCAGACTTCATCACTACACTACTTAGAATTCTGCACGTGTACCTCCTAAATACATAAACATATTTAAAATTTAAAAATCCATGAGTTTAGATCATATGACCTCTTAACTTATTCTAGTTCTAGCGTTCTGATTTTTTTTTAAAAAGGTAAAGTAGTAGAATAGAAGCTAATGTTTGATAACAAGATATGGGCCTTTTCTTGTAGGGAAGTCAAATTGTGGACATGTAAACGTTTATAATTGCTAACATTTATTGGGCATTTATTTCAGCACTTTCTAGTCTAATATTATATGTATTACCTCATTAACCCTCACTTCAGCCCTACGATGCTGGAATTACTGTCATTCTGTCATTCATTTTACAGATGGCCATGAGGCTTGGAAGTCAGGTGACTTTCCCAGGTGTTGGAGAAGAAATGCAACCCAGGTTACTTCTAGTCTGACAAGTCAGGAGACGGCACATAGACCTCCCTTGGTACAAAAAGGGCAAAACGGCTTGATGCTTTCTTTTTTTATGTGCTAGCATATTCTCCTTTGGCTGTATTATTGGATTAAGGATCAGAACTAACACTGAGTGAAAGCTCAGTATGTCTGTTAAGTACTTTACAGGTATTTAAACAGTTCTTTGACTAAAATGGGTGCATAATCCCTATTTGTCTTAGTTTGGGTTCTCTCAGAAGCCAATCCTGAGACAAGGATTTGAGTGTGAGTGGTTAAATTTGGGAAGTGATCCCAGGAAGCACTGACTGGGGAGAGAAGGCAGCCAATATAGTTTGCTTTATTAAGCCAGTTATCACCACTGGCAGGTGGATCTCAGCCCTGCTGGGGAACTCCAAGAGGCGGCGTTGAACATGCCTTAGAGTTGCTCCCCCTGGAGGAGAGAGAGGCAGCGGGGTTACGGATACACATGCTCCCTTCAGACCCTGGTTGAGGCTTCTCCTGGAGGTGGATGGGCATCAATTTCCCAGGCTTTCTAGCCCACCCTGGGCCACAGCTCTCGTGAAAGCCTCATGCAAAATGTCACAGGTGCGGGAAGCTGGACGTCAGACTGGTAAGCAAGTGTCAGTGGGCAGAGCACAATGGCGTCTACAACACCATGTTACATGTGAAGCAACTGAGGCACAGAGATATTAAGAAATATGACCAAGCACCCACAAGTCAGCCACAGCAGAGTCAGGGCTTCAGACCTGCCTGAACCCTTCCTCTGAGCCACCACTAGCCCCTGACTCTCAGTCAAGAAACTTCTCTATCTTACGTGAGCAGAGCTGGTGGCTGAGGAGGGTGGAAGGCAGGATCTTGAAAATATGACACTGGGGCCGCCATGACAGCATTTTGCTAATCTTCTATTACAAACTACACAAAAAAACGGCAGGCCACCTGGGGTTGCAGACGCACTCAGGTCAGATGCAGAGTTTGAATGGGTAGCTTTCTGGTTTCTAACCATCAAAGAAGATGACCTTTCCCAGCCTCAGCTTCCTCATCTGTAAAATGGGGCCATTCACAGTTTCCCAGGGTGGTTGCTGGGAGGACTGGGAGGCGTCTCCCCCAGGAGCACTTGTATGCATCTGATGCCTCGTAAGCACGCTGCTTTCTTTGTTGTCTCTGCACATAGAGTCTTTGTATGTCTCTGACATAGAGTCAATTCGTCTTCTCTCTTTGAGGGGAAGCCCTCTGAAAACCACGCCTGGGTTTCTGCAGTCCCTAGTGTCTGCTGAAGCCCCCAGCACGAGGCCCTCATGCAGCACACACTCCAAAAGTGTGACGTTTAACAGAAAATTCTTCCTTTGGGAGAAGACAAGGAATTATGTCTTTACCCTGCAGAATACAGGTGTGTAACTCTAGTGATGAAATCACCGCCCAGGTGTGGGGCAGGCAGGTGTGGGGCACCCCGTCACTCTGCAGGGATGTCCTGTAACCTGGATTGGTTTTAAGTATTGTTGGCCATGCACACTTCGACTCATAAATAATACATAATAAAGGACACTGTATGATTTTAAGGAAGATCCCATTAGCCCAGCAAGGAAAGGGGCCGAAATAAGGATAACAAGCACTGGGGCTTTGATCCACTTCAGTTTCCGCTCATTTTGGTGGGCTTCAGGAAAAGCCAGTCTACAAAAGTATGGGCTACTTCTGTGTGATATTTGATGGAGGGACTCCATCGGACTGATTTCAGTGTGTTTTAGTAAAAGGATAGGAAAAATGAAAGCAGGGAAGAAGAGACCAGTCTCCCTTATGGAAGAATTCCAAATAATTTATGTAGATCCTCCCACCTCTGGGAGGTGGAGCTTAATTCCACTCCATCTCTTGAGTGTGGGCAGTGCTAAGTGACTTGCTTCCAAAGAACAGAGTATGGAAAGAGGGGAATCTTTAACCTTACAGGGCAGAAACCTGGCATACCCTGCCTTGGCCAGGGGATCGGGAGAACAATGTCAGTGATGAGTCATGCAGACAGCAGGACCCTCTGGTGTGATGTGCCTTCACCTCTGAGGTCACCTTTCCGCCACATTAAACCAACTGGAAGGCAGCGATAATTCCCCGCCACCAGAAGTATAGACAAGGCCTGCCAAGGGTCCACGTCAGTCATGCTTGCATCTTGGCTTGACCTTGCTACGCTTTTGGTTTCTTCATCTATAGAAGTGAGGGCAATAAATGGAGCCTCCCAAGGCATTCGGAGGATTAAAGGGGATTCTACACATCAAAGTGCTTTGTAAACCATAAAGGGCCGCCCACGAGGAGCGATTACCAGTGCTCTCACTTGGCTCTTTTAAAAACAGGGATGCATTTAATTCGCACGCTTTGACTCCACAGAGGCGGCGGCTATGACTTCCCCTAGGCCTGGACAATAACTGAGAAGCTCCAGAGTGGATACTGTGTCTGCGAGAAGAGAGTGGGGGCTGTGTCTACACCACTTGTGCCCTGTTGCGAGACTGAGCTAGTGAGACAAGGCTGTGGGTAGGACCTGAGCACCAGGGAGGGCTGCATCTATGCAGTGCTGGCCTCACAGAGGCGTCCAGTGGGAACCCTCCTTTTGGCTGGAGTGGAGGGGTGGGAAAACATAGGTGTGCCCTAAAGAGCCTGATGCTGCCACAAACTTCATGCAGCATTTTAGGTGTCCTTTGGGTGACATTCCTCAATTCCTACACGAATTCCTCTTTTACCCGCTGAGGTTTCCTGCCTGGGAGGTAGAAAGACTCTACGAGTATGGTCAGAAGATACTCTGGAGCAGACATCTTCGTGTGACTTCTTTTGTGATGCCATCCCCCACCCACCTTGTGAGCAAAGTCTTTCTGAATTACTGAGCTAACAGCCCCCTTGTGCAGGCTGTCATGGAGTCAGGGGCTCCGGGGCAGACAGTCACAACTCCAGGGGTATCAACCTTGTTTTGGTTGATGTAAGATAATTGACCCCATTTTGTGCCCTAAAGTAAAAATTATTCAACAAAGGATGTCCCACGGGAGAAAAACAGGTGCTTTCTATCGTGGTTTTCTATTTAAATTAATTTTTGGAAATAATACAGGTATCCTTTTGCATACCACAATCTTTCTTCTTTTTCTCTGCCTCTTGTTAACTCTACAAGGACATTTGTTCCCTCAGGCGATAGGGTCACGTGTACTAGATCAGAAGTCAGAAGATTCAAGGTTTTAATCTCTGTTTGGCACTAACATGTCTCCTTGGCTACACCTCTCAGAAGAGCTTTTTTGTTTGTTTGCTTGTTTGTTTGAGACGGAGTTTCACTCTTGTTGCCCAGGCTGGAGTGCAATGGCGTGATCTCGGCTTATTGCAACCTCCACCTCCCGGGTTCAAGTGATTCTCCTGCCTCAGCCTCCCGAGTAGCTGGGATTACAGGCATCCACCACCATGCCCAGCTAATTTTTTTGTATTTTTAGTAGAGACTGGCTTTCACCATGTTGGCCAGGCTGGTCTCAAACTCCTGACCTCAGGTGATCCACCTACCTCGGCCTCCCTAAGTGCTGGGATTACAGGCGTGAGCCACTGCGCCTGGCCCCAGAATAGCTCTTTATCTTAAAAAATAACCCAGGGCCGGGCGCGGTGGCTCAAGCCTGTAATCCCAGCACTTTGGGAGGCTGAGGCGGGTGGATCACGAGGTCAGGAGATCGAGACCATCCTGGCTAACATGGTGAAACCCCGTCTCTACTAAAAATACAAAAAACTAGCCGGGCGTGGTGGCGGGCGCCTGTAGTCCCAGCTACTCGGAGGCTGAGGCGGGAGAATGGCGTGAACCCGGGAGGTGGAGCTTGCAGTGAGCCGAGATCGCGCCACTGCACTCCAGCCTGGGCGACATAACCCAGATAACTCAGGGGCTTGAACCAAACTGTGACCTGAGAAGTTAAAAACAAAACAAGTCACACTAGATATTGAAGCTAGAGCCAGCTTAAATACTCACTTGAAAACAAAAACAAAAACAAAAAACAGATCTGAACCAGAGTAGTTGCGATTGTTTAACTCCCCGGGAATCATTTCAATTCTGTTTTCTATGTGTGCTATACTCTCTGGTGTCTTTTCCGTATCATTTCTCTATTAACAAACAAAAAACACTCAGATACGTAAATCGAAGTGATCTTTGAAATATGTGGAAATTGATTTTAAGGATACTTTTTCTTCAAATCGTTAAATTGCTCTTTGGAGAAACCATACATTTTGGTTTGTACCACTTAAATAAACACAGTACTGTCTTGTTTTCCACTACTGACTTTTAGGAATATGAACAGTTGACTCTTTTGTATCACTGCTGATAGTCTGTGGAGAGTATCTGAATGAAATAGAAACTTTAAGATTACTAACATTTTTGGAGTTGGATGAATTTTGTTTTTCTTGACACAAGCCTTGAAAACAGAGGGATTTCCCAAGACTGACATCAAGTCAGAAATAAACTTCATTTTACCAAAATGAGAACACTAACCACACCATTGCAACAAGTTCTGCAAAATGAAGATTTCTCTACCCGAAACTTTGGATGGATTTCCCCCATGGGTTGAAAAAGACTAAAGCAAGAGTGGTGGGATGTGAACAGCCACCAGTGAGGAGCGTATGTTGGAGCAGGAAGTGATTTCACCCCATCTAGATCCTATAGCATGACTCATCAGCAATGAGCGCAGTACACTGTCCATGAAGTGGTTGATCCCAAGGCTTTAAGTAGGGCCCCCAAACTGCACTCTTCTTATTAAAGCATTTGTTTGTTCTTCCACGTACCACGTACTCTGGAGGGGTAAGAGTAGGTGATGGCTCTCTGGGTGGGAAGCCCAGTATGTGGCCTGGAATGAATAGAGAGCTGGCGCACACGGGAACAAGCCCGTGTCTCACCCGCGTTGGCTTCATTCTCCAACCAGGAGAGCCAAGCTGGTGCCAGGCAATGAACATGTATTCAGGAAACTCTGCATAGCTAGGCTTTTGGTTGGAAATGCTCCAAAGGGTAGTCTACATAGAATGCAAATTCTCCAAGAGAGGACATAATCATTTACAGGGGCAATTTTTCAGTTTTGAGATCGATTCACTGTTTGTCATTTGCACTTGTCCAGAAAGTGCTAGAAGGGATAGTGACACCAGCACATGGGCAAAAGGTAAGTGAGTGAGAACTATTTGTTTTTCTCATTAGCTTTTCTCTATGCAACGGAATAACCACCCTCTGAAGAAGACAGATGAGTATTATCTCCCCATACTAAAGGGATACACGTGCATGCATTCATAGGTTCATTTTCACCTAAAAATGACTGCTCTAACATACATGGATTAAACCAGTGTAATATCTCCTCCTACCTTCTTGACTTCAGGATGTTGCATAAATCTAGGCTTTAAATTAGAATTCTGTCTTCTAGTTCAGAGCTATCTTCTTCAGAAGCTATAGGAAATGAGGATAGAAATAGTTTTTTTTTTTTTTTTTTTTAAAGCAGACATAGACAAGTTTTTAAGCCCACCTAGACAAGTGGGCTATCTAAGTCCATGTTCAGGTCAGAGGCCTCATCTAGTAAAGTGCACCTCTATGGGGACTGGTTTTCTAATAATTAGGGTCACCTCTTTTCTTCCACCTGGACTTGGGATGCGTTTCTCAGGTTGACCCCTGCTCCCACTCACCTTCTTTATTTCAAAAGTCCAACATTTTCATTATACTTTCAAAACAGAATGATGCTTTGAAAGTATAGTGAAAGCTTGAACTGGTGGAGAAACAGGAGGAACTGACTGCTTTTAGTGCAAAAGTTTAAAAACACCAAACCAAACAAACCCACGGAAAAAGCACGGCAATGCTTGTGGAGGCCATACCCGTACCTCAACAGAGAGCTTTATTCTGAGCTGCCTCAACACAGGGTTGGCCTTGCGGTTACAATTCCCCTGAACTACTGATGAGAAAGTAGAAGCACAAGCAGCAGCAGCAGAACAGTGAGCTCGGCAAACGTGGGCTTCTGATCCGACGGAAGTTCAAACACTGCACCTGCTAGTTTACTAGAGAGTGTGGCTGTCGGACAAATGGCATGGCCTGGCACGGCCCTCCTTGCCTTCCTCCGATCCTTAAGGGATGCCGATGACTGTTCACAGGGGTGAGGTGAGGATCCACTGGAATAGATTAGACAGGCTACCGGGCTCGTACTCGAAGCTCCATAAATCATTTTAAATTAAAAGCTGCATCCTTCTAGAGTAGTGAAGTATATAATTTTCAGCATGTTTTTGGAGAAAATGAGTGAGTCCTTGAGTTCTAACGGCAAGTACCATATCCAAATTTAACTACAAAAGGAGCTGGCTGTAGAGCTTCCCGGGACTAACTTGGGTTGGTGCTTGCAGCATCAGCAGGGAGGGAAGGCCAGGCACTGTGGGCTGGTTGGCGCCGATGGCCACATAGCTCAGCCCTGACATCAGCGCCTGCCTGGCTGCACCCCCTCCGACCCCAGCCCCTAAGAGGAAGCTTCCCCTGCAGGTTGGGTTTCTGTTAATACTGAGTCTGATGTGGTCTCCCTTGAGAGCGGGTCTCTGGTGGGATGGGGAAAGAGGCAGCCTGCATGGATATTCTGCCGTCTCCTTGACGTCTTTTTCAATTAGAAGGCACCTCACAAGGGCACATTCCTTTAGCCACTCACTCCAGCAACACCCCAGCTTTAACCACGCCCTGATCAACCAGGCCTGGCCTCAGTCAAACCACAAGAAAACAAACAAGGCTTTGATTCCTTTGTGAGAAAATCAAAGAGCTGCTGAAAATCACTTAAAGGAGAAAAAAGAGAGGGGGGAGAGGGAGAGAGAGAGAGAGAGAGAGAGAGAGAAAGAGTCCTCTATCACACACTGTTTACTACTTTCAACAAATGGAACCAATCAGAAAGAAAAAATTGGGGTTTAGCTTCTGAACCGCCTGGAAATGTTTGGTAGCTCCAAATGCGCCTGCTGCCTAGTGAATAAAGTCTCTGAAATTAACCTTCAAGAGTCAACCTTCTAAAATTAAAAACAACAAACAAACAAAAAACGCTTCAACATTCTCACCCTGGAAAAAAAGACTGCTTGCCAAATTCAAATCTGCCTTGGCCGAAGTAACTATTAGCAACTCATCCTTTAAATGAGATTATAAAGAAAGTATTTCCCCTTGACGTTGGAGAAAACACCTTTCATGTGACCTCCAAACTATGTTACTTATTTTAAAGGTACACAAAACAAACCTGTCTTTTTCAGTTTTTGCTTACTCTCAAGCTGTGCTGCTTACAGAAAGTCTATGGGATGAGGAGCCAGCAGGATGGTTCCCTTGAGGGAGAACAGGGGTCCCAGGCTCGCTAGATGCTGGTCAGGTTCTGCTTATCCAGGGGTTGGTAGTTGTCCCACAGATAAGCTCGCGGTGGAAACTCATTCCAATGCATACCTGAGTTTTGTGCTCTCTGAACATATGCTACATACAGCTCAATAAAAAGTTTCCTTTGCAACCAGGGCAGAACAAAATACCCACTGCCTCTCAGAAGATAACAAAAATACCTTTGTATGTATGCATAGCCTGCAGAGAAGCACACTTCCAGAAACGCCCAGCCCGTGCAACACACACACGTTACCACAGCAGGCGGCAGCTGGACCCACAGAGGGCCAAACTCCATCCCTGAATAGAATCACTCTGCAGTCCCAATCTGCCACTCCAAAAACATTTTTGAGCCTGGCAGTTAGCACCTCCTTTGAGAAACTGATTCTTCCATTCAAACCGGGAGAGAAGGTGGAGTTGGGTATTGTTCTGATGGAGTAAACTTCATCAAAAATAACAAACACAGGTGGCACTGCCCGGACAGAGTTACAATAGATTTTATATTTTAAAAAAGCGGATACTTACCTATTTGGTCTTCAGGGATCAGCGACTCGATGGGGGGGTCCAGCTCCGAGCTCTGAGACAAATAGTTCTTGACCTGGGTCATGAACTGCCGGATAGTCTGCAGCATGTCGGTGCTGGACACGTGGCACTCCTTGTTCTCCTGCAGGAAGCTCACGTAGTCCTGCACTAGGCACCCGAAGTAGGTGCATTTGTCCCGCGACAGCTCGGCGATCCTGCGGACCATCCGCTTCTCCGGGGTCATGAAGGAGCTGAACACCCCGCTCACCTTCTGCAGCTGGGACTTGACGAGCTTGGGCAGCACGAAGGAGCTGCTCCTTTTCTTTTTGGACTTGATGGGGGGCGCCATGGTCTCCTGGTCACTCTCCCCCTCGTAGTCCTCCAGGCTGCTGTTGGTGTCCGCCTCGTAGCCAAACAGAGGCATGCTCCGGTCGAACTCCAGCGAGTCGGAGGAGGAAGTAGAAATGCTCATGTCGCTCAGCCGCTGCCGGCCTCCATGGCACGGGGGCCGTGATTCAGAGCTGGGCGGCGGGGCCCTTGTGCAATCCCCCGGGGCGGCCTCAGGCGGGGCCCCACCTGGGCTGCCAGCTGTGCCCAGCTCCAGCTCCGGGCCCGCGGCCGGCCGGCCGCCGCTCAAGGTCTTTGCGCCGCCCTCTGCTTCCAGAAAAGAAGCCTGCTTCTTCAGCCGGGGTGGAGGGATGGGAGTTGGTTTCGTTCCAGGCAGAGCTACGTTCCCATGTTTGTTATGGTTGACTGTTTCTGGCATGCTCGTCTGGGTTTCAGTCCTGGCCAGCCGAGGGCTTGTGTGGAGACTATTAATAGCGGGTGGCGGGGGCCTGGGTGGGGGGGACCGAGTCCGCTCCGTGCCATTCGCGTTGGGAGTCCTTGTGCTCGGCCGTTTCAGGCCTCCACTGAGGTCCTGGCTGTGCACTTTCAAGAAAAGGGGATTAATAAAGCACAGGGCCCCGTTGGTCTGGCTGCACTCCAGCTCTGAAGGCGTCCTGGTTTTGATAGAATGCACTCCATTTATAAGGCAGAGCTGACGCAGGGAGGCAGGACAGACACCGTCGGAGGACAGAGGCCTATGGGGAGGTGGAGGGTTCGGGGGTTTGCTGTCAGCTGGGGAGCTCCAGAAATCTGAAAGTCATTATCAGTGAACACAAGAATGTAAATACGGTACTCTCAGACCATTCCTTCACAAATTAAAAAAAGCACACTGCATGACAACTCGAGTCTTGCGGGGTGGGGTGGGGGGGTGCGTTGTACTCGGGTTTACTGCATTCCTTTACTGGAAAGGGCAGAAAGCCTGCCAGGCCCAGCTGTGGGCTCACAGGAAAGCTCCAGGGGCCTGTCACTTCAAAGCCCTGGAGAAATGGCTTGGCCAACATAGGATTCCAGCCCTGCCTTTTCACAGGTAAGTTGGAAGAAAAAAAGGAACTGAAATTGTTCCAATATAAGCTCAAAAAAAGTCACTGGGGCTTCCTGACTTGCTTTACAAAAACTGAACCGACTTACAAAGCAACACCACCCTTTCCCAACAACTTCTCCTGGGATGCCCTCCGTGGCGCAGCTGCCAGTCAAGGAATCGGGCCTTGAAGTTCCCCTTTGATGGGCAGGACCAGCAGCTGGGCCTGGGGGATGTTACACAATCTGCCTAGGGTTTTACACATTCAGCATTAAAACCACCAAAGGAGGAAAACTACATTCATGGGTTCCATCAGCAGAAAAACCACAGCAAGCTTAATGTGCAGTGCAGGCCCAACCATTTACCTTTGTGGTTTGGAGCCCTTCCTTCCCAAATCCTATATAACCTCCTCACCATGCTCATAAATATGCAATGCCCTGCAAAGTAGTGCAGCTTGCTTATTGATCCGTACTACTTGTGTCTCCTCTTGCAGATGAGTCTCAGTGTTCCATGTAAGTTGAGGGAGGTAGTGCTGTGATCAGTGGTGCCTGTTATAATTTCCATTTGGGATAGGTTATTCTTTTTTTTTCCCCTTGAGACGGAGTCTGGTTCTGTCGCCCAGGCAGACGGAGTCTGGCTCTGTTGCCCGTGCAGTGGCACGATCTTGGCTCACTGCCACCACCACCTCCCAGGTTCAAGTGATTCTCCTTCCTCAGCCTCCCAAGTAGCTAGGACTGCAGGCGCATATCAACCATGCCTGGCTAACTTTTGTATTTTTCGGAGAAACGGGGTTTCATCATGTTGACTGGGCTGGTCTTGAACTCCTGACCTCAGGTGATCCACCTGCCTCGGCCTCCCAAAGTGCTGGGATTACAGGCGTGAGCCACTGCGCCTGGTCTGGAATAGGTATTCTCTATCTCTAGCTATGCTTTGCAGTGTATTTCTTTCCCATGGGCCCAGAATGGCTGGGCATGGGAAGACTGAGGTGAAGCCCTTTGGGAGCCCTGGCCCTGCCTTGTCTGTGAGGTAACAGCTGTGTCACATGCCTTATGTAATCTGTCCTGCATCCCTCCTTCTCTCTCCCTACTCCTGCACTGTCCAAGAAAGCCAACAGCCACAGGTGACTATTGAGTACTTGCAGTCGGCTAGTGCAACTGAGGAAGTCAGTATCAAATCTCATTCAATGTCATTCAATTTAAATTTTAGAACTGGAAAACGTTTAAGTATCTTTGGAACTTGGTTATGAGAATCTACTTTTTAAACTGTGAATTTAATGAAATCTAAATACAAGCCATGTATTTCTGACAAACATTCAGGGCCTGAGTTGAGGTGTGCTGTAAGTATAAAATACACATTGTGGGAGGCCAAGGCAGGCGGATCACGAGGTCAGGAGATCGAGACTATCCTGGCTAACACGGTGAAACCCCGTCTCTACTAAAAATACAAAAAAATTAGCCAGGCGTGGTGGTGGGCACCTGTAGTCCCAGCTACTCGGGAGGCTGAGGCAGGAGAATGGCGTGAACCCGGAAGGCAGAGCTTGCAGTGAGCCGAGATCGCACCACTGCACTCCAGCCTGGGCGGCAGAGCGAGACTCCATCTCAAATAAATAAAAAAAATAAAATAAAATAAAATAAATTAAAATAAAATAAAATACACATTGGGTTTTGAATACCTGGTATGACAAAAAGAATGTAAAACATTTCATACCTTAAATTTTTTTTATATTGGCTACATGTAGAAATTATGTTTTGGATATATTAAATACAACAAAATAAATTATTAAAATCAACTTAACCTGTGTGGCTACTGGAAAATTTCAGATTACACACAGATTAACCTTATGTTTCTATTAGCCAGGACAGCAGGTCTTGGAGAAACTACTTCCATCTCCTTTGAGTCCTCCTTAGACTTATACTGTCACCGCTGTAAAACTTTCATAAGGCGTTGTACATTTAGTTCATGTGTGTATGTATCTCCATATAAACTACAAATCTCACTGGCAGTGGGTAGAGTCACAGGGAGTAAGAGGGGATCTTATTAATCTTTGAGTCCTTGGTCTGGGGCACAGTGTCTGCCACAAAGCAGACCCTCGAGAAATATTAGTTTGATGAACAGTATTTTTACTGAGGCACAGAATTTTAAAATATGCTATCTCTACACAAAATGGATAATATGCACACTGAGAATCACAAGTCGAATATATATGAATTAGCCCTTAGTCGCTTCTGGTTAGTAGCCACTGAAGCAAACTCTTTTCCCCTCTCTTTGGCATAGCACAAGCGTTGTCCTTGATACTCCGGTCCTTCAGACTCAGCACTATGCACACAGGACCATCAAACTGGAGCTATGTGGACAGAGGTTAGGAGAGAGAACTGAGACTCGGTGCACATCTTCAAGAGGCCTGGAATCTAGTTGACAATATTGACTTAACTTCAGCAAGTATTTTAATCTCTCTCCAAAGGTATGCAGAACTTAGCTGCAAAAGAAGGTGCTGACTTTAAAATAGGGACATTTCTATGGCCTGAGAGTTTTACCAGGGTTCTCTTTCCAAATCCCATTACCCAGTCTTGCCATCTGACAGGCCTGAAACACAGAAGGCAATCCTTCTACAGATACAGTCTAAGTTTCATGGCTGAGCACGGTGGTGCATGCCTGTAATCCCAGCACTTTGGGAGACCAAAGCAGGTGGATGACCAAAAGTCAGGATTTCGAGACCTTCCTGGCCAACATGGTGAAACGCCATCTCTACCAAAAATACAAAAATTAGCTGGGCGTGGTGGCAAGCGCCTGTAACCCCAGCTACTCGGGAGGCTAAGGTGAGAGGATCACTTGGACCTGGGAAGCAGAGTCTGCCGTAAGCTGAGATCTCAACACTGTACTCCAGCCTGGGTGACAGAGCAAGACTCCCTCTCAAAAAAAAAAAAAAAAAAAAAAAAAGCAGTTTCAGCAGAAGGGAATTCAAAGCCATGCCTAGGCTCCTCTCTGAAGCTTCCCTGGAAATGATACTCGCTTCAAAACAAGTTCTTTAAGAGAAAAATATGCTAGAGGAGGAATACATACATCTTTTATTTGCTAGGTCAAGTATCATAGTGAATGAAGTCCTAAAATCTTAAGAGAATTTCCTCTTTTGATCTAGGAGGAACATTTTTTGCAAAAGCTAAACCCACATAGATTCCCCCAGGGCAATGGAGAAAAGAAGTTAAAGTGAGTGAGTTGTATGTCTTGATCCATTGTCAACTATTGTCCGGTAGAACTGTGGCGACTTAGGGGACATCGGTAAAGGGGCAGGACGGGGAAGCAAGTACCCAGCTGCCAGAGGAGGGATCCACGACAGGTTAGGACATGGCCCGGAGCAGCAGGACGAGAACTGAATGACAAGAGAGGAAGTGGGACAGATGTTACTCTAGATTCTGTGCTGTCAAATTCCTCAAAGCACATAAGTGCCATCAATGCCCATGTGCCCCTCAAAAAAAAAAAAATCCTGCATGCGAGATGCACTACACTGGATTTCCCTTTCTGTCAAGTGCTGCCTCTCCCCAGCAAGATTCCTCAGAAAAGGAAGACATCAACACGTTACAGATGCTCACATGAGGACGTCAACATTTTGGGTAGCCCAAACTCATTGATGGAGAAGTTGGAGAGACTGACGGAGCAATGTAGCCTCACTGAGCCCACCATTGACTCTGCTCTGTGGATTCATTTTTAGATAGACCTAGGCAGGGGGCACACACTTACTTAGTCCCATCTGGGCCAGTTCTTCAAGCTGAGCCTCCGACTTGGCTGTTGAAATGGCATAAGGCAACTTCAAGGTAAACGGCAGAACATCCCTGATTGTTCAGAAAAAGAGAGAATGTTTGTAATTACATGTCTGGTTTCTATCTGGTGTTTATTTTCATCATAGAGACATTTTAGCTGAAACTGTTTCAAATGTCCTAAGTGGACACCATACCATATCAACCAGACGTTATCTTTCCTGGTGGTAATACTTAACACTTACAATTCCTGTCTTATTATCACACTCAGGACAGGCTGAGAGAAAAGCCAGCATAGTTTCAGTATCAAAGTAGGGACCCAATTGTCCTGCTGAGTAGCTAAAAGGTATGTAGAGTTTACATCAGAATTGCTGACTCTGTTGGCAGATCTGGCACGCATATAAAACACTATGTACCAATTCACTGCATGCCCATGTGAATGTTGGCCCGAAACTGCCTGGGCAGGAATGTGGAATCCTAAACTGAGATGAATTAGCCCATTGCCTTGCACACTGCAGGCTCTCAATGAATATCTGTTGCCTTTACTTATGAAACCTTCCCATTAGAGCCCACACATTGGCCTTGATGTGCTGGAGACAAAACTTTCTCCTGTGTTTGGAGGCAGAGCTTCTCCAATGTACAGATGGATACCCAGCGTCTTCTTATACTGCATCCTCTGATTCCAGAGGTCTGGGAGGAACTGGAGATTTGGCATTTCTGCCAAGCTCTTAGAGGAGGCTGATGCTGCTGGACCCTAGACCGGACTTTGAATGGGAAAGCAAGTCTAAGGTCCCTCATGCCAATAACCCCAGCACCCAAGCAGCATGGTGCCATGTGCAGATGAACAAACACACATGGCAGAGGGAGCAACAGATCCAACAGGAGAGAGCCCAGTCAGCATCAGGAGCCTGCCACAGCCATGGGCCATGACTTGCTTGCTTGAAAAGGGCAAAGGCAGACTTAAACATTTGCTCATGTTCATACACAAAGGTTAGGACCATGCTCTAAGCACTGATGAATTCCCCACAGGGCAAAGCACAACACTGTCCTGACACAGACGGCAGAAAGTGCTTTTGAATGAATGAATGAATGAATGAATGAATGTTCAATAACTATGGTGACTTAATCAAAAGGGAGGGTTTGTTGTTTTTTTTTTTCCAGTGGTGACAGTAGTCTTACAAAGAAATAATTATTCATTCATTTATTCCACAGATGTTTATGATCATCTGCGATGTGCCAGACATTGCATCAGGGGCTGGAAACAAAACAGACGGAAATTCCTACCTGCATGGAGCTCCACGTCAGGGGATACCGATAGATAATAAACAAATACACAATTTACAGAATCTACGAGAAGGAGATGCATGACATGGATAAAAGTGAAGCAGGAAAGGAGAATAAAGAGTGTTTGAGTGTGAAGGTGACCAGACAAGGCTTCATGAGCAGGCAGCATTTGACTGAAGATCTAATGGTGGCCAGGGGTTAAATCATGAGGGGAAGGAACTTCCAGGCAGCATGAGCAGCAGGTGCAAAGGCCCTGGGGTGGGGAGGGTCTGGCATGGATGAAGAACATCAAGGAGGCCACTGTGGCTGGAAGGTGCTACTAAGGAACAAAACTTGGAGTCCTGCCTGGATTTTGTCATCATGAGACATGCTGAGAATTTCCACTGGCAAGAATAATGATACCAAACAACCTATTGTTTACAGTAAAATTAGGCAACATTCTTGGATAAACCAGATTAAATCTGGATGACTGGAGAATTTTGGAGCCATGGAAGCTGTTAACAATGAATGACAAATTAGTAAGTCAATGAAAAGAAAAAAAAAAAAAAAAAAACAAGAATGTTTTGACACGGTACTATTCTGCTAAGGTAAAGCCAGGAGGCTGCTCTTTCTTGGGGGTCAGGCCCAGATCACCTCTTCCTTCCACGAGACCTTTCATTTGTCCTCAAATGTTGTGAGCACCACCTTTGCTTGGCCACTTGTGTCTGCTTGAGATGAAGCAGGCAGCACTGCAGGGGATGGCTGTGTCTGTAATAGCTGCTGCGTGACCTGGCAGGGCGGCAACCCTGATGATAATCTCAAATGAAGATTAATGGGAACCAGAACCTTGTAACACCAAACTAGCCTGTAAATATATGTTTGTATAGCCGGACCAACTTAATTAAAATCTACTTTCCTCAGACAATTTGGGGGGAAAACTGCATACAACAAAACCAACCTATGTTTATGTTAAGCTTTTACCTTGCTCAATGCAGTACCTGGAGCTTAAATATCATGTGACTGGTTTGGATTTTTCTTAATGATATATGACAGGAAGCCACACCTGTCCTTGGTTAATGGATGCTTTCAGGCTTTGATCTACTAGAAAATTAGATGTTGTATATGCATCCTCTCCCACTGTGCCAACCAGGGTGCATCCCAGCATCTTCACACACACATGCACACACACAAGCACGCACGTGCACACACACACACTCACACAGGGATGCCTTTTCACTTATATCCTATTAAAGAAAGGGGCTTCAATTCTAAAGCTTGCATAACAGACAAACAAAAGCCATCATCTTCGATATAAATGCTTCACCCAAGACTTAAAACATGTACAGTCTAGATTTATTTTGTTTAACTTTGCTCTATACATAGATTTCTAAAGGGGAGGGGACAAAGATCATCGGGCAACTACTATTAAATTACAGCAGGCACTGTAACTCGTGTGGGGCCTGCAACAGCCCTGGGAGGAAGCCGTGATTTCCCCATTCTGTGGATCAGGAGCAGATGATGACGCAGACAGGTGAGGTCCCTAGCACACCCTCGCAGAGCTAATGGAGGCGAAGTGAGGGTCGAAACCCAGATGTGTTGGGCCCTAAGGTCTGTGCAGCTGAATAGTATGGTGGGAAAATACGGGCTTTGGCATTAAGGCAGGCCTGAGTTCAACTCCCACAACTGTCACTTACTGATTGAATGATTGTGGGCACATGCTTCACTTTTTCTGCCTCCGTGTTTTCATCATCCTAATTTACAGGGTTGCCATGAGGATTAGAAATATGTATGTATGGTGCTTAGCACAGATATAGAAGACCCCTAAAATTATTATTTCTTCTATCCCTCTATTCTGGTCTGAGGACAAGCAGCATCAGCCTCATCCCCTGGGAGTTTGCTGGAAATGCAAAATCTCAGGTGCCACCCCAGACCCACTGAACCGGATTCTGCATTTTAATAAGACTCCAAATGACTCTAGTACTCTCGTTACTACACTGATAACACCAAATCAACAGAGTGCTGCCAGGCATTGGGGGCGAAGATGTGCAGTCACTATCTGTATGCTCAACAACACTTTTCAGTGAGCCTTCCCACTATGGCAAATCCTATGTTTATTGATTCGTGAATTCTCCTGTGCAATGCATATTTGCATATGCGTGCTGTGTGAAACACCAGAACCAATAATCCAATCATTTTCTTTACTTGAATATATTTATATAATAACAACCAACTAAAAAATGTCACAAATATTCTTGTAAGACTGGGTAAATCAACTACCAATTGCCAAGAACATAGATGAGTAGCATAGAAAGAGAAACAAAAACATCCAATATCTTTGCATTTTGGAACAAACGGAGAAATTGACCTTGGCCTTCCTAGCTGCAAAACATCAATGTTGGAGTTTTCCTCTAAGTACCTTATATATTGGTATCAAGCTTTATAGTTTATAAGGTTTCCATATACTTTATCTCCTTGGATCTTTAAACAGTCCTGGACAGCAGGCCCTCCAGTCTACCATGAACACTGATGGTATCTTTTCTACGCCATTGCCAAATATTGCTTTGTAGGTGTAATGATTTTTCCCAACAACTCCACAATTACCAAAAAGCAAACTGTGAAAAGTAAGTATCAGCCAACTTCACCTCTGGCCAACATGTTAGCATTGATACTTACTCCTCCAAACTGGTTGACTTTAGGCCAGACCAGGTGTGCTTCCCTGGGGATGAGTGTGTGTGTGTGTGTCGGGGGCTGTGCTTCTGCACCAGCCTCCTCTCTTTGGGCAGCACATTTCCTTACACAGGCTCAAGTGATCCTGCCCAAATCATGGCAGGCAGGTTGCATCCTCTTGTGAGGTGCTCCCAGGTACTGGTCCCATTCTCAGTGAAGCCCTCACTTTCCTCCTGCTCGTAAGCAGCACTGAATTCCTCCTCTGGAAGTGCCTCCCCTTCCTGAGGCCATTTATTATGTGGCTTCAGCTGACCTGGAGACTTCAGGGGTAAAGAGCTTAGTGGCTCCCGGCTGGGCACGGTGGCTCATGCCTGTAAGCACTTTGGGAGGCCGAGGCGGGCGGATTGCCTGTCAGGAGTTCGAGACCAGCCTGGCCAACATGGTGAATCCCTGTCTCTACTAAAAATACAAAAATTAGCTGGGCATGGTGGTGCATGCCTGTAATCCCAGCTACTCAGGAGACTGAAGCAGGAGAATCGCTTGAACCCAGGAGGTGGAGGTTGCAGTGAACCAAGATCACACCATTGCACCCCAGCCTGGGCAACAAAAGCAAAACTCCAGCTCAAAAAAAAAAAAAAAAAAGAGCGTAGTGCCTCCTGCCCTCTGGCAGAGTCTAGTCAACAGGCACTTAGACTTTGAGAAACAACCTAATCCTTAAATTAAAATAAACTGAGCCAAACTCAAATAAACTCCCCAGTCTAGATGTGTGATTGCTGTGAGAAGTGATGTCTGAAAACATCCTAGTAACACATTTTCCTGTCTCTGCCATATCAGCAGCCATGGACAGACAGAGAAGGTCAAATTGAGTCCAGCCCCATAAGAGGAGGCAATGCCAATCCCTGCAAATAACAAGAATTTTGATTCTTAATTACCGAAAAAACACTTGATGTGAAAAAACTGTTATTGCTAGAAAGAAAAAAAATGGAGAGAGAAAAAAAAAAAGCAAGCTTTCACACTCTGTTTACTCTGGTTAATATTCTGATTTTGGGCCAGGTGCGGTGGCTCACACCTATAATCCCAGCACTTTGGGAGGCCAAAGCGGGTGAATCACCTGAGTTTAGGAGTTCAAGACCAGCCTGGCCAACATGGTGAAACCCCGTCTCTACTAAAAATACAAAAAATTAGTCAGGCATAGTGGCAGGCGCCTGTAATCTCAGCTACTCAGGAGGCTGAGTCGGGAGAATTGCTTGATCCCGGGAGGCAGAGGTTGTAGTGAGCTGAGATTGTGCCACTGTACTCCAGCCTCCTGGGTGACAGAGTGAGACTTCGTCTTAAAGGAAAAAAAAAAAAAAGAAAAAGGAAAAAAGAATCTGATTTTGGAGTTAATGTTGTGTAGAACAAAATAGCTGCTTTGGTTATGAAAAGGACGTGAGCACCCAGTTGGCCTGAAGGACAAGACTGACGGGCCGGTTTAAGGAACCCACATTTGTAGAATGAACTCCATCCCTTGCAGAGTTTTCAGAGGCATTATCATGAACCTTTCAATGTCACAGGTTGGCATGCTCAGTCCCTTTCTCTGTGTGTGTGTGTGTGTGCATGTGTGCACGTATGTGCATGTGTGCATGTTTCCTGCTTGATGGGTCTGGCTGAAAGGAGCCTTGGGAGCAGCTTGAAGAAATAATCATATGAAGGAGAATTTATGTTTGGAGGGGTTGGGGTAGTTGTTTTGACCTGAAGCCTGGCATGGTGTGAACTTGGTGAACATTTTACTTAAGTAACCAGTCTTACTCTACCAACATCAAATAGGTGGCCAGCCTCCTAGATCCTTTAAGAAACCTCAGGCTAATTACCCACACACCAAACAGGGCGTTGAAACCATATGAGAGGAAAAGGCCTTACCTGCTGATGCAGTAGAAAGCAATGAGCCGGAATAAATCTGCAAAACTGATTCCTGAGCCTTCCAGGGAAAAGGCTGGAAAAGAGATTTCAGAAAGCAGCTGATTCTCCCTGAGCACGTTCTGGGACAGGAAGAGCCCCCTAACACCACGTGTGTGGGACCATCTGAGTACTCTCAAACAAACTACCGTGTGGCTTATCAGAACCAGCTGTGCAGAGGAGGCATGTCAGCCAGCAGCCACCGGTAAACAGTCGATGATCTGGAAGTTCATCGCTTGACTCATTCCGAGCACATGCTCCAGTGCTTGGTAAACAGACCAGGACAGACTCAAGTTGCACAACTGTCTTTTTTTTTTTTTTTAGCTTCAGAACACAAAGGGCAGGGGACAAGGGGCCAGTCTGTCTGGATTGTATCAGCACAGGACAGGGCTTGGGGAACACCAAGACACCTACTCCCCTTGATCCCTTGACCCTCCTAGGACACACACTTCCCTGGTCACTCCTTTTTGTCATAACAGGGCACCTGTGATAAAAGCACACGGGAGAAGGAATGTAGAGCTGGGAGGATACAACGAGGTTCCCCAAAATCAGCTTTTGGTTAAATTCAACATGAAAGATTCCAAAACTGGCCGGGCATAGTGGCTCATGCCTATAATCCCAGCACTTTGGGAGGCCGGGGAGGGAGGATCTCTTGAGCCCAGGAGTTTGAGACCAGCCTGGGCATTATAGTGAGACAACATCTCTCTTTTTTCTCTCTCTCTCTCTCTCACTTTTTTTTTAAAACAAAAATTCTAAAACCCATTTACTTGGAGTGTTGTTCCCCCCCTCCACCCCTGCGCCAGTGTACACATTTTCTAACACAGAAGACATATTCTGGGCTGGCTGCAGTGGCTTGTGCCTGTAATCCCAGCACTTTGTGAGGCCAAGGTGGGTGGATCACCTGAGGTCAGGAGTTCGAGACCAGCCTGGCCAACATGGCAAAAACCCATCTCTACTAAAAATACAAAAATTAGCTGGATGTGGTGGCACACGCCTGTAATCCCAGCTATTCGGGAGGCTGAGACAGGAGAATCACTTGAACCTGGGAGGAGGCTGCAGTGAGCGAACATCGAGCCACCGCACTCTAGCCTGGGTGACAGAGCAAGACTCTGTCTCAAAAAAAAAAAAAAAGAAGACACACAGTGGCAAGATGGTGTGGTATTTTGCTCATCTTCCAAATGCTGGAGCAGCAAGTAGTCTGACTTCAAATACTCATGAATTTGCCAGCCAGCCGTCACGCAACCTCAGCTGAGCAACTCACACTGTTATTCCTCCTAACAGTGAAATATCCTCAGTTTTATGAAGATTTCCTCAATCCGATGCGTTTCTTCTCACTCCATACCCTCATTTATTTTGCTTATTTGCTTTGTTTCTTTTTGAGACAGAGTTTCGCTGTTGTTGCCCAGGCTGGAGTGCAGTGGCGCGATCTCGGCTCACTGCAACCTCCACCTCCCGGGTTCAAGCGATTCTCCTGTCTAAACCTCCCAAGTAGCTGGGATTACAGGCATGTACCAACAGGCCTGGCTAATTTTGTATTTTTAGTAGAGATGGGGTTTCTCCATGTCAGGCTGGTCTTGAACTGCTGACCTCCGGCAATCCGCCCACCTCAGCCTCCCAAAGTGCTGGGATTACAGGCATGAGCCACTGCGCCCAGCCGCTTATTTACTTTTTTGTATTATTTTGTTTATTTCTGTAGCACTCCCAAAAACCATCCATACCTCTACACATATACCATCACAGACACACAGAAACAACAAACACACATGTGTGCCACCATTTGTAGAGTTAAGTAGGAGAGAACTGATTTGGAGCAGATTAGCTTCTCCAAGCCTTGGTTTTCTCATCTGGAAAATGGACTCTAACAGTACTTTCCTTATCTCCCAGAAGGGTGGTGTGGGGAGCTGAAATTTTAAAAAATGAAATAATTTATGGGAAAGCACTGTATCCAAATATGAGATATTGTTCATTATTAAGCTGCACTGTCCGTAAGTTATGACCAAATATCTGAATATTTATTTATTTGAGATAGAGTATCTCTCTGTTGCCTAGGCTGGAGTGCAATGGCACGATCTCGGCTCACTGTAACCTCCGCCTCCCGGGTTCAAGGGATTCTCCTGGCTCAGCCTCCTGAGCAGATAGGATTACAGGCTTGTGCCACCACACCTGGTTAATTTTTGTGTTTTTAGTAGAGACAGGGTTTCACCATGTTGCCCAGGCTGGTCTCGAACCCCTGGCCTCAAGTGATCCGCCTACCTCAGCCTCCCTGAATGTTTTTATAGCAAGTCCTTCCTTCACCTCAATTCAGAGAGAAAATAAACAGGCCCTGGCTGGGAAGGGGCCACTGCAGTGGGACCCAGGCCTGTGGTAACTAGTTATGACCAGGCTAATGCTTTATTTAAACAAGCTCTATTAACCACTTGAAGTCACCTGGAGAGAATTAGGGAAGTGATAGAGGCCTCGTTAAATTATGGGGGAAAAACCTTTGGCCACAAGGACCTCAATGAATAACCAGGAAGCTTCTACACACATTGCCCACACTTCTGGAAGAGGAAAGGAAGTGGCTTCTGACCAACACATCCCGTGCTCCACTTTGGACATTAGGGAGGAATTTCAAAACCAGTTAGACCTGTGGCGTCTTGCCTCGTGGACTTTTACATATATATTTTTTGTTGGGCTGTTTTTTCATTTTTAAGACACAGTCTGGCTCTGTCGCCCAGGTTGGAGTGCAGTGGCACGATCACGGCTCACTGCACTTAAGTGATCCCACCTCAGCCTCCTGAGTAGCTGGGACTACAGGCGTGTGCCACCATGCCTGGCTAATTTTTTTTTTTTCATTTTTTTGTAGAGATGGAGTTTTGCCACGTTGCCCAGGCTGGTCTCAAACTCCTGAGCTCAAGCAACGCTCTGGCCTTGGCCTCCCAAAGTGCTAGGATTACAGGTGTGAGCCACGGTGCCCAGCCCCTCACAGACTTTCAAAAGTCAATTCAGAATTCCTTAATTAATTCACTTAATATAAATTCATTATCAATTCACCTAACACATTATTAACTCAATATGAATTCATTACCTTTCAAAGAGTGGGTTTGCAATGTACCTTGTGGTTGCATCCTAATGTATTTACATTATTGGCTGGGTTCCGCCTGCTTGTGCGCCTTTCAGGAGGAAGTTTTTCCCTGGCATCCATGACCTTGTGGCCTTGTGAGATTCAGGTTCACAGTTGAGCTGGAGGTGGATCACAGTCAGCCTGGCAGGTTTTACCCTCCACTGACTGAGTTAAAGGTCATTTGGCTCAGCAAGACTGTGCCCTCCCGGCTGAGTAGAATCTCATCTCAGCCCTGAACTTGACCTCCATCTACAGCTTCAGCTTCTCCAAATGCAGGAGGTGAGGTGCTGGGAAATCGGGAAGCAAGAGATTGGAATCCCAGGCTCTGTCCGTCTTGCTTCTGAGCTCTCTCCTCCAGGCCTGCTCCTCCCACTCCTCCCCCTTTGATGTGCAGATCCATCTTCCGATCCTTTCTTGGAGGCTGGCAGTACATCAGAACTGCCTGTTCCCTTTTTTATTTACAACTTGGCCTCCCGACACTTCACATTTCCAATGACCAATCATGGAACAGCAGAAAGGAAACCAAACTACTGAACACCACTCTCCCTTCAAAATATTCATCAAAAGGTTGGATTCTGCCTCTGATGAGCTGCATTTCATAGAAGACTGAACACTGATTGCCTGGAGGGAACAGGTCTGCTCAGGGATTATTTATTCACGAAGAAGTGCAGACACATGCTTTAGGATTAGATCCTGTAAAAGGGCTCTCTCACTACAGTCTCCTTGCAACTTAGTCATTGGCAAACCTGGGAACCGAATTCGTGTTCCACTTAACTGGGTAGTGGGAGAGAAAGTCAACCTCTATTAGTTCCCTACCATATGCCATGCAGTAGGCTGCACACTTAATATTCAGGTTGTTTGACTCATTAACAACTCAGAGGTTACCATCACCCCATTATACAGATGAGAAAACTGAGGCTCCTGGAGTAGGTTACCTGCCTAGTCATTCAATGCCAAGACTCAGACCCATATCTGCCCATCTCAAAACCAGAGCTCCTTCCACTTCCACTCCCTGCAGAGCCCCGCGGCCCTCATGTCAGTCAGGACCTGAGCATCCAATGACCACTTACTGTATGTGCTTTCCTTTATGGCAAATTCCTTGAGTGGGGCCCCAAATTCACAGGGCAGGCGGAGGGAGAGGACTTTCTTCTGCATTTTGGTAGATTTATGAACCAGGAAGATCTAGTGGAGGGAAAAGAAATAAAGCTTTAGGAAATATTTAGAACGTTGGAACCCAAGAATCTGGCTTCCCTCACAGCCAATGAATAGAGCCCCTTCATATCTACACTGCCTGGCACCATGGAGGACACTCTCCTGCCATAGAAAGGGGTGCTCAGTGCCCAGGCTGCAGACACCTTTGTTCATTACTGGCTTCAAAAGAATCCTGTTTTCCTCTGACAGAAGCTTCTCCGTGGGGCTAAGAATTCCCCTAGTCTGCATAAGCATTTTCAGTTCGGTGACTGTTTTACTGCCGCAGTTACATTCTCCAGCCCCGTCCTATATGATGTCTTATATGAATTATATTCTCCAGTCCCTGTCTTATATATCTTGGTTGGTGAAACCTAAATTCTAAACACAGGTAACATGGCTAAACCATAGGTGGTGAATTGGGAGTTCATTGGTTAACTTGGCTTACGAGGATATTTACAAAAGAACTTTAAGTTTGTTGCCAACAGTGAAAAAGCAGAAGTTGCTTTGTTTTTCGTTTTCAAATTGAAATCTGAATTTCTAGCTCCTCCTGGAAAATGAGATGACACAGTATGACCAGGCAACAATCTACTGGAGCTGAAAAATGGCCGTTCCATTTGGGCGATGGGTGGATGCACGCTCAAGTTCACCCCGGTGGACATGGAGGCTGTCCATTTATTCCTGAGTCACTTCACATTCTACCAGTTCCCTCAAGATCCTAATATTGTCTTTAGACACGTGCTTTAAAACAGCCCAATTCCTAGTGCTGATCTCAGGACACCATTCTGGCCCTCATCACTGAAGAGGTAATTATGCTGTGTACTGTTGTGCAGGCCGTGCACTGCACAACTCCAGGAGGTACCATTCACCTAGTCTACGAATGAAGTGACTCTCCCTGGAGTGTGGCGTGTGGCAGCCCAGCTGAGTCCTGGTTCCCTTCTGTGGAACATGACCCTTCTCCAAGGATCTTATTCTGTCTGTCACGCTTCTTTAGCTACTTCTCTTTCCTCTGCATTTAAACACCTTACTCTCTACCTCTTCTCTCCCCTACCTTTCTACAGCCTTTCATTTTTTCCCCACCTAATCTTTGCTCCTCTCTTTATCTCCAGTTAATAGCTTGTAAGATACTTTATTTAGGGGGTGGGAAGATGGGTATGGGACTTGAGTATCTGGTGAAGAATGAGGCTGGAAGACCTTGAGTTCTCTTTTCTCCTGGCACCATGGGGATGAATCCATAGGATTCATCCAGTAGCGGGTTCTGGGAGTCAGTGCCTCTGGGACACCCTAAAACTGAAGCAGATGCTTCCTAAGTAGCATCCTGATGGGTAAGAGGCCGAAGCACTGCGGAGAGGCAGCTGTTGGTTGTTAGGAGAGGAAGTATCACTCCCTTTTACAGGTGGAGATCCCCCTGAGCCTTGGGGTTGGGGAGTGCAACCTCTAGGCCTTATTTTTTGAGGACTGCAGGCTTACATTATATCAGGGGTTGGCAAAGTCTGGCCTGCAGATGAAATCCATCCTGCCATCTGTTTCTGAGTAAAGTTGTATTGAAACACAGCCAAGCCTGATCATTTACATATTGTCTATGGCTGCTTTTGCATGACAATAGCATAGTTGAGTAGTTGTGACAGAGACTGTATGGCCTGCAAAGCCAAAAATATTTCACTTTGCCCTTTATAGAAACAGTTTGTGGATGCCTACCTTAGATTGTAGAATAATTAAGTATGGGCACCCCAAAAGCCCACTTCACTCATGCCTCCATGGCCAGTCTCTGAAATCCTCCTCCTTCACACACTTTCAGCCACCTGCTTTTCTGTCTCTTCTTTTTTTATTTTATTTTATTTTATTTATTTTATTTTGAGATGGAGTCTGGCTCTGTCATCCAGGCTGAAGTGCAGTGGCGTAATCTCAGCTCACTGCAACCCCCACCTCCTGGTTCAAGCGATTCTCCTGCCTCAGCCTCCGGAGTAGCTGGGGTTACAGGAGCATGCCACCATGCCTGGCTAATTTTTGCATTTTTAGTAGAGACAGGGTTTCGCCATGTTGGCCAGGCTGGTCTCGAACTCCTGACCTCAAGTGATCTGCTTGCCTTGGCCTCCCAAAGTGCTGGGATTACAGGCCCGAGCCACCCTGCCTGGCCTCTCCCTTCATTATTCTTGACTGTCCTGGTCCACATTACTCCTGTCCTGGCCCTGCCCTCAACCTGCCCAATCTCATCAGGCAGGCCCTGTGCAGGGATCAGGCAGGCGGATGGAGAGAACATGCCTGGCTTGTTTCCCACGCAGGTCTCAGCAAGAGTGGACGTGCCCTACCCTGGGAGGGGGAGCTGGGCAGGGTGTTGCCTAGCTCTGCAGCAACTTCTGTCTTTGGCATTGTTTGCAGCAACGCAAGAGCAGACAATTCAACAGGCTGAAAGTGAGGCTTCACAGGAGGTGAGGAAATCCTGATCCTACAGAGCAAAACTAGAGGCAGCAGCTCTGTGTTACGGCCAAGGGATTCTTTGCAAAGATGAGAAAGCACCGTGCCTTGTTCCCCTGAGCGTGTTCTAGCAGATGTCTTAGTTCTGCCTGTTTCTCCCTGATGAGCAATAAAGAAAGATTCATATGTTTTTTAAAAAGTGAGAACAGACAGACTCTGACTGCTAGGAAATTCAAAAATATATTTGGTGCCCAATTCTTATGACATTCCTCAGCTGGCTACTAATGGGATTTTTCCCTTGCTTCTCCATCTAGTTCTTAGTCTCTATCTTGTGTTGTGCGTGAAGTCTTATTTTATCTGTGACTTACTGTATTTACCCTTTGGAAGTAGACACTGTACACAAGTGCTATCCTCTATAACTTTGTACTACAGTGAAAATGTTCCATATTCTGCATCATCTAATACGGTAGCCGGTCGAGGCCAGAAAGCACTTAAAATGTGGCTATGGTAACTGAGGGGCTGAATTTCTAATTTTGTTTGCTTTAATTCTTGTAAATTTAAAGAGCCACATGGGGCAAGAAGCTACTATATTGGACAGCACAAGAGATACCAATCACTTTTTTTTTTTTTTGAAACCGATTCTCACTCTGTCGCCCAGACTGGAGTGGAGTGGCACAATCTCTGCTCACGGCAACCTCCACTTCCTGTGTTTAAGTGATTCTCCTGCCTCAGCCTCCTGAGTAGCTGGGATTACAGGCATGTGCCACCACACCGGGCTAATTTTTGTAATTTTAGTAGAGATAGGGTGCCACTGTGTTGCCCAGGCCGGTCTTGAAATCCAGGCCTCAAATGATCTGTCCGCTTTGGCCTCCCAAAGTGCTGGGGTTACAGGCATGAGACACTGTGCCCAGCCCCAGTCGCTTTTTTGAGGACCTTTCGCAAGTCGTGGAGTGGTCTGGATAGGACGGACAGTGGTCTTGGATAGACAGTAGCTGAGGAAACCATATTAGACTTTGGTCTGTGTGGAAAGCCCAGGGAAAAGAGGACTACAGAGCAGGCAAGTCTGTGGACACAGAACTTTTGAAGGCTGGGTCCCAAGTTGGATGGCTGGACCCTGGCAGAGCTCCCAGACTCAGAAGGAGAGGAAGGCAGCAGAGGCCACCAAGGATCCCAGACCCAGGCTCATCCTCAGTGTCTGGGCTCAAGAGGTCAGACCCAGGCTTCTGGCCAGTGGCCCCTACCCGCTACCTAGATGCCCAGTTACTCTGCTGAATCCTTGTACCTCCCATGGTAACTGAGCAGATAAAGACAGAAAGACACGCTGTGAAGGGCTCTGTTCCTGGGTTTCCAGAATATTTCTGCATGAAAACCAGTTACACATCAGGAAACATGCTCCTTACAAGCTGGGAAGAACTTTCTGGAACTAACTCCAAGTGTTTTTCTTTAAGCCGGCAGCAGTCCTGCCTGCCTCAACCTGCTTCCCGAGGTTCTGAGTCTTACCCCCGGAGGCTGGGCCTGCAGGACCTCTGCTGCCTCCTCCTCACTCAGACCCAGCTGCAGCCATATGGGGTGGGTGTGGAGAAGCCGGTCCAAGATGCTGAGCCTGTTGGAGAGGCTGTCATAGCCTGAGTCCCGGGCACAGGTCTTCACGTCCTCTTCCTCGGAATAGCCACCATCCTTGTGTCTTACCATGCTAGGAGAAAGAGAAGTGGCAGGGTCAGCGGGCTACAGTACCATTTCCCTAATGAGGAGACCGTCCCTACAAGTTCATAGGCCAGGCTTGCCACCGCACATACCCCATCTTGTGATTGCCCCCTTAATCATCTTCTCTTCCAGACTGAAAGCTTTCTGAGGGCAGACACATTGTTTTATTTTACCCTATATCTCTAATATTAAAAAGAACACTTTGCACTGGACAGACCTGACCTTCTATTTCTAACCCCATTTTCAAAAGTTCTAAGCATCCGAAATGCCGTTTATTCAGGCTTTGTCTTCTGACATAAAACATATCTTTTTTTTTTCTTTTTTTTTGAGATGGAGTCTCATTCTGTTGCCCAGGCTGGAGTGCAGTGGTGCGATCTGGGCTCACTGCAACCTCCGTCTCCTGTGTTCAAGTGATTCTCCTGCCTCAGCCTCCCAAGTAGCAGGGATGACAGGCACCCGCCACCATGCCCGGCTAATTTTTGTATTTTTAATAGAGATGGGGTTTCGCCATGTTGGCCAGGCTGGTCTTGAACTCCTGACCTCAGATGGTCCGTCCACCTCAGCCTCCCAAAGTGCTGGGATTACAGGCGTGAGCCACCCCGCCTGGCTGACATAAAACATTTCTAACTTTGAGAACAGAACCCTAAATGTGAAATAGCATAGATGGCAACCGTGAGATCCTAATGCTCAGTAGCATTTCTCATAAGCACAGCCATGCCCCAGTCTAAAGGCAAATGCACTCACACAGATTTATTTTGTACCTGAATGATTGGATTTTATTTCTTCTCACAAATCTAAGCATTTTTATTACTGACATTATTTATAATAAAACTTCACAGAGGAGTGATGCTGTGCTATTTGTAAAATCATGTCGACATTCTTTATAATAACTAAGACGTGGAAACAACCCAAATGTCTGTCAGTTGATGAGTGGATGAACAAAATGTGGCTGAGCATGGCGGCTCACGCCCGTAATCCCAGCACTTTGGGAGGTTGAGGCGGACAGATCACTTGAGCCCAGGAGTTCGAAGCCAGCCTGTGGAACATGGCGAAATCCCATTTCTACTAAAAATACACAAATCAGCCAGGTGTGGTCAGGTGCACCCGTAGTCCCAGCTACTCAGGAGGGTGAGGTGGGAGGATCGCTTGAGCCTGGGAAGTTAAGGCTGAAGTGAACCATGATCCCACCAGTGCACTCCAGCCTGGACAACAGGAGTGAGACCCTGTCTCAAAAAAAGAAAAAAAAAAGTAATCTATTCTTACAATGGAATATTATTCAGCCAAAAAAAGGAATAGAGCACGGATGCATGCTGCAACATGGATAAACTTGGAAAGCATTATGTTCAGTGACAGAAGCCAGAAGTATAAGGCCACATACTGAATGACTATTTACATGAAATATCCAGAACGGGCAAATCTACAGAGACACAAAGTAGATTAGTGGGTGCCAGAGAATGAGGGAGAGAAAAGAGAATGGGGAGTGACTGCAAACAGGTACCGGTTTCTTTCTTCTGGGGTGATGGAAGTGTTCTGGTATTAGACAGTGGTAACAATTGCACAATGTGTGAATATACTAAAAACCCATGAATCATACACGTTAAAAGGGTGAATTTTATGGTATGTGAATTATATCTTAATGACCAAACCATACTGACATCCTTTTGGTGCCAATACTGGTTCTGTCAGTGAGTGTTTAATTCCCATTTCACTAATGAGAAGACTGAAGCCTAAGAAGTTACTGAGCTGCCCTGAGTGATAACAGCCTTGAAACAGCAGAGCTAGAAATTACACATACTCTGATAATTTATCCAACATGTGGGTTCCAAGTCAGGTCAGGGACACAGGAGTGAGGGGACAGAGGTCAGGTCAGGTCAGGGACACAGGGGTGAGGGGCACAGAGGTCAAGGACACTGGGCAGTTTGTATCCATGTAGTGGCTGTTGTGTGCCAAGCCCTTTACCTACCTTCTCTCATTTACTCCTCTCGACAGCCCTGAACCACAGGCACCATGATCCCAGTTTTACAGAGAACTAGGAGGCTGAGCCTAGGTCAGGACCTTGCTCAAGGTCAAGCCCCTCGTTAGAGGGAGGGGCTGACATTCCCATCCAAGGCAGCTTCGCTCTGGGTTCTCTCCCCCTTTACCAAACTCAGAACTGACACTTTCCCTGGCTCTCAAGGAGCAGGTCATCAAGCCCTATCCTGGGGCAGCCAAGGGACACCAGACCTAACCATTCATGTCCAAACAAGCAGGTTTAGCTTGGGGTACATATGGTCTTCAATCCTCTAAACCCAAAGGAACTCAACTGTGTGATCTAGATAATGTCTTTAGCACTGAGAAGGATGGATAATGAAACCGAAAGCATGATGAGAGTTATAAAAAGGAAATTAAAGAAAGGAAGTGTGATAGTTCCACATGGACAACTCTACTCCTAAGAGGTGGGACTGAATTTAGAAGAAGCCAACCTATGCCGATCATTTTTGGGTGTGCAGACTCAATAATAATACCCAGTGTTGGCATGTGGCCTGGCCAGAGACCCCATCCTAACTTCTCTCCATCACCTTCGTGACTGTCTGCAGGCCTGAGGAATCTCACTCATTCATTCAAGATTTATCTTTTTATTTCTTCTCAAACATATGAACGCTTTGCTCAACTTCTGCTACAAGTTTCCAGGTAGGAGACTCTGCGCCAAAAAGAATAGTTTCTCCTTCTGCAAATGCCATTCCAGCACCTGCAGGTATTAGGAAGTGAATATTTGCAGTTAAAAAAAACATACTCTTCAAAGTAAAGCTGGTGTTAAGATTCCTTTCATAGAAGCAAAAGAGCCAGCTTTAGACAAGTGATTCTCAACCCTGGCTGCTGATAAAAATCACCTAAAAAAGCCAGGTGTGGAGGGCCGGGCGCGGTAGCTCATGCCTGTAATCCCAGCACTTTGGGAGGCCGAGGCAGGTGGATCACGAGGTCAGGAGATCGAGACCATCCTGGCTAACACAGTGAAACCCCGTCTCTACTAAAAATACAAAAATTAGCCAGGCGTGGTGGTGGGCGCCTGTAGTCCCAGCTACTCGGGAGGCTGAGGCAGGAGAATGGCGTGAACCCAGGAGGTGGGGCTTGCAGTGAGCCGAGATCGTGCCACTGCACTCCAGCCTGGGCAACAGAGCGAGACTCCATCTCGGGGAAAAAAAAAAAGCCAGGTGTTGTGGCTAAACCTATAATCCCAGCACTTTGGGAGGCTGAGGCAGGCAGATCACCTGAGACCAGGAGTTCAAGACCAGCCTGGCCAACATAGTGAATCCCTGTCTCTACTAAAATACAAAAAGTAGCTAGGAGTGGTGGGGGGCGCCTGTAGTCCCAGCTACTCAGGAGGCTAGGGCAGGAGAATCGCTTGAACTTGGGGAGGTGGAGGTTGCAATGAGTGGAGATCGCACCACTACACTCCAGCCTGGGTGACAGAGCAAGAGCCTGTCTCAAAAAGAAAAGAAAGAAAAACAAAAAGCCAGGTGCAGTGGCTCACGCCTGTAATCCCAGCACACTTTGGGAGGCTGAGGCGGTTGGATCACCAGAAGTCAGGAGTTCAAGACCAGCCTGGTCAACATGATGAAACCCTGTCTCTACTAAAAATACCAAAATTAGCTGGGCATGGTGGCGCACACCTGTAGTCCCAGCTACTCGGGAGGCTGAGGCAGGAGAATAGCTTGAACTTGGGAGGTGGAGGTTGCAGTGAGCTGAGATTGTTCCACTGTACTCCAGCCTGGGCAACAAAGCAAGACTCCATCTCAAAAAAAAAAAAAAAAAATTTCCCAGGGGATCTCAATGTGCAACCAAGTTTACAACCACTACTTTGGATCAGTGTTTGTCAAACTTGAGCGCCTGTGTGAAAGTCACCTGGGGTTTGTTAAGCCACAGATTCCTGATTTCAGACTCACAGCTTCTGCAGGCGTGGCGTGAGCCAGAGACATTGCATTTCTAACAAGCTCTCAGTGACCAATCTGAGGACAACACTGTAAGGAGCATTTGCCTGAGGTCCAAGTGTAAAACATGCACATTAACTCAGATCCAATTAGGGGTTTGGTTTGGTTTTGTTAGGGGCTAGGGGCGAGGGATGGGTACCATGCCACTAAAAGAATTCTTGGTGACTAAATGAATATTTTATCACTGCCACCTCAGGTTGGCCATATTTTGCCAAGTCCAAATTGGACAGTGTCTAACATGACAATTGTGATGCTCATGTGTGCTGAAAGTAAACATGTTGACATATCTTCCTTCCCTAGAAGGGCACATCCTGTGACTCCTCTGTGGTTTCAAGGAGCTGAAAAGCCTTTGTTCTGACAAGTGACCTCAGCCTGAAAAGCAGGGACCAGACAGGAAGATGGTGAATAAAATTCATGGGACCTCGTAAAGGAGCAACCATAAATTATCCCTTGCCTTTGCAAATGACTAAGCTAACTCCTTGATTCAGCCAGCCACTTGAGATTTATAGCATGTTATTACAGGACAAATTGGCTTTAATCAGGAACAACCTTCAGGAAAAAACTAATGTGAGAACATCAAACATGTAGGGGATGCTACTGGTGCCCCACCTAGAGCCCCTCCTCTAGGGCAGGCACCCATGCCCCAGCTGCTGTGAGTGTTGGCTGTGGAAAGCTCACAGCTGCTCCTCTTCTCCTGGAAATGCCCAGGAAGCTACATCCTCTCCCTGAGAGCAGACTCGCTGCCAATGACATACTGATATGTACTTTCTACATATGTGAGATGGAGAAGAGTGGCCTTCTAGCCTCAAGGTGTGACAACTCTGGGGGCTATTCACGCTGCTGAGCTCCCTGTGGGACCAGGCAGAGCCCACATCTTTGCCTTGCCTCCTCCCTGTCCCATCCTGGATCCCTCACTCCTTGGCAGACTGTTCCTGAATCACTTGCACAAGAAGCCCTGAATCAGGTTCTCCTTCCAGGGAACTCAACCTACGATAGAACTTGATGAGATTAATAGAAACTAATGATTGCTAAGAAAGGTGTCTGCATGCAAACAGGAGGCAAGGCAGTGAACAGAGGTTCATAAAAGGTAAAACACTGTGATACAATTCAGGTGATTCCAATAAAAACATGGCCATAGTGGAATGGCCACAGAGCCAAGCACAGGGCAGGAAGCATGAGGTTCCTCTCCTAGCTTGGCCGGGCCTGTGAGTCCTTGCTCAGGTCCCTTTCTGAGCCTCGTCCTTTTGATCTGAAAATAGTAAATAACAATACCTTCACCACCAGCTAGTAATCAATGCAAGCAAAAATTGTGAGTGGATGCTAAAATCAGAAGGCAAAAGACTTAGGAAATAGAATAGTCATAGTTGGCCGGGCACGGTGGCTCAAGCCTGTAATCCCAGCACTTTGGGAGGCCGTGAGACGGGATGGATCACTTAGGTCAGGAGATCGGTGACCATCCTGGCTGAACACGTGAAACCGCCCTCTACTAAAAATACAAAAAAAAACTAGCCGGCGTGGGTGGCGGGCGCCTGTAGTCCCAGCTACTCGGGAGGCTGAGGCAGGAGAATGGCATAAACCCGGGAGGCGGAGCTTGCAGTGAGCTGAGATCGCGCCACTGCTCTCCAGCCTGGGCGACAGAGAGGGACTCCATCTCAAAAAAAAAAAAAGAATAGTCATAGTCTTAAAATATCACCTCACAGATCACTTAATGACTTGTGAAAATGCAAAGGTACCCTGGCAATGGAGGAACCTGGTAGATGCCACCTTAACCAAGTGATCTGTGCTAACTCCTCCAAAAATGAGCCGCCCTGACATCATGTGCCCCCGACGTGAGGCTCTGAGAAGGTACCATGTCACCCAGGTGTCTTTCCTGCCCCCAAATATGACTCACCTGAATGTATACAGGAGAAAACAATCAGAAAAATCCAAATTTCAGTGACTGCAAAACCAATGGCCAAAACTTCAAAAATGTCAATGTCATGAATTTTAACAGGCTGTAGGATTAACACAGGTTCAAGGTGAATAAAGAGATATGATAACTACATGGAGTGAATAGCCTTGAACTCGTATGGCATCAGTATAAAAAGATCTATAAAGGACAATTTCACCTGTGATCCCAGCACTTTGGGAGGCCAAGGTGTACGGCTTGCTTGACCTCAGGAGTTTGAGGCCAGCCCGGGCAACACGGCAAAACCTGGTCTCTACAAAATATACAGAAAAGAATTAGCCAGGCATGGTGGAGCGTGCGTGCCTCTGGTCCCAACTACTCCAGAGGCTGAGGCGGGAGGATCGCTTGAGCTTGGGAGGTGGAGGTTGCAGTGAGCTGAGATGGCACCACTGCACTTCAGCCTGGGTGACAGAGTTAGACCCTGCCTCAAAAAAATAAAAAATAAAAAAATAAAGGTAGCCGGGCACAATGGTGTGTGCCTATAGTTCCAGCTACAGCTACTCAGGAGGCTAAGGCAGGAGAACTGTTTGAACCTGAGAGGTGGAGGTTGCATTGAGCCAAGACCATACCATTGCACTCCAGCCTGGGTGACAGAGCAAGACCTTATCTGAATAGTAAAATAAAATAAAATAAAATGGATAATTTCCTAAGCGTGATAATTTTATTATGCTTACAAGGGAAAAATGCTCTTATTCTTAAGACACGCATACTGAAAAATTTAAGGGCAAAGTGTAAACATGTTTGAAAGTGTCAAAAAGAAAGAAAGTGTCAAATGGTGAGCTCCGCCTAAAAAGAATAAAAATATAGGGAGATAAAGAAAATGTGGCAAAATTTCAACAGGTAGTGAATTAAGTGACCAGTGCTATCTTTGCAACTTTTCCATAATGTTTGAAATTTCTCAAAATAATAGGTTGGAGGAGAAGTATCTACCATCTCACTGAGTTTTTCTGACTATAAAACTCATTTATTTGTGCGGCCATTCCCACTATGTCTAGGTGTCTAGGGCTGCTATCATGAGGAGACAAAACTTAGGTACAGATACAGTGAGACCCACCTGTGAATACAATGGGCAAACCACAGAATGCCCCTCAAAGTATAAGGTGCCTCTAGGGGCAGAGAACAAACACTCACCCAAAAGTCACAGCCTCCACCCATCCCAATTCCAACCAAACCTGGGCCTCATGGCTGTGAAGCAGATGGGTGGATCTTCCGTCCACTTTGGAAGGGCAGGGCTCTCCAGCACCTGTCCTGCTATTGTGAAAACCAGGTTAAGGCTCTTTGGAGTATGGAATGAGAGAGGCCTTTCCACTGGGCTGGATTTCCTTCCTTCCCATGGCCCAGCGTTAATCGCCTGAGCAGGTGGAAGAATAAGTGATCGCAGAAAGCTCGTTCTGAATAGGACAACCAGGCAGACAAGGGTTAGTTTTACTAACATTGCCAGAATCAGATTCACTTGAGCAGAGCAGAGCTTCCAAACGATGCATGCCTTTTCTTGTCCTAATTCCAGAAGAATAGTACAGTCTACCAGCACAGCCCCTAATGACCAGTCCCAGCGACGAGGGTCTAGACAAAGCATGCTATGAAGCCTCCCTTGCACCTCCCCCTACATCACCCGCTCCCCCGAGCTCCGTCCCCAACCATACATCTGAAGTGTACCCTTTGACCTTGCAAATGAGAGACAATTGATAAGGCAAAAATACATAGAAATGTGATACGAAGTCATTTCTGTGGCAAAAAGTACTGACAGAGTAAATAAAGTCAACAACTTTCTAGATATAAGAATCCTAGTTTGGCTGTTAAATAGCAAAAAGAAAGTTCAAGGCAAAATGCCAAATTCTTACTCTGTCAATCAAGGATGGTGCACATCCACTAGGCTATAGGTGTCAGCAGGTGTGCTCTGCTCTGTATGGCTCTGCCCTCAGTGGTAGGACATGAGGATAAACGAGTTAAACAAAAAGCCCCCTAAACCTCCTCTGTGTGTGTAAAACCACACCTTCACTAAGCTGAGCAATTAGATATTTATTTATTTATTTATTTATTTATTTATTTATTTAGAGACGGAGTCTGGCTCTGTCACCCAGGCTGCAGTGCAATGGTGCAATCTTGGCTCACTGCAACCTCTGCCTCCCAGGTTCAAGTGATTCTCCAGCCTCAGCCTCCTAAGTAGCTGGAATTACAGGCACACACCACCATGCCTGGCTAATTTTTGTATTTTTTTTAAACAGAGACGAGGTTTCACCATGTTGGCCAGGCTGGTCTCGAACTCCTGATCTCAGGCGATCCACCAGCCTTAGCCTCCCAAAGTGCTGGGATTACAGGTGTGAGCCACAGCATCCAGCCTAGATTTTTTTTTTTTTTTTTTAAATAAAATGACGTCCTGGTACAGTGGCCTGTACCCTAATCCCAGCATTTTGGGAGGCAGAGGGAGGTGAATCGCTTGAGCCTAGGAGGTCGAGGTTGCAGTGAGCTGTGATCATGCCACTACACTCCAGCCTGGGCAACAGAGTGAGACCTTGTCTCAATAAATAAATATATACTTAAAATTAAAATTAAAATCATTCAAGACAATCACTTTTGTCTGGGACATACTTCCAAGTTGCCTTGGAGAGTGCTCCCGAGAAACTGCAGTTTCTAAATGGACAATTTAATATCATCTATCATAAGATGTGCCAGATTTTTTTTAAGAACAAAAGTGATTTCAAACAAATATTTAAAATGTACTATGAATTTTCCACCAGCCTGGTCAACATGGCGAAACCCCGTCTTTACTAAAAGTACAAAAATTAGCCGGGTGTGGTGGCACGCTCCTGTAGTCCCAGCTACTTGGGAGGCTGAGGCAGGAGAATGGCTTGAACCCGGGAGGTGGAGGTTGCAGTAAGCCGAGATCCCGCCACTGCACTCCAGCCTGGGCGACAGAGGGATACTGTGTCTACAAAAATATATATCTATATATAGATATATATTTTTTCCAGTCTATAGCAGACTGTTAGATCATAATTCAGCTAAAAAGGGATTGGTTTAGTTAATTAACAATATCTGAAAACCCCTCACAGAATGAATGGCAAGTCCCCTATGGAGATAAATAAGGCAGTTGTGGCCCCTAAGTCAAGTGATGCTTTCCTAGGGGAAGTTCCATAGTTCTCTGGCTCCCTTCCGTGTGTCTGTGCCAGCGGCTGTGTCTCAGCACAGTCACTATCACATCTGCCTCGGAGCTGGAACCATTTGTGGTCTACCCTTGTGTTTTATCAAGGTAACCTGTTTTGCTTCTACTTACATGAGTCATCTGGTGACACTGGGATGACTGGGTCAGCAGTTAGTTGGAGGAAGGATTATCACAGTTTCTCAAAAGCAGCTGGGCTTTCGGCTTTTATCTCGGTTCCCCAAGCCCTGGCCGTAGACATGACCTTCTTTCCCTTGTCAGGCTCCACAAGGTATGGAGAACTCTCCCCTTGGAAGGGCGACACCTGCTTGCTTTGCCGGCTTTCCCAGGCCAATCATGGTGGAATCTACAAGGACTGCCCCAGACCTGGGATTTGAAGGAGTGAGCGGCAGGCTCCTCCCATGTCTCTCCTTGCAAGTCTCACCTTTCTGGCTAGGCACTCCCTGAAAACAGTCATTACGAAAAATTCCTGGCTTTTCTTGAAGCCTGAGGGCTCATTCCCTGAAGGTTTCTGGGAATCTTCTAGACTTTTACGAAAACAAAGTTTTTCATTGTTTACATGGTAAGTGTTTAATAAGTGGTTACAGAATGAAGACAATGGGCTAATTATCATTAACAGGGTGATAAGTTCTTATCAATAAAACAAAAACAACAACAAAAGCAGAGCTCAGGTTCCATATTGCTTTTGCCTCTGACTAAATTATGGTTTAAGAGTCATTACATCGTTTGTCTCCCAAACATAAAGAACTGTAGTGTTGCTACTAAGTGGAAAACCCAAAAACAAAATAAAGCTCTAATGGTGGAAAAGTATAGATTAATTTTGATATCTAAATTTTTAATTTTAAAAATTACTTTTTTAGAGATGGGGGTCTTGCTGAGTTTCCCAGGCTGGTCTCAAACTCCTGGCCTTAAGTGGTCCTCCTGTCTCAGCCTCAGCTTCCTGAGTAGCTGGGGCTACAGGCACAAGCCACCACGCCTAGCCCAATTTTGATAGTTTGTAATATCTCAATGTGGTTAGAAACTGACAATATTTCCGATACAGTGATGGATATAGCAAGGTAATCCATGGAGGCATGGTTTTAATTTTAATGACCCTTACTTATTTTAATGGTTATATGTATTCAGTGTGTTTCCCAATTATGGTAAAGATACTGAATTTGTTTTTTGTTGTTTTTTTTTTTGACAGTCTGTCACCCAGGCTGGAGTGCAGTAGTGTGATCTCGGCTCACTGCAACCTCCGCCTCCTGGGTTCGAGCAATTCTCCCGCCTCAGCCTCCTGAGTAGTTGGGACTTCAGCTAATTTTTGTATTTTTAGTAGAGACAGGGTTTTGCCACGTTGGCCAGGCTGGTCTCGAACTCCTGATGTCAGGTGATCCACCCACCTCGTCCTCCCAAAGTGCTGGGATTACAGGTGTGACCCACTGCACCAGGCTGAATTTGCTTTTTCCTTTTTTTTTTCTTTGAGATAGAATCTCGCTCTGTTGCCCAGGGCTGGAGTGCAGTGGTGACACAATCTCGGCTTACCGCAACCTCTGTCTCCCGGGTTCAGGCAATTCTTTTGCCTCAACCTCCTGAGTAGCTGGGACTACAGGCATGCGCCACCATGCTGGACTAATATTTGCATTTTTAGTAGAGACGGGGTTTCGCCATGTTGGCCAGGCCGGTCTCAAACTCCTGGCCTCAATCGATCCTCCCGCCTTGGTCTCTCAAAGTGCTGGGATTCCAGGTGCGAGCCCCCGGAACCGGCCTGGGGAGATCATCCTGTAGATGCATCTACATGCTGTTGCTCAGCTTCCTCCTTACTGAGTTCAAGCTACTAGGAATGTCTCCTGCCATATCTGGCTCCTACCTACTTACCTACCTGTCAAACTGAGTTCAAATCCTCATCCCTTATCTCTGTCAGCTGCAAGTAATCTGTGACCCATCACATTCCTTCCTTACTGTCCCCACACCTCCAGGGAACCTACCCCATTCCACTCTGGTCAGACTTCTCTCCCTTACTAGCCTGGCCTCATCCCCAGGCCATATTCAGGCCTCGCCCTGGGCAGGCATTAATAAAGGGTCTGCTTTAGGCGTGACCAGGGGCCTGAGGAGGAGGTGATCGGCAGAGAGCAAGGTTTACAGAAGAGGAGGAGCTTAGTGGGCAGGAAGAAAGGTTCTTAAGGGTACTGGGCAGTTTCTTTCTGAGTCCTCCTAACAAATACAATCCGCTGCTCAGCTCCAGCCTCAGGAGACAAAGGGTTCTTGTTTCTGTGCTTATCAGGAAATGGGCGGCAAAAATCACCACAGCTACCAAGAGCCCCCTGACCTTTGGCCATCTCTGGGGCAAGAAAAGGAGGCAGCTCCAATCCTTCCAGAAAAACAAATCCTTCCTTATTGCTCGTGAATTTCTCCCATGGACACCCCTTCTAAGCTCAAGTCAACTAGCAAGGAGTGGGCTTTGAGTGGCTTTGGTTGTAAAAGTCAATGATGTTCTTGCAGTCTACATAGTGAAAAAAAAAAAATGATAAGAAAGATAAAAAGAAAAGTCAATGATGAGCTTTAGTTTAGAATTACAATAATTCTACGCCCACCAATACCAGACGTTGGAGACCAGTGCTCCATCCAAGATCTCCAAATACAGAATGCTTTATTCCAGCACGGAGAATGAGATTTAGAATTCCAACAAAAAGTGGCCTGCTGAGTGCAGGAGAAAGTAGAGGGTAGACAGTCCTGGCAGGAAAATGCCCTTGGATGAAGGCAGGTGCAGTGCACGAGGTCTGAAGAAATCCCAGTGGGAACCCCACGCACACAGCTTCAGGGGCTTTCGCATTCAGTCATCAATTTATCTGGAATCAAAGCCATCCACCTCCTGCCCATGTGAGTGCACTGAAATCACGATGATATTTTTGGTAAGGCATGTCATAGTTTCAATGAAATCAGTCCTGATTCTAGTCTCCCTCAGTCTCCTAATCTTCAGCGGTTAGGTGGAAAGAGGACCCCAAGTCAGACTTGAATCAGAGCCTCAGCACTGCCCCTTCGTCACTGTGAGACCTGCACCCATTACCACGCACCACTTAGTCTCAGTTTCCCTGTGTCTAAAAATGGATTCTTGTTGAAAAAAGGAATCTGTTAGCAAAACAAATAAACAGAACCTGAAAAGAACTTCTGATTCTAAGTGCCTGGAATGTCTTTGAAACTATGAGTAAAGGTTCAGTTCCACGGGAGTTTCCAGGATGACTTTTTATTGTCTCCTAATTTTTGGATAGTCACAAAAAGAAAGCGAGGCAATGTGTTTCCATTCTAGGACTGACAAATACTGTTGTATAAACACAACTCTGGAGCTTGTTTTGGCAGCATTTCATGTGACCTGGGAGAAAGTAAAACCCCAAAGCTTCTAAAGGCTGGCTTCCAGCAGGTCCTGGAAGCAGGAGAGTTTTCCATCTACCTTTAGTGTCCAGGCTCAACTTGGACTCTGGTGTCACCATCCTCAACTTTCAGATGGAAAAAGAAAAAAAAAACAAAGCCACTTCTTTTGATATTTTTGTGTTAAAATGTCCATGTATATCACGCTTCTCCAGGAGCCTCCTTTCAGCTGCATGCCAGACTAAAACCTTTTTCCAGGCTGTTGCCTTAACCAGCTGCAAAGGCAAGAAAGGTGCACCCTGGGATGTGGCACTGCCAGAGGACCCAGGCTTCTAGTTACAAGAGGCCAATGCAGGGGTCATCTTATGAATCAAGGACGAGACAGAAGTCAGAGTCCTGTGCCCACCATGGTCCTGCTCTTGGGACAGTAGATCCTTGACCATGTATCAAAGGGAACACAAATATACATCCCCAATGCCACGCCGCGGCCAAGATGCCTGGATAGGTGGGAGATGAAGCCAGGACTTAGTGGGGCTGGGAGAAGAGAGGTGGTGGGTCTGGGATCAACAACTTCTGGAAGAATATTAGAACCAGAGGCCCCTTATGTAGAGACACAGAAAATAATGGCTCATATCGAAGATATCTATCGACCAAAAATCTCTGACACAGGACCAATTCCAATTTGTGTTAAACACATACACACACACAGAGCAAACAAAAAATACCCAGAGAAACTTCAAATTCAAAAATACCTAGAAGTTGATGTCTAATGATTTCTTAACACCTTCAGACATAAAAATATTTCTTTGGAATTTTGAAGTTCAGAACTTGAGCCTAGTTATAGGTAAAAAAAAAAAAAAAGGCCGGGCACAGTGGCTCACGCCTGTAATCCCAGCACTTTGGGAGGCCGAGACGGGCGGATCACAAGGTCAGGAGATCGAGACCATCCTGGCTAACACGGTGAAACCCTGTCTCTACTAAAAATACAAAAAATTAGCCGGGCGTGGTGGTGGGTGCCTGTAGTCCCAGTTACACAGGAAGCTGAGGCAGGAGAATGGCATGAACCTGGGAGATGGAGCTTGGAGTGAGTGGAGATCGCACCACTGCACTCCAGCCTGGGCGACAGAGCGAGACTCCGTCTCAATAGAAAAAAAAAAAAAAGAAAAGAATTTTGAAATGGAATTAAACATGTCTCTGTAATATTCTATTAGTCTGGAGAAGCAGGGAAACCCCAATCCATTCTGGACACAGCAAGACCCTGGCCTGGCTAACACAGTTGACAGCATGGAAATGGCCAGGTGAGCAGAAGAAACCTGCTACCCACCACCCCATATGGGAAGACTAGTGACAGAAAGGCCTGGGGAAATGGATTGTCTTAGAAGGACCACTGCATATTTAGCCAAGTTTTAAGGGCTATCAGTGGCCATCCAGTTTATCTCCTTATTTGAGATCAAAATGCTAGAAATTGATAAAACTGGTCCTGGGTCCAGTTTTCCAACTTACGCAGTTTCCCTAGAGCAAGCAAGTGCATACTTAATTCCTCAAGGCCTTTTTTCGGTCCCATTAAACTCTAAAAGGAAAAAGAATCACTAGCATATTTGGGGTTACGGATTTTATTTCTCCATGGAGAAGGGCTGCTGCTTTTTGAGGGTGGAGGCCCAACTTCCTCAAAAAAGATTTGTAAGAGCGTGTCATGGGAGGACTATTCTGAAAAACTTTTAGGGCCTTTGGTAGTTTTTAAATTCTATCAACAGAGGCCCAGCAGAAGAGGACACAGAAATGGGAACAAAAGTGCATGTCTGCCTCCGGGGAGACACTGCCATTTTCAGGAGGTAAGAAAAAGTGGTGGCTATTTTGCCCAAAACTTCCTCTCGTTGACTCTCCAGCTGGAGATGAAAAGGCCAGATATGGAGTGAATGCTGGCAGAAGCTTTTATTCATTCCTGTAAAAATAAGAAAGAGGAACAAAGAACCTGTTGTCCTGGTTGCCCTTGGAGCTGAAAACAGGCAAAAGAAGGAGCCAGGCGGGCTCCAGTCTTGGTCCCGATGCCCTTTGAGCCCGGGGCACGCACCCTGCTTCACGGAAAGGCAAGCGTTCCATGGATTGGCAGTTTCTAGTATTTAATTGCTTTGGGTTACACTGGTGTTATTTCCTAGCAGATGAATTCTAACTAAGCAGATATTTTATGGCAGAACCAACTGCCAATATAGCAGCAATGCAAAGCCTACAGAGCACAGAACAGCTCCAATATGCTGCTGGTGACATTGTGTGGCCAAGGTTTACTATAAAAAGATAAGCCAGCCACTACTTTGGAAGGTGCTACCCATCAACAAAAACAGAATCAATTTCTAGGAAACTGCATTTCTAGGATGATCAAAAACACCCTTGTTACTCAGTGAAAAATCGTACATGATCTACCATTTAAATGGATTGTAATGCAAAAACATCAGAAGGATACACATCAAAGCAAAGAATTAAATCAGCCAACCCAACAAACAAACAATCAAAAATGGTTTTATCTTGGAGTGGGGGTGGGGTCGGGGTCAGGGTGCTGTTTATTTTGATTTTCTGCGTTATGCTTTTTCCACCACGTAGGTGTTTTACTTTTGGCCATCAAAAAAGAAATCTTAAACGTCCCTTTTAAAAACCTTCCTAAAGATAACAGATATCACCAGTCAAGATAGACTGAACAGCTCTTTAGGGCATTTTTGATCTTATACTTCTTACTCATTCATTAATGAAATTGATGTACCTCTGACTTAGAGGTACCTGCTTCCCACCTGAAGTTCTCGGGACATCTGCTGTCCTCCTGTATTCATCTGACATATTCTATTATGTCCCATTTCATTACATGAGACTCACTTGTTTATAATTTTTTCCCTCCTTAGGTTGTGTAAATCTTCAGGCTCCACTGTCTTGGTATTTTGATAAATAGGATCCACTGAATAAATATTTTCTTTTTTTTTTTTTGAGACGGAGTCTGGCTCTGTCGTCCAGGCTGGAGTGCAGTAGCCAGATCTCAGCTCACTGCAAGCTCCGCCTCCTGGATTTACGCCATTCTCCTGCCTCAGCCTCCCGAGTAGCTGGAACTACAGGTGCCTGCCACCTCGCCCGGCTAGTTTTTTGTATTTTTTAGTAGAGATGGGGTTTCACCGTGTTAGCCAGGATGGTCTCGATCTCCTGACCTCGTGATCCGCCCATCTCGGCCTCCCAAAGTGCTGGGATTACAGGCTTGAGCCACCGCGCCCGGCCATTTTTTTTTTTTTTTTTTTTGAGACAGAATCTCACTTTGTCACCCAGGCTGAAGTGCAGTGGCTTGATCTCGGCTCACTGCAACCTCCGTCTTCCAGGTTCAAGCAATTCTCCTGCCTCATTCTGAGTAGCTGGGATTACAGGCACAAGCCACCATGCCCGGCTAATTTTTGTATTTTTAGTAGAGACGGGGTTTCATCATGTTGGCCAAGCTGGTCTTGAACTCCTGACCTCGTGATCCACCCACCTCAGCTTCCCAAAGTGCTGGGATTACAGGTGTGAGCCACCACACCCAGCTAAAATATTTTCTTTGAGTTTAGTGGTTGCTACATTGGTAAGAGTGTAGCAAAGAGCTGGTCAACCCTCATAGAATTCATTGAAATCATGTTCGGGACACTCCTGATTGAGCTGAAATATGGAAATATTCTAGGGGATTGGGGGTAAATTGATAAAAGTAATCATGGTAGTGAATCCTCGGTGACATAACCAGAAAATGTCTCACCATATACCTGTTGCTGCTACACGGACTGCCCTGCAGCAGTAACAGGTTTGTCAGTAAAGCCATCGACGTGTGATGTGTTTACTCTGTGGACATTCATCTAGCTGGATGTTTATTTGTGAATTTTGCTGAGTCATGTTTTACTTCAGTGGAAAATTATTTAAAAAGCAGCATTAAGTGAAGGTAGGCCTGGTTCAAAAAGCCACAGAGTCGCTAATGTGGTCACAACTGTCCCCCTTGAGACTTAAGGAAGTGGAGCTCTGGGCACCTTTTCCCCAGGCTGAGGCCGCCATTCTTCCCTTCTCATCTTCAGTTCTCACCTCTGGGCAAGTGAAGAAGTGAACGATTGTCCAAGGGAGGAGCCATCTGGGTTTCCTGTGGTTATAATGTCAATGTTGTCACATAGCCACTGAGAAGCTCAGAGCTTCCCAGAAGAGGCCAAAGGTGATGACCAGCTGCTACATTGTAGCATTGAGAAGAGCTGGCCAAGGAATTTTTGAATTCCATGTGTCATGTCTGGTTCTGTGGTGGGGCAGGAGGAGTATAGACATGGGACCGCAGGCATCCCACAGCAATCCACTTGGGCTAGAGGACACCAGCGAGGTGGCAGCAGGAGTGATGGCTACAGGAGAGTGGAGGAAGGGACGAGCCACAGCCCTCACTGACCTGCTCTAGCCAGGATCCCAGGGATCCTGAACAGGCAGCCTGGGCCCAGACAATAGCTTGGGAGGTTGTTCTGCGGATCCCTCTGTTCTGCCTGAGGACAAAGTGATCTTTAGAGACTTGTGTCAGCCTAGAGGGGATGGGTTCAAGTGATGATGAGAGTGGAACCTACCTCAGGCCTGGTGGGCCTACCCAAAAGAGGCCTGCTTCCCCCAAATGAAAATGGACTGTGAAATCATGCGGGAGGGAGAGGGGAGTGAAACGCCTTTATGTTCCCGTACTCGCCTGTCTTTGGAGGGATGCAGTGCGAAGAGAGGAAGCAGGAAACTGCATTGGGAGAGAGCAGAGGACCAGGAGCAAGAAGCCCTCAGTCTCGCCCCTGGCTTATGGGCTTCTATTTGGTAGATTAGCAGAGGCATGGAGGGAGATTTAATCAGCTCCTACTCTATTGGCCAAAGATTAAAATAGCTCATGGTAGAACTGGTGGAGGAGGCACGACTGGAGACTGGGGGAAGGACCTCTGCCCTATTTCTTTGCTAGGGAGGAAGCCTTGGGCCTGTCACACATTTTCAACTTTTTATTTTTTTATGCACCGGTTGGTGGCCCTCTGCAAGAGGTCTCTGATGCATAAACACTTTAAAATCGCTAAGAGACTTGGCACCCTTCCTTTATCCATTCAACAAATACTTAGTGAGTGCATTCTCTATGCCAGATACTGTCCCTGGCACTGCAATCCCAAGGTGAAGGACAGACCCAGCCCCTGCTCTCACAGAGCTTACCTTCTAGAGATGGGAGGCAGAAAATGCACAGATGGACCAGGTGTGGTGGCACACGCTTGTGATCCTAACTCTTTGGGAGGTCGAGGCGGGCAGATTGCCTGAGCTCAGGAGTTAAAGAGCAGCCTGGGCAACATGGTGAAATGTCTCCACTAAAATACAAAAAATTAGCCGGGTGTGGTGGCGTGTGCCTGTAGTCCCAGCTACTCAGGAGGCTGGAGGCACAAGAATTACTTGAACCCGTGAGGCGGAGGCTGCAGTGAGCCAATATCATGCCACTATTGCACTCCAGCCTGGGTGATAGAGTGAGAGTCTGTTTGCAAGAAAAAAAAGAAAAAAAATGGACAGGAAGCAAGTGAGTATACGTCCTGTCTGTACAAGTTCTATGAAGAAACATAAAGCCAGGTAAGGGGGTAGAAGAAAAGGAGGGCTCAAGGGTGAAGGCTTCCTGGGGAAGGATGTGCCAGGCAGAAGGAACAGCAAGTACGAAGGCCAGGAGGCAGGAGCCACATTGGCAAGGAAGTCAGTGGGACTGGAGCTGAGTGATGCGGAGAGACTGTTAGAGAAGAGATGGCGGAGGAGGGGGTGCTGGGGTGTCACATCTTGTAGGGTCTTGAAGGCTATGGTAGTAATTTTGGTTTTAGATGCAAAATTATCAAAAGGCTTTGAACAAAGGAGAGCTGTGTCTTGGACTTAGGTGAACTAAAAGGTTCACTGTGCTGCTTCGCTAATAGCCTGGAGAAAGTGGAACTGGTGGAAGCAGAGGCACCAGGCAGGGGCTACTGCAGTGGTGCTGGTGACAAGTGGTTCCATCCTGTATCTATTTAAAGGTAGAGGCTAGGCACGGCAGCTCACGCCTATAATCCCAGCACTTTGGGAGGCTGAGGGGGGTGGATCACTTGAGGCCAGGAGTTTGAGATCAGACTGGCCAACATGGTGGAACCCCAGCTCTACTAAAATTAAAAAATTAGCCAGGCATTTTTGGCACACACCTGTAATCCCAGCTATGTTGGAAGGCTGAGGCACAAGAATTGCTTGAACCTGGGAGGCAGAGGTTGCAGGAGGCTGAGATGTCACCACTGCATTCCAGCTCTGGGCAACAGAGCGAGATTTGTCTCAAAGAAAAATAAAATGTAGAGCTGCCTGGATTTGGGGATGGATGGGAGGAGGGCGGTTATGAGAGGAATAGAGGCATCATGGATGACTGCAAGGCCCAAGACGTTGGAGGCATGGTGACTGGGACGGGGAAGACCCAGGAAGGAACGCACCTGTGAAGGAACCCTGCCTGAGTGGGCAGTTGGTTACCAACCTCTGGACTCAAAGACAGGATCAGCCAAGGGAGTATAAGTTGGGAATAACCAATGTATACATGGTATCAGAGCCACAAGACCGGGTGGGATAAGCTAGGAAATTACTCCACAGACCTCTTTTTAAAACTACATATAGTGTGTCTATTACCGTGTGTCAGGAACCATGCTGAGTCCCTGACAGCTATTAACTCACTTAATCGTCCCAACAACCCTGTGAGGTAACTCTGTTATTATTCCCATTTTAATGGTAAGAATACTGAGGCACAGATATTTTTTAAAGTACCTTGTACAAAGTTAGTGGTAGAGAGGAGAGGTGTGAAGAGTGAAAAGGAGTGGCTCGGCCGGGCGCAGTGGCTCACACCTGTAATCTCAGCACTTTGGGAGGATGAGGTGGGAGGATCCCTTAAGCTTAGGGGTCTGAGACCCACCTAGGCAACACAGAGAGACCCCAATCTCTATCAAAAATAAAAAAAAAAATTAGCTGGGTGTGGTGGCGGGCACCTGTGGTCCCAACGACGTGGGAGGCTGAGACAGGAAGATCGCTTGAGCCAAGGAGGTCAAGGCTGCTTTGAGCCAGGATTGTGCCACTGAACTCCAGCCTGGGTGACAGAGTGAGACTCCGTCTCAAAACAAACAAACAAAAAATAGAAAAGGAGAGGCTCAAAGTGTGATCTCCAGGTTCTCCAGGGCTGGAGTTTAGGGAGAAAAAGAAGAACCAGTCAGGGCACTGGGGGCAGCAGCAGGACAGCTAAGAGGATCCCAGGGAGGTGTGGGGTCCCAGAAGTCAAGCCAAGCAAGTGTCCCAAAAAGGAGGGCAGATGGACCATGGCAGACGACGCTGATAGGAGACAGGCTGGGAGGTGGGCACTGGCCACCGGGCCAAAACTGACATCTTCACTTTCCCTAGCCTCATTCTGAATGAACTTCCTTCCATTTTGATTGTAGGCAACAAACCACAGTAGTATTATCAAGACCTGTGACTTTATCACCAACAGAAACCACAGAGGTTTCACCGTCGTCACAGCTGTTACAGAGATTGTGTCATTTATGCCTATCTGTCACGTGTAAAAAAGAAGCGCCTATGCCATGAAAGCACACACTGAAACACACACTGAAATCTTCTGATCACTGGACTTCACTATAATTGTTTTTCCCATGACATCCTGTAGATCTTATTTTATGCATTTAAAAGATTATTCAGAGAAGGAGTCCATGGCACAAGAAAAAGTTAAAGATCAAGGTCATCCCAATGTTAACCATGAAAGAGCAACCAAACACTAACACAGCTAGAGGAATAGTGATTCCTAACCTAGGGGACTAGCTTGGTGCTTAATCTGGTATTCCATCAACTAAGGAACCATAGACATTTCGTGGTGGCTGTGGTGGGATAGGCGACTCCCTGTCCCAGCTCACACTCACAGAGTACGAAGCGCAGAGGAAGCTGACTGCCATGCATTTCCTGCAGCCATCAGATGTGCAGAGCCAGGGGCTGGGGGGTGCTCACTACTTCCTTCTGCAGGGGTTTTGCTGAAAGCAACTCTGCTACCTACTGGTCTGCTTTCCTCTTCCCTCCTCTCCCCTTTGGCTGCTGCTCTGTGGCAGGCTGAATTGTGGCCACAGCTATACTTTTCCTTGATCTTGGAAATAACCGAACTGGCCCTCCTGACAGCTCCATTGGATAAACTGGAGAAATTAAAAGCAAACCCACTACTTCTTAAAAATCAGCAAGAGACTCTAGCACAGAAGTCAAAACTATGTAGCTTTTCCCCCACAGCACACAGTTTCCACATCAGTCAAATGCAGACCCAAAGAGCTTTCCCTCCTAGGAGTGTTAGGAAGATGCCATAAGTTAGTCGCTATAAGCAACTTAGAACAGTAGTTTAACATGAACAGTGTTGCCACATGGCCAACATGACCTATGTTGTTAAATAAAGACAACTCATCTTGCTTTTTCCTCTTTCATTTCCGTTAAAAAAAAAAAGCCAAGGAAAATGCCTCTGCAAATTTATCAATTCATGAATTAAGCAACATAGCATTCAAAGTGACATTCATCTGGGAAAAAAGGCTATTGTGGACTGCTTACAGTTATTCTTACATCTGAAAAGGAAAAGATGGAAGGAAATGTGAAAGATTAAGCAACCACCCGGCTCTCACTCTAATACCCACCGGAGTCAGAAAACAAGATCTCGATGGCCCCTCACATGTTCAGAACGTCCTTCTTACACCCCTAAAATCCCCCGTGCTGATATGCAGGGGAAGGGTTTCTGCCGCTCTGTGTCCGGGTGTCTGTCATCTGTGGAGCTTGGGGTTGATCTCACAGAGCCACCTTTCCTGGCTATGAGAGAAATCAGTGCTACCAAAGCTCTCTTTTCTGTTGTTATCAGCCTAGACTCCCAATTAAATTTTAGCTCAACAAGGCACAGGATAAAGAGAAATTCCCTGGCTAAAGTTCCACGATGTTTGAAACTACTCTGGAGGTGAGGCAGAGAGTCACTACCTGAAAATCATTGTGCATTTGTCTAGTTTACGGGGAAAAAATAAGACTTTCACATTGAGGCCAAGAACAATCATACAATGCTGGGTGTGCTGAAAGGAGCAAGGGGACCATCTGGTCCACCCCCATCGTTCTGTAGAGAAGGAAAGGAAAGGGAAGGCACAGAGAATTAAGGGTGAGTACTGTTCCCCCAGAGACATCGGGTGTCAAAGTACCACCTTGCAGCTGCGAAGTGCTGGAAGGGATGGTGCTCTCTCCCCTCAGCGTATGGCGGGGAACTAGTCGGGCTGGTTTGAAACTTGCCTGGACAACCAGAACCATCTGGCTGGCCTGCCTGTTGCATGACTCGCAAGCAAAACCCACTCCATAAATCAGCCTCACACTGCTCCAGGCAGGCTCAGCCCCACTTTCTGGGAGAAAGGGGAAGCTGTAAATGAATCTGGCCTCTAAGGCACGAAGTGTCTGTGTCTTTTTACAGCCATTATATTGTTATCTTGTTAGCATCAAAGTTGGAAGAGGTCACCTTCAACTCCCCACCACCCCCCGACTTTTGCACCCCTTTTCTCCAGGTACAGACTAATCCCTTGCCTCCTATTCAGACAGCATGCAGTACTTGCACAGGTATCGGCTTCAACAGCACAGCACGCCGTCTTCCCTTTGTATCTAATTTACAACCACATCCAGTTTCCAATCGCTAAATGGCTTTTCAGGTTAATGGTTTTGGAGACTGCTGGGGTTTTTTCTGACCTGAGAATGCAAAATGAGTCCATCCTCTTTAGCTGCTCCCCTGTAAGCCTTCTGGAGACTCACACGGCTACACTGAATTCTACTTTGCACACGCTGGATCTCGCTGCGTTACTGTTTCCATCATTGGGAGTAGGTGGATATGGCACAGACAATTTTAGGTTTCCGGGTTCTGGTGCCAGGAGGAATCGAGAGAGTGTAAAGTTCAAGTGCCTTCAAAGTGATTAAAAGAAACAAGCAGACAACTAGTTCCTAGGCCACTCCCACCTCCTACAGAGGATTTCATCTAGAGCTGCCACCACACTCCCAGTTCCCGGACTTCTGAGGAGTGACTGCAAGTCAGCCCTTGGCAGTGCCAGGGTTCACTCGATCTCTTTCTCGCACCCATCACCTAACCGTGTCTCTGGTCACCTGTGGGTTTCAGCGGGTTCCAGGCCATTTTCCAGGCTGACATCTGTCCGCACCATCTCCTGTTTCAGTTCTCCGATCTCCGAGGCAATTGTGTCAATGAGCTATTCAAAGACAAAAATAGTATGACGTCAGGAAGTGGAGAGGCGTGGCATGCCCACAGCGCCCGGGGAGCTCAGGCTCTTCAGTAGGAACAGAGATGACCATCTTTTTCTATTTCTTTTTTTTTTTTTTTAATCTTGGCTCTGTGAATTTCCTCTGGCCAGAGGAAAAAATAAAGGGGGAGGAGGCAGCTTCTCCTTAGAAAGGGGAAGAACTTAGGTTTCGGTATTGTAATAAGGAAAAGAATATGATATCCAGTTTGTTAGGTTTCAGTATTGTAATAAGGAAGACAATATAACACCCAGTTAGCTTTCTCAACATGAATATAGACAGAATAAATACATCCTGGCAAAATCGGGCCTCAATATCCATTTGGCAAGGGAAACAATCCAAAGGAACCCCCTTTGAAGGACTGAAATTCATACAATCATTATTTTGGTTATAGAAGTGAGCTTCTTGAAAAGACATATCCAGCATACACACTGATTTCTGAAGACATCAAAATGATTTCTTGTTCTATTTTTGCACTGCTGTGGAGAGAAGATTGTTGGGGAAAGGGAGGAGAAAGGACTCAGTGAGGCTGGGGTGGGTGAGTAGGGAGGAGGGGAAGTGGGCCCCAGGGCCATCTAGGGGAAAAGGTGGCCCCATCTCAGATCCCCACCTATCCGTGCACCTGCATCTGACCCTTCAGACTGGTCTAAACTCTTTCGCTCTCCTATTCACTCATTCAACAGAGTCTTTCCCGGCGCGTACTAGGCACTGTAAGTGTAGAGTAGCTGTTCTCAAGGGTGCCACTCTGCTCACTATTTTTTGAAAACATAGTAATTTTTCATACAAATGTTATTTACATCTACAAAAACATAGTAATTTTTCATACAAATGTTATTTACATTAACATGTAATAGGTCCATTATTGTTTTAAAATAAGCATTTTAAAATTTCTTCATTTAAATTTCTAATATAGCAACTATTTATAGATATGATTCACACACACGTAAGTTCTTTGGGGTCCTCAATAATTTTTAAGAGCATTGGCCGGGCATAGTGGCTCATGCCTGGAATCCCAGCACTTTGGGAGGCCGAGGCAGGCGGATCACTTGAGGTCAGGAGGTCAAGACCAGCCTGGCCAACATGGCAAAACCCCATCTGTACATAAATACAAAAAAAATTAGCCGGGCGTGGTGGTAGGCGCCTGTAAGTCCCAGCTACTCCAGAGGCTGAGGCAGGAGAATCACTTGAACCTAGGAGGTGGAGGCTGCAGTGAGCCGAGATCATGCCACCACACTCCAGTCTGGGCGACAGAGTGAGGCTCCATCTCAAAAAAATAACAACAATAATAATAATTTTTAAGAGCATCAAGGGGTCCCGAGGCTAAGAAGTTTGAGAACCACTGCTCTCACTAAAGAGAAATGTTGTCTTGTCTCAAGTAGCTTTTATCTCACCCAGACTCTGGGAGGGAAAGTTCATTTGTGCTTAAAGCTTGTTCTAAAATGTGACCTCATCTATTCACTCATTATTTCGACTTTTATGGGCTTTTGCTTCATGCCAGGCACTACAAATGGGCAGTGGAGCTGAGAAGATCTCAGTTCTGGAGATGAGATTCTGGTGGGGCAGAAAGACACCAGAACCAAGCACTGAGCAGTTCCAGAATGAAGACAGATGAAGGTAATGCTGTGGGAGCAACGAAGGGGCCACATGGACCAGGGCGGGTGGGTCAGGCCAAGTCTTTTTTAAGTGATAGAGCCTTGAATGACAAGAATGCCATAAAAAGATCAAAGGAAGAGCCCTCCACATGGAGAGAAAGTTCTGGAGCTGAGGAAGGTGTGCCGGAGGAGAAGCAGGCAGGGATCAGATCTTGCCAACTTCTAGATCATAGCATTCATCACTTTGAGTCTTCTGTGGTAAGAACCACTGGAAGGTCTTAAGTAGGGGAATGGCATTTTACAAGTGTTTTATGGTCTAAACCGATCACCTTGGCACTGAGGTGGTTGGAAAGGGTGAGACGAGAAACAGGAAGACCAGCTAGGAGCAACTACAGTGGTCTAGGCAAGAGATGATGTAGCTTGGACCAAGGTGGTAGCAGTGGAACTAGAAAGAAGGGGGGAATTTAGGAACTATTTGACATAGAAATTGATATAATTTGATGGATTGAATGTGGGGGTGGTGGAAAGAGAAGAATCAAGGATGGTTCCCAAGTGTTTGGTTTGAGCAATTAATAAATGGCATTGCCCTTGACTGAGATGGGAGCAATGGGGAGGAATTAGACCTGAGAAGGAAACCACGTTGAACTTTGGGCAGGTTAAATTTTATTTCAGTTGCTTATCAGCCATCAAATAAATCTGTAAAGTAGCTTCTGACACTCTGCAAGGAGATTTTTCTACATTTGGAAGTCACTGGCACGTGTGGTTGGCATTCTAAAGCACTGTGGCAGGGACAGATTATCTAAGGAGAGAGGTCAGTGGAGAAGGGGGCCCAGCAGATAGCTATGGATACTCCCAGGACTTAGAGGGTCAGAAGAAGGGAAGCCAGCCAAGCCCTTCATGCTTGATCCATCCCCTCGGTGCCTGTGACTGCAGTAAGGACCAGAAGGGGAGCTTCCAGAAGCACTGGGGCCTTGAGAGAGAAAATGATTAGGAGATTCTATTTTATACACATCTCTGCGGCAAAGTTTCTTTTAAAAGTCTGACAATGCCAAATATTCTAGGATGTGGGAAAACAGGATCCCCTTTGTCTTTCTCTGTTTCCTGTTGCTATAACAGAATACTACAGACTGGCTAATTTATTGAGAACAGAAGTTTATTTGGCTCACGGTTCTGGAAGCTGGAAAGTCCGAGAGCATGACTCTGGCATCTGGTAAGGGTCATCCCATGGCGGAAGGCAGAAGTGAGTGGAGACAGGGAGAGGAAATCGGCCAAGCTCATTCTTTTTGACAGGAAACCACGTCTTTGAAAACGAACCTACTACCAAGATAATGGCATTAATTCATTTGCGAGGGCAGAGCCCTCATGACCTAATGATGTCTTAAAGATCTCACCTTTTAATACCATTACAATGGCAATTAAATTTCAACATGAGTCTTAGAGAGCATATTCAAACCATGGCACCTCTTACACTGCTGGAGGAGTATTGACCTCAGAGTTACTTTGGAAAGCAACTTGGCAACATCTTGTAGGGTTAAAGATACACAAACCTATATGTGTACTTTAGAGACTAGACTTGCACGTGGGCACAAAAATACCTTTGCAAGAATATTTGTTGCACCATTATTTGTGAGAGCACCTAAGGGTCCATTAATAGAATAGATAAATTAATTGAAGTATAAAATGCTACATGGCAATTAAAAATTAATGAACCGGAACTGTATGTATGAACACATGCATAAACATAAAAGCTCAAAAGGCTTTTTTTGAAAGCAAAAAAAAGGCAAATCAAGAAACATTACATTCAGTATATGAAGTTTAAAACCATGCAAACGTTCCCAACACAAAGAAAAAGATACATGGATGGATATCCCAGTTACCCTGATTTGATCATTACATATTACATACATATATCAAAATATCACCTGTACACCCCAAAATATGTATAACTATGACAAATTAACAAATAAAAATGTATCTCAATAATATTTATATCGATAACATGTTGATAGGATACTATTTTGTCTATGTTAAGTTTAAAAATATATTATTAGGCCAGATGTGGTAGCTCATGCCTGTAATCCCAGCATTTTGGGAGGCCAAGGTGGGAGAATTGCTTGAGACCAGGAGTTGGAGACCAGCCTGGACAACATAGTGAGACTCTGTTTCTATAAAAAAAAATTTTTTAAATAAAATACTGTTACATGTTATATTATTAAAATTTTAAAAACACGCAAAACTGTACTGTATGTTTATAGATACATACATAGGCCCAAAAGCTATCCCAATATGTATGGGGTTATAACCCTAATCCAGGATAGTGGTTACCTCTAGACAGGAGAAATGGATGAAAGTGTTCACAGGCCAAGTGGCTCGGTCACGTGTGAGATTTTATTTATGTATTTATTTTGTAAAGACATTTTCTCGCTGTGTTGCGCAGGCTGATCTTGAACTCCTGGACTCAAGCAATCCTCCCACCTTGGTCTCCCAAAGCTCTGGGACAGCAGACAGGCGCCACTGTGCCTGGCAAGATTTTATCTCTTAAAATGAAATGGTGAAACGATGACATTTGACAGCGCTGAGTGATGGGTATTTTAGTGTCATGTGTGGTTTTCTGTATGCTTAACGCGCTTTGTAACCAAAATTTTAGAAAACCAAGACAAAGAAAGGGTGGTGTGCATGAAAATGGAAGGAGTGAAGGGACTAAAAAGGTAGAAGCAAGGAAGGGGTTCAGGGGAGTCTGGGCGGCTCTGCTGAAGTCCCACCACCCTGGGACTAGGCCCTGCTTCATTCTGGACTGTGGCTGCGGCACCAAACAGGAGAGCCACACACCCACCAGAAGCAGAGGGCCTTGTGAGGGAGGGCCAGCCACAGCCTCTGGCAAACCTGAAAGAGAGGACTCCCACCCCAGAAGGAAGCCCCGTCACTGGCTACATTTCCCTCTCCACACTTTGGTTACCTTCACAACCACCATACTGATTTGGGCATAAAAACCCCAAATGGCCTTGATTCTCATCGGAATGGGCAGCAGCTGATTCCCTCCAGCCAGGCTGTTTTTGTCTGGGTACCACTCTTGCCGATGCTGTTGGCTGGATCTCCAGACCTCCAAGTTTCCTCCTTGATTCCTTCTCTACATCTGGCCACACACAAGAAGCTACAATCTGTGGCTGTCACTCAGGAGCACTCCCATGCCAAGTCACCAATCATGCCATGCCACCTATCTCTAGTGCAGAGGAAGGCGCCATGACCCCAAGGCACGAGGGTGGACAAGCACAGAGGTTGCACTTGACTGGATCGCTGTGGACCCTTCCCTGCTGGATGTGGGGATTTTTTTTTTTTTTTTTGGTCCCCCGAATCCCCTCAGCCCCACCTCCCCCCGCACCAGCTTTTCCCTCCCCTTCCATTCAGTCCTGACTCACTTGTCCCAGAGCACAGAGGGATTTAATCTCACGAATGGACCGGAGTTTAGTGTTCCAGGGCCAGTCCTCCCTCTCAGAATCATGTGTATATACCCCCTGGGCCCTCCGCCAGCAGCAGTTAGCATCACAAAACACTTCTTCCCGTCTGGGGATTGGATTTTGTCCCACTGAAGGGATTTTGCGTGTTTTTTAAAGTTGTTTTTGGACAAGTTTGTGTTGATTTATTTGTTTGTTTCTAATTCTCACAGACTTTCAATCTCATCCCTTACACTTGCTTCTTCAAAATTTCCTTCTTTGAGGGCAGAAATAACTTGTCACCCAACAAAGGAGGCCAGTTTTAATGTCAGCTTTCCCATGTCAAAGTCAATAGCAGTTGGTGCTACAGGCCCGATGTGGTGACTCACGCCTATAATCCCAGCACTTCAGGAGGCTGAGGCGGGTGGTTCACTTGAGGTCAGGAGTTTGAGACCAGCCTCGCCAACATGATAAAACCCCATCTACTAAAAATACAAAAATTCGCTGGGCATGGTGGCATGTACCTATAATCCCAGCTACTTGGGAGGCTGAGGCAGGGGAATCGCTTGAACCCGGGAGGCAGAGGTTGCAGTGAGCCAAGATTGAGCCACTGCCCTCCAGCCTGGGTGACAGAGCCAGACTGTCTCAAAACAAAACAAACAAACAAAAAACCCAAAAACAAAAACACAAAAAACTGGTGCTACTAACTGAAGTTTCTCCAGACCCACTTACACAACCCCAGCCTCCAACACATCCCTGTACCTGTGCAGAATTCCTGCAAGTAGGGGGAGGGGCTGTCTACATATCTGCAAAGCTGGTGAGTGAGTGCCGCTCGCTACAGCTCTGCTCGGCTGTGGACACCTGGGAAAGTGGTGGCGGAGCCACGTGGCTGTGATTCAGTGCAGCCAGAGGGTCAGACAGGACAAGGCTGGCAAGGCACAAAGTTGGTGAGACGATGGTTCTTATATCAAACACCCTACACAGCTGCATCATTCCCAGAAAACCCCACAAGCAGCAACAAAGACCCCGACCCAAGGGATAGCCACCTATCCTTATAGAGCACAGCAGACCTCCACTGAGAGCTCGCCAGGGCATTGCCTGTGTTTGCTTTTCCCTGCAGGCATGTACAGCAGGACAGAGGGGGTGACGTGCTGCCTTTAGAAGCTGGGAGAGAGTGGGTTGCTGGCCTGGCTGGGGACTTCCAGGGAAGAAAAGGGGGTGCTGGTGACCACAAGAGGGAGAGGAAGGCAGGCCAGGGGTTGGGTCCACTCCCTCGTCCTGCATTCATGCATAACACACCTTGAGAAGCCCGAGGTGTTCACCTGAGTTCTCCTGCATAAGAGCTGGCATCCTGGCCAAGGGCGAGAGAACAACTGGAGAAGGCCCAAGTTCTTTCCCAGCCCTTTGAGGTCACACCCAGGGCTGGGGCTGGGCAAGGCTGGGCCTGCTGAGTTCCAGTCTGGTGCAGGAGTCTACAGTAATTTGTACCATTTTGTAATCATTCTACGTAATTTCTCAGTAGGCGGGGACCTCATCCAAAGGGCCCTTCTTCAGGCAGCAACCTTGTGCAATTTCGAGGCAGTCTGGCTTGCAGCTCTGACTGGTGACCTGGCAGCTGGGAGTACCAGCTTTTGGCTCAGAAAAACCTGTCTTTAAATCCTATCTCGAGCCCCGGTTGGCTGGGTCACCTTGGGCGACCCATTTGGGTGCCCTCATCCTTAAACCCCCAAAGCTAGGGCTGATGATATCAAGGGAAGGTCACTGGAGGAATAAAATGGACAATGAGATTAAAATACTGCAATAGGCTGGGCACGGTGGCTCACGCCTGTAATCCCAACACTTTGGGAGGATGAGGTGGGCAGATCACCTGAGGTCAGGAGTTCGAAACCAGCCTGGTCAACATGGTGAAACCCTATCTCTACTAAAAATACAAAAATTAGCCAGGCGTAGTGGTGTTTGCCTGCATTTCCAGCTATTCTGAAGGTTGAGGCAGAAGAATCGCTTGAACCCAGGCGGTGGAGGTCGCAGAGAGCTGAGGTCACACCACTGCATTCCAGCCTGGGCTACAGAGCGAGACTCTATCTCAAAAACAAAATAAAACACTTCAATAGGCACCTAAATACTCTCTAATACTCTTCCTATTTAAACGATCTCTTGTCCAGGTGCAGTAGCCTATGCCTATAATCCCAGTTCTGTGGAAGTCCGAGGCAGGAGGATCACTTGAGCCCAGGAGTTTGAGACCAGCCTAAGCAACATAGAGAGACCTTGACTCTACAAAAAATTAAAAAATTGGCTGGGAGCGGTGGCTCACGCCTATAATCTTAGCACTTTGGGAGGCTGAGGTGGGTGGATTGCCTGAGCTCAGGAGTTTGAGACCAGCCTGGGCAACACGGTGAAACCTCGTCTCCACTAAAATACAAAAAATTAGCTGGGCATGGCAGCGTGCACCTGTAGTTCCAGCTATTCAGGAGGCTGAGGCAAGAGACTTGCTTGAATCCAGGAGATGGAGGTTGCAGTGAAGCGAGATCACGCCACTGCACTCTAGCCTGGGCAACAGAGCGAGACTCCATCTCCAAAAAAAAAAAAAAAAAAATTAGCCGGGCATGGTGGCGTGTGTCTTGTAGTCCCAGCTACTCAGGAGGCTGAGGTAGGTGACTCACCTGAGCCCAGGAGTTCAAGGCAGCAGTGAGCCATGATGTTGCCACTGCACTCCAGCCTGGGCGACAGCACGAGACTCCATCTCAAAAAAATAACAATAATAAAACAAACAAACAAATAAATAAATAACAAATTATCTCTTCATATTAATGGCATTTGTTATTAACCAGAGAGCTGATACTAAAAGACACTTAAAACGGATTCATATACCTCCCATCCTGGAAAGAGATCATTTAATCACCAGCAGCAGAGACCTGGGACTACAAAGAAACAGTGTCTGTGGAGTCCAATCTCCTTCTGCCTGTCTGCTTAGAAGCCTGTAACCTAGAGATTTGCCTACTAGGCGCCGAATGTCCCCTAATAGAGGGAAAAGTTGTTGTATGCTTCTTTGCATGCATAGGAAGCTGCAGGGAGGAGGGTAAAGGGAGGGACCCCAAGTCTTGTTTTCTTTCTTTTAGGGTTACATAAAAGGAGAAAAATTATCTTGAAGGTCAAGTAAAAGTCAAATAAGAAAGTGCTTATGGCACAAGTCGTGATACAGAGCTCTTCAAATTCCAAGTCTCATTCAGGAATGTTATCAGTGGTTTGAAAAGGGATGTGTTTCTGATACGTTGAAGACTTGAAACCTAGGGTGTGGGAAAAGTCAAGTCCTTGGCTCCCGGCTATGGAATTTCCATTCCCCAAGGGCATCAACTTGGCCTTGAGGTGTGGTAAGCATTTATAATCCCGGAATCAGCTCTGTAGTATCAGACCTACCTCCAGATTCTAAAAAAACACATTACCCAAACAGTTCTCTCTACCGTCTGCTTCTGCTTGGCTGAGGAACCTCCTGGTGTGGTGGGTACCTCTCATGTAAGGGTTTTTCTAAACCAGTCTGGAAAATAATGAGCTTCCTTCAAACTTTCAAATGACCTTTGCCCCCAGGAACTGTCACCTGGGAAACAAAAAGGTAATGGAGGCTTTTGGCCTTCACTTGCAGATGGGCACCTGGACAATAATAGCGCAAAGCGCAGAGGGCACCTGGACAGCGGCCTTAACGCCAGAGGGCACCTGGACAACGGCATAAAGCGCCAGAGGGCACCTGGACAACAGCGCCAAAGCAGAGGGGCACCTGGACAATGGCCTTGTAAAGGCAGAGGGCACCTGGACAATGACGCAAGCGCATCTTTGCAGAACAGTGCTTCTTTTCTTTCAACTTTGTGTGTTACTCCTCCCAAAGGTGTTTGCATTTACATTTTTGAAATTGTAGTTACAAACATCACAAATGAACATATTTTAATTAAAGAAAATAAATGATTGTAGTTGAAAGTAATCTCCCTTGACCATCACCCATAATCTCCTTCACTTACTCAGATGTAACCACTGTAATCAGTTTTGTGTGTATCATCCTTGAATGGTATCATCTGTGTTTTCTCCACCCAATGGAATTGTACTGGCTTACTAATTTCACACAACAAATTGTAATGAGGTTTATCCACATTGACACATGAAGCCCTGGTTCAACTGTTGTAAGTGGGAATGGTTTTCCACCATAGGGATATACCACAATCCACATATCCATTCTATTTCGATAGACGCTTAGTCGTTTCCAGCGTTTTGCTATCCATCACAGGCAGGGCTGTGATGGTCACCTGTGTGCATGTTCCCTTGAGTACTGTGTGAAACCTCAGAGAAAATACCGGGGTCTATGCATGTAGCAGGTTCTGAGCTGGTGCCACAGTGCTCCCCGGGTGGCTGTGCCCTTCTGCACTGCCCCTGCCATCTGTGAAAGTGTCCACACTGCTTGTCAATGATTGATATTATCAAACATTTAAACAGACCAATCTGATGAACAGAAATGATTTTGTTTTGTTTTCATTTGCTTAGCCCTGATTAAATTTGTATCGTTTATTTCTATTTCCTCTTGCAAGGAATTGCCTTTCCATTCATCTGTTGCCTATTTTGTGGTTTCTTGATTTTCAAAAATTAAGTTGCGTAAGTTGGTTGTGTATATGAATCCATTGTCTGATATGTTTCACATATGTTCTCTTTCATTGTTTTTCTGCCTTTAAAATTTTCTTATGCTTTTAATGATGATAGAAGCAAATTTATCCAAGTTTCCAATATGGCTGTTGCTTATTAACTCTTGCCTAGAAAGAAGTGCCTCATCTTGAAGTAATAAAGTCTCCTTTATTTTCTGCTAAGACTTATACAGTGTATACAGCTTTGCCTGTTTATAGATGATGTATTTATTTATTTGTAGGCCTTTCATTCATCTGGAATTTAGTTTTGTGCATGGTGTAAAGTCAGGACTAGGCAGCAAGAAATAACTACAACATGGCCAGAGCTGAGTTCCTCCAGCCTGTTAAGCACTGCACCCTGGGTTGGCTCTGCCTGCCTAAGGCACCTTCTGCAGGCTAAGGAATGTGCCCAGAGGGTAGTTTTTTGTGTTTTGTGGGTTTTTTTTGCAAATTTACCGAAAGGCTGGGGTGTGGTGAGAGGAGGGGCATTTCAAGGGTAGGGAGTATGAAGTAGGGGTATGGAGGTGGGAATTGCAGAGGCAAGAGGTATGAAAGGTATATGGAAGGTGGGGATATGGAGGTGGGCTATGAAAGGTGGGGGTATGGAGGGTATGGAGGTGGGGTATGAAGGTGGACTATGAAAGGTGGGGGTGAAAGTGGGGAGTGGTCGGGAAATCTCAATCGGGGAAATTATAAAGTGCGAGGAAGTATAAGTGAGGAGGTCGGGATCTCGGTGGGAATGCCAGAGTAAAGGTAGAAGTGGGTATGAAGGTGGGAATAAAGGTGGGAATTAAGTGAAGTGTCAGGGTATGAAGTCGAATTATCGGTCATGAGTCGGTGTCGGAGAGTGCGATCATGAAATTGAGTTAGAATTGCGTGGAGTCACGGAAGTGGGAATCGTCCGAAATCAAAGTCGAAATCAAAATCGCGTCGAAAATCATCCCGTCTCAAAAGTCGAGAATCAAATCCGAAATCCGGCGTCGAAATAAGATCAGTGTCGAAATCTCGAAATCGTCCGAAATAAATCCGGGAAATCTCGAGAAGTCGTCCTAAAAGTCGAAAATCATGAAATATCGAAATCGAAATCTCGAGAAATAAGTCGAAACCTCGCGTCGGAAATATCGCGTCGGGAAATCATCTCCGGAAATGAAAATCGGAAATGCTCAGCGTCAGACATCTCGGCGTCGAATCTCGGCAGAAATCAAGATCGTCAGGAGTATCATCCGAAATGCTCAAAGTAAAATCATCAGAGGAAAATCTCGGGGTATGAAATTTAGGTATGAAGGTGGATGTATGAAGAGGTGGGTATGGAAGGTGGGGTATGAAGGTAGGAGTATGAAGGTGGGGGTATGAAGGTAGGAGTATAGAATTAGGGGTATGAAGATTAGGGTATGAGGTGGGGGGTATAAAGGTGGGAATGAAGGGTTAGGTGTATGAAGGGTGAAGTAGATGTGGGATGGTGCTGTAGGGGGTATGAAGGTGGGTGTATGAAGTGGGAGTATGGAAGGTGGGGGTATGAAGGTGCGAGTATGAACATGGCGGTATGAAGGTGGGGGTATAAAGGTTGGGGTATGGAAGGTGGGGATATGAGGTGGGGTATAAGGTGGGGGTATGAAGAGGTGGAGGTATGAAATAGAACTCTGCCCTTTATTTTTCATTGCAAATGGAAATGAGTTCGACAGCATTCATTCAATTGTCCATCCTAGCCCTGCTGGTTCAAGACACCACCTTAGTCAAAATCAGGATGTTCTATTTACCAAAAAGCAGCATTCACTATCTTTTAATTCCATTTTTCTCCTCAAATAACAGTATGTAGAAAAAAATGTAATAAGCCACCCACCCCTATCCTCTGAGTTAAGTGAAATGAGTATTTTGGTGTGAATAATTTTATGATTTTAGTTCACATTAGTACATGGTAGTATCTAAAGGAAATAAACACAATGGATAATTTAATATTATCTATTTTTTAAAATAGAGGCCAGGCGCAGTGGCTCACGCCTGTAATCCCAGCACTTTGGGAGGCTGAGGCGGGTGGATCACGAGGTCAGGAGGTCAAGACCATCCTGGCTAATATGGTGAAACCCCATCTCTACTAAAAATACAAAAAATTACCTGGGCGTGGTGGTGGGCGCCTGTAGCCCCAGCTACTCGGGAGGCTGAGGCAGAAGAATGGTGTAAACCCGGGAGGCGGAGCTTGCAGTGAGCCGAGATCGCGCCACTGCACTCCAGCCTGGGAGACACAGTGAGACGCCGTCTCAAAATAAATAAATAAATAAATAAATAAATAAATAAAAATAAAAAATAAATAAAAATAAAAATAGAGATGGAGTCTTGCTGTGTTGCCCAAGCTGGTCTCCAACTCCTGGGCTCAAGTAATCCTCCCACCTTGACCTCCCAAAGTGCTGAGATTACAGGTGTGAACTACACCTCTCAGCCAAATTTATTTTATTTTATTTTATTTTTGAGACAGAGTCTTGCTGTCACCCAGGCTGGAGTGCAGTGGCACAGTCTCAGCTCACTGCAACCTCCACCTCCCAGGTTCAAGGGATTCTCCTGCCTCAGTCTCCCAAGTAGTTGGGACTGCAGGCGCCCGCCACCATGCCTGGCTAATTTTGGTATTTTTAGTAGAGACGGGGTTTCACCATACTGGTCAGGCTGGTCTCTAACTCCTGACTTTGTGATCCACCTGCCTCAGCCTCCCAAAGTGCTGGGATTACAGGCGTGAGTCACAGCACCCGGCCTCTCAGCCAATTTAATATTTAAAAGCAGAATTTTGACTTAAATGCCTACTTGGAATGTTATCATCTCTGCTGCTCTAAGCAGTGTGTCCTTGAATAAATAATCTGACCCCTTAAATTTCCTCAAGCTTAAAAAGGGGACAGGATGAAGGTTGCATCCAAGGTTGCAGAGGGTTCTCGGAAGTGATGCTGGCAGAGCCCCCTAGCAGGCGGGCATCTGTAGTGTGCTGGGCGGGGGAGGGCTGAGTGACTTACACCCTCTTCCAAAGACAGAAGAGTGAGAGGTATGGTTTAAATGAGTGCTGCAGTGTGGGGTGGGGTCTGGGTGGCAGAATGCGTTGGCTAATTTTATCTGCTGGGAACACTGGTCTTCGGGCACTTCCTGGGAGCAGGAGGGAGACTCCCCACCTTATGGTCCCCATGGACACTTGCATTCCACAGGGACATGGGGTCTGAGAAGCATGGATGGACTTACAGTGGACAGAATATTTGAAATTAGGAGAGCCCCAGAAAATGGAGCACCTGGTGCTCCTACTGAGTGGTGCTACCTCCTCGGGGGACCTCAAGGCATTGATGACGACGGTTTCATAGCTTTGGACCTCTTGGACTTTTCTCCGATCTGAAAATCCCTAGAAACATCAGGTTGCACAGTGGCCTCAATTGAGACCAACACTTCTGCCAGAGGGGGCCTCTCACACCTCCAGAGAGAGAGTGGTTGGGACAAGAGAACCGTATCCCACACAGCTGGTGGTTCAGGCTGTCACAGCTGGCTTTGTTTGGTGCAGAGACCTTGAAGGGTCCCCAGGATCAGTCCGTGACCAGTGAATGCTGGGTGTTGGGGTGTAAATATCCTAGCTCCACACTCCTGATTGGGATAATTGAGGTGAGACCTACATTGTCCTCAAGCTCCCTTTAAGATGGACCCAGGCCGGGAGCAGTGGCTCACACCTGTAATCCTAGCACTTTGGGAGGCTGAGTCTGGTAGATCACTTGAGGTTGGGCGTTCAAGACTAGCCTGGCCAATATGGTGAAACCCCATCTCTACTAAAAATACAAAGATTAGCCGGGCATGGTGGCATGCGCCTGTAATTGCAGGTGTTCTGGAGGCTGAGGCGGGAGAATCGCTTGAACCCAGGAGGCGGAGGTTGCGGTGAGCTGAGATCGTGCCACTGCACTCCAGCCTGGGTGACAGAGAGAGACCCTGTCACAAAACAAGCAAACAAAGAAAACCCCGACAGATCCAAATTTACCCTTAGGGGACTTCACCTGATACTGGACCTCTGCTCTCTGATCTCTTTCCCTCAGGGCTCCAACCCCCACTTCACTGTGCGTTTCTCTTGGGAGCACTTCCTGAGAGGCACTTTCACACAGTTCTTCAGCTCTGGGCCTGATTCTGGGGAACCTGACCTAGGACACCCCCCAACCTTCCTGCTTGGCCCCGCTCGGTGGGTTCTTCCTGGAGCCAGAGGTGCTCCCAAACGCCCCCACCTGGATGCAAATTCCACAGAGTAGGAATGCTGTCCTTTGGTTCACCGTGGTCTCCTCAGCTCACAGCAGTCCCTGGCACGCATTAGTTGTTGAGTGAATCAAGTGCTCTTCCCTCTCCGCCTTCCTCTTGGTGACTTCTCTGTTCATTTTCGTGCCAGGCAGGGGGTAAATCAGGACAGGGAGGAGGTGGAGCTTGGATCCAATCCATTATAACCTCAGCTGGACGGGATGGGGAACTTGCTGACGTGTGGCATCCACTAAAAAGAGACTGCTCGAGTTTTCAATTATCCACCATCAAAAAACACCAATGTGTTTGCACATCCAGGAGGCAGTGGTTCTCTTCTGATCCTGGGGGAAGTTCTCATTGAGTGTAAAACGTTTGCTTTCAAACAATTAATAACGAAATTGTAAACTGCTCCTCTCAACATATAAAAGAGATCAAAGTGGGCTCCACCTTGCCAGGTGCTCCTCACCATACGTGGAAGAGGCTGTGAAGGGCCGAGAGGACATCCCTGTTTAGGCTGCACCCCTGATCAGTGGCACTCCCAGAGGCTTAGCCCAGAGTTGTTTTTATTAAAAAAAAAAAAACAAAAAAAACAAAACTGTTTCGGCTGGGCATGGTGGCTCACGCCTGTAATCCCAGCAGTTTGGGAGGCAGAGGCAGGTGGGTCACTTAAGGTCAAGAGTTCGAGACCAGCCTGGCTAACATGGTGAAACCCTGTCTGTACTAAAAATACAAAAATTAGCCGGACATGGTGCACACCTGTAGTCCCAGCTACTCAGGGGCTGAGACAGGAGAATCGCTTGAACTCGGGAGGCGGAGGTTGCCAGTGAGCCATGATCATGCCACTGTGCTCCAGCCTGGGCAACACAGTGAGACTCCATCTCAAAGAAAACAAAAACAAAAACAAAAGAACTATGTTTGAAATTACACTGAAGAGCAAACACTCCGATATAATCTTCAATTTGGTGCATGCTCACAGAAAAAGAAAAATAAGTTGTAAAAGGTGCATGTAGTATCTGTAGTTCAATGTGTGAAATACGGAAGCAGCTTGTGTGGCTGTATCTTGAAACAGTCCTCCTGCTGAGGCCTTGGTCTATTGCATCAGTTGTCTGAGGCCAGTGTTGTCTTAGATTACTCCATGACCTCTGAATTAATCAATGACCTTGGCAGTCACAGATGGCACCATACTCCTGCCTGTGGCTTTGCATTTTTAGGTTCAGTAATAAGAGAAATGACTGAAGCACCACAAGGGACGAAGTTCTTTCTCAGAGTGGTCACTAAGGCCTTCTGCAGCCCCAGTTAGTTTTAGCATTGGTGTTTTCAGTTAGATCTTGCATCTTCTGCTTAATATTTTTAAGAAGTGTTGGCCGGGCGCGGTGGCTCAAGCCTGTAATCCCAGCACTTTGGGAGGCCGAGATGGGCGGATCACGAGGTCAGGAGATCGAGACCATCCTGGCTAACACGGTGAAACCCCGTCTCTACTAAGAAATACAAAAAATAGCCGGGCGAGGTGGCAGCGCCTGTAGTCCCAGCTACTCGGGAGGCTGAGGCAGGAGAATGGCGTGAACCCGGGAGGCGGAGCTTGCAGTGAGCGGAGATCCGGCCACTGCACCCCAGCGTGGGCGAAAGAGAAAACCACCCACTCTAAAAAAAAAAAAAAAAAAAAAAAAAAGAAGTGTTTACAGAGTACTTATTAAGCATCAGGCTTTGGGTCTACAATAGGAAAGAAAAATACATAATGTGCACTTTCACATTTTTATTTATTTTTTATTTTCTGAGCTCTGTTGCCCAGGCTAGAGTGCAGTGGCATGATGTCGGCTCACCACAGCCTCCCTCTTCTGGGTTCAAGCAATCCTCCTGCCTCAACCTCCCAAGTAGCTGGGATTAGAGGTGTGTGCTACCACACCTGGCTAATTTTTGTATTTTTAGTAGAGACGGCGTTTCACCATGTTGGCCAGGCTGGTCTCGAACTCCTGAGCTCAAGTGAGCTGCCTGCCTTGACCTCCCAAGATACTGGGATTATGGTGTGAGCCACTGCACCTGGCCACAAATTTAAGATACTATTAATTATAACACACACTCTTATTTTATATATCATCAAGAAAAAGAGCCCTGGCACTTTTATACATCATTGACTATAGGACACAAATGATTTCAGGGATAACATTTTGAAAATCTTCTAACTGAAATGTGCTGACTTATGTCTTCATGGAGCTCAGGTTGAAGGGGCCTGCAGCCGCATAGGTCGAATATTAGTGACTTGTTCGGTTGTATTATTACTGACAAACATGCTGTGTGGGGACCAGCATCCTGGAATTTACAAAATAGAAACTGACAGATGACCAGCAGGCCCTCCAGCATCCTGAGCTCTCCCTGGAACCTTCTCTGGGTATAAAACCAGGACTCTCGCATGGCATCTGCCATCCCCCAGCTGGAAAGCTGACAAGAGCAGATTCCCACATGGTAAACAGGTGCTCCACCTCAGCTTCCTGGGGAAACACAAAGCCTGGAGCCCACTCCCTGGGAAATGAGAGCAACAACTGACTATGGGGCATTCCAGCCTCCCAGCCTTCAGAGACACTCCATTGGAGAGTAGCTTGAGTAGGTTTGCCATGAAGATCAACCTTGTTCTCCCATACACAGTTCAGCCACAAAAGGTTGTCCTTACAGCAGATACAACTATGCCAACTTGAAATAAAGCACAAAATGTTCCCTCGCAAAGGCATAGTTGGGCTCTGTGTAACACATCTACCTAAGTGTCATCCCAGATGTCATTTTGTATTTTGTCTGATTCTTTTTTTTTTTTTTAATTAAGGCCCAGACTCTGTAAAGTCAGATGCTAATTTCTGGAAGGTCTATAAATTGCAAATGATGTTTGTCCAGTAGAAAAGAGAACCCCAAAGGTTTTGATTGTATTGCCCTTTATGTCTTTAGCCAGGTTTGTATTGGGTTCTACTTTTTGAAGTTGAGTTGTTTGAAAGTCAAAAAGTGGTTGAATGCTGACAATAGTAAGCTTACCTCTAACCTTCTAAGGTAGAAATGCAAAAGCGGCTCATAGATGACAAAGTTGCTTTAAGGTGTTATTCTTCTGCCCACTGACTCTTTCCCAATCTTTGCCCCATTTGGAGCCAGCTTTAAAGCCCTGTTGATCTCATTAATGAGTTAAATCAACCTTTGACACACACACACACACACACACACAATGTATTTGTATGAGAGTCACGTCTTTTCATTTTTTGAAAATTATCCCTGAATTTTACAGCTATCCATCTAAGCTACAGGACCTTGGCCTTGGGTGGGACGTTGCTTAACCTTTCCGGCCTTCAGTTTCCTTAAGCTTAAAATAGACCAACAGGTTTCCAGTGCCTCTTCTGGCTCTAACTTGGTGTCCCCCCAGCTGTCCCGCTTTGCCTTTCCGGAATGCCCTGGTGTGGGTGTCACAGTGACATTCACTTCCCTTTCACCATTTCTGGCTTCTTACCACTTGTCTTCATTGGGCTTTCTACAAGCACTAGAGAAAAACGATGACTTGCTCTTTCTAGAAGACGATCTGAATGTGTATATCAACATTTAAGTATGAAAACCACTGGATTCAGCATTTTTACTTCTAGGAATTGACCCAAAGAAATAATCAGATACATGTAAAGGAATGCTTTGGGCAGTATCACTTGTAATAGTGAACAATGGAAAAAGGGTTAAATGTCAAACAGCTGTGGACTGGGTAAATAAAGTGTGTACCCCAATATGATGGAGTGCTATTCAGCCTTTGAAATGGTGATTCTGGTACATATTTCTTGAGATGTACAATATATATATCAATATATTGTATGTCAATATATCAATATAGTGATATTAAATGGAAATAAACAAGTTGTGAAACAGTATGTGTTCTCCGAGCTCACTTAAGTAATAGTTGTGGCTGCACTTGTGTATGGATTTACATAATACAGTCGAATCACAGACAGAACAAAAATCTGAATGCATTAGCGTCAAGATGCTCACTGGCTTCATTTCCGAGTGGGGTGATTAGAGGTGGTACAATATAGGTCTCTTTCTTCTTTATACTTTTAAAATTTCATAGTAAAAATAACTATTATCATTTTAGGAAAAATAGAAGAAAAAGAATAATTTGATGGATGGCATTAACAGAGAGCCTGGAGTTAGCAGCACAGCAATCAGATAAGTTTCCTCTGGAGCTCCTGGGCTCAGCAATTTAGTACTCTGGACAGGTGCTTCCATTTGCCAGATGGAAGTGCTGGCAACAGATCACTTGGTTGGTGCAGTTCTTGGTAAACAAAGGAAATAAGGCATTATGTGGATGACTATGGCACAGCTATTGAATTATGTTCCTCATTCCCGGGCCCTCTCCCTTCCTGAAGCCAGGGCTTTGCCATTTGGAGTTGTATCTTACCCACTCCACCTGCCTTTTTAATTTTTTTATTTTTTTAATATCTGCTCAATTACACAGCAGAGGCTGACTTCAATTGGAATGGAAGTCACTTTTCATTCCAAAACATTAGCTATGTGTCAGGTGGTTTTCACTTTTTCTCATCGTAAACTCTGAGTTGTACTTTTCTTGTGCCCACTGCTTCTATGCCACTGTCTCCAAATGCCGACGAATTTCAAATGCACAGAGAGAGCCAGGATCTGTATATCAAGCAGCATCTCTCCAACTGGTTTCCACCCAACACAAGCAGTGTAGGATGTGAACAGGCACGATTTCAATAAAAAGACTACTGCTCGAACAACACTGAAAATATTCAGTGGAAGCGCATTAAACATTCGATAAAATGAGAGCACTGAGGACTCCTCAGAACTTTTCAGATGCTGATGTCCAGGGTTGGTCTCCAGGGAGTGAATAAAGTGTGCGGGGTTCCCCAGACCTACTGGCTTTAGGGCTTTCTATTGATGATCATTTCTGGGGAGCAGTGGTCTGCAAAACTCTTTTTATTTTTTGGATAGGATCTCACTCTGTCGCCCAGGCTGGAGTGCAGCCTCGAGCTCCCAGGCTAAAGTGATCCTCTTAACTCAGCCTCCTGAGTAGCTGGGACCACAGGTGTGCACCACCATGCCCAGCTAATATTTTTATTTCTTGTACAGACGGAGTCTTGCTATGTTGTCCAGGATGGTCTCAAACTCCTGGCCTCAGGCAATCCTCTCGCTTTGGTCTCCCAAAGTACCAGGATTAAGGGCGTGAGCCACTACACCTGGCCCCCAAACTCTTAAAGAAATACAAACTTAAAGCAATGTTCCCGGGAACAGTAACTGCTGTATTTGGAATTTCCGGTTTCTTTCTTTCTTTCTTTCTTTCTTTCTTTTTTTTTCAAATGGAGTCTCGCTGTGTTACCAGGCTGGAGTGCAGTGGTGCTATCTCAGCTCACTGCAACCTCTGCCTCCCAGGTTCAAGCGATTCTCCTGCCTCAGCCTCCCGAGTAGCTGGGACTACAGGCACCTGCCACCACACCCAGCTAATTTTTGTATTTTTGGTAGATTCAGGGCTTCACTGTGTTGGCCAGGATGGTCTCGGTCTCTTGACCTCATGATCCACCCGCCTCGGCCTCCCAAAGTGTTGAGACTACAGGCATGAGCCATAGCGCTCGGTCAGAGTTTCAGTTTTAATTAAAAAACAAGACAGAAAAGAATGGAGTAAGGGTTCACAGTGAAAGGAACTGGAAAGGGGAGATGAATCTGTAGCATGTAATATCAGAGGGGAAATTTTGAAATAGAACATGACAAAAAATTTTCTGTAAATTGAGCATGTCAGTGTCCTCTGAGCATACAGAGTTGGTTTAGGGAAGGAAGAGAGCAGAGCGGGTATGAAAAGGGGATTTGGATTATAAGCAAATGTGAAGTTCAGTCATTTTCAGTCTCGTGAAGATGATTAGTTACTCTAAGGGGATGAGTCACTAAGATTTGAAATTTACTGAAATGCAAAGGTTTGTTCCTCATTTGGAACCTGGACACTGATGCGGACATCTGCTGAGACACCCTTGACTTCTTATTCCAGATAGGACACATGGAGCAGAGACTGTGAGTGTTCAGCCCACGACCCTTGGAAATCACTGTTTTCTTCTGCTGTGATGGCTCTACTGCAGGCACCTGGAAGTCTCAGCCCATGGGCTGAGGATGCTTTGTGGCTTGGAGTGAGTGCAGAGCAGATCAGACCACGGTGCTGGGGAGTTAATACTCCAGGGCAGCCCTCAGCCAAGGAGGGATGGCAGTGGGTGCACAAATACCCCAGCTGCCTCGCTCTTACGTGGAACAACTCGAAGGCCCCCCCACACAGTCTCCCAGAGGTCCCCAGTGGGACTGCACCATGTATTGGCTTCCTCCCCTTCCTGTCTCACTCCCCTACTCTCCCACCTGAACTTTCTGTGATCACTGATCACAGAATAGACTCCTTGAATTCATATTCTGTCTCTGAGTCAGCTACTGGAGAACCCAGACAATGTTTTTCTTTTTACTATGAATTTAGAGCAGGAAATCCCTGCTGGGATTCGGTCCATCTTAGGCAGCCAGATCCCTTCAACACCCGTAGGGCCTTTTCTCCCAGCTGCACTGCTGTCATCCCAAGGATCTTAGGGAATGACCACAGAGGGGTCCCTTGTGCTGCTCTGCTCTCATTTAGGTTGTGGTAACCAGAACTGGGCACAGTTTCCCAGTGCCACCTTAGTCTCATCTCTCCCTGACACACACAAAACACCCTTTGTTATCATTTAGGATACATGTAACAGGATAGTATTCATAAGACTGGTGTTTCTTAAACTGGAATGTGCACACACATGACGTGGGGGCCTGGTGAAGGTGCAGGTTCTGATTCAGAGGCATACCACAGGGCCTGAGAGTCTGCACTTTCAGCAAACTCCATGACTGACTGGCAGACCACACTGTGAACAAGGTTCCACTGGAGTGTGAGAGTCCCAACCACAAGACCAATTCTTTCCCAGGTCGGTATAGCCAGTGTCTCGTCCAACTGACTACACAGTGGGTGCTGAGTATGTATTGGTGAAATCTGGCTCTTGCAATTGATTAATACATCAATTCACTAATTTAATTCAGCTGCCCAGCTTCAAACAAGAGAGCAGCAACTGTTTAATGCAAATTTTTTGATGCAATGTCCTTCTGATGCTGGGAAAGTACATACTGGGAAAGTGGTACGGGAACACCACAGAACAATGCAGGGCATGTGCAGACAGGCAAATTTGGTGTGTGAGTCATTGTCAACTCACAGTTATTGACGACCTGCTACCACTACCTAGGGTAGTGGCCTAACTAGACACCAAAAGAAGCATAAGATATTATTTCTGTCCCCCAAAAGGCTTGCAATGTGACTGAAAAAATCAGACAGACAATAAAAAACAAGCATCAGGTGAGTGGTTAAAGACAGTAGTCACGCTGACAACTAGCTTGCTTGATCTAACTCACTTGACATCTCAGTAAGCCCGTCTGATCATTGAACTGATAGTACTGTTATTAAAGCCACTTGGCTCTCCGGGACCACAAACACTGGTAGTTGCATTTCACAAAACTCAGATTCAACTTCAACCCTATGATGCACCCCATCACAACACATGTGTGCATATGCCTAGAGGCAGATGGGCCCCCTTAATCACATAGGTTTTAATATTCTTATTCAGGGCAAGAGAACAAAATAATCTTCCTTAAAAACAGGATCTAACCCACGTTCACAGCAGCATTATTTACAGTAGCCAAAAGGTAGAAGCACCCAGTGTCCACTGATGGATGAATGAATAAGCAAAATGTGGTCTACCCATACAATGGAATATTATTCAGCCTTAAAAAGGAAGAAAATTATAACATATGCTACAACAGGGATAAACTTTGAGGACATTACGCTAAGTGAAATAAGCCAGTTACAGAAGGACAAACACTGTATGATTCCACTTGTAGGAGGTACCTAGAGGAGTCAAACTTGTAGAAACAGAAAGTAGAAGGGTAGTTACCAAGGGTTGAGGAAAAGGAGGAATGGGGAATTATTTAATAGACAGTTTCGTTTCTGCAAGATGAAAGGAGTTCTGGAAATGGATGATGGTGATGGTTGCACAACAATGTGAATATACTTAATGCCACAGAATTGTACATTTAAAAATGCTTAAAATGTGACTGGGCATGGTGGCTCATGTCCGTAATCTCAGCGCTTTCAGAGGTCAAGGCAGGAAGATGGCTTGAGCCCAGGAGTTTGAGAACAGCCTAGGCAACACAGTGAGACACCATCACTAAAATGCTTAAAATGGTAAGCTTAAGAAACATGCTTAAAAATGCATAAAATGGTAAATTTTATGTTATGTATGCTTTATCAAAATTTAAAAAACAACATTAAGATCTGAGAGCTGCAGTGTAAACAATGACAACAAAACACAATCCCTAGAAAATAATTTCATAGAAAGCAAGGTAGAAGAGTTTCTTCTTGTTTATGAATATATGTCATGGAGACCTTCTCTTGAGGAAATGATCTATGCGAACCCATCTCCAGCTTCTAAATTCTGGGCTCCTCCAAGAAAATGACAGTAATCAGAGGCAAAGCCCAGGAGGGCCCTAAATGTGAAGAGGACCCCCCACAGCACTTTCTCCGGATCCATACACAGGGACAGAGGCTCAGCCTGTGCACAGCACACTCATGGCGCATCTTGATGCTGCGGACAACATGCAGCTTCCTCAGCTGTGACCTTCCCACGCCCCGGGGTCTTCCATTTCCTAGTGACATCAAACACTCAGGATGGAGAAGAAAAACCTGCTGTTCACCCAAAAAGGTGGTTGGAAATGACTATCCTGGCGTGGTGGTTCACGCCTGTAATCCCAGCACTTTGGGAGGCTGAGGCGGGTGGATCACTTGAGGTCAGGAGTTTGAGACTGGCCTGGCCAACATGGCGAAACCCTGTCTCTACTAAAAATACAAAAATTAGCCAAGCACGGTGGCAGGCATCTGTAATCCTAGCTACTTGGGAGGCTGAGACAGTAGAATCGTTTGAATCCCAGAGGCGGAGGTTGCAGTGAGCCGAGATGGTGCCACTGCACTCCAGCCTGGGTGATGGGAGTGAGACTCCATCTCAAAAAAAAAAAAAAAAAAAAAAAAAAAGAAATGAGTATCCCAGCAATGGATGCAGGGGCTCTTCCTGATGGGAACAGGCCTTCTGGAGCCAGGTGACCTGGCTGAGATGCCACGGAGAGGGGTCTGGCCTGGCAAAGAGCATGGACCTGCAGCAGGAGACCAACCAGGTTCTGGGGTGGTGAGAGCAGGGTGGAAGCCCAGGCTTCCTTCCTTTGTGTCTTTAAGCAATGCTCATATGATATGTGTCTGTGTGAAAGTCCTTTCCCTGTTCTGGGTCACAGCATTTTGACTCAGATGAGAAACTTATCTGGGTCCAGTTGACACGTACTTGAGGAGTCCTGGAATTAAGGCTGAGTTTTAGAATGTGCTTTTCATGTTCGGCTTAATTCAATTATCAAAACACATCAAATGCCTACTCTGAAATGGGCATGAGAGGCCACAGGAGTCCACAGGGCCAGGAAGTAAAACCTGAACTAAAAGGGAGCCCTGTGGATCCTTCCATCAAAGCCACAGACAGCCCCTGTCTTGTGGACCCATGGCCATGGCTGGCTGCACATCTGTACGCTGGGCTCACCCACAAGATTCACCTATTCTGATAACAAAGAGGTTCATTTTGTAAAAAATGTCACATACAAATGCCTTTCAAAGCCAGTACCAGGTATGTTGACTTTGTGGAAATTCACTAAGCTGGATATTGACGTGAGCACTTTCTGCATGTATGTGATACGGCAGCAAAAAGTTAAACACGGAATGAAATGAGTGAGACAGGACCATCTGGAGGCCAAAGAATCACAACTAAACGCAGTGAGGCAAAGAAATAGGAAAAGAAATAGTATAAGGACATGACCAGAGCAACGAACAAGCTCTGAAAATGAACTGTGGGTTAGAGAGGAGTGTTCTATTAGCGTTATCAGTGTGTGTATAATAGTTTTTTGGCTTTAGTCATTTACATACTCTTTGTGCAAGAGCATGTCCTTGTTCCTCGGAAATACACAAGGAGGATTTAGAGATAAGGTGGTGGGGTCGCGGGTGTGTATCCAACATACATTCAGATGTTTCAGAAAACAGAGTACATATGTAGCGATACGTAGAGAGACAAAATTATCTACTTATGTAAAATGTTGACATATTTGCGCCAGGCGTGGTGGCTCAACGCCTGTAATCCTAGCACTTTGGGAGGCCAAGGCAAGCAGATCATCTGAGGTCACAAGTTCGAGACCAGTCTGGTCAACATGGTGAAACTCCGTCTCTACTAAAAAAATAACAAAAATTAGCTGGGCAAGGTGGTACGTGCCTGTAATCCCAGCTACTCAGGAAGCTACTCAGGAGGCTGAGGCAGGAGAATCGCTTGAACCTGGGAGGCAGAGGTTGCAGTGAGTTGAGATTGTGCCACTGCACTCCAGCCTGGGCAACAAGAGTGAAACTGTCTCAAAAAAAAAAAAAAATTGAGATATTTATATAATTCTGCATGTGTGTGTCTGTGTGTGTAGAAAGAGAATGATAGAGTAAGGGCAGCGAAAGGTTAACCATTGGTGCATGCGGAACCAAGGTAATGGATATATAAGCATTCCTTGAACTCTTGCAACTATTCTGAAAGGTTGGAATTATATCAATAAACTCACTTCCTGGCCGAGTGCAGCGTGGCTCACACCTATAATCCCAGCACTTTGGGAGGCTGAGGCAGGCAAATCACTTGAGGTCAGGAGTTTGTGACCAGCCTGGCCAACATGGAGAAACCCTGTCTCTACTAAAAATATAAAATTAGCTGGGCATGGTGGTGGGCGCCTATAATCCCAGCTCTGTGGGAGGCTATAGCAGGAGAATTACTTGAACCCAGGACACAGAGGCTGCAGTGAGCCGAGATTGCGCCACTGCTCTCCATTTTGGGCGACAGAGTGAGACTCTGTCTCAAAAAAAAAAAAAAAAAAGCTCACCTCCTCTCCCAGGGGAAAAAAATTATTTCAAACAATATACATAAGAATGATTAAAACAAAAAAAAAAAGAGAGAGAGAGAGAAAGAAAAAAGAGAGTATGAAGGCCAAGCGTGGTGGCTCATGCCTATAATCCCAGTACTTTGGGAGGCCAAGGTGGGCGGATCACTTGAGGTCAGGCGTTCAAGACCAGCTTGGCCAACATGGTGAAACCCTGACTCTACTAAAAATACAAAAATTAGCTGGGCATGGTGGCGCAGGCCTGTCGTCCCAGCTACTCAGGATTCAAGGGGAATCACCTGAACCCGAGAGGTAGAGGTTGCAGTGAGCCAAGATCGTGCCTCTGCACTCCAGCCTGGGTGACAGTGAGAACTTGTCTCAAAAAAAAGAAAGTATGAAAAAAATTAAACTAAATAAAAAATTAATGTACACAAGATTAAAAACAGTGTTGCAAGGAACCACTTCCTTAATTTCTCCCAGCACATCTTCAAAGCTCACTTTGCACATTCTTACAGTTGGGAAATCTTGCCTTTGAAAAGTTTGGCCAGCTCTGTGCCTTGTCCTCAAAATCTGCATCGATGGACACTTGGGACGCAAGCTGGAGGAAGCGTGCCCAGCTACCACAAGCGCCCCACCTTTTTCTGCTCAAGACTGGCTGGGCTCCCAGGCACGGCCACGCCATGGTCCCCGTTCACAGCAGCCGCACTGCACCCAGGCTGTCTGCTTAGTGCCTCTGGGGAAGCCAATGTCTCGTGGCCACCAAGGAGACCGACCAGTTTAGCTTACTGATGAGCCCTGGAACCACACAGCACTGGCCTGAAACTAGCTCTGCTGGCTCCTACTACCTGTGCGACCTGTGGGGGGAGACTGTAACCTACCAGGGTCTCAATTTCCTCATCTGTAAAAGATGAGATAACTTGGTGGGATGGTGAAAGGGGACCAGAGTGAGGACGCCCAGTGTATTGTGGACACAACCCAAATCATCCCATGCCAGCCGGGAGTAGGGTGCAGAGTGTGTGCCAAGCCCCAACACACAGACGTGCACACAAGCACACAAATGCTCATCTCAGATGAACTTGCCCAGTACTTGGCTGTTGAAAGTTCCAGAAAGGCATGATTTCAACTTTAGCATATAGGTAACTTCTTTTTTTTTTTTTTTTTTTGAGATGGAGTCTCGCTCTGTCACCCAGGCTGGACTGCAGTGGCCGGATCTCAGCTCACTGCAAGCTCCGCCTCCCGGGTTCACGCCATTCTCCGGCCTCAGCCTCCCGAGTAGCTGGGACTACAGGCGCTCGCCACCTCGCCCGGCTAGTTTTTTTTTGTATTTCTTAATAGAGACGGGGTTTCACCGTGTTAGCCAGGATGGTCTCGATCTCCTGACCTCGTGATCCGCCCGTCTCGGCCTCCCAAAGTGCTGGGATTACAGGCTTGAGCCACTGCGCCCGGCCCGCATATAGGTAACTTCTGTGTCACTCGGGAAAAATTGAAATTATTTTTAGTTATGTATAAGTGGTGGTGGATCAAAACTCCTCAGTATTTGGGAATCCCTGAAGGCATTTAATCTTGCCTTGGGGGTAGGGCAGGGAAGGATGTGTGAGGTGAATGATAGGATGGAGGAGGAGATTATAAAGCCGGCTGCTCTGATGACAGGTGTGTTTGTTTTATGGGCCTCAGTGGGTTACTAACAAAAACTGAAGAGCAGACCAGGCGTGGTGGCTCACGCCTATAATCGCAGCACTTTGGGAGGCCGAGGTGGGTGGATCACCTGATGTCAGGAGTTTGAGACCAGCCTGGCCAACATGGCAAAACCCAGTCTCTACTAAAAATACAAAGTTAGCTGGGCATGGTGGTGGGCACCTGTAATCTTAGCTACTTGGGAGGCTGAGGCAGGAGAATCCCTTGAACCTGGGAGGCGGAGGTTGCAGTGAGCTGAGATCAGGCCATTGCACTCCAGCCTGGGCAACAAGAGCAAAACTCCATCTCAAAAACAAACAAAAAACAAACAAACAAACAAACAAACTGAAGAACAGGCATGGTGTTCCCCATGTGTATTTTTTCCATGGCCCACCCCTAAGCCCAGCTCTTTCCAAATAGTGGATCTTCCACAAGTGACCAGAAATCTCTGAACAGAATGGAAGGAGGGTCGCCAACTTTTGCTGCCCGTGAGTAATTTCTGCCTCTTCAATTTGATTCTGAAAAGCTTTGAACTCGAAACCTTAATAAATAAATGATAATGTTTTGGGGTTACTTGAATTTTTCTCAGTCTTCATTAACCTGCATGGTGGGAATGAGAGATTCTTTCCACAACATTATTTTACTTACCAGAGAATTACCTCCCCACCCCCTTGATGTCCAACCTCTTTCTTTCTTTTTTTTTTTTTTTCGAGACGGAGTCTCGTTCTGTTGCCCAGGCTGGAGCGCAGTGGCACAATCTCGGCTCACTGCAAGCTCCTCATCCTGGGTTCACACCATTCTTCTGCCTCAGCCTCCAGAGTAGCTGGGACTACAGGAGCCCACCACCACGCCTGGCTAATTTGTTGTATTTTGGTAGAGACAGGGTTTCACCGTATCAGCCAGGATGGTCTTGATCTCCAGGCCTCGTGATCCGCCTGCCTCGGCCTCCCAAAGTGCTGGGATTATAGGTGTAAGCCACCACGCCCGGCCGATGTCCAAACTCTAAAGTTCCTATGTCCATAACACAACATAATGCTTCTTGGATGAGTCTTGTCTGGTTTTGAAGCAATCGCCCTGCAGACAGATGGGGCATGGACCTACGCTGTCCCAACCATGGTGAAGTCTCAGAGGTCAATGTTACAGGCATGAGGAAGGTGAAGAAATACACTTCATTAACCAGCTTCAGCCAAGAGCAGCTGCCCCTTAATGAGGGCCCTTCTTGACGGCTGGCATTGTCCATTGTCTCACCTACTCCTCCATCGTCTTAGCACCATAGGACAGGGATTTATTAATCCTACCTTACAGATGAGGAAACTGAGGCTCTGAGAGTTCGCCTAATGCCATGCAGCTCGTAATGGTGCAACAGGGATTGGCAGGCCTTACGAACCCATGGCCTTTCCAGCAGTATTTACCCAGGAGAGGTATACATATCTTTGATGCATTAAAGGGAATATTGACTTTTACTACGTTTGAAAAGGTGAGTGTGTGGACTCTGGGCAAGGCCCTGTGGCTATACTCAGGACAAATTTACCAGTTTTATCTCAGACCCTGGGGCTCTCCCAAACCCACCTCCACCCTCTTCCTCCCTGAGCTCAGCGTTCCTGCATCTCTGTATCTTCTTTGGCTCCTCGGAATTTCCTTCCTTCAAGTAGTAAGTGGACAGCTTCTGGTAATGGGTGGAACTTCCTTCCTTCCTCGCTCTGGTGATAAGTGGAGGATGAGAATGCACCCAGTGTCCAGCTGAGGGCTTGGCTGGGAGCCAGGGCTCTGTCCGGTGCACAGCCCAGGGCAACCCCCAGCTGCCTCCCCTAGAGCTGCCTCTCCCCTCCACAAGACCCAACCCTCTCCAGGGCTATGACTGGGCTGTGTCCTCAAAGTTCATGTGTTAGAAACGTAATCCTCAATGCAACAGTGTTGAGAGGTGGGACTTTTAGGAGGTAATTCGGTCAAAGGAGTCTGCCCTCTTGAATGGATTAACACCATTATTTTGGGAGTGCGCTGGTTATCACGGGAGTGGGTTCCTGATAAAAGGATGAGTTCAGCCCCTTTTCCTTCTCTCTCCTGCCCTTTCTCTCTCTCTCTCTCTCCTACCCTTGCGTGCACATGTACTCTCTGCTGCCCTTCCACCACGGAATGACGTAGCAAGGAGGCCCCCACAAAATGCAGTCCCCTCAACCTTGGGACTTCCCAGCCTCCAGAGTGGTATCATATACATCTCTGTTCTTTAGAAATTACCCAGGCTCAGGGATTCTGTTTTAGCAGCAGAAAACAGTCTAAGACATTGAGGAAGGCTGTGGCAGTCACTCCAATATGTATGTCACATATCAGAGGTCATACTCCAGTGGCCTATAGGACACTCACCCATGCTTTGTCCAGTTTGCCTCACATGGGCTTGTCTTGGCTTTTAGAGTTAAACCTGTTTCAACATTTAAATATAATAATATTTCATACAAAAATCAGGAGATTTACACAAAAAAATTCAGGTTTCCAGCTTTTGAAAATTAGAAACCCTAGACCATGAAGGTGATGCTGCCTTGTTAGACGGGATATCCACTCTTCAGATGGTTGCAGACCCCCACCACTCCCTATGGTTCTCGTTCTCTAATACTGAGGCCAAATGTCAGGTGCCATTTATGAACTTTGGCCTGGGTTGGCTTCACTCGCCTACATTACCTTCCTGGCCCCTGTAAGCATCTGAGGTTAAGACCTCTGATGAATTCATCCCTGCTATTTTTTTCTTTTCGAGACAGAGTCTCACTCTGTCACCCAGGATCTGGAGAGCAGTGGCATGATTATAGCTCACTATAGCCTCAACCTCCTGGGCTCAAGCAATCCTCCCATCTCAGCCTCCAGAGTAGCTAGGGCTACAGGTGCATGCCACCAATTGCCAAGGCTGGTCTCCAACTCCCAAACTCACGCAATCCTCCCACTTCGGCCTCTCAAAGCGCTGGGATTACAGGTGTAATTCACCATGCCTAGCCACTATTCCAGCTGTTTCTGACAACCTATACGTATGAGGCAAGTAGTACAGTTCAGGAAAGAGAATGGAACCCGCCCTCGGAGATCAGGCTCTGAATCTTGGCTCTGCCACTTACTCTCTGGGGGTCTTTTTATAGATTCATGGCCCTGGCATGTGTTTGTTTGTTTGTGAAACCTACACTCAAGACTACCTTTGAGAATTCAGTGACAAGATGCAGTTAGTTCCTAAGTCAGAGGTCAGCAAATTTTCTCTACAGAGGGCCAGAGAATGAATATTTTAGGAATTATTTTCTAGAGGCAATACAGTCCCTTTGGCGACCAAGCTCTGCAGTTAATGGTACAGAGGCAGTTACAGACGATACGTGAGTGAATGGCTGGGTTCCAATAGAACTTTTTGTTTGCTTGTTTCTTTTTTGTTAGAGATGGAGTTTTGCTCTGTTGTCCAGGCGGGAGTGCAGTGGCATTATCATAGCTGCAGCCTTGAACGCCTGGGCTCAAGTGATCCTCCTGCCTCAGCCTCCAGGAGCACCTGGGACTACAGGCACATGCTACCATGCCCAGCTCCAATAGAACTTGACTTTCTTAGTTTATTTTATTTTTATAAATAGAGATGGGGTCTCAGTATGTTGACCAGGCTGATCTTGAACTCCTGGCCTCAAGCCATCCTCCCATCTCGGCCTCCCAAAGTGTTAGGATTACAGGTGTGAGCCACCTCGCCCAGCCAGAACTTGACTTTCAAGCACAGATGCCAGCTGGATGTGGCCTGAATGTCATCGTTTGCTTTGTCCTCAGAGCTTGTCTCATTCCCTCTCCTACCCCTCTCTTGTCCACTCCACATATGTCAGGTAGGCGAGTTATTTCAAAGAATATGAGACAATCTTGAAAAATGCACATGACAGGAGTCTGCAATCCTCCTCTCTGTCTTACCTTCCAAGTGGGGAAGGTGTGAGTTTTGAGTTTGTTCTGGCTTTTGCTGAGCAGATTCTGAATCGGGGCAGAGAAGAAAACCATGATACTAAAGACTCCAGCCAGGTCAAGGTTATCTGTACAATACAGACCAGAAAGTGGGAACAGGACAGAGTAAACCAGAGAGGACCGACAGGCTGGAAGAGCTTGGGAGAGATGGAGGAAGCAAATCAGAATCGGAGAAACTCAAACATGAAGGGTGGAGAGGAGAGGCAGGGCTACCTCAGTTTGAGAGAGCTGCCTGGCACATGAAGAAGCATGTGTAGAGAAAGAATAGCAACTCAATGTCAAGATTTCAAGTTGTGCTGATGGGGAAGCTGGCTGTGGCATCCTTTGAGGGGACTCAGGGAAGATTTGAGTTGCACTTTGGCTTTCTTGGTTGATGGATTGTAGACACAGTGTTAATGCCAGGTGAGCTTTATGAGGGTGGCACATAGGTGGCACTCCTCTCCTCATACCTGTCACTGCTTCTGATAGCACTAAGAATGGAATCCCAGTGTTTACCCGGCTGGCATGACTGGCCTCCGGCCCCTCTGGCCTGCCATTCATTATACTTGCCACCCTTTTTCTCCCTCAGAGCCTCAGATGTCACTCCAGGCCTTTAAACATGTGGTTTCCTTATCCAGGAATGCTCTGCCTCTCGTCTCTTTCTCTCCTGCACAGTTCAGCTTAAAGTCACCTTTTCAGGAAGACTTTCCCCACCCCCCATGCAGGTAGCCCTGTCCCTCATCCCCATCCTTCAAGTTCAAGTTTCTCCAGTTCTGATTTGCTTCCCCCAGCACCACATACCCAGTGCCCAGGGCTGGCCTCACCATTGTAGGTGTGGAATCAATACTGGCTGAATAAATGAACCATATACAGGCAGTGCATACAGATGTGTACTACACATTTTTTATTCATCCAGCAAATATATATATGTACATAGAGAGAGAGAGAGAGAGAGAGGGAGAGAGAGATGGAGTCTCATTCTGTCACCCAGGCTGGAGTACAAGGACATAACCTCGGCTCACCGCAACCTCCACCTGCTGGGTTTAAGCAATTCTCCTGCCTCAGCCTCCCGAGTAGCTGGGATTACAGGCATGCGCCACCACACCTGGCTAATTTTTGTATTTTTAGTAGAGATGAGGTTTCATCATGTTGACCAGGCTGGTCTCAAACTCCTGACCTCAAGTGATCTACCTGCCTTGGCCTCCTAAAGTGCTGGAATTACAGGCGTGAGCCACAGCGCCCGGCCCATCCAGCATATTTATTGAACACCTGCAATTACCGGCCAGGTATTGAGCTCAGCCCAGGTAATACAAATTCAGTAAGACACTCTCTCTGTCCTCAAGGAGCATGCAGGACACTGGGTGCTAAATACATGATCACAGTCTTCTTGCTTTCCTTTCCTTTCCTTTACTTCTGGAAAGCCTGATTCAGAGATAGTTAGAGAAACCTCAAAATAAAAATGTTATTTCCTAATTTACAGTACAGACCAGGATTTCTCAACCTCAGCCTTGTTAGAATTTGGGGCTAGATAATTCTTTGTTGTGGGGGCTGCCCTGGTCATTGGAGGAAGTTTGGCAGCATCTCTGTCCTCTGCCTACTGAGACCAGTAGCACCCCCACCCCAGTGGTGGCAGCCAAAAATATTTCCAGAGAACCACTGGTCAAGATGGAACCAGCTGTACCGGAACAGAACCCCAAGTGACCTGCGTCTTTTTGAAACCCCGAAACAAGCCTAGAATCTGGAAGTGGAACGAGAAAGGGAGAAATGCCCCTGGCATGCTCCCAACAGAACATAAACAACACACACAGAATATAAACACCAATTATTCAAGGCCACTAGGGAACAGGTCTGAAATGACAGAACGGAAACCAGGATGCTGAAACCACAAAAACGATGAAATGGCCCCCTCTTTCGACACACATGCGTGCTGGCTGGTCCTTCACCAACGAAACCTCAAGCTCCCTTTATTTCCTCCCCTTCCAGATAAAGACCATTATCTGGCTACCTTTAGCAACAAATTACCCTCATTCCTGATAACATCCTAGCCCTCCTTTAGAGTTCCCCAAGAAAATACAGGATGCTAAATTAAATTTAAATTTTAGATAAACAATGAATAAAGTTTTTGAGTATAAGTATGTGCTAAATAATGCATAGGATATGCTCATGCCATATCTGGAATTCAAGTTTCGCTGGTGTCCTGTATATTTTATTTGCTAGATCTGCAACCCCACCTTCCTTATAATTATCCAGCGCAAACAGAAACCTTTAATGAGCTCCCCCAGCTCCCTCCGACTGAGAACCTCCTATGCCTCTGCTAGTGGGCATTCTGTCTGCACAAGCTCGTAAACCTAACTTTGAGGAAGGATGTCTTCCTGGTGGCCTTTGAGAAGAATCATCCCCACTTTTTGCTATAGGAAACTCAGAGATGGCCATCGAAAAGGGTTAGTGGTGGGTGGCCAGCAAAGGACAGAGGTGAGGGACAGGTGCAGTGGGAAAATTCAGAGAGGCTCAGCTCACTGGCATCCAGCCCAGGGACCACTTCCTGGAAGGTGGTGGGAGGAGAGACTGTCTGTGTCTAATTTCTGAGCCAGCTGAGGCACAGAGTCAGCGTCTCAAGGCCCCAAGTAGAGTCGGAGGAGTCCAATGAGTGCTGGGTCCTGTCTCTATGAAATTCCTCCCAAGTTTACACACAGTCTCCATGGAGCCACCACATACTTCACAAACTGTGTGACCCTGGGCAAGTTCTTCATGCATCAGTTTTCTTAACTGCAAAAGGGGGATAATAATATTGTGAGGATTAAATAAGTTAATGATTTTAAAGTGTTTAGAACAATGCCTGGAACAGCGTTAGTTCGGTTTCTTTCTTTCTTTTTTTTTTTTTTTTTGTGAGATGGAGTCTCGTTCTGTCGCCCAGGCTGGAGTGCAGTGGTGCAGTCTTGGCTCATCACAACCTCCACCTCTCAGGTTCAAGTGATTCTCCTGCCACAGCCTCCTGAACAGCTGGGATTACAGGTGCCTGCACCACACCCAGCTAATTTTTGTATCTTTAGTAGAGACCGGGTTTCACCATGTTGGCCAGGCTGGTCTCCTGACCTCAAGTGATCCGCCCGCCTTGGCCTCCCAAAGAGCTGGGATTACAGGCTTGGGCCACCGCGTCTGACCTGTTTATTAGATTAAACATAAATATTACAAAGTAATTGAATAAGGAAGAAGGCTGGGCTGTGCCTAGGGACTGGCACCAAAATAGTTGATTTTACCTAAATGTCAAACAACAAAGTGTCTGTTTTTTCCATTTGATCATTTGTTCCTTTGGCTAATGGCAGTGTATACCAACAATGGAGTTTGAGTGTTCATTTTCCCCAGGATTTAGTTGGTGGGGGGAAGAGTCACCCCTGAATCTTAGCGCACTGATTGTGCTAGCACCCATGGATAAATGACAAAGTCGGGTGTTTGACACTGGGTGGGACACTTTTGCCAGCGCATGTTGCAGGGTTCTGTTTGGCTGAGTCACCCTGCCTCTGAGGATCTCCACCCGTGTATCTGTGTGCAGATGCTTTTGTGAAAGCAAATAAAATGTGGGGACGGGAGTGGGGGAAAGCAGACAGAAAAAGACGACGGTAATAACACCAAGGCTTGCAGAGTTATTGATTGAAATCATCAAAATACTGTATCTGAACCAACAGATAGTTACAATCCAGCTGGTAAGGTGGTATCATTCCCTTTTCCAGAGAAGGACATGAAGCCAGGTTGAGAATGAAGACGTTTCTGTGTTTTTTGTATAGTCCCATTTACTCATTGAAATATAGGGTCTGGAGCAGTGGTTCTCCCACCTGGGTGAGCATCAGAATCACCAGGAGAGAGCTGGGGCCCCATCCTGCAGTTTCTGATTCTTTAGGTCTGGGGCGGAATCCAAGAAGTGCATTTCTTTTTTTTTTTTTTGAGACAGAGCTTTTGTTGCCCAAGCCAGAGTACAATGGTGTGATCTCCACTCACTGCAACCTCCACCTCCTGGGTTCAAGCGATTCTCCTGCCTCAGCCTCCCAAGTAGCTGGGATTACAGGCATGTGCCACCATGCCCGGCTAATTTTACACTTTTAGTAGAGATGAGGTTTATCCATGTTGGTCAGGCTGGTCTGGAACTCCCCACCTCAGGTGATCCGCCTGCCTCGGCCTTCCAAAGCGCTGGGCTTACAGGCGTGAGCCACCACACCCGGCCTTACTTTTGTTGTTGTTGTTTTTGTTTTTTCTTTTTCTTTTTTTTTTAAATTTAGTAGAGATAGGGTCTTCCCATGTTGACCAGGGTGGTCTCTAATTCCTGGGCTTAAGTGATCCTCCCACCTTGACTTCCCAAAGTGCTGGGATTACAGGTATGAGCCACTGCACCTGACTTTAGAATGGTTTTTATTTTTGAGACAGAGTCTCTCTCTGTTGCCCAGGTTGGAGTGCAGTGGCACAATCTCGGCTCACTGCAACCTCTGTCTCCTGGGTTCAAGTGATTCTCCTGCCTTGCCTCCTGAGTAACTAGGACTACAAGTGTGCGCCACCATGCCTGACTAATTTTTGTATTTTTTGTAGAGTCAGGATTTCACCATGTTGGCCAGGCTGCTCTTGAACTCCTGACCTCAAGTGATCTGCCAGCCTCAGTCTCCCAAAGTGCTGGGATTACAGGCATGAGCCATGATGCCGAGTCAGAATAGTTTTTAAATTGGGATTATTTTACGTGAAAATCTAGATTTCTGGCCTCACTTGGAAAAACCGAAAAACCCACATTCATTCTTGCATGACAAGAATTGGTTGGAACTGAGTAAACAGTTTCTCCTTCTAGAAAAGACTTGTATGCTCCAGTTTTGTTACAGTCCCCACCAATCCCACCTGTCTGACACCAGGCCCACTCACTCGTTTTTTTTCTATTTGGCCCTGCAGGTTGTTGAGTTTGTGATGGAGCTGTTTTTCTATGTTGTGCTCTCTAAGATATTCCCAGTGTAAGCCACAGCCTGATATTCACACATCTGAGTAATTGCTCCTGAGGCTAGACTTATTGACTGGCTTCTAATGAATAGAATATAGCAGAAGTGATGGGGTACCACTTCAAGAGTAGGTTATAAAAAGACTGTGACTTCCGTCTCTCTTGCTCTCTCCTGTTTAATTTGCCCTGTGAGGAAGTCATCTGCCATGTCCTGAGGTTACCCCTGTGGAGAGAACCATGTGACAATGGACCGAGACCTGCCAAGTTAGTTTGTAAGTGGATTCCTCACCAGTCAAGCCTTCAGATGAGACCATGACCCTGGCCACCAACTCCTCCCAAATCTCATAGTGACCTTGAGCTTGAGGCTCTCAGCTAAACTGCATTCAGATCTCTGACCCACAGAAACTGTGAGGTATGAATGTTTGCTGTTTGAAGTCACTAAGATTTGAGGTAATTAGTTACACAGCAAGAGATAGTATAGGTTCAGATTATGTTGTGGAAATGGTTTTCTACATATCACCATAAAGACATTTGAAAGATTGTTATGCTGGGAAATTATTCTCCATTCAATTCACCTCAGATCAGTGGACATATATATGTACACATCTGAGTTCAGGGATTAAAGCAACACCCAGAACATCAATGTAAGGATTTTACACCATGAAAAAGAGCCCAGGAATCCTCTACCAGTATTTAAGTCAATAAACATTGAACCAGCTTTCTCACAGTTCTTCAACCTCATTGAAGACATTTGATTTTTTAAGGCAAAAATCCTTGGTTGGGGATATTTGGGAACAAGGAAAGAAGAGGCATAATAGAAGTAGCTGGGAATAAACCATTTCAACAGTAATTATTAAGAAACACTAAGGCCGGGCGCGGTGGCTCAAGCCTGTAATCCCAGCACTTTGGGAGGTCGAGACGGGCGGATCACGAGGTCAGGAGATTGAGACCATCCTGGCTGACACGGTGAAACCCCGTCTCTACTAAAAAATACAAAAAACTAGCCGGGCGAGGTGGCGGGCGCCTGTAGTCCCAGCTACTCGGGAGGCTGAGGCAGGAGAATGGCGTGAACCCGGGAGGCGGAGCTTGCAGTGAGCTGAGATCCGGCCACTGCACTCCAGCCTGGGCGACAGAGCAAGACTCAGTCTCAAAAAAAAAAAAAAAAAAAGAAACACTAAGACTTGAAATAGATTTAAAAAGGTGGGGCATGTTTTTTCTGATAAAAAGTGTTTAGTGCTATGAATTTTCCTCTGATTGCTGCTTTAAATGTATACCATTGATTCTGATAGGTAGTGTTCTGATTATCATTTTGTATCTTTTTTCCCATAATTCCAGTTTGTATTTCTGCTTTCACCCCAGAGTTGTTTATTAGAGGATTTAAAAACTTCTAGATGAAAGGGCCTTTTTGTTTAGTTGAGTTTGTCCTTTCATTGCCATGCTGGCACATGATTTAACAAGTTTATCTACGGATTAGTTAATTGTCTAGAGGAATGTATCTGTGTTTGATTTATGTGCTATTAATGAAAAGGTCAGACATAGTGAGGTTATATACCAGCCTGCAGATTTCTGTTCTGAAGGGAGAACACTAAAGGTTAGTTTTACTGCCTTGTAGGATGTTAACAGTTTTGATTTTAACTCAGCAAACTTATCACAGACTGCCTTTCTAAGTTGACTACAAATACATCACTTGTCAAAGCATTTTTTGAACCAGCTTTACTATTTACTGGCTTCCTCATAAATGGGTGAGATAAAGCTTTGGCAGGTGTTCATTCTATATTGTACAAGAGTCATATTTTAACTTTTTGAAAATTTTACATTGACACATAGTCCTTCAAAACTACATTTTCCTTCTTGGTATCCTTCTAATTATGAAACTTGGAGCTACAAGGAAGCCTAGAGAAATATGTCATTGAGGGGAACTCGGGCAATCTACTTCACTCCTGATTTTAAACAACGAAGTCCCCTGGTGAAGATGAGCATGTGTTGGAACAACATACGCTGTTAGCATCAGAAATGAATGGCCACAATATACTGGAAAAACCATTTATGAAACCATGAAACCCATTGCTTTTTGAAAACATGAAGAGGAATTTCTGTTCAATAAGCTCATAGCATTCCTAGAAAGTCATGCCTTGGGGCACTCACTTGAGTCCTGGAAATGTTTGGAATAATTGGTGAGAGGCATGTGTGTGCATCCAAAAATAGCCAACAGGCTGGGCACCGAAGCTCATGCCTGTAATCCCAGCACTTTGAGAGGCTGAAGAACGAGGGTCACTTGAGCCCAAGAGTTCAAGACCAGACTGGGCAAAAATGTGAGACCCTGTGTTTATAAAAACTAAAATAAAAGTTGCCAGTTATGGTGGTACGCACCTGTAGTCCGGGCTACTTGGGAGGCTGATGGGGGAAGTCAGCTTCAGCCCAGGAGTTCCAGGCTGCAGTGAGCTATGTTCATACCACTCTGGGCAACAGAGTGAGATTCCAACTCAAAAAAAAAAAAAAGCCAACAGCTCCTGCAGAGAGAAACCACCATTCCTATGACCTCTTCAGAAGGAGTTTTCTGGGAGAGGGAGCTGGTTAAGGGGGAAGACAGTCACAGAAGAACCAGTGCAGGAGGTCATGTGGGGCCAGGAAGCCACAGGGCAGGTCAGACCAGGTCTGACTCCCATCTCTGCTGTATCCTAAACTGGACCTCAGTTTCCCCATCTGTAAAAGGAAGGGATTTAGACCAGCTAAACCTTTGCTGTCCAGTCTGGTGGCTGCCGGCCACATGTGGATACTGAGCACTTAAAAGTGTAGCTGGTCTGGCTGGGTGCGACGACTCACACCTGGAATCCCAGCACTTTGGGAGGCTGAGGCAGGAAGACCACTTGAGGTCAGGAATTAAAGAGCAGCCTGCCAACATGGTGGAATCCCGTCTCTACTAAAAATACAAAACAAGTTAGCCGGGCGTGGTGGCAGTTCATCTGTAATCCCAGCTACTCAGGAGGCTGAGGCAGGAGAATCACTTGAACCCAGGAGGCAGAGGTTGTAGTGAGCAGAGATTGTGCCACTGCACTCCAGTCTGGGCGACAGAGAGAGACTCTGTCTCAAAAATAATAACAGCAACAACAACAACAACAACAAAATGTAGTTGGTCTGAATTGAGACATGCTGAGTGTAAAATACACACGGTTTCAAAGACATGCAATAATACATGTTTTCAAATAACATGTACAAAATAAATACATACCAATTTTGTCAATATAAAAGTGGTAAAAAAAAGAATGTAAAATAGCTGATTCATACTTTTTTATATCTATCATTTGTTGACATGATATTTTAGATATACTAGGTCAAATAAAATATATTATTAAAATTAATTCTACTTGTTTTCCTTTTAAAGTTTAAAATGTGACAACTAGAATGCTTAAAATTACATCTGTGGCTTACATTGTTTTCTATGGGACAGCGGTGCTGTAGGTGTCAGTGTCTTTGAAGAATTTATTTATGGAAAACAAAAGACATATCCACATACAGGTGTGAGGCACGCTTTGCAATACCATTACGAGTAAATTGTCACTGTGCCAATCGCTGTGACTAAATCTCTCCTCGCCCTGCTGTTTCCACTGCAAGGTGCTGAGAGACCTGTGGGCTGATACACTGTGGGGATGTGGACTCACTGGACAGTGGGCAGGTGACACTGTGTCTACTCACAGTCCAGGGGATCTGCTGGAAGGCCAAGGGGCAACATTCATCTCTATGGCTTTTGAGCATCCAGAGACCCATGTAAGGATTTGCTCAATGAAATTACTGACTAGCAGGAGTTAGAGGCCAGTCTGGCCAACATGAAGAAACCCCGTCCCCATTAAAATTACAAAAAATTAGCTGGTTGTGGTGGCGCATGCCTGTGATCCCAGTCACTCAGGAGGCTGAGGCAGGAGAATCGCTTGAACCTGGGAACCGGAGGCTGCAATGAGTCGAGATCATGTGATTGCACTCCATCCTGGGCAACAGAGCAAGACTTTATCTCAAAAAAAAAAAAAAAAAAAAAAAAAGAAAAAAGAAAGCAAAAGAAAGAAAGAAATTACTAAAATGTGGTTTTTGATTCTATCCATTATTTTTCATGCCTCTGCAATCTCTGTCCATAGTACACTGTTATTGTGCATGCAGATGAATGAATTTCCACTTATCTGGAAATAAAAAATCTGAAAACTCCATTGCTGGGAATCCCGGAGGCCTGAGATGTGCAGTTGTATCAGTTCTGGATGATTGAAAAATTTTGCTTGGCAGGCAGAATTTTTGAAAATTGAATACTTTTTCAAATGCCAAGAAGAGACCAATAGTTAAGGGAACTCATCTGAGGTCCAGTGAATCATCACCCGCTGGTCCATCTATTTGGTATAGCCAGATTTCAGCAATGTGTTTTCTTCAAAGCTAGTCGCAGTTCTAGTGTTTGTGGTGTCAGAGAGCTCTTCTGTTATTCTCTGAAATATAATGACAGGTTTTCTGTTTCTGAAACACAATCATGATGCACCTTCTTATCCAACCTGTGAGACATGACCAAAGAGGGCCTCTCACATTGGGCCCTTGAATGACCCCAGTTGGTTTGTGAACCTAGGTTCAGAGACACTTCTGCAGTATGAATGGTTTTGAGGCCCAGGACAGTAGGATCCCTGTAAGCTAAAATACATTTTCTTCTTGGTCTAGTAAGAACAACTCTCACCCCGTCCCAGAGGCCAAGGGAGGTTAGAAGGCGGCCACTTAGAAAGGGGGTACTCTACACACTCGAGGCTGGTGAGGGCAGGCTTGCTCAGGAAGCCCCAAGGTATGCTGGTAAGAAACTAGAACTGTTGACCGGCAGTTCACACTGGTTCTCTTCTGGCACCATTCTTTGCTGTAAGAGGATCCCTCTCAGGATCAGGGCCATGAGGACAAAAGGAAAGAACAAATCCCGTATGGCAGATATATGAATTTGAAGTTTATTTCCTGGCACTGCATTGAGACCACAGCTAGACCTTCATACATAACATTTCTCCCACAGTTTGATCTTCAGACCAAACTGAAGGAAGATACCAGCTCAGCCCGTGTGAGCTCTGTTGTCAGTGGATAAAGTGGGTCTAAAGCCTGGAACGGTGGTTGGGAGGCTGATGGTGGGAAGTGGTAAGGGAGGGGGGGTGGTAGCAAGGCTGGAGGCCGGGATTGGTGGGTTTGGACCCCAGGAGAGACTCACGATGCTACAGAGGCAGGACCGGTGGAGGAAGAGTTCGGGGAAAGAGGAAGCACAGCCTGAAAATCTTTGAATGTCAAGGTGAAGGGTTCAGACTTGGTCCTGAGCCAGCAAGGAGCCAGGATCTTCAAGCAGGTGACATGGATCAGTAGAAACATGTACAGTGTTGGTGTGGGTGGATTACAGGCATCATTTATCATGCCCACAATGGAACAATGAGAACCAAATGAAAGAATGAGAACCCAAACTGGATGGGGAGGATAATGACGAAAAAGAAGTCCAATGATTGCCTTCCAATTATTTATGCTTTACACAAAGTCACATGAGCACTAATAGCCAAGTGGATATAGGACAGGAAAGAAGGGCAAGGACAGGATATAGGACAGGAAAGGTGGATATAGGACAGGAAAGGTGGACATAGGACAGGAAAGAAAGGCAAGGACTTTGGAGAAATGAAGAGGATTTGGGCCAGGGGTGGTGGCTCATGCCTGTAATCCCAGGGCTTTGGGAGGCCAAGGCAGGATGATTGCTTGAAGCTAGGAGTTTGAGACCAGCCTGGGCAACACAGAGAACCCATCTCTATTTTTTTAAATAGAGAAGTTATTTATAAAAAAAAAAATTAAAGAGGAGGATTTGCCAGCATTGGGAGCCTGGATGGTAAGGGGAGTGGGGTGGCTTGGGGGAAGCTATGGGATTCAGGGAAAGGGGGGATCAAAGATAACTTTGAGCATCTGTGCCCCTAATTCAAGACTACCAATAGCTTTCCCAGCCTAGATGACATCTTTCTTAAACTCTTTCATTCAATACACCTTTGAAATCTGATAGCAGTAGGTGTTTACATTTATTACTTAAAAGCAGGTCACTTTGGCTACCATGTCCAGGGTGTTACCCCTTCTCCCCTACCATGTGTTTTGTTGTTGTTTCTGTTGTTTTTTGAGACACAGTCTTGCTCTGTTGGCCAGGCTGGAGTGCGGTGGCACCATCTTGGCTCAGTGCAACCTCCATCTCCTGGGTTCAAGCCATTCTCCTGCCTCAGCCTCCTGAGTAGCTGGGATTACAGGTGCCCATCACCACGCCTGGCTAATTTTTATATTTTTAGTAGAGACAGGGTTTCACCATGTTGTCCAGCTGGTCTCAAACTCCTGACCTCAAGTGATCTGCCCGCCTCGGCCTCCCAAAGTGCTACAATTTACAGGCGTGAGCCACAGCACCCAGCCATGCCATGTGTTTTGTGGAGCAGGAAGATACTATTTTTCCCAGAGGGTTGTGGAAAATTAACAATGGTGCTGTGAGTGACTGGAAAATGGGTTGATCTGCATAGGATGGATGTGGCTGGAACTTCCGTGATGCGATTCCACAGTAACTACGGGGCATCTCAGTGATCCCAGAATGCTCACATAATCTGTGTGTTATCCACACACTTCACGTCCTCCAGCCTATCTGAGTCATGTCCATGAGCCAGGACAGATGGGAAACCACAAATCAAGGCTCGCTACTAGTGGTTAGCAACTCTGGTTTAGAAACACAAACTGGATGGGGAGGACAATGATGAAAAAGAGGTCCAATGGTTGCCTTCCAATTATCTGTGCTTTACACAAAGTCACATGAGCACTAATAGCCAAGAGAGGTATAATAGTCATGTGGAATTCAGCTGTGAGCCAAGAATGTGACCAGGAAACCTCACGCTTTATGAAAGCATCCTCTTCAGTTGTAGGGCATCACTGGTGTCTGCTGAGAAGTGCGTTGTAGTAGCATCAAGAGTCACTCCAAACCTTAGCTCCAACCACCTTCCTAAATGGTATAATGTCAGCCTCAGCTCTCAACTCAAAGGCCGCTCCCTCAGGAAAGATTTCTCGGCAACCCCAGATTAGTTATATACTCTCAGCACTCCTTTTACATCTCCCATGAAGCATTTTTAAAAAACGATTGATAATTATGTGTCTGCTGCTGTGATGATTTGATTAATATCTTTATTTGCTACCAGACTGAAAGCTCCTTGAGGTTAGGGGCGGCTTCTGCTTTTTCTCTCCCTGGCCACGTACAAAGCTTGGCTGCTCATGGGTGCTTAACAGGTGAGAACTGAAATAAAGCATGGTGAGTCAGAGCAGGGCCAGTGGGTCCCAGAAGGTGCCCACTGGGTGACAACCCATCTCAGCACTGAACTCCCCTCCAGCTTGTTACAAATGAACGTGCAAAGAGTCAGCACTGAATATCCAAAGGGCAGTTTACTTCTCACAGATAATTACATGTGAATGCTGGTGACTAATTATGGAATAGTCACAGCAAAGAATAACCACGTCTAGAAGGAAGAGGAAGGAGGTGCGTGTGGTGGCTCACACCTATAATCCCAGCACTTTGGGAGGCCAGGGTGGAAGGACTGCTTGAGCCCGGGAGTTCCAAGAAAGAAATAGGAAAGAAAGAAGTATAAAGTAACTATATCATTTACATGGAGCATCTGACTTAAATAAATTAAAAAATTTAAACTCTGCCAAAAACACAAAATTACAGACAAGTTAAATAGTGCAGGCGCCTTTGCCAATATTTGCACGGGGATTTGACCTAGGAGAGGTTACGTGACAGGTCTCACCCTTGGCGGGGTCAGGCAGGACTCTCACTTCTCACCTGATTGGTTCTTTCCTACAGCGTAGCCCAGAAATACAAGTCAATGACTTAACTGCTGTCCCACTGGAAATTCAAATAAAAACAAATGTGATTTTCTTAGAACTGCAGGAAAAACTGGCCACAGTGGACTTGATGATAGGTGGTATATTGGGCTCCACAGGGCACCTTCCTAAGAAATGTTCAAAGGCAACTTTGTACTCCATTTTCTTCTTCTTCTTCTTCTTTTTTTTTTTTTGAGATGGAGTCTCGCTTTGTCACACAGGCTGGAGTGCAGGGGTGCAATCTCACCTCACTGCAAGCTCCGCCTTCCGGGTTCACGCCATTCTCCTGCCTCAGCCTCCCGAGTAGCTGGGACTACAGGCGCCCGCCACCACGCCTGGCTAATTTTTTGTATTTTTAGTAGAGATGAGGTTTCACCGTGTTAGCCAGGATGGTCTCAATCTCCTGACCTCGTGATCCTCCCGCCTTGGCCTCCCAAAGTGCTGGGATTATAGGCGTGAGCCACCGCACCCGGCCCTTTTTGTTTGTTTGTTTATAGATGGAGTCTTGCTCTGTTGCCCAGGCTGGAGTGCAGTGGTGTGATCTTGGCTCACTGCAACCTCCGCCTCCCAGGTTCAAACGATTCTCCTGCCTCAGCCTCCTAAGTAGCTGGGATTACAGGTGCAGGCCACCACACCCTGCTAAGTTTTGTATTTTTGGTAGAGACAGGGTTTCGCCATGTTGGCCAGGCTAGTCTCAAGCTCCTGACCTCAAGTGATCCGCCCACCTCGGCCTCCCAAAGTGCTGGGATTATAGGCGTGAACCACCGTGGCAGGCCTCCATTTTCTTCTTTTGCCTTGACTTTAAAATTTAACTGCTATGTAAGATACAGCTCCACTGTGCTTCCTGACCATCATAAGGTGGTAATTATGGACTAGTCAATATTTAGGCTGATCTAGACAGTGCTTTGGGTTAAGGAGAGGTTTTGGATCATCCCTCTTAACAGGGGAAAATAAATATCTCAGCATCAGATGCAACCTGGAGGATGACAATCGGGCAATCTGGTGGGCTTAACTCTTGATCTACAGGGGACTTGAGGAGCTCCTTGCTCTCATCTGCCTCCTGTGGGTGGAGGTTATACAGGTTTGATCAAAACTGAGTAAATCATTTGAGAATTGAGATTGTCTGCAAAGCTTAACGATTAGGATTGATAATTGAGACCATCTGTGTCAACATAACTTAACTCTTTCTTCCAGGATCTTCTTGCCCAGAAAATTAAGGCTGTAAACCAATAAATAACTTCACTGTTTGCTGCAGGAAATGTCTACACAATAATTTGTCCTGGCAAACAATTTTGTTCACCTGGGAAAACAGCTCACTTATCAAACAAGGGTTTACTTGTCAAGAGCCACTTCAATATCCTAGTCTTGCTGTATCCACCAATCCCAAGCTATTGTGGCATAGACGTCACCGAAATCAAATTAGTTCTCCACCTTGAAAAATGCAGCTTGAAGGACTTGGACCTAGATCCCGGAATCCTATAAATCTGCCTCTTAATCTCCCGTGGCTTAGGCATGAATAAGACTGTGTCCTGGTGATGTTCTTCCTTATTTCAGTAAATCTCATGAACTCTGCTTTATCAGCAGGTTCTTCTGATGGACTTTTTTTGTAGAGTCAACAGTTGACACAATATATCAGTTTTGGTCTCTTGGAAACAGGAAACATACAAATAAATGTTAATAGATACTTCCATCCCATAAAGGTTAGTTAATTGTTAAACATAGTCACTTGTCCTCAGTAATAAAATCTCCTCCATCTTCCTCCTCTGGGGACAAGACCTGGTGTTGGAACACCTGCCTATGACAGATTTCAAGTGCATATTTTACTTCCATTTTTCTACCTTTTTAAACATAATTCTGTATTTTCAAAATTTTCTATACTGAGGATGCCTTAATTCGAGGGCGAATGAAAGGAAACAAAGCAAAAAGCCACAAGAGGGGAATTGATTCCCAAGTGTAAATTAGAAGCGACCACCAAGTCTTCATTAAATACACACACACAGAGTACATAAAACACCCATTTAAAATCTTATCTCATTAAGCTCGCAAGGTAATTTAGTCCCATTAACATCAACATGAACACAGAAGAGTTAGACAGTTGTAATCGTGCTTTCTCGTTATCATAAGAAGCCTTTGGGGATGTTTGATAAAATATTCCAGAAAATAATATTTCATCATTCTAAGGTGAGGCCCAGGAAGCTGTTTTTGTTTTTGTTTTTATTTTGGAGCCCTTCAGTGATTCATACAAACAAGCCAAGGAGAGAACACATGGACGACAGCACTGATTCACTGGAAAGGAAAGTCCAGCGTCCACCATAAAACCCTGCAGCTGGAAAAGGACAAACTGAGCAGCTCTCAGATAAAGACAGCCTCATCCGTCTTGCGCAGCACGGCCCGTCTCCGTGCCCAAGTCCCGTGCCTGCATGAAAGCACTAAATCACAGACCCCGCAACCTGTTATAAGCCCTGGTAACAATCAGCGGCCGGGCTCAGGCAAGCTCCCTTAGCCGCCGCTGGCTGAGAGAGCAGACTTCCCTCAGCAGCTCCACGGAGCACCGCAGCTCCCAGGCTAAGGCAGCAAGCTGACGATTTGAGATCCCAATCAAGGCTTCCTTTTACCTTAAAGAAACTTCCTCGCTTGTCCAGACCGCGGGCGCCCATGGTCCAAGCTGACATTTCCCCCAGCGGGGCTCCACTGCACGCCGGGGACTCCTGAAGGTAGAGACATTTTTAATGGTTAGTCCAGCCTGTAGGAAATTCCTTTCTAAGCCACAGAACACTCACAACAACAGTCCTGCCAAGATCTTTTTCCGTCAACAACACAGTGCCATTTATTTCTCACCAAGCCCTTACATCTCCCTTCAGCCCAATTTCCTGTCCCCACCAGCACAGTTCCTAGACGGCCCCACCTCGCCAGCCCACCTCCCACCGCTGCCGCTGACGTAGAAGGTCCTTGGGACTCCAGGAAGCATAATGATTACTTTGTGCTTGACCTCGCGCTGAAATGTGAATGGAACCAATATTAGATGTGCCCATCATGTGCTCTGAAAGCTTATAGATTGACTGTGGCTGATCACAGAGGGACAGCTGAAGAAGGAGGTTCTGTACATCCCAGGAAATCCTGCTGGAAGGGGGTGAGGTCATCCTTAGTTCTGCAGGCCTCTCCCCCAGGCAAGGTCAACAGAAGGGCACTGGGAAGTAATCGCTCTAGTTTTCCCTTAGAAATCAGAAATATTTGGATAAAATCCTGTCACTGTTTACAGGGATCAGTTCACGGAGGAGGACAACATGTAAACAGCTTCACAATCATCCAAAAAAGGGGAGTTGAACGTAGAGGAAAACTTAGAGGCAGGGTAACAACACAGTTCTGAATTCCAACTGCGGCTTTTGGGGCTTGGAATTTCCCCTGCTAGGGCATCAGATCCCAATAATTCTCCCCTTTGGGCCACAAAGCCTTCAACATTCAGTTCTAAGTTAAACATATATGCACCTCTGCCAGCTGACCTGGCTCAGGCCTTTGTGCATTAAAGGGAGCACCCCCAGACCCTTCCTTACCCAGTGACCATCCCAGGATCTAGTATAAAACCACCCTGTCCTTCCTCATTCATCCCTTCTCGCCATGACATGCACAGGATGTAGCTCATGCCAACCGTGACGGACACAGAGGAGGGCCAGTGAAGGAAATAGTGAGACTGTCTCTTGCACCATCAAGGAATATTCAAAGTGGTTCAGCTGCAGGGCTGGGTAGGCACCGAAGCTAAGGCAGCTGCTGCTGCAGGTTCACTGAGGCTGTTTCATTATTAGCTGAGTGGCAGAGAGCCAGCGACACAAACAGGACATTGAGGGCGACGGTTAGGGATGTTTCAACAAGTGGAAAAGCATGAATTTATAGCTGAGAAGTGCATATGAGTGAGTGAGCAAGGATCTTTGCAGAGAGGTTGGTTTTTCGGCCCCATGATTTGCCCCCTGCTTGCACTCACAGTGAGTGGTGATGACCTCTGCACGGAATCCCATCTAGAAAACAAGAATGACACAGAGCATCCCACCCCTCCTTCCAGAAGCATCGTCTCTTTGTGTCATTGCTCCGTGCTGTGGCCACTTTAAAGATTCGACGGTGTCTTCCCTGCGTTTCTTTCCACTTGTGATCCTGCTGGGATGAAGGCCAACGTTCCAGAAACCTCCTGAGAAGGCAGTGTGTGATTTGCTGACTCTAGAAGTTCAGGTTCGGGGTTCATCACTCATTAGCAAAGGCCACAGGTTGGAGCGACTCCAGAAAGAAATCACAGTGCCGTGCTCAGAACTAGGGGCGGAATGGAGCCACCCTGTCACCTTGGGGGGCAAACCATGACCTGTTTAGACCCAGAAGCACACACATAAAAAAGCATACCCTGCTTTAAACCAGGCCTAATGTCTGGAATTCTTTTTATGTCAGACTCTTTTTCGGCAGGGGATTTGATGTCACCTGGCAGTTCAGGAATTGCGAAAAGACAGCCAAGACTTCATTCCTCATCCAGACTTAAGTTTCTTTGTTCTGTTCTGAAGTTTTCCATATACAAACTCTTTCTGATGAGCCACGGCAGGCAGGGAATTTTGCCTATAGCATTGGAGCAGTTTAGGTTCCAGAAGTGTACTAGTTTATTTTAATTAGCTGCCTGAAAACTGCATGTGCACACTTTCACCTCCAGCAGTCCTCAGTTCACCATCCAGTTTGGATTCTGCTCAGGGCAGGCAGATCCATCACATTTCAAAAGATGCAGGTGGCATCTCTCCTTCATAAGCTGCTCCAAGAGGGAAATGAGAGCAGGTGACAGGAACACACTGCCAGGTGCAGCAGCACCTACCTCCCACAGGATTAAATGCTGGGGGCCATCCAATAGTTCGAGCAGACAGTACACAGCTCATATTATTTTTAAAAATAAAGTTCTTGATCAGAAAAATAAAGTTCTTGGTCAGTGGCTCATGACCAGCATTTTGGGAAGCCAAGGTGGGAGAATCACTTGAACCCAGGAGTTTGAGACTAGTCTGGGCAACATAGCGAGACCTTGTCTCTACAAAAAATTAAAGAAAAAAAAAATTAGATGGGCGTGGTGGCATGCTCCTGTAGCCCCAGCTACTCAGGGGGGAGGATCACTTGAGCCCAGGAGGTTGAGGCTACAGTGAGCCATGATCACACCACTGCACTTCAGCCTAGGCGACAGAGTAACACTCTGTCTCAAAAAAAAAAAAAAAAGAAAAGAAAAGTTCTTAAGGGCCCCAAAGAAGTTCTGGTTTAAAATCTTTCCGTAGTAGCTATAGTTAGCTATAGTTTTCTTCCCCAAACCATAACCTTAGACACCTTGACTCAATATTGCCAGCAATCTAATACAATTTAAAACAATAACTTCTTTTCACCTGCGGTTCCCCATGCCTCCCCACAGATGTCACCCCAGCAGCTTCTTCCTAAAACCACCCCAGTAACAGGCTGGACTAAGAAACAAAAAGGGTACCGTAGTTTGAGAGGCTGTGAAATTCCTCCAGACTTGTACCGGTTGGAAGCGTGTTCTTTTCCTGGCTTCCCTGAAGGGTAAAGTGGATTCTTGAGAAAATGAGTCCAACACGTCTGGTAGATCTTTCCAGATACTAGCTAAAAGCTAGCAAAAAAAAAAAAAAAAAAAAAAGAGAAGAAGGAGGCAGCCCTCATAGGACTAAGGACACTGCAAACATTTGGGAGCTGCCAAGCCTTTTCAACAACACCACTGAAAGAATGTAAACGGAGCTGGTCGCTTTGGTCGGCACTAATGGACAAAGGCAGGAAGTGACTATTCCTCATTCTCCCAGAGACACCAGCCTCTGTCACTTTATAGTAAACTTAGTGGTGGCTTTCCGTGTGGCCCCAAGAGCGACCGCTGTGGTAAAGCAAAGTCTGTCCTTAAAAAACAGAAAGGATTCCTGCGTCCCTTGGCTGGGTTCCAGGCTGCGCTGCCTGCTTGCTATGTGAGACCGCTGGAGGCTGGTTCTCCAACCCATTCTACCGACAGCCACTGAGGCCAGGAGCTGAGGCCGCCACCTGGACCCTGGCTGTGGGCTGGCCGACTGGGGTTGAAACACAGAGTCCCCGATTTCCAGTTCACTGATCAATGGAACTGGGTTGAGTCACGGGCACTTTTCCAGTTTTTGCTGTGCTGGGCCACAGGCCAGATCTTGGCAAGATAGAGAGCTTGAGAAGCATTAAGGACAGGACTGTTCCCTTCTCTTCCCTCCCCGCTCGCCCCTTCCCCGCCCACCTCTACTCTCCCTTCTCCACCCTTCCCATCCCATCTCCTCTGCTCCTCTTTTCTTCTCTTAATTTCTTTAGTCCAAAGTAACGTTCCTATTTTGAGTCAAGGATTTTATTTTATTAATTGACCAGTAAAAATTGTATATATTTATGGTATACAACATGACATCTTGAAATACATACGTATACATATTGCAGAATGGCTAAGTGAAGCTAATTAACATATGTATTACCTCATATGCTTTTTACTTGTCCTGAGTGCACTTGCGCACTTAAAATCTCCTCTCTTTGAAAATTTTCTTTTCTTTTCTTTTTACTTTTTTTTTGGGAGGGGTGGGGGACAGGGTCTTACTTTGCTGCCCAGGCTGCAGTGCAGTGGCATGATCTCAGCTCACTGCAGCTTCCACCTCCAGGGTTCAAGGGATTCTCCTGCCTCAGCCTCCCAAGTAGCCAGGATTACAGGCGTGCACCATCATGCCTAGCTACTTTTTGTATTTTTTGGTAGATATGGGGTTTTACCATGTCGGCCAGGCTGGTCTTGAACTCCTGACCTCAAGTGATCTGCCTGCCTCGGCCTCCCAAAGTGCTGGGATTATAGGCATGAGCCACTGCGCCCGGCCGCAATTTTCAAATATGCAATACATTGGTTTTGACTACAGTCACCGTGTTGCACAATACAGCTCTTGGACTTATTCCTCCTTCTGAACTGAAAGTTTGTATCCTTTGACCAACATCAGCCCAATCTCTTCTCCCCTTGCCCCACCCCAGCTTTCTATTTTATCCTATTTTATTTACTTTAGGTTACAAGTGCAAACCCACAAGAGAAGCAGCAAAAGCAATTATATTGGATTCCACTACTCACAGGTCTGACTTAAAAGACACTTAGTGTACTCAAGTCCTGGATTCTCGAATCCGCACTGCCTGAGGTTGGCTATAGAAGCTTTCTAATCACAGCCTTCAGTTTCTCTTTCTAGCTGTTGAATGAGGCGAGGCAGCACTGACTTCAGTCTCAGTAAACAAGACCTCGTTACTGTAATTATTTTACAGTCAAATTGACCAAAATAGGAAAAAGTGACTCACCCTAGGGGACCTGTCAGGTCAAGTCCGAATCTAAGAAATGTATCTCACTTTTTTGCCTGGTCCCTTAATGAGCTCCCAGGGAGACAGGTCATCTCTCCTTTTAATGCTTTTTGTTTTTTTCTAAGAGAGGTAGGAGGAAGTGGAGGTGGCTGTGTGTCTGGGTCCAGGGAAGTTCTCTGAATATTTCCATAATTATCTTTGTATTACCCAATATTTTACACGTTGGACAGAAAAATGTTATTCCAGGATCGGACTTGACAATTCGAACTATGTGAATTAAAAGAAATTTTTCAAGTGTCTTGGATCACTGCTTGACACAGGTTTTCCCTTGCCCAACAGTCATTTTTTAAAAAAATGTTAAGTTTGAAGGTCATGAAAACTTTTCATTGAAAAGAGAAGCTAATTTATGAGAAAGAAAGAAGTCATATGCAAAGAACTGTATTCCCAGCCCCCTTACTCAGCAACAGTGTTTTAATTTTAATTTTAATTATTGTTTTTGAGACAGGTCTCACTCTGTTGCCCAGGCTGGAGTGCATTGCTGCAGTCACGGCTCACTGCACCTAGACCTCCTGGGCTAAAGTGATTCTCCCGCCTCAGTCTCCTGAAAGCTGAGACTACCAGTGTGTGCCACCACATTCAACTCATCTTTTTATTTTTATTCTGTAGAGACCAGGTCTCCCTCCCTATGTTGCCCAGGCTGGTCTCAAACTCCTGGCCTCAAGCAATCCTTCCACCTTGGCTTCCCAAAGTGCTGGGATTACAGGCGTAAACCACTACGCCTGGTACTAATCCTATTTAAAAACTATTGTTGGCTGGGTGCTGTGGCTCATGCCTGTATCCTGATAATCCCAAGCACTTTAGGAGGCCAAGGCAGAAGGATTGCTTGAGGCCAGGAGTTTGAGACCAGCCTGGACAATATAGTGAGACCCTATCTTTAACATAAAAAAAATGAAAAAGTATTTAAAAAATGGAATTAGGAACAATATCCAGTGCCTCAATTTTGCTGAGAGTAACTTTTTTTTTTTTTTTTTTTTTTTTTTTTTTTAACAAGGTGCTGTGGAGTGGGGTGGGTAAAACTGATTTTTGCCACTTACAGGACTGGCCTGTAAATGGGGCTAATTCCATTGGAAGTCCATCCCTTCTTTCCTTGGAAAACTGGTTCACAAACTCATAGAAACTCTCACCATGTCCACACCACAGAAGCCCTGCTGGTGCCCATGTAGCTACTGGCCATGTGGCCACCCGAGGGCAACAGGCGGCTCCTCTGCTGGTTAGAAAGTCCTCCTTTTCTGGCTGGACATGGTGGCTCATGCCTGTAATCCCAGCACTTTGGGAGGCTGAGGTGGGAGGATCACTTGAGGTCAGGAGTTCAAGATCAGCCCAGGCAACATAGGGAGACCCTGTCTCTACAAATAATAATAAAAACATGAGCCAGGCATGGTGATGCGTGCCTAGGGTCCCAGCTACTTGGGAAGCTGAGGCAGGAGGACTGCCTGAGCCCAGGAGGTCAAAGGTGCTGAGAGCCATTATCGCTCCACTGCACTCCAGCCTGGGTAATAGAGTGAGACCAGGGGAAAAAAAAAAAAAGTCCTCCCTTTATAGAGTAGGAAACTTCTCTCATCTCCTAGCCAATGCCCTCGTTTTCCCCCTTGGGCCATTTAAGAATTAGCCTCCTGCAGCATCCTTCTTCCCCACCCCTGCAGGCATCCCTTATTCCTCTCTTGACTGATGACTTCTCCTGCACCCATGGCCCAGGCCTCAGGGCTGATGGACTTTACTCACTTGGAGCATGGAAAGAGGGGTAGCTATCCCTGGGCTACCCGCAAGGTCACTGAAAAGTCTACATACAGTTGACCCTTGAACAATGGATGGGGTAAGGGTTCTGAGCCCCCGAGCTGTCAAAAATCTGAGTACAACTTTTAACTCCCCAAAACTTAACTACAAAGAGCCTACGATTGATCAGAAGGCTTACTGATAACACAAACAGCCAATTAACACATATGTTATGCATTCATAAGATATTTAGGATTTTCTTAATTTTTTCAATATTTCTAGGCTACACAACTTGTGTGTTTTTTTCAGATTGGTGCAAATCTCCCCCAGAAGTGTTTATTGAAAAAATCTGTGTATACATGGACTAGTGCAGTTTGAAAACCTATGTTGTTCAAGGGTCAACAATATTTCCAAACCTCCTCACTCGAAAAGCTCCACGTGATCAGTGGTCACACAACAAACGCGTGCAGTAACTTCATACGATACAATGCAGAAGTGTCATAAGCCAACTCAGCTCTTAATCCACAGAATCCCATGGACAAAGAAGCCACACACTCTGGGACTTCCTCAGGGTCTACTCATCAACCTGTTAGCACTTGAGTTTAGAGCTTTCTTTTCCAAGGTTCTCTGTCTATGATGGTAAAAGAGTCTATGTAGGTGATTATTTTTCATTAGAGGTTGTAATCTGGCAGCTTTTGGATTGAGTCCACACTGCAGACACAATATATTAAGTAATGCATTTATTTATTTATTTATTTATTTATTTATTTATTTTGAGACAGAGTCTTGCTCTGTTGCCCAGACTGGAGTGCAGTGGCGCCATCTTGGCTCACTGCAACTTCTACCTCCCGGGTTCAAGTGATTCTTGTGCCTCAGCCTCCCAGGTAGCTGGGACTACAGGTGTGCACCACCATGCCCAGCTAATTTTTGTATTTATAGAAGAGACAGGGTTTCACCGTGTTGGCTGGACTGCTCTTGAACTCCTGGCCTCAAGTGATCTGCCAGCCTTGGCCTCCCAGTGCTGGGATAACAGGTGTGAACCGTTGTGCCCTGCCTGCATTTAAAATGTTTCTGAATTAACTGTCTCCAGATCCCAAGACAGTGATTCATGCCCAGGTAGTTTCTCAGTGGTGACTTCAGGTAACACTTGTAGGGTATGGGATTGTGACAAAGGGAAGGGAGGGCAACCAATACAAGGTGCATAACCAAGCAAGGAACCACTGTGAGCAGTGGACTCTAGTCCCTCAGGGGAGCCCTGGGAGTCAGTGACAGCCATGCATCCGAACTGTCTCAAGTGAGGCAAGTGGAAAGCTGGGGTATTTGTCCACCAACTCTCCTGAGTCATTGACTGAGAGCTGCTTCCAGAGGGTCTTAGTTCACCAGAACTTCCAGCAAGTCCCTGCATGGCTAGAATGGGCTCTAGCAGCCAAAGAGAGCCCTCATATAAAGGTGGCAGCTGGCAATCAGGGCAGCGTGCATGGGGATGCTATATCCAGGAATATGCGAAGGACTGGGTGCAGTTGGCCACTTTACAAAATCAGAACACTGCACATCAAATGTAGATGTCAGGCTTCTCTGGCCACCCTGAGTTATCCTTCCAGCATGGCCCCAGATGGCTCACTCTGAGGATTCTGTTAGGCAGAATGCAGGTCCTTCCAGTTGATCAGGGCCCGTGGACCTGCTCTCCTCACTCAGATGCCCTGTGTGAGTGAAAGGGACTCACCCCTGTGCCCGATCTTTAGCAGGTGTGATTCTGCCCGGCCCTACCCTCAGCTGATTGGACTGGGGATGGACAATGGCCCAGACTAGAGTTAAGAGTCACAGAGTAAGTGCTTATGCCTGAAAGCTGGATTTGAAACTGAAGGAAACTAAAATATTTCACCCCAAAATATACTTCTTTGACATCTTTCAAGATGGCTATTCAGAAGGGCTGGAAATCTAAGAATAGCTAAAAAGCTGTCTTTTCTGGGGATGCAGCCAGGTTTCCTCTGAGGTCCTCCCCTGTCCAGATGTAGGAAAGATGAACTGAGAGGCTGGCACCATCAAAGGTGGGAAAGAACCATTTCCCATCTCTTCTTTCTGAGAGCTGCTACCTGGGAGGTTTCCTCTGCCTGATGAGACCACCTTTGCTAGCCAGGCCTCCTCTTCTGCCCCTCCCATCACCTATTTTGCCACCATCCAAAACCCATTCTTTCTGTAACCTCGAGATGGCATACAAGCTTCTGAGCCCCATAGCGGGGTGGGGGTGACCACTCTGTAGCTCTCCCTTGGGCATGTTAATAAATGTTTGTGCCATTTCTCCTCTTAACCTGCCTTTTGTCGGTCAATCTTTCATCCAGCCTTCAGAGAGTGAAGGGGAAATTTCTCCTTGGCTCTTACAAACTCATATGACAGCTCAATTTATGGGGAACAGATACCTTGAGTGAACAGATATGAGAGACCATTGGACCACAGGATGTGTGTGGCAGTGGTGAAGGTTAAATGTGCAATGAAGAGTCTTGAGCCTTTTGGATAGACTTATATTCCCTTCCATCAAACGCATTTTGACCAGGACAGCATCCGAAGGATGAAGGACACCATGAGTTCTCAGAGGCAGGTAGAACTTTGAGATGTTTACTATCATCCAATCAGATGTTTACTTCAAAGATCTTGGAATCAACTAAAGCCCACACTGATAAAGAAGAAGCCCACCAAACCAAAACAGTACTTGCAGCTGTCACCTCTGACGGGGTTTCTTAGATGAATACAGTAGAGGGAGACCTGTGGACCATCTGAGGGAAGATGCTTCAACTTAGGGATGAGGAAGATGGACAAGAGCCATACTTTGATCTCTCCTGTCACCCTGCAAAGGTGAGTGGAGGCTTTGCTATGTTTCCCCCTCTCTCTCTTTTTAAGTTTCTGACTTGAATGAAATGCAATTAATTCTGTTTTTCTGATTGTGGGGCAGTTACGGACTGTTGTAAAAATGTTTTTACGTTGTTATTTATATCTGGTCTTTGTGACCTCAAAGGATATTTTAACTTCATGTTTAATAAACACTGATATTTAAATTGGAATTATACCAATATTGATAATTTTCATGGAGAACGTATTTTCCCAAGTAAACCATCTTAACTCATTGGCCCATTCTCTTAAACAGTACAGTTAAATTGCTTAAAACTTTTCTGAGTTCTATTTTAATTTTGTATCTTTCTTCTTTTCTAATATAAGAACTTAAAGCTGTTAAGGATTCTATGTTTTGTTTTAAAAACTTTATAGTTTTAGCTTTTTTTAATTTTTTTGAGATGGAGTTTCACTCTTGTTGCCCAGGCTGGAGTGCAGTGGCACAGTCTCAGCTCACCGTAACCTCCATCTCCCGAGTTCAAATGATTCTCCTACCTCAGCCTCCCGAGTAGCTGGGATTACAGGTGCCCACCACCACACCTGGCTAATTTTGTATTTTTAGTAGAGATGGGGTTTGCCATGTTGGTCAGGCTGGTCTTGAACTCCTGACCTCAGGTGATCTGCCTGCCTTGGCCTCCCAAAGTGCTGGGATTACAGGTGTGAGCCACCGCACCCAATCAGTTTTAGCTTTTATGCATAGATCTATGATCCATCTCAAATTAATTTTTGTGTGTGGTATGAAGGTTGAGAGTCTGTTTTTTCATATAGCTATTCAGTTAATTTTAATTTTATAGAAAATAGTTTTAGGAATGAATACTTCCCTTGTAAACTTTGTAAAAGAGAAGTGATAGATCCAAAATATTTTTGTCTTCATGAAACTTTACCGTTGAAGGTTCCTGTCCTGTGAGGTGTTGGCTGTTTTCATTATTTCTATGAAGTTCCAAATTTTCTGGGTTACATTTGGAATGTCCGAATTTTGTAAGATTGATGCTTCCGTCACTTTTTAGTACATAACAAGTGTGACTGTCCACAGTTAGGGACAGCTGTCATCAGGTTTTCTTCTATCAGTATCATTTTTCTCAGACCAAGTTTTTTTCACTTTCCAAAATTACAAACAAGATATAATTCATCAATTCATGTTTGGATCTATCACAAATTCTGTTGAGTGCATCTTCACCCATTTCATTATGAAATGGCTACAATACTAGTGATTTTGTAATTCTTAGACAGTCAGTAAGGAAAGTAGAAGCAATTCCACAGAAACTCTAGGAATATTCTTTGGCCCAGCAATGGAGTACTGAAATTCTAAACATAATACTGTTTATTCTATCAATGTTTTTTGTTTTGTTTACTAACAGCCTATGTCATCAGTGGAGTAAAGAACATAAACAAAGTCCACATGGTTACATGAAAATGTCCTGGGTCTATTGGCCAGTGTGGTGGTGCATACCTGTAACTCCAGCTGCTACTTGGGAGGCTGAAGAGGGAGGATCTCTTGAGCCCAGGAGATTGAGGCTGCGGTGAGCTCAGACTGCACCACTGCACTCCAGCCTGGGTGACCCTGTGAGGGGCTCTGTCTCTATTTAAAAATAAATCAATAAAATACAATGTTCTGGGTCGAAATGTTATGACAACCAGTGCTATGAAGGAAAAAGAGAGGAACATCATCCCTATATAATAAATTAGCCTCTAGGATACATCTTGCCTGGAATCTTACGTACTCATTTGCTTCTTTTCCTTCATTTTGACCATGAATATGCTGATGTCTTTCCAAACTTTCCCCTTCACCATTAAGGTGTTGACCCTTCCCTTTATTTAGTGATGTGCAGGAAAATGTTTAACAACTGGCTTTCTGGGAAATAAAAGCCGTGAGTTTTAGCATTTGGCTATTTTGTGGTGTAAATACTCCCATCATGGCTGGTTTCAAGCTACCAGTGTGACATCAACAGACTTGGAAAATGCATGAAAATCTAACAAACAGCTCTAGTGAGCAGGGAGAACCAATTCCAGGTCACCACTATATTTAATTCACCAATTCTAAACCACAAGGTCTCCGAAGAGGTGGCTTTTATTTGATTCTTCATACACTTAAGTAATAAAAGATAGCAAAAGTAAGAAACTAGATCTCCAGACTGAAACCAGTGCTTTATCCATGAAACCACATTATTTGTCACTAGTAGGACATAAAATATTTCTGGCTCTTATCTTAACCAAGTGAAATGCTGCCATCGGGAATAGTTAAAGGAAGCCATATGTTCGGTCTGTTATTTTAGACTTAGTGGGTTCCATTTCTATGGAGGTTGAAGAGGAGAAGAAGAAAAGATCTTCCTTTATGGAACCAGACATTAGAGATCTCATCTGCTTCTTCACAGTAGCGTCTTTAATACCTTACGTGCTGCCTGGTACTATGTGCTCAGTAAATGTTTGCTGAATGAGTAAGCGCATAGGATTTTACAAAGAAGTCATCCAGGCTGAAAAGGGTTTTTAAAGAATGACTTTTTCAGCTAGGTGCAGCAGCTAACATCTATAATCTCAGCATTTTGGGAGACCAAGGCAGGAGGATCGCTTGAGCCCAGCAACACAGCAAAACCTCATCTCTACAAAAAATTAGCCAGGCATGGTGGCATATATCTGTGGTCCCAGCCACTCAGGAGGATGAGGTGGAAGAATCGCTTGAGCCTGGAAGGTCAAGGCTGCATTAGTCATGCAACTGCACTCTTGCTTAGGTAACAGAGTGAGACACTGTCTCAAAAAAAAAAAAAAAAAAAAAAAAAACCAAGAATGACTTCCTCTAAAGCATAAGATGATAGGAAAAACCACGCTTATCTTTAAGAATCACTAGATCAGATAAAATGCCAACAACACACATACCATGCTGTAAACTCACAAAACATGCTGAAAAAACTTTTTTTTTTTTTTTTTTTTGAGACAGAGTCTCACTCTGTTGCCCAGGCTGGAGTGCAGTGGTACGATCTCAGCTCACTGCAATCTCCGCCTTCCCGGTTCAAGCAATTCTCTTGCTGCCTCAGTCACCTGAGTAGCTGAGATCACAGGTATGCACCACCATGACAAGCTGATTTTTGTAATTTTATTAGAGACAGAGTTTTGCCATGTTGGCCAGGCTGGTCTCGAACTCCTGGCCTCAAGTGATCTGACCGCCTCGGCCTTCCAAAGTGCTGGCATGGCATGAGCCACTGCACCTGGCCTGGAAAAAAATATATATTTTTTCATATCACTTTGAAATACCAAAGAAATAAAAGAGTCTAGGGAGTCCATGTGTTCTCTCTGTTGTTGGATTTTTCTTACAGAGTTCTATGATCTGAAGATCTTTCCTCTCTCTATAGCATACAAACTTACTTTGTTCCCTACAAGTCCCTAGCCAGTCATGTTTCTCAACCCTTTCATTTTTACACGAACTGGAATTCTAGAGAAGTCTCTGGGTGTTTGTCCAAGACAACACAACAGCATTGAAGATCACACAAGGAAAAAAGTCCACAGGAACAAGTGCAAAACTCCCAGTGAAATATATCTACCACTGAAGCAAATTGACCACAGTGCATGTTTGTGCATGTCCTTGCATCCACGTGCTATAGGATTAGAGCCTCAAAATTCCCATGCTTTCTCTTAGGAAGTGGGTTGGAGAACAGATGGCCTCCTCTGAAGAATGTTTTCCTTGTAAGCCCACAGATTCCCTGTGGACAGTCAACGGAAGCACAGTGGCTAATGTCAAAATAACAACATACCATGACACCTTCTATACATAGTAAATGTGCTAATAATATGTATTAATATTTAATACCATCACACAACCAGACTCCAGAAATTAGCAAGGGAAAAGCATAAAGAAAGAAACAGTTCTCCAAAATAACTTAGTATTTTGTGTGTCTGTGAAAGAGTCATGAAAATCCACATAATGCTTTCAGAGATATCTGTCGCGATCACCAAAAGGTGGTTTTGGTGGCAGCAATTGTACCTCAGAAGTTCAGGCATCTTTAAAAGTCTGTCTTGGCTGACAAATGGCATTCAGGGTTTTTTTGTTAGGAGTGACAAGGACATAGGATATTTCACAAATAATAGTTTCCTATTATTCAGTTTTGCAGTATTTGCAACTACCAAAAAATTTCTGCTAGGTTCTGCAGGTTCTCTGAAGCTTAGGGTTTTCCTCTCAATGGTCTACCTCACCCCATCCTCTTGTTCAGACGTCTGACTCCTTCCCATGGCAGTGGTGTCAGACAGGGCAGGTGTGGTTAGCGTGGAGCCCAAGGTACAGGGGAGGAAGCAGGATTAGCGCTTATCCATTGAGACTATTTGAGGGTGGGTACAAACTCATGTCCGAGAGAGACTGCTTTGGGTCATAATGATAGCCAAAGAGTCAGATTATGGAGAACAGAGTAAAGCATGGAGGGTCATGCAGGCCCGTGGATGGATGGCCTGAGCGGACAGTAGAGACAGCGTCATTGCCCGTGTCTGGGTTTTCATGCCACCCATGAGGATGCAGGGTGGACACTGACATTTTCAGGGACTGAGGCAAGAGGACAGATGGAAGTTCACATATACTTTATGTCTCAATATTAAGAAATTACACATCAAGAGAACAAACTGTTAACTAAAATATGTTCTAGTCTCCTACCATGACACACGTGCCTTTATGAGGACTTGGGAAACGTGGTTTACATTTAAAATTCTCAGACTTGTCAGTGTTTTGTCCCTGAACATGGGGACATGGGGTGACCCTGAACCTGCCTCAAGGTTTGTTACCTCTCTTCTCCCTCCACTAGCTCTGGGGATACCCCATCCTTGATGTCCAAGCACTGTGCATCCTTCATTCCCTCCCACACTTTTCAGCCTACAGATGCTACTCCAGGAGCAGAGTCAGCCCGTGGGCCCAGGGGCTTGGGAGACAGCCTGCCAGGCAGTGGAAGCAGGCTTGGGCCATGCGTGCAGAGATTCCAGAGCTTTGGGCATTGGGAGCATGGGCGAGGCAGTGAGGGGATGTGGGCCCAAGACTGGCACAACTGGTTTGCTCCAAAAATTTCTCCTTCCACGAGGAGGGGTGAGGCTAGGATAGGAAAAAGTACACATCTCAAGTGTTAGGGGACTACTGGGTGGCAAGTAGGACCATCTTAGGGCTCACAACAGAACGGACACAGCTTCCGCTACTATTTTTCTTTTTTGAGACAGTCTTACTCTGTCGCCCAGACTAGAATGCACTGGGATAATCATGGCTCATGACAGCCTCAACCTCCCAGGCTTAAGTGATCCTCCCACCTCAGCCTCTCCAGTAGCGGGGACTACAGGTGTACACCACCACACTTGGATAATTTTTTGACTTTTTTGTAGAGACAGGGGTCTCTACAGTTGTCCAGTCTAGTCTTGAACTCCTCAAGTGATTCTCACACTTCAGCCTCCCAAAGTGCTGAGATTACAGGCATGAACGATTGTGCCCAGCCCCACCACTGCTTTTGGTCCTCTCCCACCCTCCATCCATTCCTGGTTTGCAGAAGCATAAGGTTCGGTCCTGTGTGGACCTAGTTACATCCCTGTGGTACTTGCAGAAAGCAGGTGGGCTAAGGTTCAACAGCCCTATTGCAATCTAATTTCTCTCTAGCTCTGAATTCCAGCGAAGAGGTCAGGCTCTCTCTTGAGAAGCATCCTGGCTCTTGTGCTCCTTCCTCTGCCTTATGATTCTTTCATGGGGCGAGTCTACAACACTCTAACCCTGCACTATGAACCCACTGTCTTAGACTCCTGAAATCTCGTTCTCAATTCTAAACCAGATGCCTTTCCCCTCCAAACATTCTTGTCTTGGGAGTCAAAACGTATCCAGTAAGCACTGAAAAATACCTCTGCCTTGTGTCTGAGATATGCACACTTTCTCTGGGGCTGGGGTAATGTTATGAACCCTCTGCAATCAGCATCCATTGACCTCGAGTTGCTGCAGATAATAGGAAAACAGATAACATGCCTGAGAATCACCCAGGAGCTGAGTTTCTTGGTAAAACAAGGTGTCCCTCTCTTTGGGTGGCTGTAATAGCATCTCCAGCAAGGGGGGATGGTTAGAAGTTAATGCTTTTATCTTCCTGAAGACCTTATCTTCTTACTCTTCTCCAGAAGGCTGTAAGTGCTTTTGGTGAAATCAGGAAAGCAAACTGGGCCAAAGTGGACTCTTTATAGTCCTCACTGGCCTAATCCAAATGGGTGGGTCTGGCTATAAAAGAAGGAATGCCCCAGTACACTTGGTATGTGTTTTTTTGTTTGTTTGTTTGTTTTGTTTGTTTGTTTTTTAGACGGCGTCTCTATTGTCCAGGCTGGAGTGCAGTGGTGCGATCTCAGCTCACTGCGACCTCTGCCCTTCTGGGTTCAAGCAATTCTCCTGCCTCAGCCTCCTGAGTAGCTGGAATTACAGGCACCCACCACCACACCCAATTAATTTTTAAATTTTTAGTGGAGACAGGGTTTCATCATGTTGGCCAGGCTGGTCTCTAACTCCTGGCCTCAAGTGATCTGCCTGCCTCAGCCTCCCAAAGTGCTGGGATTACAGGTGTGAGCCACTGCACCCGGCCAGTATGTGGTATTTTGATTTATAAAGGGCTTTCACTCACATATCCCCATTTTGCCTGTCATGCCGTCGTAGTCTGTGTGGCACCTCTCTCTACAACATGAGCCCTCCCTACATCTGGAAGCTTCCATTTTAACCACAGCTTTCTCCATAGACCCTATTTTCCAGTGAAGCCCTCTTCTCTTAGTTAGGAGTCTTTCCTTTTCTCTCCTCTTCCCTTTTTTAAATTGTAGTCTATCCTTTTATTATCTCATTGGGGTATACACATAGAGTAGACAGAAATGAAATCTTTCAGTCAAAGGCAAAAGATTTATACGACCTGAAGATCAACCAGAGGATAGATGTCAGATCTTTCAGTGGCAAAGCTGTGCATTATTTCTGGATTGCAACTACTTATTTTGTCTGGATCAAACAAAAAGAAAACAAAAAAGCTAAGGGTTTGTGGAGTCCTCTTCCTTCTTTCCTATACTCTGAAATATCAGTCTAGAAAAAAGTACGAGAAACAGTCATTTTTGGTTTCTTTCTCTGAAATTTAGCTTCCAGTGCAGACTTTCCACTTCACATTCCGTTCCCCTGAAGTCGTCGCTCCATCTTCTGTTAATGACAACCCCAGGCTCAAAGCCTCAGAGGGAGGGACCCCGGCTGTGCTCTCACTTTCCTCCTCACATCAGTCATTCTGCGGTTCTGCTGAGTCTTCTGGTTGAAACGTCGCTCATCTTCCTTCCCATCCTCTGCACTCACTCAGACCTTGGACTGCGGCAACCCTAATGGCTTCAGCAGCTCTTTAAATGTCTGTGCATCACCACTGTCTGCCTCTGCTTCATTCCATCCTACAGGCCTGCACCAAAGGACACATTCCGCTGGGAATGTGTTGGGTGATTTAAATGTCTGCATCACCACTGTCTGTGTCTGTTTCATTCCATCCTGCAGGCCTGCACCAGCATTCTGCTTCCCTGTTTGCAACCCATTTTTTATTTATTCAAAATTAAAAAAATTTTAATCTGTTGCTTAGGCTGGACTGCAGTGGCACAATCATAGCTCACTATAGCCTCAAACTCTTGGACTCAAGGGATCCTCCCGCCTCAGACTCCCTTGGGACTATAGGTGTGCAGTACCACATCCAGTTAACTCATTTTTTTTAGAATTTAAAAATTTAGGCTGGGCACAGTGGCTCATGCCTGTAATCCCAGAACTTTGGGAGGCCGAGGTGGGCATATCACAAGGTCAGGAGTTTGAGACAAGCCTAGCCAACATGGTGAAACCCCGTCTCTACTAAAAAAAAAAAAAAAATAAAAAAAAAATAAAACCCACCAAAAATTAGCCAGGCATGGTGGTGTGTGCCTGTAATCCCAGCTACTCAGGAGGCTGAGGCAGGAGAATTGCTTCAACCCGGGAGGCGGAGGTTGCAGTGAGCCAAGATCGCGCCACTGCACTCCAAACTGAGCAACAGAGCAAGACTCCGTTTAAAAAAAAAAAATTATCGACTGGGTGCGGTGGCTCACGCCTGTAATCCCAGCTCTTTGGGGGACTGAGGTGGGCGGATCACTTGAGGTCAGGAGTTGGAGACCAGACTGGACAACATAGCAAAACCCCAGCTCTACTAAAATACAAAAATTAGCTGAGTGTGGTGGTGCTCGCGTGTAATCCTAGCTCCTCAGGAGGCTGAGGCATGAGAATCGCTTGAACCCAGGAGGCGGGGGCTTCAGTGAGCCAAGATCATGCCACTGCACTCCAGTCTGGGTAATGGAGTGAGACCTTGTCTCAAAAAATAAAAAAATAAGAAAATAAAATAATTTAAAACATAAAAATTTATCTATATTCCCTCTTTAGGGCCCCTTCTGCTCTGCAACCAACCCAACTATTCAATCTCAGTTGTTAATTATATCTCTACTCAACTATGCCTCAACTCTCATTATGCTCCTCTGCTCATTGTAACCTGTCCTAGTCTCCATTCCCCTGGAAGCCAACTCTGAGAGAAGCATTGCTGTGCAAGTTGTTTCCTTGGGAGGTGGTCCTAGGAAACACTGTAGGGAAAGAGACAGGTACTGTGAGGGAGTCAGGGAAGGGAAGGCAGCCAAGGAAAGGTGCATTACTGACACCAGGAAGCATTATGAGATAATGACAGAGTGTGCTGTCTTGAGCACCCTTCTGGGTTAGCTCCACCTGTCACTGTCTTTCTTTGAGCCACAATCAATTGTTGTGCTTCATGGTATTAAGTTCCATAAAGTCATCACCAACTGTGAATTAGCGAACACTGAACCATTGTTCCTAGGGGAAATACCAGCTTAGGTTCCTGCTAGCCCCTGGTCACAGCATTTTCATTAACAGATCAATGCATAACCTTGCTTTATGTGTGTTTCTAGTTAAAACCACCTTATTTAATATGTATTGTTGATTCATTGGCACTGAACTCATAGTCAACAGCACTATAACTCATGCCTGAACACAGCTTATCTAACATTCACATTTTCTCCATCACAGCCTTCTTGCCCTTAAACAGCTTTGGCATTTACTTTACAGGCCTCTTAAAGCAGCAAAATAACCAACACATACACACATACACACACACACACACACCCCAAAATGTGAAAAAGGCAGCACTAAATAGACATCAAAAAGGACACTTGCTTACAATATGAGAGCCGAAAAGAAGGTAGGATCCTCAGCTGGGAATGTGCCAGGTGATTTAAATTTTTTGCTCCTCTGTGTACATACACAATGACCACAAAAGCACCACGATTATTGATTGGGAGTCACAAATAAATGTCAGCAAGAAGGCAAATTTGCAAATACAGAATTCACAAATAATGAGGATCAACTGCATTTTCAATTCTGTAAATTGTAGAAAACTGATAATAATGCAAATGAGTGTGGCCCACAGAGATGCAAATTCGGTTCTGTGGAGATGCACTTGATTAGTGCCCTGTGGATATTGACCAGTTTTGCATCCACTTGTAATTTCAGTGTTCTTAATTGCCTATATCAGGGGTCTGCAAAGAAGGTCTAGTAGGCCAAATGCACTTACCATGTGCTTTTGAGAATAAAGTTTCATTGAAACACCAGCGACCACTCCTTTATTAACATATAATCTATAGCTGTTTCAGACTAAAATGGCAGAACTGAGTAGTTGCAACAGAGACTACGTGGCCTGCAAACCCTAAAATATTATCTGGTCCTTTCCAGAAAAAGTGTGTTATACAGCTGGACATGGTGGTGCACACCTGTAATTCCAGCATATTGGCAGCCTGAAGCAGGAGGATCCCTTGACCCAGGAGTTCAAGAGCAGCCTTGGCAACATAGTGAGACCCCATCTCTACAAAAAACTTAAAAAAATGAGCCAAGAGTGGTGGCACATGCCTGTAGTCCCAGCTACTTGGGAGGCTGAGGCATGAGGATTACCTGAGCCCAAGAGATCAAGGCTGCAGTGAGCCGAGATTGTACCATTGCACGCCAGCCTGGGTGATAGAGCAAAACTCTGTCTCAAAAATAAATAAAAAATAATAATAAAAATAATAAAACATTAAAAAAGAGAAAGCTTGTTATATATTTGTGTGTAAGTGCTATTTGAGTCCACTTTTAAAACAGTTGTGACATTTTACCATTTCCCTCATTCACTAATGAGTTTAAAAAATTTTTGAACAGTTTTTAAAAAATTTAATTAATCAACTTATTAAATATATTTAGGGAGTATAAGTGCAGGCACCTTACATACATATTTTGTGTCATGGTGAAGTTTGGGCTTCTGGTATATCCATCACCTGAATAGTGAGCATCGTAATCAATGGGTAATTTTTCAACCCTCACTCCCTACCCAGCATCCCACATTTTGTAGTTCCCAATGTCCAGTATTTCACTCTGATATAGTTTTTAAAACAATTTCTACTAATGTCATGATTTTACCTTTAGAATACTTATCCTTTAAGACTGAACATGTGTAGCTGGGGGCCACCAGAGCATGATGCTGCAGGGGAGTGCAGATGATGTGGGGTGAGTGTGCTCCAGGGGTGTCCCAGTTGAGGTCAAGGAAGCTGGGTTGTGTGGGTCACTGTTGGAGAATTGCTTTTGGGGGTATTAACTTGACGGCACCCTCAGACGGCCAGGCAGAAAGTTGCAGTAAGACGTGCACAGGAGTGTATGGTAGGAGGAGGTGAGCGAGGTACATGCATCTTATCCATACTTTATCCCCACTCCCACCTTTGCATGTGGATCAGTGCCCCCACACCTTCCCAGCTTCATATATCCAAATTCTGCCCATTCTTCAAAGATCAGCTCAAGCCCACCGTATTAGTCCATTCTCACACTACTATACAGAACTTCCTGAGACTGGGTCATTTATAAAGGAAAGAGGTTTAATCAACTTACAGTTCTGCATGGCTGAGGAGGTCTCAGGCAACTTACAATCATGGTGGAAGGGGAAGCAAGCACCTTCTTCACAAGGCGGCAGGAGAGAGATGAGTGAAAAAGGAGGAACTTCTGAACACTTATAAAACCATCAGATCTTGTGAGCACTCACTCACTATCACTAGGCGTGGGGGAAACTGGCCCCATGATCCAATCACCTCCCACCAGGTCCCTCCCTCAACACCTGGGGATTACAGTTCAAGATAAGATTTGAGTGGGAACACGAAGCCAAACCATATCACCTACCTTGTTCATGGACTTTTCCCGGAGCACTGCCCCCATAATGATCTAACCCCATTATTGAACCAGTGAAATAACTTAAGAGTCTACAATTCCTAAATCTTAGTGTCCTCCTCATAAACATCATTGAAATAAACTGGGGACCCATTTCAGCACTTTTAACTGGAAAAAACAGCATTATTAACCTGTTGGGCTGAGTTCCTGCCTATGATTCCTTAGAGAAGCTGTGATGTGTACATTGGTTCTGCCTCCTTCAGGGTAGAGACCCCACAGAATGGAGATAGGAAGCATTCCTCACTAGCATCGATCTGTCTTTGTTGAGTATTTTGACACATGGCATTGCATGCCCTAACTCCCAGCCAAACCTAGAACAAGCCAACCTAGAACAGCTAGAACATGTGACCTAAGGTGGCAGTCTGAGGAAGAGGAAATTCTGAAACTACATAGTGCGTGATGCTATTTACTAGAAACAGTGATTTTTCTCACCTCAACCCCACTCCCTCATTTTAGTGGGATAACTCTGAGGTGTACGATCTATACTGTCTCCCAAAGATACCTCATGACATGAAGCTTTGGCTGTCCCAGTGAGGGCCAGCTTGAAAACAAACCATATATTGGCTGCCATGTATTCGATTCCACCATCTCCTACTAGTATCCTTTTTTTCCTTCCAAAACACGGCTTGCGTTTTAATTCTTATCTCAGGGTCTGCTTCTGAGGAGACCCAAAGCAAGACAATCGCAGATGGTTATGAACACAAACACACACACACTTGCTTGATCACACACTTCTCTCCTGTTCCCATTTTCCTATGGGAGTGTGATGGTTAATACTGAACGTCAACTTGATTGGATTGAAAGATACAAAGTATTGATCCTGGGTGTGTCTGTGAAGGTGTTGCCAAAGGAGATTAACATTTAAGTCAGTGGACTGGGAAAGACAGACCCACCCTTACTCTGGGTGGGCACAATCTAATCAGCTGCCAGTGTGGCTAGAACATAAAGCAGGCAGAAAAATGTGAAAAGAGAGACTGGCCTAGCCTCCCAGCCTACATCTTTCTCCCATGCTGGATGCTTCCTGCCCTCGAACATCGGACTCCAAGTTCCTCAGTTTTGGAACCTGAGCTGGCTCTCCTTGCCCCTCAGCTTGTAGACGGCCTATTGTGGGACCTTGTGATTGTGTGAGTTAATAATTAATGAACTCCCGTTTATACATATATAATCTATTCCATTAGTTCTGTCCCTTTAGAGAACCCTGCTTGTTTTTATTTATTTATCTATTTATTTTTGAGATGGAGTGTCGCTCTGTCACACAGGTTGGAGTGCAATGGTGAGATCTTGGCTCACTGCAACATCTGCCTGCCAGGTTCAAGCTATTCTCCTGCCTGAGCCTCCCGAGTAGCTGGGATTACAGGCATGTGCCATCACGTCTGGCTAATATTTTTTGTATTTTTAGTAGACATGGGGTTTCATTATGTTGGCCAGGCTGGTCTCAAACTCCTAACCTCAGGGGATCCACCTGCCTTGGCCTCCCAAAGTGCTGGGATTACAGGCATGAGCCACCGTGCCCGGCTTTGTTATTTGTACTTGAATCTTTCTCGGGGTCTGATTTCATGGATCCTAATATAAAATTTAGAAGAAATACATACACATGTTTTGAATAAAATTTGAGTGTCTCTGTAAATAACCACTATATTTTGGGACTATAACTAACATTATCCACTTAAGACTGATGAAAAAACTAAAATGAAAGGCCATTGCAAATTACAAATAAGCTAAAATGTTGTGTTACATTCAGTGCAAATAATGATACAACTACTTTGAAAAAATGTAATTTTATTAATAGAGTATCTCTTTTTAATACAAAAATTAAATTAGAGACAGGGGTCACTGTGTTGCTCAGGGTGGTCTCAAACTCCTGGCTTCAAAGTGAAGCCCCATCTTGGCCTCCCAAAGTAAGATTACAGGTATGAGCCATCTGCCTGACAAGAGTATAGTTTTTGTTGTTGTTCAGCTCTTGCAAAATAAATTCAAACAAAAAGAAGTGTCACCAAATGATTAGTCCTCTCAGGATCCCCATGTGCCTTGGTCCAGATCTGCTCCCATCAGACCACAATGAAAGCTTTTCAGATATCCCTCCTATTTTTCTCTTCATAATCCCTTGCCTGCTTCTCCATGGTAATCAGCAATCAATCCTGCAATATAAATGAGCTCAAACTCCTAACCTCAGGGGATCCACCTGCCTCGGCCTCCCAAAGTGCTGGGATTACAGGCATGAGCCACTGCTTCCGGCCTTGTTATTTGTGTGTGTGTGTGTGTGTGTGTGTATATATAAATGCTTCATATATATATAACATTTTATATATATATAAAATCAGCTAGGAGTTTTTATATTGGAAGTAACAGAAAATCCAATTCAAATTGGCTTAAAGGTAAATAATAACATCTCCTTAAACAGTGTTTGTTAGTTGCAAGGGGACCGATAGTAACTATACAGTGGAGAAATTAGGCAACACTTTGTCCAGGTGATCCAAATCGGCATCGCCAACGAAGGCAACCAGATGCTGTGTTCCTCCAGATGTGATGCCCAAGAAGAACACAGCATCAGTTAGAGGATGTTCCAACAGGGGGTGTGTACGTGGAATCTCATCACAAAGAAACATACCCACCCCAACTAAGGGACATCCCATCACAGAACTGGCCTAGATTCTATATCAATATCAATGTCTTGAAAAACAAAGAAAGGCTGAGGAAGCATTTTTTCTTTCTTTCTTTCCTTTTTTTTGAAAGAGTCTAATGCTATAGCCCAGGCTGGAGTGCAGTGGTGTCATCTTGGCTCACTGCAACCTCTGTCTCCTGGGTTCAAGTGATTCTTGTGCCTCAACCTCCTGGGTAGCTAGGATTACAGACGTGCACCATCATGCCTGGCTAAGTTTTGTATTTTTAGTAGATGGGGTTTCACCATGTTGGCCAGGCTGGTTTTGAACTCCTGGCCTTATATGATCCACCTCTCTCAGCTTCCCAAAGTGCTGGGATTAGAGGCTTGAGCCATCGCACCCAGCCTGAGGAATCATTCTTAAAAGAGATTAAAGAGGCATGACGCCTCCCCACAAAAGACGTGATCTGGACTAGTTCCTGGACTAGAGAATGAAACATGCTACACAGGACATTATTGGGAGAATTGATAAAAATTGGCATCTGAGGTTTAGATCAAAGTATCATATGATGATTAGGCTTCATTCTTGGGTCACTGAACTGTGGGAATGTAGGAGAACCTCCCTGTTCTTCAGAAGTATGTACTGGCACGGTAAGTGGTGAAGGGGCCTGATGGCTACAATCTACTCTAATCTGGTTCAGAGGCTGATATAGGAAATGGGGCAAAATGGCACAGGTCAGTGAACCTGTGCAAATAGTACAGAGGAGTCCTCAGAACTATTCGTGCCACAATTCTGGAAGTTTGACATTATTTCAGAATAACTTGGCCCAGCGTGGTGGCTCACGCCTGTAATCCCAACACTTTGAGAAGCCGGGGTGGGAGGATTGCTTGAGTCCAGCACTGTCACCTGGGCGACACAGCGAACCCCCTTCTCTACAATAAATAAATAAAATTAGCCAGGCATGGTGGGGCACACCTGTATTCCCAGCTACTTGGGAGGCTGAGGTGGGAGCATCACTTGAGTCCAGGAGTTTGAGGCTGCAGTAGCTGTGATTGCACCACTGCACTCCAGCTTGGGCCACAGAGTGAGACTCTGTCTCTCAAAAAAATCCCAAGAACAAAATAAAAGCTTAAAAATCTCTAAGCAGTAAAAGTGATTAAAGGATGGCCTAAAGTCCAGGGTGAGGGTGGAGGCTTCACGGAGTGGCATGGGCCAATCCAGCAGCTCCACAATTTAACCAGGCTCCAATTCCCCAGCTTTTTCTATCTCTTGGTTTGGCCCTTCCCTGGGTCAGTGGTAACCCACCTTCAGTGGGGTCAGTGGTGACGTGGCTTCGCCTCCCCACCTCACCATGTGATAAAAGTCAGTAACCTCTGAAGGAGTAGTGAGGGTCTTGTTCCCCAGAAACCCTTCCTCTCAAGTTTGGGAAACCTTGCCTAAAACACAAAATCTAATCAAGGTGGCCCTGACACTCAGTCCAGACTCTGCCACAGCGTATATGGTCTTCATCAATTTCATTCAAACCTTTATATGCATTTCTAATTCCTCTCTTCAGTGCAGACTCATCCACACCATGTATCTCTGTTTACATCACCCAGTCTCTGTTTAAAATGCCTCCCCCTCACCACCTGGTGAACATTTTTTTTTGTTGTTTTGTTTTGTTTTGTTTTGTTTGAGATGGAATCTCACCCTGTCACCCAGACTGGAGTGCAGTGGTGCGCTCTCAGCTCACTGCAACCTCCACTTCCCAGTTCAAGCAATTCCCCTGTCTCTGCCTCCCGAGTAGCTGGAATTAGAGGCACAGACCACCACACTCAGCTACCTTTTTGCATTTTTAGTAGAGACAGGGTTTCATGATGTTGGCCAGGTTGGTCTTGAACTTCTGACCTCAGGTGATCCACTCCCCTCAGCCTCCCAAAGTGCTGGGATTATAGGCATGAGCCACTGTGCCCAGCCAGTGAACACCTTTTTATCCCTCAAGACTCAGGTCAGAGATCATCTCCTCTGTGCCAGCCTCCCTTCATTCCCTATTCCCATCATTAGGCCTCCCCCTTTCTGGGTCCCCAAGGTCCCTCTGACAGCTTCCACAACATCATGATTGTAGATGTCTGTTTATCACACATAGGCTGTGTGCCTCTACGGGATGGAGCACGGCCTGTTGTCTGATGTTCACGGTCCACCCAGCGTATCATAAAACCTGGACCAGACCCTAAGACATGCTCTACTCATTTCACGTGTTTCCTGGCACAGTGAAAGTCCGTGGTATGAATTCAGGAGCGAATCTATAAGACTACTTAACACAGTGCTGGACACTAAATAATTTACTAAAATAAAATGTTGTCCAATAAAATACATCTTCATTCGTTTGGGCATTTTACTGCATGAAGGAAAATTACCCTGTTACTCAAGCCACATGGAATCACTAAGAAACTCATAACGTAGCCAGGCTGTGGAAAGCGTGTATGTCCCAATTTCCTGTTTTTCTCGGAGACGCTGCTGCCCCAGTCCGGGTCAGGCGATGCATGGTTTGTGGCCCGCCACTTGGGCAGCCCTGGCTCAGAAGAAAGGCCATCTTCATTTTACATGGGAAAGTTGGAGAAACCTCAGAAAAGCCATGGTGCATAAATATCACGTCACCAAGGCGGGGAACTGGCCACGCTCAGGCCTCCTTGAGGCCTGGCCTGATGTCAGCTCCTGCTGTGGAGCTTAGTTTGGCTCTTTGTGCACCAGCACGCCCCACGCCAGACGTGACGACATGGATGGCTTTTGCAGCCCCAGCCGCAGAGCAGGCTGCTGATGCCGCCCTTTCTTGTCCCACAAAAACGCCTTGCAGTTCAGAGAGCAGGCCGGCTCACCCAGCTGCATAGCATTTTCAGAGCAGCTTTGGGACCGTCATCCGGCAAAGTCTACATACCCTCCCAGTTTGATTCATCTCTCATTTTTAGACAAACCACAACTCCTAAAATTCTCCCACAGCAGAGAAACTTGGTGGTCACCATCTTAACTAAACCATTGGAGTTAGTGTCACCAAGAATAAAACAAACCTGCCGCATGTGCCTCCTGATATCCGGCACTGAGGAGGCCACTGCATCACTCTCGGGCATTCCTGCCAGGGGTGCAACACATGAATCGACTGTGAGAAGCATCAGACAAACCCAAACTGGGGGTCACACTACAAAAATGACTGGCCTGCGTGCTCTAAAAACATCAAGGTCTTAAAAGGCAAAAAAAAAAAACTAAGGATACATTTCAGAGTGAAGGAATCTCTAAAGATAAATGAAAATACAATTCAATAAATGATCCTCAGTTGGATGCTGAACGGAAAAAAAATGCTGTAAATGACATTATTGGGATAATTGGATAAACTGAAATATGGGCAATAGATTAAAGTTTTGCATCAATGTTAAATTTCCTGAATTTGGTAACTGTATTGTGATGATGTAAAAATATGTCCTTGTTCTTAAGAAGTAAACACTAAAGTATTAAGTGGTAAAGGGGCATAACACATGAAACTTACTGTCAAATGGTTTAGAAAAAAGTGTGTGTGTGCGCACATGTGTTGTGTGTGGAGTGAGAGATATAAAACAGAAATAAAACAAATGTGGTAAAATGTTAAAATGTGTTAATCTGGATAACTGACATCTTATGAGTCTCTGTACTATACTTGCAAACTTTGTGTAAATTTGAAATTATTTAAAAATTTAAAAATGCATTCCATTAAACAAAACAAAAATAAAACAAGATACTTAGTGATGGTTTAACGTTTTTGCATTACACTAACATGTGTGTTCAAAAATAAATTAATCTGGCCAGGTATGGTGGCTCACACCTATAATCCCAGCACTTTGGGGGGGCCAAGGCGGGTGGATCACTTGAGGTCAGGAGTTCAAGATCAGCCTGGCCAACATAGTGAAACCCCCATCTCTACTACAAATACAACAATTATCCTGGTGTGGTGGTGCCTGCCTGTAATCCCAGCCACTCAGGAGGCTGAGGCATGAGAATCATTTGAACCTGGGAGGTGGAACTTGCAGTGAGCTGAGATCATGCTACTGCACTCCAGCCTGGGTGACACAGGGAGATTCTGTCTCAAAATAAATAAATAAATAACCAAAATTAATCCAGAAACACAGTTTCACATGTTAGTGTTTTTTAAACACGTAAAATTTGAAATATAATAAGCATATCTGGCTATGTGTTTTGTGAATTTTGTATGCAATGTTAAAGATATACAAAAAGGTTTAAAGATGTATCATGTCTCTCTGCACTCCCCAGCCCTGTGAATTCCTCTCTATCATTTGTCCTTTTTCTCTCAGAGGTTACAAGAATTCTGAACTTGGAGTTCATTAGTCCTATATATCAGGGGTCCTCCACCCCCCACCCCCTGAGACTGCACAGCAGGAGGTGAGCAGTGAGTGAGCCAGTGAAGCTTCATCTGTATTTACAGCCACTCCCCATTGCTCATATTATCACCTGAGCTCTGCCTCCTGTCAGATCAGCAGTGGCATTAGATTCTCATAGGAGCATGAACCCTATTGTGAACTGCACATGTAAGGGATCCACACTGCTTGCTCCTTATGAGAATCTAATGCCTGATGATCTGTCTCCCATCACCCCTAGATGGGACCATCTAGTTGCAGGAAACCAAGCTCAGGGCTCCCACTGATTCTACATTATGGTGACTTGTATAATTATTTCATTATATATTACAAAGTAATAATAATAGAAATAAACTACACAATAAATGTAATGTGCTTGAATCATCCCCAAACCATCCCCTACACAACCCCGGTCCATGGAAAAACTTGTCTTCCATTAAACAGGTCCCTGGTGCCAAAAAGGTTGAGGAACGCTTCTACTATATGTATGCAAATGTACCTTTATGCATTTGCTGCATATGTATATATATGTATATTTTTATTATATTTTTGAAAAGTATAACTTTTGTCCAGGCATGGTGGCTCATGCTTGTAATCCCAACACTTTAGGAGGCCAAAACAGGATTGCTTAAGGTCAGGAGTTTGAGACCAGGCTGGGGAACAAAGTGAGATCCCCATCTCTACAAAAATAAAAATTAGCTGGGCCTGGTGGTGTGTGCCTATAGTTTTAGCTTCTTGAGAGGCTGAGGAGGGAAGATCATTTGAACCCAGGAGTTTGAGGCTGCAGTGAGCTATGACTGCAGCACTGCATTTGAGCCTGGGTAACAGAGCAAGACCATGTCACCAAAAAAAAAAAAAAAAAAAAAGAAAGAAAAAAATAGAAAGTATAACTTTTAAAATGAAATTTGAATTAAAAACTGTGTAATCCCTGAAGAATCCCTCAGGGCATATATTAGGGTTCCAGGGAAAACGATTTTATTTGGCAGTTTTATTTAGCTGAATTGATCTTTCTGGCTCTTCAGAGTCATTTACCCAGTGGCCTGAGTGTACCTCCTCAGAAAGTAACCTGAATGTTGTGACTATAATGTATAGAAAATATGTCATAGCACACACCTGATGACATGCTGGAATCAAAATACGCCATCTCACAATGGTGATGGTGAGCATCTCTTCTTAACTCTGCCTAAGGACATCCTGTTGGTAATTTGAAGATGACCATGGTTGGAGTATTTATTTACACCACGGAAACTGGCAAGTGCTAAATAGGGGGGAGCTGTAAACCTTTACGACAAACCATTGTCTGTACCTTTCTCCCCAGCACCTTTGATGTAAAAGGGATAAGCTAATTCAGGTTTTTCAGGTAGTCTTTCAGATACTCAAAAAAGAAAATGAAGAAATAAAACTTGTTAAGATTTCATAGCCTAGCTTGAATGCTATAGAAAGTGTTAATGTGAATTTAGGTGATCTTTAAAATAATGGTCCAAAATACCCAAATAGAATCCTCCAAATATAATTTACAAATAACATTTGTCCTGTAGAGAACAAAGATGATGGTTTGATGGCCCTGTGAGGATGGTAACCAGTTTTGTATCACAGGCAGCGAGTATATGTAGCCTATTTCAGCAGGCTTTCTTTGGACTGATTACATATACACCAATCTCTTGTACCCATCCTGCTCTGAACTAGCTTTACCCACCTGCTGATGCCTTCCTAATAAGTCTTTAACCCCACACTCCTTATATGTCTATAGGAGGGTTCTATTTTTAAACTTTTAAATGACCATATTTTGACAAAGGAAAAGTGTATTGGAATTAAAGAATTTGGTCCTTTTTTCTTGTCAAATTTCATGCTGTCTGCTCTGGAGGAGGGACTTTGGTGAAGTCAGGAAGGAAGGATTCAAAGGATGTTGTGTTTCACGACCTGGTAATTTTGTTTATAGAGCCAAGCCTCATGATTTTCGAAATGTAACCATGTCTGGTGTTAATAAGAACCAGGAAGATCCTAACCACAAACAGATGAATGTTTTGCCAAAGAGCTTGTGCCCTGTACGGCAAACTTAACCAAATAACTTTATGAAAGTTCAGCTGTTAACTCCTCACTCCAGAAAAGAGGATGTGAACCCTGCAAACTAAACAGTGCCACCCAGGATGGTCAAAAACCAGGGTACTGTCAATAGTAACTTCTGCCTCTTGCAAACTATTGTTTCCCAGCCTTTTCAGACCTTTATTTCTAATTGATCCCCCCATTAAATTGTAATACCATGGATATCCATCGTATAACTGTTTATGTATCATATGGATGTCTGTGTCTCATACATTAAAAGAAAAAGTTTTGTTTTTTGTTTTTTGGTTTTTTTAACCACTCACCCCCCAAAACCAATTTTTGCCTTCTTGGGGGCAATCTAGCCCCTGTTGAGAATGCATGTTATAAACTGACCATTATTCACTGTGCTCTCATAGCCTGGCAACACCCACATGGGATTTCTCAGAGGGGTGTGAAGATGAACACAGGATGGGAATGATCTCTCCCATCTATGGTCATCTTTGCTTTCTACTGATGAACAGCAGTTTTATAACAGCAGAAACAACAACCATTCTGGGACTTCCTAAATGCAAGGAATGAGCTAAGCACTTTACATACTGTCAAAGTTTGCCTTCTCCCAGAAGCAAACCCCAAGGCAAGGATTCCAGGGCTGGTAATTTCTGGGAAAGTGGTCCTAAGAAAGACTGGTAGGTGAATGGGAAAGTGAGGCAGGAAAGAGGACGATGATTTTCAAGCCATTGACTCCTGTGGACAAATGGAGTTTAATCTCACAGAGTAACGCTGGCCAACAGTGTCAAACACAAGCTTCAGAGTGATCCCATCTGAACGGGGTGAAGGAACCAGGGTATTGATACAGTTGACTTCCATCAGTCATGGGTTGAAGGGTGCTTGTGGGGACATTAACTCCCCAGTACTCTCTAGACAGAGAGCTGCAAATGCAAGCAGCCAGCAGTCAAGCTGGTGTGAGCCGCAATGATAAGGCCCAGGGTAGAAGGCTGAGGCACATACATGGTCTCATGTAATGCACAACTTTTAGGAGAGGTGAGCCCTTAATCACTGCGAATGTTACAGAAATGAGACAAAAAGTGTTAAATAATGTTCCCAAGGTCAACAGGGAGTAAGTGGAAGTGACAAGTGCTGACTCCAGAGGCCACATGCGTAAGTGCCAGGCTGCACATGTATACTGCCTTTCTCCTTGCACACACATGTTCCTCTTGATTTTTCCTATTCAAATCGATTTGATGAAGCAGTAAGACATATATGAGAAAGCGCTCACCTTAGGTAAACACATAAGTTGAGAGGACAAGGGTAGGCATAGAGCAGAGGGTGAAAGAAGAGAGAAAAGTAGATGATGCCAAGAGGGAGAAACATGGCACGGGCCTGCTGGCTCCATGCTGGAGGGCAGATGTTGCTACATTAAGTCATATTACAAACCAGCTCAAAGACAAGATCTAGCAATGAGAGGGGATTCAACTCTGTAAACGGGCATTTGGCAAGGATTCAGTTCTAGGGACTGTGCTCCCAAGCACTGGGAACACCAAAGTGACTAAGACCAGCCCTGGTCCTAACTTTGAAGAACTCATAGTCTACATAGAGCATTAAAGAAAAAGTTATTCAAAGATACTTGTTAATGCCTGGTAAGACAGACTTTATTCAGTCTGCGGTAATGGGTGGTTGAGGAGAAAGATTGAGTTCAACTCTGAATACAGCATGGACAAGTGGGAATTTACAGCCAAGGAGCAGAGTGGAGGGACAGTGGATGGGGCCTCCATTAAATTTTAATACCATGGATATCCATTGTATAACTATTTATGTATCATATGCATATTACTAAGAGGAAACATCAGGGTCAGGAGACTCGGGCTAAACCAACCTAACAGGATTCTTGCTGAAGACAGGCCAGGGTGGCCAGACACCACCTGGGGGATAGTGGCAGTGAAGAAATCTGATCAGATATGGAGGGTGAGCATCGGTTATGGAGGGTGAGCATCAGATATGGAGGGTGAGCATCAGATATGGAGGTTGAGCATCAGGTTGATCAGATATGGAGGGTGATCATCGGATACGGAGGGTGATCATCGGATACAGAGGGTGATCAGATATGGAGGTTGATCATCGGATATGGAGGTTGATCAGATATGGAGGGTGATCAGGTATCGAGGGCAGGGCGTTCTTGCTCAATTGACTTAGCAGGGTTCTTTGCTAAAACTAGATTTTATAAGGGGGTGCACAGAAGCACCTAGGAAGAAGTCCAGGAGCCTGACTAAAGTTTCGTCAAGCCAAGAATCTTTGTCAAGGGGAAGGGCTGCGGTGGAACATATAACAAAGGCTGACAATGAGAGTAGAGTGCAGTTGGGCAGAAATCAATTTTCTCTAGAGGTGGGAGGGTCAGGGAAACCTATAAGGAGGAGGGACATTTGAGAGGGGCTTTAAAGGAAGAATAAGAGTTTAGGAGGTGGACAGGATCAAGAAGGATAGAAGGAATAGTGTGACATCTGCCCAGAGACCGATCAAAGCAGGACATTTGACATTTTTTTTTTTTTTTGAGACAGAGTCTCGCTCTTTTGCCCAGGCTGGAGTGCAGTGGCACAATCTCGGCTCACTGCAAGCTCCACCTCCCAGGTTCACACAATTCTCCTGCCTCAGCCTCCCGAGTAGCTGGGACTACAGGTGCTTGCCACCACGCCTAGCTAATTTTTTGTATTTTTAGTAGAGACGGGGTTTCACCGTGTTAGCCGGGATGGTCTCGATCTCCCGACCTCGTGATCCACCTGACTCAGCCTCCCGAAGTGCTGGGATTGCAGGCGTGGGCCACCGTGCCCGGCCAACACATACTTGATTTGCTCTGCTGACCATTTTCTACCTCATAAGGTCATAAGGGGAACTGTTAACCCAAACTTAACAAGTAAAGACTGGCTGTGGGTTTAGACGTGACGGAATGTTATCATAGGATTTGTAATAGTGAAAGAAGAGTGTTCTTTGCCTTGGCTTTAATTTGCTACCTTCCAGGATTATCTGCAAAAACTTGCAGTTGGTTACATGCTATGCCACCTCTTTTATGGCTTTTTTCTTCATTCATTTAGTCATTCATTAACTCAACTATGGGGATGTAAAGGTGAATTAGAGTTTGGTTTCTGTTCTGAATATACATATAGTCCAGTGAGGGCCATAATTAAATAAGAAACCATTAAAAGACAAGCGTATCAGTACTAAAACAGAGAGAGAGGGGCACGCCATCCAGACTCCGTGGAGGGTGAGTGTGTGAGAGTGACACAAGGGTCCCAAGAGGAGAAGACAACTAGGCAATCTGAAAATTAGCTTAGAATTACCTAGCCAGGTGCAGTGGCTCATGCCTGTAATCCCAGCACTTTGGGAGGCCAAGGCGGGTGGATTGCCTGAGGTCAGGTGTTCAAGACCAGTCTGGCCAACATGGTGAAGCCCTGTCTCTACTAAAAATACCAAAAAAATTAGCTGGGTGTGGTCACATGTGCCTGTAATCCCAGCTACTCGGGAGGCTGAGGCAGGGGAATTGCTTGAGGAGGTGGAGCTAGGAGTGAGCCAAGATCGTCATGCTACTGCACTCCAGCCTGGGAAACAGAGTAAGACTCCATCTCAGGAAAAAAAAAAAAAAGAATTACCCATGTAAAGGGGCAGACCAGACACAGGATGTCTCCTTGGGCACCAGTCAGGAGTCCATTTCTGGCTTCCAACCATTAGCATCTGTGCCACTTCACTTGAGGGTTTTCCCTGGTGATGGGACCTAATGCTATCACACCTACGGAAGGCCAGAAGTGCAAGGGACAGCCAATGACAGAGAAAAGCCAATGCCTGGCAGGAGTTGGCAAATAAATACCCAGCTCCTTTGCACCTTGGGATGAGTGACTGAAGACTGTGCTCTCTACAGCATCTCCAAGTTTTTCAGTGGGATTCAGTTCCAGTTGTCCACAGGAGTGCCAGGCTTGACAAAACACTCTATACTGGCTTCCTTTCCTTCCTTGTTTCACTTCCAAGATCCCCCAGTGATGCTTCTGGGGGTCATCTCCCAAATAAACCACTTGCACTTCAATCCATGACTCCTAAGTTTTGGGCTTGATGACTGGGTTCTCCGTATAGAGAAGGCAGGTGAGGAAGGGAAAGATTTATGGAAAAGATAATGAGCTGAATTTGGAATTGTTGAGTTTGAGCTGTCAGTAGGACATCTATGTGGAAAGTTCAGGAAGCAGGTATGTCAATGGATCTGGCTCATGGGAAGGAGTTATGTGCTAGAGATACTCACGTGGGAGCTGTCAGCATGTACATGGTAGCTATTGTCATGGAATAGATGGGATCTTCATGGAAGTCAAGGGCAAGTTGTATTTCAAGACCTTGTGACTATTTAATGGTGCCACTACTTCAAAGTGGGCAAGAAAGATATGAATTGAAAGCTATCTGTTGGAAGGAAGAGCCAAAGAAACGGGAGGAAAATGGGGAAGCTGGCATTTTATGCACAGTATCCTATTTGACCCTCTAGTCAATCTGAGGATGGAGGCACCATTCTTGCTTAATATTACACAATTAATAAGTGGTAGAGTCAGGTTTAGAACCAGGAATGTATGAATCCCAGCAGTCCTCTCTTCCTATTATGCCAGGCTCCCTTTCCCTGTGCCTGAGGGTGAACGCCCAGGGGCGTCTCTGCAGCCACATCCTGCCTGCCCTCATCCAGCTCATCCCTGGAAGTTGGACGGCTCCTCCTCATCTTGTTCCTGCCAATTAGTGCCTCTAAGGAGACTCTGATTCATTAATGTAGTCCCAACATTCTTAAGTATGACCCCTGGAAGGGCCTGGCATGGAAGTATTTTCTCGCTGTAGAGCTGTTTGAATTCCCAAGAAAGCTCCATGGTCTCCAGAGCCCATCTTCTGAGCCCAGGGGTCTCAACTCAGTTGCTGCTACCTAATCTGAAGCCACTTTAAGGAATGTGTTCTGTCCTCCACCGCGTTTGCAGCAGTCCCGCCTTCTCCCTGCATGTTCTGAGCCTCTTGCCAACTCCTGCTTAGTTCTGGTCCCCACTACACGGGCAGCTCAGTCCAGGCCCTGCCAGGGTCTCTTTATGAAAAGCAGACCCAAGCATTTACCCTTGATTGTAGGAAGACAGATGAGATCATGGAATTATTGACATCTTCAGTAAGTAAGGAAAACTTACGGAGAATGGGGGAGGAGTTAGAGGATTAGGAAGAAGTAAATATTATTCCAAATGGAGGTTTCATTTCCTGGATATGGTCGAGAAGGGATTATCAAGATGATAGTTTGGTTTTTGAGCACTTAGAAGGAAAATGATGGTCTCTAGACATTAGCATGATGTCCCTAAAACGCGAACTTCATTGACTTTGTCATGTTTCTAAGCAATAGATCAGGGCTGTGAGCATGGAAGAGGTTGATTTCACAAAATCTGACAAGCTTCTCCAAACACTCTAAGAGACGCAATGCAGATATTTGGGCTGGACAGCACTGAAGTCAGTTATCAGGTTACCCAGACTCAAAGGCTTTCAGGTCCCTTAGACCAAAAATCAGACAGTGTTGGGCCTCTTCCTGCTTCAATCTATTCCACAAATTTGTTGGTCTTGCCTCCCTAATTTAACTCTGTCACCCTTCCTGCCTCACTCAGATGTAGCCTGACCTGATTCCTATTCTCCCCACTCAAGAAAAGGGCAGGCAGTTAAACTGGCAAAAGAAACAGGGGTTATAAGACAGAAAAACAAGGAGTAGGCAAACATTTCTTAAACAGGACATAAAAAACACAAGCCATCTTAATACATTTTTTAAAAAAGACAGACCATAAAAAGGGATGAACTGGACCTCATTAAAGTTAATGCTTTTCTTCAACAAAACACATCATTAAAAAGTGAAGGAATAAGACACAGAGCAGGAGAAGATATTTGAAATGCACATATATGACAAATAACTTATGACCAGAATATATAAGGAAGACAAAACACATTTTCAAAAGAACAAAAGACTTAAATGGAGCCTTCACTACAGAGAATAATCAAACCGAAAACATTCAAAACTGTTCAACATTATTACTCATCAGGAAAATCCAAATTACTATTATTATTATTATTATTATTATTAGAGACAGGGTCTCACTTTGTTGCCCAGGCTGGCTTCAAATTCCTGGGCTCAAGCGATCTTCCCACCTCAGTCTCCCAAGTAGCTGGGATTACAGGTGTGCACCACCCTATCCAGGGAGGAAAATCCAAATTAAAGCCATATTGAGATACCCCCATGCGCCCTCTGGAATAAGAAAAATTTAAAAGACTGATCATACCAAGTGTTAGCAACTAGAACTCTCATATGGTGCTGGTGGGAATAAAAATTGGTCCAACTACCTTGGAAAGCTGGAATAATTTACTAATATCTATGCTTACTCTATAATCCAGTAATTCCACTCTTAGTTATACATCCAAAATAAATGAGTGTATATGTCCACAAAATGATACATGTACAGAAATGTTCATTGCAGCTTTATTCATTATAGTCCAGACTAGAAACAATTTAAATATCCATCAACATGAAAGTAATACAATGAATCCATTGTATTGTTCATACGACGGATAAGTACCCAAGAACAAAGAGGAACAAATTACTGATATATGAAGCAACATGGATGAATTTCCTCAAAACATTATGTTGAGCAAAAGAGGCCAGTTGCAAAGGTGTATATATTTTGATTCCATATATATGAGATCAGTAACAGGTAAAACTAATATACATTGCTATTAATAGAAAACAGAATAATGGGTATTCTTGTTTAGGGAGGCATTGACTAGGAAAGGGACAGGAAACCATCCGGGATAATGAAAATGTTCTAGACCTTGAGATGGATGGTGGCTACAGGGGTCTATGCATAAAGCTCATTTGTATACTTAAGACTTTGCACTTTGCTGTATACAAATTATATCTCAATACAAATAAGGTTTTAGAAAATGAGGGGGGATACTGGCTAAGATATGCCAGTACGTGTATATATAAGGGCTTTAAAAAGCCACATAAAAAGTGGCCTCTCTTCCTGTTTCTTTACTACTGGCCACGTTGCCAGATTTGGAATCAGTTCACGTCCAAAGTCACCTCACTTATGGTTCTAGTTCCATTTCTAATAATCAGTCACTGGAACGCTCCAGTGGAGAAATACTAAATGTAATAGCATCTGAGTCTCCATCAATAGTAAAGGACACTATTATTTTATATATCGTCTAATGAAACAGACATTGCCAATTAAACCATGGCAATCTCTCTCTCCCTTCCTTCCTTCCTTCCTTCTTTCCTTCCTTCCTTCCTTCCTTCTTTCCTTCTGTCCTTCCATCTTCCCTCCTCCCTCCCTCTGTCCCCTCCTTCCTTTCCTTCCTTCCTTCCTCTCTTTCTCCCTCTCTTTCTTTCTTTCTTTTTTTTTCCTGAGACAAAGTCTTACTCTGTTACCCAGGCTGGAGTACAGTGACATGATCATGACTCACTGCAGCCTTGAACTCCTGGGCTCAAGCGATCCTCCCACCTCAGCCTCTGGAGTAGCTGGGACTACAGGTAAATGTCACCATGCCCAACTACTGCTCATTAAAATTATTTTTTAAATTTATTTTGTAGAGATGGCGTGTCACTATGTTGACGAGGCTGAATTTATTTTCTTATCTCTTAGAATTTACTTTCATCTTATTGAAATAACTCTTAAAATCCTAAAATCATATTTAGACACAGAATGTCATCATGCATATTACAAGGAAAATAAAAGCAAAATTAATTAATTAAGATATCCCTAAAATTCCTTCATATACAGGGTATGATCTTTCAAGGACATTGATGATGTAGCATCCCCTAAAAGATGTTCCTTTTTTTTTTTTTTCGAGAAGGAGTCTTGCTGTGTCATCCAGGCTGGAGTGCAGTGGTGCGATCTCTGCTCACTGAAACCTCCACCTCCCAGGTTCAAGCAATTCTCCTGCCTCAGCCTCCTGAGTAGCTGGGATTACAGGCGCCTGACACCGTGCCCGGCTAATTTTTGTATTTTTAGTAGACATGGGGTTTGACCATGTTGGCCAGGCTGGTCTTGAGCTCCTGACCTCATGATCCACCCACCTTGGCCTCCCAAGGTGCTGGGATTACAGGCGTGAGCCACCATCCCTGGCCAAGACGTTTCATTTTTGTCTCTGGGATTTTTTCCCCCCAAGCCTCTGGCATCAGTTTTGCGAGTCTCTTGCTGATGTTTTCTTGATTTTACAGAAGAGGTCAGTGAAAGACTCATATTCCTTCCTTAAATGCTCCTTAAATGGTTGATGGAAACTTCAGCGTGTCCAGTTGCAAGCTTGTACACACTCAGGAAATGACAGCCACTTGAAGACTATGCGGTCAGAAGGGGTTGTAAGTTGCTATCAAATTATGCAAATGATGTCCATTGCTATTTAAGATATACTGATGAATATGTAAAGCACCTTATCCTAAGCAACAGTCCTAAGCGACTAGGTGGCTATAGCATCTTACAGACGTTAATTCGCAATATGGCTTGTAGTCACAAAAGAATAATTTCATTATTACCTTGTATGTAAAGGACTAATGTAGGTTAAGAATGATCAGAGAGGAGGCTAGAAAAGAGTATAGAAAAAGTAATTTGGCACGGTCTCTACCTAAACATGGGAGCAGCCTGCCCACTACCCCTTTGGCAGGTGTTTTCCTGTAGTAGAAATGCAGGCCTCAGGTAAACAGATCTGGATAATTCAAGCCGTTATGATCGCCTGACCAATGCTTCTTGCTTCCTCTCCATGTTCATAAGCAAAGCTGGAATTATGATTTGATGTTCTACGTTAATTTCCTACTGAAAAGAATACGCTGAGTGGATGACAGGAGCTTTCTAGCCTGCAATATACTTAGATTTCTAGCTGCAAATCAATAAGGTGACTTTCTGGTTTATATATCAGTTGTACGAGCTTAATTAGTGGGAGTCTATCCGGAGCCTTCATCACCACCTGGAGACGCTGGTAGAATCACCTTGGTCATGTAACCCACCTTCAATTCTTTACCCTTCTATTTATCCACACCCTTTGCCATGTGGCTTTGCAGTTCCCCAAGTAGAGGCAGAGCATATTTCCCTGCCCTTTGATGTGGGGCTTCATTGCATGACCTGCTTTGCCCAATAGAATAAATGACATGAGCACTGGCTCTAAAAAGTGTTTATGTGGTCGGGCTTGTGCTCTGCTGCTTCTGCCATGGCCCTGAGAACACGTGTCAGAGATGCCAGGGAAGATGAAAGACATATGCAGTAGCCCTGAACCAATCTACGACTCGCAGCCAAGCCTAGTTGAGCCCAGATGAGCCCAGCCCGCTCAGCCTAGATGAGCTGAACTTCAGCCAGCCTGCATATGTAAGTGTGAGAAAGAAGTGCTTGTTGTTATATACCTCTGAGTTTGGGGTGCCTTGTTAGGTAGTTCTACTGGCAGTATAGCTAACTAATACCTCTTTTCAACCAGTCTCATGGCAGCTGCCACAGTGCCGACCACCATGTGTGGTCACTCCACCCTAGAGCTCTTGGGAGCCCAAGGTTTTGTTTTGTTTTGTTTTGTTTTTTGAGACAGGGTCTTGCTCTATTGCCCAGGTTGGAGTATAGTAGCACAATCGTAACTCACTGCAGTCTCGACCCCCTGTGCTTAAGCAATCTTCCCACCCTAGCCTCTGAGTAGCTGGGACCACAGGCATGCACCACCAAGTCCAGCTAATTTTTTATTTTTGTAGAGATGGGGTATCGCTGTGTTGTGCAGGCTGGTCTCAAGAACTTCTGGCCTCAAGCAATCTTCCTGCCTCAGCCTCCTTAAGTGCTGGGATTATAGGCTTGAGCCATCATGCCCAGCCCCAAGACCAAGGTTCTTTGTCCCTGGCACCTGGGTTGGCCTACCCAGTGGCTGCAAACTTTTCCCAATTTCCTTCATCTGTACTTGGCTTCAAGATTCACCTGTGTCTGGAACCCCTGACACTGCAAATTCCTTCCTTTCTTATTGATTGGGTCCTCTATGCCTAGTGTCACATCCACATCACCACTGGGGCCTATTCCCGCTGCATCATCTCACCTGCCCCAAGGTTTTCTCTTTGCCACTGGCCCCTCTCCATCACCCCAGTTCCCAGCACCCAGCATGCCTGGAGATCAGTGTCAGACTACAGGTTAGGCAAATTTGCTATTTCTTTCTTTCTTCTTTTCTTTTCTTTCCTCTCTCTTTTTTTTGGACAGAGTCTTGCTCTTGTTGCCCAAGCTAGAGTGCAGTGGTGTGATCTTGGCTTACTGCAATCTCTGCATCCCAGGTTCAAGCGATTCTCCTGCCTCAGCCTCCTGAGTAGCTGAGATTACAGGCATGTGCCAACATTCTCGGCTAATTTTTTGGTTTTTGTTTGTATTTTTGGGAAACAGGGTTTCACCATGTTGGTCGGGCTGGTCTTGAACTCCTGACCCCAAATGATCCACCGGCCTTGGCCTTCCAAAGTGCTGGGATTACAGGCATGAGCCACCGCACCCGGCTTGGTCTGCCATTTCTAACCACAACGTGCATCTCTTTAAAACAAATTTTAAAACCAAATATACCGCACCAGGGGCATGTGTTGGGTGATACAAGTGTAGGTGGCATTCCAGTTGAATTCAGGGGTCCCCAAACCTCCTCTGCTATCCCCTGGCCCAACCTATTGCAGTGACTGCTGCACACAGAAGGTAAGAAGCCAATAGTGGTCAAGTGGTTTGTGAGGACCATGGCTGGTGCTTCTGTGCGTTGTCTAGAGTCCAGCCAGAGTCTACTCTGATGATGGTATACACAGCATTTCTCCTGACCGATGATTACTCTCAGGGAAAACAACAGCCGTCACGGAGAAGCCGCAGACTGTGTTAGGACAACAGCTGAACTCACCCCTCCCCCGTGTCCTCCAGGGGCTCTCATGTGATACTGTGTTGGGCAAAAGGGTGGAAATGCAAGGGAGGTTAAAAACGGCAAGACAGCACTCAGAAAAAGTATGGAGGGAGGTCTGTTAATGGTGATTCATGGGAAAAGTAATTTATGATGTTGGATTAACCAAATGTTAATGGCCTTTGTCCTCAGGACACATTTTTGCAGAGTGTCCAGGCCAAAAGCTCCTCAGGCGCGAGGCCGGCAGCCCAGCATGGACATTTTCAGAGCACTTTGAGATTTACTTTAATGAGAACAGTCACTTGTATATAACCAAAAATAGACGTAGGAGGAGGTTCAGGAGAAAGGAACTTGTTCCTTTCTGGTAAATCACAAGGAACAAAGAGGGAAAATCTCGATCTTGAAAACTGCTTTTTCTAGCCTCATCTATTAAACTTCCCATTTTCTGGAGGCTGCTGTTTTGAGGCATTAAGAGACTTGTATTTTAATATACAAACCACAAAACCCTGGCTTTTCTCTGTGCGATGCCATTATCTGGCTCTTGGCAGACTTAAAATTCTTCCTTTTAAAACTATTTCCTTTTGGAGGTCAGCTGAAAGTCCGGTTCAAGCACCACATTGATAAAACTGAACACAGGACCCCTCTTAAAAGGCAGCAATTATGGGTCCCAGTAGAAAAACAGTCCGTGGTGCCAGGCTTCCGAGACACCATGCCTCAAACGTGGCTTTGTGTCAACGCAGCTGTATCCACAGGCAAAAAGTTAAAAGACTTATTTAAAAATGTTTCCACTTCTGGAAGCTCTCTCTCTGCAACTTCTCTGCCGAGCGGGAGCAGAGTCGGAGTAGAAGGATGCTCTCTCAGCTACCAGGACCCTGCTGGGTCTCGCATTTTCATGCCCTGACCTTGGGAGGCTGTGCCCATGGCCGTCCTGTTCTCTAACCTCGGCCCCGGTTTCCACACTTACTCATTTCTGTCTGAGCAGGCCTGAGCAAGTGCCTTGATAGCTGGTCAGCACTGAGGTCCAGAAGGAAAAGTCATACTTTTCTGTCTGTCTATATTCGAATGGCAAAATAGTAAAACCTGTTTATTCATTCTGCAGACAGGATGAGCTCGTAGGGAGCCAGAATTTTTTTTTTTTTTTAATTTGCAAAATCTGGTGGTTTAAGTCTATACAACTTTAATACAGTTTAGGCTTTTGATATCCAGTGAATTCTATCCCCTTACTACTCTCCAAATAGCCAATAGCTTGAATTTTGTCTCAGTGCAATTCTCCCAAAGGTAGTGACCATTGTACAGAATGGATATAGAGTAAGACAGGAGCTACAGAGACTTGAGGAAAGCTGGATGAGTGTGGACAACTAAATGGCCGACTGATGGTAGAGAATTAGTAAAATGTTTTTAGTTTAAATGAAGAGTCACCCTTACTACTGTTGAATTTCCTCCCAAATGGAATCATTCTATCACGGCTGTGTCTATTATAGTATATTACAGTAACTGCAAGTGTCACAAGTGTTCTATGTCAGGCTAGGATAACCTAGAGGCAGTAATTTTTTAAATGATAAAATAAATTTAATGCATATAAACGCATGACAAACCTATTTTTTCCAATCATCAACCTTTTCAAGTATTTAAATAAACAACTGCTCTGTACTGTGAAAAAAAAAATGGTTTCATTCTTAAACTGGGAAGAGGATTGTCACTGACTGATAAGAGCAGATGTACATTTCTGGCTTTTTTTCTTTTTTTCTTTTAGTCAGATCTTCCAGAAGAGATCCCACTCTTTTTTTTTCTTTCTTTCCATTTTTTTTTTTTTTTTTTTTTGAGATGGAGTCTTGCTCTGTCGCCAGGCTGAAGTGCAGTGGTGCAATCTCAGCTCACTACCACTTCCGATTCCCCGGTTCAAGTGATTCTCCTACCTCAGCCTCCCCAGTAGCTGGGATTACAGGCACACACCACCACGCCCAGCTAATTTTTTTTTTTTTGTATTTTTAGCAGAGATGGGATTTCACCATGTTGGCCAGGATGGTCTCGATCTCCTGACCTCATGATCCACCCGCTTCAGTCTCCCAAAGTGCTGGGATTACAGGCATGAGCCACCGCGCATGGCCGAGACCCTGCTCTTTTGAAGTCAACTTTTTATTGAAGTATAATGTATACATGGAAAGTATGCATATCATATAACTGTAGCTTGATGGATTTTCAAAAAGTATACCACTTAACTAGCATTAAGATCAAGAAACAGAATGCCATCCATACCTCAATGTCCCCTCCCTCCCCTTTGCTTTTATTTTCTCATCAAACAGGAGTCAGCAAATATGGCCCCTGCCTATTTTCGCAAATAAAGTTTTATTGGAACACAGTTGTGCTCATTCTTTTACATCTCGTTCCTGGTTGCTTTTGTACCGGAATGGTGGAGTGAATGTTTGCAACAAGGACCATAGGGTCTGTGGAGTTTAAAACAGTTACTTTCTGGACCTCTACAGAAAAAAGTTTACGGGCCACTCCCTGTTCTAGAGCAGAACTGATCAGTAGAATATAATTCCACTCACAGTCATAATGCTAAATTTTCTAGTAACCAGATTAAAAAGTAAGATTAGACAGGTAAAATTAATTTTAATACTGTTTAATTTCCCAATATATCTAAAATGTTGCTTAAACATGTAACCAATTTCAAAAATGAGATATTTTATATCTTTCTCATAATGTTTCTAAATCTGGTATGTATTTTACACTGACTGCACATCTCAGTTCACATAAGCCACACGTCAAGTGCTGGACAGTGCCATGTATTCTGGGACTACTGTGCTGGGTGCCACACTTCTAGAACCCCCTCTGTGTCTCTGGAAGCTGGAGCGACAGTACCTCTACCCTCTTGTTGATCCCACTGCCAGTCTAGACACCTCTCTTTTAACTGCATGCACGTTTGTGCATAAGCTTTCCTGATTCTTTAAAATGTGCATTTTCAAAACCACCCTGAGAAATCCTACAACTCTTAGTTGTAACATATCCCAGGGATGAAGAGTATGGAAGAACGGCCTAAACTCACAGTTTTATGAGCAAGGGTAGAGTGAGCTGATGAGCATCAAAACCCTTTGGACTTTCACTAAGGGAAAAATAACATGAAAACTGCAATCAAATGCTAAATGCTTCAGATGAAGGATAAAAAGCAAAAAAGGAGTCAACAAGCATCCCTCAAGAGTATCTTCAGCAACTCAGCTGTGCCATTATTCTATTCAGTGACAAAACAATGTTGACTGCAGGGCAAAACACTAATTTAATTTTGGTCTGCCCAATATTACAAAAAGAGATAAACAAAAGAAAAATGGAATAGTCGCCCATGTTCAAAAATTAAGAGATACTTCTTACAAATCTGGATTTCTCTCATCTTTTGAAAAATCAGAAGGTCTGCAAACACAGGTCCTGTATTCTCAGGTAATTATGGTAGGCTGGATGGAGTAACTGGTGCCCCCGCCCACAGAAGAAGGTGCTCTCTCTATTTATAACAAACCCACAGGCAATATCATACTGAATGGGCAAAAGCTGGAAGCATTCCCTTTGAAAACTGGCACAAGACAAGGATGTCCTCTCTCACCACTCCCATTAAACATAGTATTGGAAGTTCTGGCCAGGGCAATCAGACAAGAGAAAGAAATAAAGCGTATTCAAATAGGAAGAGAGGAAATCAAATTGTCCGTGTTTGCAGATGACATGATTGTATATTTAGAAAACCACATCATCTCAGCCCAAAATCACCTTAAGCCGATTAGCAACTTCAGCAAAGTCTCAGGATACAAAGTCAATGTGCAAAAATCACAAGCATTCCTATACACCAATAATAGACAGCCAAATCATGACTAAACTGCTATTCACAATTGATACAAAGAGAATAAAATATCTAGGAATCCAACTTACAAGGGATGTGAAGGACTTCTTCAAGGTGAACTACAAACCACTGCTCAAGGAAATAATAGAGGACACAAACAAATGGAAAAACATTCCATGCTCATGGATAGAAAGAATCAATATTGTGAAAATGGCCATACTGCCCAAAGTAATTTATAGATTTAGTGTTATCCCCATCAAGCTACCATTGACTTTGTTCACAGAATTAGAAAGAACTATTTTAAATTTCATATGGAACCAAAAAAGAGCCCGTATAGCCAAGACAATCCTAAGCAAAAAGAACAAAGCTGGAGGCATCACACTACCTGACTTCAAACTATACTACAAGGCTACAGTAACCAAAACAGCATGGTGATGGTACCAAAACAGGTAGATAGACCAATGGAACAGAAGCCTCAGAAATAATACCACACATCTAGAACCATCTGATCTTTGACAAACCTGACAAAAACAAGCAATGGGGAAAGGATTCCTTGTTCAATAAATGATGTTGGGAAAACTGGCTAGCCATATGCAGAAAACAGAAACTGGACCCCTTTCTTACATCTTATACAGAAATTAACTCAAGATGAATTTAAGACTTAAACATAAGACCTAAAATCATGAAAATATTAGAAGAAAACCAAGGCAATACCATTCAGGACATAGGCATGGGCAAAGACTTCATGACTAAAACACCAAAAGCAATGGCAACAAAAGCCAAAATAGACAAATGGGATCTAACTAAACTAAACAGCTTCTGCACAGAAAAAGAAACTATCATCAGATTGAACAGGCAACCTACAGAATGGGAGAAAATTTTTGCAATCTATCCATCAAATTATCCACAAAGGGCTAATATCCAGAATCTACAAGGAACTTAAACAAATTTGCCAAAAAAAAAAATCAAAAAGTAGGTGAAGGATATGAACAGACACTTCTCAGAAGAAGACACTTATGTGGCCAAGAGAAGTATGAAAAAAAGCTCATCATCACTGTTCATTAGAGAGATGCAAATCAAAACCACAATGAGATACCATCCTGCTCCAGTTAGAATGGTGATCATTAAAAAGTCAGGAAACAGATGTTGGAGAGGATGTGGAGAAATAGGAATGCTTTTACACTGTTGGTGGGAGTGTAAATTAGTTCAACCATTGTGGAAGACAGTGTGGCAATTCCTCACTAGAAATACTATTTGATCCAGCAATCCCATTACTGGGTATATACCCAAAGGATTATAAATCATTCTACTATAAAGACACATGCACATATATGTTTATTGCAGCACTATTCACAATAGCAAATACTTGGAACCAACCCAAATGCCCATCAATGATAGACTGGATAAAGAAAACGTGGCACATATACACCATGGAATACTATGCAGCTATAAAAAAGGATGAGTTCATGTCCTTTGCAGGGACATGGATGAAGCTGGAAACCATCATTCTCAGCAAATTAACACAGGAACAGAAAACCAAACATCAGATGTTCTCCCTCATAAGTGGGAGTTGAACAATGAAAACACATGGACACAGGAAGGGGAACATCACACACCAGGGCCTGTTGTGGGGTGGGGGACTGCAGGGAGATAGCATTAGCAGAAATACCTAATGTAGATGGCAGGTTGATGGATGCAACAAACCAACAAGGCACGTGTATACCTATGTAACAAACCTGCATGTCCTGTACATGTATCCCAGAACTTAAAGTATAATTAAAAAAAAAAAAAAAGGAGAAGAAGAAGACAGTGCTTTCTAGTTGCCATGTTCTCCACCATTCCCACCTGTCACACACCAGTCATGCACCCATTTGCTTGACTACCTAGTTTTTGAATTTGTGTCCCCTGCAGTAGTCATGCCTTTGGGACAATAAGACTTTCCTGAGTTACAATAGGCTAATGTTGAAAGCAATATGGTTGTATGCTATTGGCAATGGGAAAAATTGTAGCAAAATTAAACACTATTATTTATCATGCTTATATTTGAGTGGTTTCAGTTTAACCTTAAGAGGCTTTGAGCCTTTAGCTTATATCTCAGTAGAATAGTTGGTTCCAGATTCAAAGGCAAGTGATGTTTTTTATCCTTCACATATCTGAGGCAACGAAGTGCTTAATGAGGTAACTCCCACCAGCACAGGCTTGAAATTACCAACTGTTTCCAATCTTGCCAGCCAAACTGGAAAAACTCTACCAACATCATTTGTAGAGCTACTCTCCCTTAAGTTATTTTGGCATTGGAGTGTGATCTACTGGAGGATTTCAATATGATTTGCCATCAGGAAATTAAAGACTTATTCTTCCCCATCGAAGGTATTTGTACTCTAAAGTTTGTTAATTTGCCTGAATCATGTTGTTTTTAAAGTTATGAATAGTTACTGAGTCAAAGAATTGCATGTTTTATAGAAGGATAAAATGTATTTTTTAAATAAAGTCAATCGTTTTTCTTTGAAAATATTTTGAGGACTAAAAGGTATTTTTTTTTTCAGAATAATTTTTTACTTCTAATATGATTAGTTCTTTTCAAAAGAAAGTAAAAAAAAAGTGACTATGTGGCCGGGCACGGTGGCTCACGCCTGTAATCCCAGCACTTTGGGAGGCCGAGGTGGGTGGATCACAAGGTCAGGAGATTGAGACCACGGTGAAACCCCGTCTCTACTAAAAACACAAAAAATTAGCTGGGCGCGGTAGTAGGTGCCTGTAGTCCCAGCTACTCAGGAGGCTGAGGCAGGAGAATGGCATGAACCCGGGAGGCGAAGCTTGCAGTGAGCCGAGATCGCGCCACTGCACTCCAGCCTGGGGGACACAGTGAGACTCCGTCTCAAAAAAAAAAAGTGACTATATTTTTCAGTATTGCTTGCCATTTGATATTCACGCATGCTGGTGGATTGTGGTAGTCCAGGCACATCTTGGAGATACTGTGGGTTTGGTTCCAGACCACCATAATAAAGCAGATATCACAATAAAGTGAATATTGCAATAAAGGGAGTCACGCAAAGTTTTTGCTTTTCCAGTACATGTAGAAGTTATGTTTAGACTCTACTATAGTCTATTAAGTACCTAATAACATTTTGTATAAAAAATGCACATATTTCTACGTAAAAACACTTTATCACCAAAAAATGCTAACGATCATCTGAGCCTTCAGCAAGTTGTCATTTTTTGCTGGTGGAGGGTTTTGCCTTGATGTTGATGGCTGCTGGCTGATCAGGGTGGTGGTTGTTGAAAGTTGGGGTGGCTGCGGCAATTTCTTAAAATAAGACAACGATGATGTTTGTCACATTGATTGACTTTTTTTTCATCAAAGATTTCTCTGTAGCATGTGATGTTGTTTGATAGCATTTTACCCAAAGTAGAATTTGTTTCAAAATTGGAGTAATCTTCTCAAACCCTTCCGGCCACTACTTTATCAGCTAAGTTTATAAAATATTCTAAATATTTTGTTGTCATTTTAACACTGTTCACAGTATCTTCACCAGGAGCGATTCCATCTCAATAAACCATTTTCTTTGCTCATTTGGAAGAAGCAACACCTCATTTCATTTGAGTTTTATCATGACATTGTGGTCATTCAACGACATCTTCAGGCTTCACTTCTAATTCTAGTTCTCTTGCTATTTCTACCACATCTGCAGCAGATTCCTCCACAGAAGCCTTGAGCCCCTCAAAATCATTCATGAGAGTTGGCATCAACTTTTTCCAAACTCCAATTAAAATACCAGTGTATTTTGGCCTCCTCCTGTGAATCATGAATGTTCTTTGTGACATCTAGAATGCTGAATTCTTTTCAGAAGACTTTTCAATATATTTTGCTCAGATCCATGAGAGAAATCACTATCTATGGCAGCTATAGCCTT